>NC_047086.1:123159909-123795909 GCF_902459505.1 Geotrypetes seraphini
GCGAGCAGCAGGTTGAGGTTGATGTTTGCACTGGGAACGTTAAAGAGGTATGGGGGAGGGGAAGGGAAGGGGCATGCGCAGTAGTGGGTGGGGGCAGGGAAAGAGCAGGGTGCGGAGAGGAGGACTTCCTTTTCTTTGCAGAATTACTCTTCTGTGCTTTTCTCTTTCTCCCTTTTTATTCTTCATTCTAATCTCTTTATTTCATTCCTAATTACCGTTCTCCCCATTTTCCTTTGGCTCCTACTCTCCCATCCTGTTGTTTTTCCCCTATTTGTTTTCTTTCCTATCAAATATTGTATTTCATTCCCTTTAGCACAGTAAGTCCTTTAGGTCCATTGTACGTTTGACATATTGTTCCCTTTGATTGTTGTAAATTTTATTTATGTTCATTGCTTAGAAGTTTGATTAAGCGATTTATCAAATTTTAAATAAAACTTGAAACTTGTGCCCTCACCATATTCAGATGAAATAAGAAGTCCAATTTTCTAATTCTGTGAGCAGCATATAGACTCAAGGTAAATGTACAGTCAGTGGGAAATTACAGGGGTCCTATAATAATTTGCTTGAGAAAAAAAATCTGGGAGTAAGAATGGGAGATGAGAGAGAGAGAGGGCATGACCCTTGATGGTGAGGGAAGCCACTGTGAGAGAACGTGACCCACGCCAACATGAAATATAATGAGGAGTCTGTGATAGTGATAAAAATAAAATAAAATGAATAGTGATGTATATGTATACGTGAAGAGAACATGTGTGTAGTGTGTTGGATCAGAGAAATTGAATTTTATAAACATACCATGATTGGGTTAGAAAGAACCAATATTAAAACTAAAGGAAAAAAACAAGTACCAAAATCAACGGAGGGCTAATAAGATAATAAGAACTGATGCAGAGCACACATACCAAAAAATAAAGAAAGCCAAAAAAGAGACAAAAGATAATAATGATGATTAGCAAAAAAGGATGTCGACACTGACAATTGAGGTGCCAACAGTAATCGTAAATAGTGTTTGTGCCATTTTTGAAAATGACGGATCAGCAATTGCTATATACAGTATGTAGAAATGCTATGTGACGAGACTGATAGTGAAACGTGATACTATAATGTTGAAAACACATTACTTAAAGAACTACCGATGTGATACAATATATACACAGTACTCTACTTACCAGATGAGATGTTAAAAGTCGCCAACAACGAAAAGGAATGAGAGGGAAACATGCACGAAATGTCTGAACACAACAGATATGCAACGAAATAAAAGAGTGAACCACATAAGGCTTGAGCTGAATATAGAAATTAAAATATCTCCGAAAGCCGCAATGAAACAAATATTTATTTACCTGAATTACTCTAAAGCAAGTACTTTGAACACCAGCGCTTGGCAAAACAAGCTGAGCAAAATGGCATGCTCCGTGTGAACGTCCTTTAAATGAAACCATCAGATGTACATGACCACCGTGGTGATGTCAGATGGGCATGGAGCTTAAACTGGGATAAATATTGACAATGGGTGAAATATCTTTAAGAAGGGATCGAGAGGTGACCCCGGGAACTACAGGCCGGTGAGCCTGACTTCAGTTATAGGGAAGATGGTGGAAGCAATGATCAAGGACAGCATTTGCGAGCACATCGAGAAAAATGGTCTACTGCGGACAAGCCAGCACGGATTCTGTAAGGGAAGGTCATGCCTGACAAACCTTCTGTACTTCTTTGAGGGAATAAGCAGTCAGGTGGACAAAGGGGAACCCATAGACATCATTTACCTCGATTTTCAAAAGGCCTTTGACAAGGTGCCACATGAAAGGCTGCTTAGGAAGCTGTGGAACCACGGGGTGGGCGGGGATGTACACAGATGGATCAAGCACTGGCTGTCAGGTAGACTACAGAGGGTTGGAGTAAAGGGCCAATATTCTGACTGGCGGGGAGTCACGAGCGGTGTGCCGCAGGGATCGGTGCTGGGGCCGCTACTCTTCAACATATTTATCAATGACCTGGAAACGGAGGCAAAGTGTGAGGTTATAAAATTTGCAGACGATACCAAGCTCTGCGCCAGAGTTAGGACCAGGGAGGAGTGTGAGGAACTGCAAAGGGACCTCGATAAGCTGGAGGACTGGGCAAACAAATGGCAAATGCGCTTTAACGTAGATAAATGCAAGGTCATGCACATAGGGAAAAAGAACCCGTTGTTCGAGTATAAAATGGGGGGGAGATTGCTGGAAGACACCGGACTTGAGAGAGACTTGGGTGTGCTAGTGGATCCATCCATGAAACCATCCGCACAGTGTGCAGCAGCCTCGAAGAAAGCCAACAGGATGCTGGGCATCATCAAGAGGGGCATATCAACCAGGACGTGGGAAGTCATCATGCCGCTGTATCGAGCGATGGTGCGCCCACATCTGGAATACTGCGTTCAATATTGGTCGCCGCACCTCAAGAAGGACATGGCAGTTCTTGAGAGAGTCCAAAGGAGGGCAACGAAACTGGTAAGAGGGCTGGAAAACTTCCCATATGCTGAGAGGCTGGATAAACTGGGGCTCTTCTCTCTGGAAAAAAGGAGGCTCAGGGGGGATATGATAGAGACCTTCAAAATACTTAGGGGCATAGAGAGGGTGGACAGGGACAGGTTCTTTAGACTAAAAGGGATGACAGGTACAAGGGGGCACTCAGAGAAACTGAAGGGAGATAGGTTCAAATCAAATGCAAGGAAGTTTTTCTTCACCCAAAGGGTCGTGGACAAATGGAATGCGCTCCCGGAGGAAGTGATCCGGCAGAGTACAGTACAGGGATTCAAACAGGGATTGGACAGATTCCTGAGGGAAAAGGGGATCGTGGGGTACTGAGGGAGGTGCTGGGGTGTTGCATAAGTATAGACAGCTCACCAGGTCATGCAGGTGCAAGGCCGGAGGGTTAGGACATTGATGGGAAGATAGGACTTCGATGAGAAACCTAAGGGGCAAGGGGGCCCCTTCTGGTGATTAAGGCAGGTCATGACCTGTTGGGCCGCCGCGGGGGCGGACTGCTGGGCGGGATGGACCTCTGGTCTGACCCGGCAGAGGCACTACTTATGTTCTTATGATAAAGTAGGTGAAACAGTACACCAAACAATATTAATAATAAAACACGTTTGCTGAATACAACTCTAATTGGCAAGAAAACCCGGGAGAGTCACCTCCGCAACCAAATAACGAACAAGCAAACAGTGGAGCCTTTCAAAACACAAGTGTGCTTGTTTTTCAGCAATAATCAAACATTTTTCAAAATGTCCAGGGCACAATTTGGACTTTTTTAGGCTAGGCTATTTTGAAAACAAATAAAGGTCAAAAAGGTACCCTAACGGACCAGGTGACCACAGGAGGGATGAAAATGTGGCTCACACACACTCTCCTAGTGGTCACTGAATCCTCCCACCCACCCCCAAATATCTGCATGAAACAGTACATATCTGTTCTATGATAGCTGCAAATACTATGGCCAGTAACAGTAGAGCTGCAAGCAGGTCTCTGGAGTTGCCTGGTGGGCAGTGCAGTGGACTGCAGAGAAAGGGACCCAGGCACATATGCCACCCTAATAAGTACACTTGTCTAGCTACAGCAAAAGCTAGACAAATGCTGGGCTGCATCAGAAGGAGCTTTATCAGTCGTAAGCCTGAAGTTATACTGCCATTGTACAGATCAATGGTGAGACCTCACCTGGAGTACTGTGTTCAGTTTTAGAGGCCACATTATCAAAAGGATGTGAAGAGAATGGAGTCGATTCAGCGAATGGCCACTAGGATGGTCTCAGGACTAAAAAATCTCCCATATGAAGAACATTTGAGCAGGATGCGCTTATATTCTCTCGAAGAGCGCAGAGAAAGGGGGGACATGATAGAAACATTCAAATACATCACGGGTCATATTGATGTGGAGGAAGAAATCTTTTGTCTTACGGGTCCCACGGCGACAAGAGGGCATCCGCTAAAACTCAGGGGGGAAAGATTTCATGGGGACACCAGGAAGTATTTCTTCACCGAAAGGGTAATTGATCGATGGAATGGTCTTCCACGTCAGGTAGTCGAGGCCAGTACCACGCTCAACTTCAAGGGACGATGGGACAGACAGGTGGGTTCGCTCCAGAGGAATGCTTAAAAGATGGATTCTCTAAGGAGGGAGGGTTCTTGAATGGGCAGACTTGTTGGGCCGTCGGCCCTTTTCTGCCGTCATACTCTATGTTTCTATGTGGTGGAAAGTATGAGCCAACCAAACCTGCCAAAAATTCACTCTACTGCCATATAGGTGACACCTGCAGACATACGGACTATTGGGGTGGTAGAAAGGTAGGTACAGTAGGTTTGGGGGAAGTTTTGGAGGGCTCACCATATAATGTATAGTGAGATGTTAATGCTTTCCTATGAAAATGTTGCTACATCTGTTCTTCCTGTAAGATACAGTGCTACTGAATATCAGGTCTTGCACCTTTTACAGTTTTATTCCTGAATGTTTAATTGATAAGATGTCTGTCTATTGTTTGTTCATATGCATGTAACTAAAGGGCGATTAGGATATTATGTGTGTAATCAATATGTTAACCACACAGTTTTATGCAGTATATAAATTTATAAATAAATAAATTTAAATAAAATGTGTACCTGGCACCCTTAATGTGAAGTTCACAGCAGTGCCCCACTGCTCTGCTGGCATGTCTATGTGGCCAGTCCATTAAAAATGCTGGCCTGTCCTACATACAAATGGCTTGTTTTGGACTATTTTAATTAGGACTTTTTTTTTTTTCAACAATGTCAAAAATATTTAGATGTCTAGCTGGACAAAACATCTAGCTGGGTAATTTTTGGGGGAAAAAAGTAATCTTGCAGGTTAGAAAATGGACATATTCTCCACCTAATTTATGGACATTTTTCTCAAAACCTCCAAAGCTGGACTTAAACATCCTATCGTAAATGCCCCTTTATGGTTACAGATGACCCTAATAGAGTTATAGGAAAAATTGAGTCTGAGTATTCATCTTGTTAAATGTTATACCCTTTGTTTTTTTTCAAGGTTTAAATTGAGTTTATGAAATAATAATCATTTATATTTTTTGGCTGTATAACAACATAAGTGGTGCGATACTTCATATACTATATATTGACAGAGCAGTTTTCAAAACAAGTCTACCCAGGTAATTTAGCTGTCTGAAAACTGAGCAACCCCTATCTGCATAAAACAATGCCTGGGGATCAATATTGTACATTTATCAAGGTAAAAATTATGTGGACCCAAGGACATGTTTAGGTTCAGGAAAGAATGGTAGGGAAATAGGTATCTTCAGATAAAATAAGTGCAAATCTCTGTGAGTAGTTTTTCTTGGGCAATTTTCAAATTCATACTTTCCCTTTTGGATTGGTGCAAACCTATGGGTAGAAGTATCCAGAGAATATGCAGCAATAGGGGCTGATTTAAAACTTAAATGAGGCAATTGTCAAAATTTCTCAAAATTATACTCTCCAGCATATATCACACATCATCTGTGACTTGAGGGCACTGACATACTTTACATATATTGAATCGGCCGAAAAAAACCCAAAAAATATACACCAATACTGACGATAAGTCCAAACTCCAAAAAATTGGTACTATAATATATGATCTCCAAAATTAAACCAACAACGGCGTGAAAAATGTACCATAATCCTTGAATAAGGAAAAAAGTAAGTTCAAAAACCAAAAGGCACTAATCAGTACGGGCCTGTGCAAACCCTCGTGATAACCAATGGCCCATTTTTCACGCCGTTGTTTCAGTTTTGGAGATCATATATTATAGTTACATATATTGAACCTGGAGTGAGTTGACCTTTTGGGCAGTCAGCCAATGCCCAAGGGCCCAGAGCAATGGGCAATATCTCCTCCCCACATGGCTGATATCTCTCTCCTCTCTGTTTACAGGTTTCAACCCCCTCCATCACTCTAGCATCTCCCTTGTCTCTGACACCCCCGCCTCCCCTCGCATATTTATCTAAAAAGTTCCTTTCTCCATACAGGGCTGTCAACATAGGTTGTTCTCTCTGCCACAACCTGCCTCTTTCTGATATAACTTCCTGCTTTTGATATCATTTCCTGCTTCCGTAAGGGTGGGCCGTGACAGAGAGAAGGTTCTAGTCTGTAGCAGACAGACTATGCCAGGGCAGAGTGGGAAGGAAAGATGAACTTTTGAGGTAAACACAGTGGGGGGAGAGGATACCGAGGAAAGAGTGGAGATGGGTGACCTCAGGATATTCTTTGGCTTTAGGGAACATAAAGGCAATGTTTTATCAGATCTTGGAAGCCAGGCAACAAAGGTTTTAGAACAGCAAGGTTCCCTAACCTGATGACTAACAGTATATGCATGACAGAACTGATAAAGCTGCCAAGTGGGCATGTGAAATAATAAATAAACATAGCCAAGGTATATTTGCTTTAAGACTAGCAAGTGATCATACTGTAAGAAAGTAAATCAATAGAACAAGGAAAATCAAAGTACAGAGATGACAATGATTGAGAACACCTGAGGAAAAGCAAACAGATTTTATGGTTAGCCAGGTGCTCTGGAAAAGTAGATTTGGTAACTATGGAATTGAAGTTAATAAAATTTAAAATATTACTACAGAACAAGTTTAGGTATTAGAGAAATATGAAGCTATAAAATTCCAGTAAGCAAAGGGAATTTCAGTCTGTACTAGGCAGGGACACATGACAAAGTTATGTATACTAAGACACGTCATAGATAGGTTAGAAATAATTATAAAAAAGACAATACAGCCATACAGAATTGAGATAGTCAGCTCTGAGATTTACGGCCTCTTTTACAAAGCCGCGCTATGAGTCCTATGGTGATAGATACGTGGAAAAGCTAATTAGTCTGATATGTGGAAAGAGTGGCACTGCTAAATCCAAAGTGATGAAAAAACATGTTTACTATAGTGTTCATAAACTAGTAAAAATATTGAGTTTTACAAAATATCTAAATTAATCAAGAATTTTCTCTTCAGTAGTTAAAGTCTTCTAATCTAATCCTTAGGTTTGTATACCGCATCATCTCCACGTTCGTAGAGCTCGGCGCGGTTTACAGTAGAAGAAATAGGAACTACAACAGAGGGTTAGAGATAGAAGTGTGAAGAAAATTTAGAGGACTTGGGATGCCAAGATATAAGAGTATCCTTGATTCCTAAGTTGGAGGGAGACTTACATATTTGAGAAAAGCCAGGTTTTCAGATGTTTGCGGAAAACTTGGAGAGAGCTCAAGTTCCGAAGGGAAGAGGTAAGGTTGTTCCAGAGCTCAGTGATTTTGAAGTGGAGGGAGGTCCCTAGCTTTCCTGTGTGGGAAATGCCTTTTAGCGAGGGGAAGGATAGTTTTAATTTGTGGGAGGATCTGGTGATATTAGGGTTTGAGGAATTCCAAGAAAGAGGGATAAAGGGAGGGAGGATACCGTGTAGGATTTTGAAAGCTAAACAGGAGCATTTATAGTGTACCCTGGCGATAATCGGAAGCCAGTGGAGCTTGGCCAGGAGCAGGGAGACATGGTCAAATTTACTTTTAGCGAAGATGAGCTTGGCCGCGGCATTCTGAATCCGTTGGAGTCTGTGGAAGTTTTTCTTAGTTAGGCTTAAGTAGATAGAGTTGCAATAATCCAATCTGGAAAGTATGATGGATTGGACAAGGAGGGTAAAATGTTTTTGATGGAGCAGGATCTAACTTTCCTCAGCATATGAAGGCTGAAAAAGCATTTTTTTACCAAGGATTGGAGATGGTCATTGAAGGACAATGTGGAATCGATGGTGACGCCCAAGACCTTGCTCGAGAACTCAAGCTGCAGAGAGGAGCCAGAGGGTAGTGGGATGGAGGTGGGTAGGTGGCCTAGTTTTGGGCCGAGCCAAAGAAGTCTTGTTTTGGATTCATTCAATTTCATTTGCACAGTGTGGGCCCAGGATTGTAGGTTCGTTATACAAGAGGATATGTTCTTAGACAGGTCGATGAGGTTCGAATCAGTCTCGAGGAGGATGAGGATATCGTCTGCATAGGTGTAAATTGTTTCTAGGGGTGATAGGTGGAGGAGTTTTAGGGAGGACATATAGATGTTGAAAAGGATAGGAGATAGTGGAGAGCCTTGCGGGACTCCACAATTCGGTTTCCAGGGGGAGAATGAGGTGCCATTCATGTTAACAATGTAAGAACGAGAGCGGAGGAATTTAGAGAACCAATCTAGGACTGTGGAATTGATGCTGATCTCAGAGAGTTGGTAAACAAGAATATCATGGTGGACAACGTCGAAAGCAGCTGAAAGGTCAAATTGTAGGAGGACAGTGAACTTGTTTCAAGAGTGAAGTTGTTGAACCCTTGAAATCAGGGAAGACAGTAGGGATTCGGTGCTGAAGTTAGGACGAAAGCCATATTGATAGGGTAGAAGAATAGAGAATCTCTCTAAGTATGATGAGAGTTGGGTAGAAATGATGGACTCTAGCATCTTGATTAGGAGAGGGATATTTGCAATTGGGCGATAGCTGGATGGTATGGAAGGGTCAAGGTCAGATTTTTTCAGTAGTGGGATCAAGGCGATATGACCCATTTCTGGGGAGAAATGGCCCGACTGAAGGGCGGAGTTTATGAGATTGGTGATAGAAGAGATAGCCTGAGCAGGAATGTTCTCGTATAGGTAGGAGGGGAATAGGTCCAAGGAGCAGTTACAGGATTTCAGTTTGAGGTAGAGATTGAGGACCAGGGATTCAGATACGCACTTAAAGGTGGTCCAGGATCTGTCAGCTGGGATAGGGTTGGAGACCATTAGGGTGGGAGTGGAATCAGTGGGCAGTAAGGAGTTGTAGGAGACTGAAGGAGGGAAGGAGCATCTCAAGGAAGAAACCTTATCGTTGAAGAATTTTGCTAGAACATCGGCTGAGGGAGAGGAGTGGAGCATGGTGGGGTCTCTTTTGGAGGTTAGGGAGCGCCAGATGTTGAATAGTGTACTGCTCTACTTCAGAAGGAATTAGTGAGCTACTAAATCAAATACAGCAGAAAGACAAGTTTAAAAATCACCCCTCTGGCGCTCAGATCCAGATATCTCAAATAAAAATACCAACCATATAGATTCTGTACTAAAGCTTTTTTTAAAGCCAGATTGTGCTTGGTCAAGCAAGCAATATGTTTCCAGGATGTACTCAGTCTCTTAGCAACCACAGTTTCTTGAAGCTCATCAAGGAAGACTACATGTTAAATCAGTTGATAATTATCACAGCACATATAATGTTGGATTTGGATTTCTTCAAAACAGGAGGCAAGACAGCTGCCTTCAACAAAATTAGGTAACTATGCTCCTGCTAAGAGCGGTTAATGAAGGAAGTCGGCCAAATAATCATTTCTCATTTACTGTACTAGCCCTTAGCTCACTCTACTGCCATTAATGCATGTTATTTACTGCAGGGTTGATTATATGCAGTGGGTTTGGTGGCAAATAATGTATATCACTGGCATCAACACACGCTTTAAGTAAATGACCCTGTAGATCTGATGCTTCTACCCATACATAGGCTGGGCATGGGTCCAAAGCACAAAGGTATTTACCAAATTTCCAAATCACTGAACCCCCGTCCACCTCTATTAAGCCAGAAAATTATGAACAGCTACAAGAGGAATCTTTTTCTGGCCATGAGACAGAAGGTTAAATATAAAGATATTTTGTATTACAGGATGAACCCATGCTAGATCATTTCAAAGGAAAACTAAAAATGTTTCTTTTTATACATGCATTCAATCTCTAATACACTTACCTTATGAAACATCTTCATTTCTGCTTTGGTTATCAGATAGGATCTCCCTTCCTTTTGTATTTCCCCTATATGGCTCTCTTTCCTATTATATAATGTAATTCTTTACCTTAATCCTATTGTTCCAGTAGGTCCTGTATGTTTTAATGTAGATTGCCCTATTTTATTATGTACAAACCGCTTAGAAGACTGATAGGCGGTATACAAATTTTTATTTAACTTGAAACTTATCCATATAAATGTGTAATCATATTTGGTGAAATGAAATATATATTTTGTTGTCCCTAATAAATTAAGATCCTTCTTAGATGTGAAGAAGACAACAACTTAAAATATAATGTTGGACATGTGAATTAATAGCTGGTATATCTTATCTGGTATCCTTGTGAAAGATCTATGTGGGACATATGTCCCGAGTGGTTAGAACAAGGGTACAGGAACATATAAGCAGGATACAGACTAGGATGCATGATGCTCCTCTAGTGTCACCTTGGCAAAGCATGTCCTATGGTATTCAAGATTTGCGAAATACCGAAGACCCTTTATCACCTCATGGGGATATGACTAGAATACTTTGGAGAAAGGAGCAATGATGGATTGAATGTTAAAACACCATGCACCCCACTGGTTTAAACCATGAAGTTGAATGGTGGGCATTTTTATGACTGTGCATTCATGATTGAGAATTTTTACCTGTCAGCAATTGAGGAGCTGTCCCAGTTATGAAATGAGGTTTCTCACATGTGGGTTCTTTTTCAATACTATACCTTGCGTATGTGGAGGGGCATAATCGAAAGGAACGACTAAGTCCGTTTTTGTCTAAGTCGCAAGTCGTCCAAAGTAAAAAACAGCTTAGGACACATTTATGAAAAATACGTCCAAATTTTTCCCTTTCGAAAATCGTCTAAGTATACATCATGCCGACCTGATCGTCCAAGTCGCTAAATCGGCCTTCTTTATACCACATTTTCGTCCAACTTTTCGTCCAAGTCAAAAATGCCTAGAACAAGCCCTGTTGGACGTGGGAGGGGTCTGCAAAGTGATGGACTGAACACCCAGACATGCACCTAAATAGTGGGGTACCTTACAGGGCACTGCTGTGAACTTCACAAAAAGGGTGCCATGGCATCATCTCACTAAAGCTCCCATATAGGTCTTGGTGAGCCCCCCAAACCACCTCCAGAATCCCCTAGACCCACTTATCTACCACCCTAATAGCCCTTATGGCTGCAGGAGCCACTTATATGTCAGTACAAAAGGGTTTTGGGGGTGTATAGAGGAGTGCACATGTTTCAGTATCAATGCAGGGATTACAGGGGCTTATGGGCATGGGGGCCTCCTCTCCATGGGTCCCTAACCCACCCCCAAGACGGCTTAAGATACCTCTGTTCAGGACAACTAGGCTTTCCTATGACAGACTGCCAGGTGATGATGGTCTGGAGGCAAAATTTTAAAGGTATGATTACGATTTTTATGGGGTTGGGGGGGTTGGTGATCACTGGGGTAGTGTGTGAGGGTCTGTATTATGTGTTTGCAGTGCTTATCTGGTGACTTTAGGTGTGTTTTTGTGACTTAGACCATGTTTTAAATGGTCTAAGTCACAATGACCAAGTTCCGTCTATCCTGTGCTGTATAACTTTCGGTTATACATGCAGTCCGACTAAGTCTAAGCCTGCCCATGTCCCACCCAAATCCCACCCTCGACACTCTCCTGACATGCCCCATTTAGCTATGGTCTTTCAGCGGCACTATGAAGGCCTAGGTCGTTTGTAAACACATCCAAAACCAGTTTTGATTATCGGCACTTGGACATCTTTCGTTTATGATCGTCCAAGTGCCGACTTAGGCCGGTTTTTGGACGTTTTTCTCTTTCAATTATGAGCCCCATAGTGGCTAAGAGATACAATGTTTGAACAATGTAAACACTTTTTGCATTTTAGTCCTCAGACTTATTGATCTTTCTCAATATTTGAATGTATTTGAAGTTGTCTATATTTTGAAGATTGCCACCATTGTGATGTCATTCCCACATCATCACAGCCTCGATTTAATGGCATGATTTTGCAGGGCATCTTTTTTAAATCTTCTGAGTAACACATGTTGAGAGTTGAGGCACTATTCAAGGCTCCCACTAAAATCTCTTTATTTAAGTATAAATGTTTCTTAAATAAGAGTTTTATTTCAGATTGATGAAGATTTTGTTGAGTGATTTAATAGTGGTGTTTTACAGGTACAACTGTGAGACATTGTATAACTTTATGATGTTCAGAAGTATACTTACAGGATTCACCTTTTGTTATAAGATAAGTGCACTTTACACATTATTTAGAAAAATTATTTTGAGGATTTAGAAATAGGAAAGCATATTGATGCGGTGGTTAAAAATTTTTGAAGGGAATCACTAGTCTGTTGACTGCATGGTTATCTTCCTTATAACACACTGATTTATGAGCGCATAAAACCAAGCTGTGAATTATTTCAACATATTTATGAACGATATTTTTGAAATTTGTTCATTGTGTGTGGGTAATGACTGAGTGATAGTATTTACTATACCAACTTCAGACACTTCTATATTTATTTGTTTCCCCACATGCATATTGGATAATACCTGAATATTACATTATACAGTAACAAAGTAATGGTAGCAGATAAAGGCTCTTGCTTGTTTGATTTTTGTGGATTTGTTTCCCCTGTTTTAGTGTGTGTGTGTGTGTGAGCAGATAAAGGCCTGCATGATCCATCAGTCTGAAACTGGCAAATCTTCATCTGCCTTTTTCCATTCGTGAGATGCAGACCATAGAAGTCTAGCATTAGTCTTTTCTCCTCATTACTGGAAGTATCAACACATGTGCGATTTGATACTTAACGCCTCACAAGTTTAAATGTTGATACTTAATATGTGCATATCAGCCATCTTGCAAATCTATGTACAGTATGTGAATTCTGCTAATTACAGAAGTAGCAATCTTTATTTATTTCCAACTTGAAGGGAGAAAGAAATAATAGGGGATTAAGGAGGATAAGTACTTTAATCCTTCCTGAACAGGGTTGACAGAAACGAGCACTTTTTATAAACTTATGATGCAGAGAGCAGTTGTAGACATATTAGGTCAAACACATTCATTCCCTTTAAAACAAATCAAAGAAAATATTTCTTCACGCTCTATATAATTAAACTGGAATTTGTTGCCAGGAAATATGGTAAAATGTTTGGACAAGTTCTGAAAAGTCCATAAACCATTACTGAGATGGACTTGGGAAAATCCACTTTTTATTTCTAGGATATGCAGCATAAAATCTGTTTTTACTATTTGGAATCATACCAGGTACTTATGACCTGGATTGGTCACTGCTGGAAACAGGATGCTGGGCTAGATGGACATTCAATTTGTCCCAGTATAGCAATGCTTAAGCATACTAGATCAAACCAATGGTCCATCTAGCTGAGCAGTAGTGGCTCGTGGCCAGTAGGGGGTGATGTTTATGGGACGATAGTGGAATGGATATCAGAACATGATAGTGCAGTATTTTGTGGAGTTTTTCTACAAAAAGGCCTGGTTTTTCGTATGATTCTGGGTAATTCTAGTTAGATACAAGTATATGTGTTAGTTAAGGCCACGCCCAAAGAGAAGCATACGAAAAACTGGTGAATAAAACTCTGAATATGAATGAAGCTAAAGCCAGAAAAACACACTCCGAGATTAATATAAGGGAAAGTATAATAATATTCTTTTTATGTACTTTGCTATAAGGCTAGATCATGAAGGAAATTAAGAGATACATGGACTCCATTTTGATTGCTGTCTTTTCTATATCTTCTCTGTCTTTGGAATCCATTTTGTGGTCAGTTGTGTCCAAGTCTTTGTTCTTAGGATGACACCCACAGAGGGCTATCGCAAGAGGGGGAGATTTTGGCTAGTCGAGGCCCAAATGAAGAAAGAGTGAAGTACATTGAGGACATTGACCTGAGACCGAAGCGAAAATTGAAGAGAGGAAAGTCAGCGATCCTAGTGGGAGACTCGATCCTTAGGCATGTGGACAGCCACATAGCAGGAGGGAGAGAGGACCGACTGGTGACCTGCCTTCCGGGAGCAAGAACCAAGGACATCGGGGACAAAATTGAAATGATCCTGGAAGGGGCGGAGACAGAAGAGACCGCTGTAGTGATCCACATCGGGACGAACGATGTCAGCAGGAGAGACTACAAAAGAAGCACGCTGTTAGAACAATTCAAGATTCTGGGAAGGAAGCTGAAGATGAGAACCCAGAAGATAGTGTTCTCTGAGATCCTACCAGTACCGAGGGCAGATGTGAAAAGGCAGGAGGAACTACAATCAATAAATACGTGGATGAGGAGATGGTGTGAGGAAGAAGGATTCCACTTCGTGAGGAACTGGACGGCGTTCTGGGGCAAGAGCAAGCTATACAGGAAAGATGGACTGCACCTGAGCGCAGCAGGAACTAGACTCCTAGCAAACAACGTCAAGAGAGGAATAGAACAGGCTTTAAACTAAGAAGAAGGGGAAAGCCGACAGTTGACAAAGGGTCGACGATTCGGAAGACGGTATCCTGTGAAGATACCGAGGGGAAAAATGGCTGGGAAGGAACAAGGGACAAACTACAGGAGTCGACTAACCCAGAAGAAGTGGTTACAATGTCTGCAGCAAAAGAGAAGAAAATATGGACCGAAGCACAGGGAAAGGAAAGGAGGACAGCAAAATACCAGGATCTAAAGTGCATATATGCTAATGCAAGGAGCCTAAGAAACAAAATGGGGGAACTAGAAGCCTTGGCCAACGCAGAAGACATCGACATCATTGGAATCTCTGAAACATGGTGGAATGAGGAAAGCAAATGGGATACAGCACTACCGGGATACAAGCTCTATCGCCAGGACAGAACAGGACAAAAAGGAGGTGGAATAGCCCTATACATAAAAGAAGGCATACAATCCACACAAATGGACACAGCAGAGACGGCCAGCAAGCCGGAATCTCTATGGGTTAAAATACCGGGAAGGAAAGGGCCTGAAATAAAGATGGGCCTGTTTTATCGCCCACCGGGGCAAACCAGAGATATCGATGAGGAAATGGAAGCCGAGATGAAGCGTGAATGCAAAAGCGGCAACACGGTTATTATGGGAGACTTCAACTACCCTGGGATAGACTGGAGGCTTGGAAGCTCGAAATGCGCTAGGGAAACAAAATTCCTGGAAGCTACACAGGATTGTTTCATGGAACAGCTTGTTAGAGAACCGACGAGAGGAAATGCCACTCTGGATCTAATCCTAAATGGGTTAAGGGGACCTGCAAAGGACGTTGAAGTAGTGGGACCATTGGGAAACAGCGATCATAATATGATCAAGTTCAAGGTTGAGGTAGGAGTGTCAAAAGGCAAGAGATCCATTGCGACAACGTTTAACTTCAGGAAAGGAAACTACGAAGCAATGAGGGAATTGGTAAGGAAGAAACTTAGGAACACTTCCAAAACATGGCTAACGGTAAATCATGCCTGGTCCTTCTTCAGGGACATGGTGAGCGAGGCGCAAAATCTGTATATCCCCAGATTCAGGAAGGGGTGTAAAAAGAATCGAACAAAAGACCCGGCGTGGATAACCAAAACAGTGAAGGAAGCGATAGGCAATAAGAAAAAATCATTCAAGAAATGGAAAAAGGACAAAACTGAGGGGAGCTGGAAAGAGCACAAGAAGCATCAAAAAGAATGTCATCGTGAGGTTCGGAAAGCCAAAAGAGAGTATGAAGAGAGGCTAGCCAGGGAAGCAAGAAATTTCAAACCATTCTTCAGATATGTTAAAGGGAAGCAGCCAGCTAGAGAGGAAGTGGGACCGCTGGACGACGGAGACAGGAAGGGAGTGGTGAAGGAGGAGAAGGTAGTGGCAGAAAGACTTAACATGTTCTTCTCGTCTGTATTTACAAACGAAAACACGTCCAACATACCGGAACCTGAGCAATTCTTCAACGGAAGTCAGGCAGAAAAATTAACATCCATAGAAGTGAGCCTTGAGGACGTTCGTAGGCAGATAGAAAAACTAAAAACTGACAAATCCCCGGGTCCGGATGGCATACATCCAAGGGTTCTGAAGGAATTAAAGGAGGAGATAGCGGAACTACTGCAGCAAATTTGCAACTTATCCCTGAAAACAGGCGAGATCCCGGAAGATTGGAAGATAGCCAACGTTACGCCCATCTTTAAAAAGAGATCAAGAGGTGACCCGGGAAACTACAGGCCGGTGAGCCTGACTTCGGTTCCAGGGAAAATGGCAGAAGCACTGATAAAAGAAAACATCGATCAACATTTTGAAAAAAATGAACTTCTGATAACCAGCCAGCATGGTTTCTGCAAGGGAAGATCGTGCCTAACGAATTTATTGCACTTCTTCGAAGGGATCAACAAACGGATGGACAAAGGAGACCCCATAGACATCATATATCTAGATTTCCAAAAAGCCTTTGACAAGGTGCCCCATGAACGTCTACTCCGGAAACTGAAGAACCATGGGGTGGAAGGAGACGTACATAGATGGATCAGAAACTGGTTGGAGGGTAGAAAACAAAGGGTAGGAGTGAAGGGTCACTACTCCGACTGGAGGAGGGTCACGAGTGGTGTCCCGCAGGGCTCGGTGCTCGGGCCGCTGCTATTTAATATCTTCATAAATGATCTAGAAACAGGAACGAAGTGCGAGATAATAAAATTTGCGGACGACACCAAACTATTTAATGGAGCTCGGACTACAGAGGACTGCGAAAAGTTGCAAAGGGACTTGAACAAATTAGAAGAATGGGCGGCGAAATGGCAGATGAAGTTCAACATTGAAAAATGTAAAGTATTACATGTGGGGAGCAGAAACTCGAGGTACAACTATACAATGGGAGGGATGTTATTGAATAAGAGTACCCAGGAAAGGGACTTGGGGGTAATGGTGGACATGACAATGAAGCCGTCGGTACAGTGTGCAGCGGCTGCTAAGAGAGCGAATAGAATGCTTGGTATAATCAAAAAGGGTATTACAGCCAGAACGAAAGAAGTTATCCTGCCGTTGTATCGGGCGATGGTGCGCCCGCATTTGGAGTACTGCGTCCAATATTGGTCGCCGTATCTTAAGAAGGATATGGCATTAGTCGAGAGGATTCAAAGGAGAGCAACACGTCTGATAATAGGTATGGAAAACCTGTCATATTCTGAGAGATTGGAGAAGCTGGGTCTCTTTTCCCTGGAGAAGAGGAGACTTAGAGGGGATATGATAGAGACTTATAAGATCATGAAGGGCATAGAGAGAGTAGAGAGGGACAGATTCTTCGAACTTTCGAAAAATAAGAGAACAAGAGGGCATTCGGAAAAGTTGAAAGGGGACAGATTCAAAACAAATGCTAGGAAGTTCTTCTTTACCCAACGTGTGGTGGACACCTGGAATGCGCTTCCAGAGGACGTTATAAGGCAGAGTACGGTACTGGGGTTCAAGAAAGGATTGGACAAATTTCTACTGGAAATGGGGATAGAGGGGTATAGATAGAAGATTACTGCACAGGTCCTGGACCTGTTGGGCCGCCGCGTGAGCGGACTGCTGGGCACGATGGACCTCGGGTCTGACCCAGCAGAGGCATTTCTTATGTTCTTATGTTCTTATGTTCTTATGTGCCTTAGGCTGGCTAGGAAGACGTGTCCCAAACCAAGATATAACAGGAATTAAATATAGTTATGAATCAAGTTATGAATTAATGAATGAAGGGCCGGAAAGTATGTGATTGTGTGGCTGTGTATTGAACAAAAGAATGGGTTTTGAAAAAACATATTATATATATTTGCAACCTAAAGAAATTCAAAGGGCACAACATCTGGAAATTAGCAGTCTCTAGCATAAAGAGGGGAAACCAGCCCCTCCTCCTCCAGGCTAAGGCTTCTGTGTAAAGATCGATGAAATTTGAAACTATCAGCTCAGGGAGAGACAGCCCCTCCTTCTCTTTGATTACCTTTTCCTGCACTTTCTCCTTTCCTCTAAGGCTGAGAAATTTTCAGCACTGTTCGTGGGCTGAGAACATTTCAGCATCTTTTTAACAAATGATTTCTCTTAATATACCTTTGTGAAAAGAATACTGTATATTCAGAAATGAATGTGGACAGAACAAATATGATTTCTGAAACTTTTAAACGTAGAGGAATTTCTTTGTTTAACTTTAAACACCACCTCTGATATTTTATTGGTTGAGAAACTGATGATGTCACACTGAGCCAAAAGTATATAATAGAATATCTTGAGATCTTAAGCTGAGCACGTTATCAGAAGGCCAGCATTTTGGCAACTATAATGTTCTCCCGCTAATGCAACGGCTAACGCAATTATGCTTTATTCTTTTGGTGTCATGATTGAACAAATAAAAACAATAATTATATTTTGGAAACAAAACCTTTGCATTTAGCATCAATTTGCATGTTTTTTATTATTTTTCACACCTTGAGCTTATGAGTGCGCCGACGTCAAATGTCCCTTGCTCACTAGCCCAGTATCAAGTTTCCACAATGGTCAATCAGGTCTCAAGAACTTGGCATAAACCCAAATAGTAGCAACATTCCATGCTACCAATTCCAAGTCAAGTATTAAATTCCCTCATGTCTGTCTCAATAGCAGACTATGGACTTTTCCTCCAGGAGCTTCTCCAAACCTTTTTTTTAAAAACCTAGCTACATTAACTATTATTACCACATCCTCTGGCAATGAGTTACAGAGCTTAACTATTCTCTCAGTGAAAAAAATATTTCCTTCTATTGGTTTTAAAAGTACTTCCCTGTAACCTCATTGAGTGTTCCCTAGTCTTTGTAATTTTTTGATGGAGTAAAAAATCAATTCACTTGTACCTGTTCTACACCACTCAGGATTTTGTAGACTTTAATTATATTTTCATATTTTCCCTCAGCTATCTCTTTTCCAAGCTGAAGATCCCTAACCTCTTTAGTATTTCCTTATACGAGAGGAGTTCTATCCGTTTATCATCTTGGTCATTCTTCTTTGAACCTTTTCTAATTCCACTATATCTTTTTTGAGAAACAGCGACCAGAATTGAATGCAATACTCAAAATGGGTTTGTACCATGGAGTAATAAAGAGGCATTATAACATTCTTAGTCTTATTTACAATCCCTTTTTTGGCTGCCACCGCATATTGGGCGGAAGTTTCAGAATATTGTCTACAATAACACCTAGATCTTTTTCTTGGGTGCTGACTCTTAAGGTGGACCCTAGCATCTGATAATTATGATTTGGGTTATTCTTCCCAATGTGCATCACTTTGCATTGGTCCACATTAAATTTCATCTGCCATGTGGATGCCCACTCTTCCAGTTTCCTAAGGTTTGCCTGCAGTTTTTCAGACTGCATGCATTTTAACAACTTTGAAGCAGTGGCATAGCGAGGGTGAGAGGTGCCTGGGCAGTGGCACCCCTCCCCCACCCTTTTCTCCACCTCCTAACCACAGCTGCTCCTTCCCTGCTCCCTCCTGCCGCATACACCCCTTCTCTTCCCCTTATCTTTTTAATGTTCCTGGCGTGAGCAACAATCTCAACCTGCTGCTCACGCCAGTGCTGGCTCTTCCTTTCATGTCACTTCATAGGGGTGGGTCCAGGAAGTGAAGTCAGAGGAAGAACCAACAATGGTGCAAGCAGCAGGTTGGGGGTTGCTGCTCATGGCAGGAATGTTAAAGAGTTACATAGGAAAGGAAGGGGTGTGCGCATACATGGTAGTGGGGGGTGGGGGCAGGGAAGGAGGGGGAGGCAGAGAGGAATACGAGTGCCAATGCCCCCCACCAAGATGGCACCCAGGGTGGACTAAACCCCCCCTCACTATGCCACTGCTTTGAACAGTTTTGCAAATTTAAGCCTCATTCATCGTTCTGATTTCCAAATTTATAAATATATTAAATAGCACCAGCCCCAGTTCCAATCCCTGCAGCACTCCACTAACTACCCTTCTTCATTAAGAAAAATGGCCATTTAAGCCTACCCTCTGTTTTTTGTTCTATAACCAATTCCTAATCCACAACAAAACATCGCCTCCTATCCCATGACTCTTTAATTTTCTCAGGAGCCTCTCATGAGGAAACTCGTCAAAAGCTTTCTGAAAATCCAAATTCGCTACATCAACCGGCTCACCTTTATCCATGTTTATTCATACCTTCAAAGAAATGCAGCAAATTGGTGAGGCAAGACCTCCCTTGGCTGAACCCATGCTGACTCTGTTCCTTTAAACCATGTTTGTCTATGTGTGCCATAATTTTATTTTTTATAATAGTTTCAAATATTTTTCTCAGCGCTGAAGTTAGGCTCACCAGTCTGTAATTTCCCACATCTTCCTTTTAACCATTTTTAAAAATCGGCATAGCATTAGCCATCCTCCAATCTTCATGTACTACAGATGATTTTAGTGATAGGTTACAGATCACTAACAGCAGATCAGCAATTTCATGTTCAAGTTATTTTAGTACCCTGGGATGTATACCATACGGTCCAGGTGATTTATCACTTTAGCTTATTGATTTTACTCAGTATGTCTTCCAGGTTCACTGAGATTTCTTTCAGTTCCTCTGCATCATCACCCTTGAAAACCATTTCCAGTTTAGGTAGATCTCTTATATCTTCTTCCATAATGACCGAAGCAAAAAAATTATTTGACTCCCCACTATGGCCTTATCTTTATAATAAATACACACGAAGATTTTTGACCTGCTAGGCCATGTCTAAACCATATCACCAATATCCCTCCCCTTGCATTTTCTATATGCTATGTCCATCCGTATTTAAACTGAGCTTTTTCTAATATCTCCATTTGCACATGGATGTCATTTCTACATGTAAATGCTAGAATTTCCATGTGGAAAGTTTCCAAAGTAGCCCCTATGTCTGAAAGCAAACTATTTTAATCTTTCAGTCAACAAAGAAGCCTAGCTAATAACATCACACTATCAGGAAGAGACATTCTGTCCTTCCTTTGAAAACTGGCTCTATTATTATTTTCAGAATTAGAGTGTGATTTTATAAGTACATCGATAACAGGTAGTCTGTTATTTATTTAGACTAGAGAGCATGATACTTCTCCAATTCTAATAGAAAACTTAAGCACTTTAATCCATAGGCGTCAGAACGGGGGAGGCCACGGGGGCCATGGCCTCAACAAAAATTGTCAGTAATAGGGCCAACAGGGATCCTGCGGGCAGAGAAACACCAACTTAGGCAGCGCCCTCGGCACTCTCAAGGGAGCGGCATCTTGCTGTAGCCAGCGTACTTGCCAGGCGGTGGAACCAATTCACAGCAACTGCTCTGCCGCTGGCTCCAGCATCTTCTCTCCACTGTGGCCCACCCCAGTGGAAACAGGCTTCTTGTCTCCAATGTGAGAATATGCTGCTTGTTTTTCCTAGGATAACAGCAGGTACACTCACCAGTGCTGTTATCGAACTCAGGACCAGATTCTAATCTAATCTAAGGCTTGGCTTTATATACCGAGTCATCATTCTAAGATATCTCAACTTGGTTTACAATAATTAACTTAAATAAAAACCATAAAAAATAAGACTAAATTTTGAGAAATTAATTTTCAAAGTGTTTAGCAAATAAAGTAGTTTTTAAAGATTTGCAAAAAAATTGAAGTGAGCCGGAACTCCTTAAAAAAAATGGAAGATCATTCCAAAGTTGAGAAAACTTAAAGATCAGAGATTGACTAAAAATTTTGACTCCTTTAATCCCTTTTTTGGAAGGAAGAGATAATTTAAATTGTTGGTTACCTCTTGCAAAAGAAAGTCTATAAGCATTCCAAGAAAAAGGAAGGAGAGGAGTAAAGATACCATATAGGATTTTAAAAACAACACAAGCACATTTAAATTGAACTCTAAAATAAACCGGGAGCCAATGGAGATTCTGGAGCAACGGAGTCACATGATCAAATTTACGTTTCCCAAAGATCAATTTTGCAGCAGTATTTTGAATCAGTTGCAATCTATAAAGACATGTTTTTGTGGTACTGAGGTAGATAACATTGCAGTAATCGAGGCGAGATAATATAATTGACTGAACTAATATGGAAAAATGATGATGATGAAAGAGGTGTCTGATCTTCCTCAACAAACGCAGGTTAAAAAAACATTTCTTGACCACAGCGTTAATTTGATCCTTAAAAAAGAGAGAGGAGACAAAAAGGACTCCCAAAACCATGGCAGAAAACTATAAGGTAAGGTTGCATTCTATAATTAAGGTGGCATTCAGCATGATTCTATAAAATATAGGTGCATTTTATAGAATCGTGCACTTATGTAGTTTAGGCATGACTGGGCATCCTTACTTTGGACGCCTTTCTCTTTTGGCATCCTTTGCAGAATTGCGCCAATATAGTCGCCTGCCACCTGTCAGTCACAAAAAAACTTAACAGATCCAATTAGGGAAGAAAAATCAAAAGGTAATTTAAACAAAAATTCTTCCTTGTATTAAAGAGTATACTGGGAATTATCACACTTCAACCACAGCAACAACATGTATATTCAAATTCATTATTTTTATACTGTGTGAGCCAGGTCCTCAGTTTACACAACTTACCCGACAGGACACGTCTGTTCTAGAAAGTTGTGAGCTGTGTTAACCCAGAAAGGGTTTAATAAGCGTGTAACATCCCTGGACCTGGTGTGCTCAGTGTAATAAATTATAAATAGTGAAAATCACAGTCTAAAATCAATCGTGTATATGGTGAAATACTTCCCAATATACTCTGACTGCAATGAGTACGCTAATGTTCACAATCAAACTAGAGGTTCAACTGTCCAACCAATTATCTCCCCTTGATGATAAACATCAGTTAATTAGGTGAAAAGAAGTAAACCCAGCAATAAACACAAAAGTAGATTTGCTATTATTGTGGCCTAATGGAGAAAATTTCTAGGTATTATAGCTATAACTTTCATGTTTTCACACTAAACAATGATACATTGATAAAAAGACAGGCAAAAAAATCTAGCAGTATTTTATTAAATGAACCTCTAATATCTGCACTTTATTGTGGAAAATAACAGAAATTTAACATACTTCGTTAATAGCTAAACACTCGAATACTTTGCTGTAGTCATCTACCAATGGCGTTCAAAACACTCAAACATTCAATGTCTTCTTAAGATAGTCAGGATAAATCTAATCTAATCTTTGGTTTTATATACCGGGTCATTCCCCAGAGGGTCTCGAACTGGTTACCAAAAGTTTACCCAGAAAAACATTTGGGATAAGTAGTTGGATAGCAGAATCTCTCTATTAAACTCTATTATTTATCATCCAGAAATTTGTTATACAAATATGTCTTCAGAATTTTTCTAATGCAAATCAAAGAAGACAAAGATCTAATTTCTGAAGGGAGATCATTCCAAATTTTCACCATCATGAATGTCAAAGAGTGAGAAAGTCTAAAGCTTGAATTCCTTTACTAGAAGGGAATATTAATTTATACTTATGTTTATCTCTAGAAGAAGATGGTCATTGAGAGTTGAAAGATAGGGAAAATAGTGGAGAAAAGATTCCATAGAGACATATAAATACAACAGTAGCACACTTAAACTGAATCCTCCAGTAAACGGGGAGCCAGTGCAGCATCCTCAACAACAGAGTAGCATGATCAAATTTATTCTTACAAAAAATCAGTTTGGCAGCCGTATTCTGAATCAGTTGCAATCTCTTCAAATTACCCTTACTCAAACTAATATAAAGAGAGTTTGCATAGTCCAGATAAGCCAATATAATAGCCTGGACCAATACAGCAAAAGTTGTTGATGAAAGAAACCGCGAACCCTCCTTAACGTCCAGAGATTGAAAAAAAAAATTTTTCTGATACATTGTTAATTTGATTAGTCAAAGAGAGGGTGGAATCCAGAATAAATCCAAGGATTCTAGATGAAAATTCAATCTTCAGGGTGTCACCTGAGTCAAGTCATACAGAAGGGGGCAATACTCTTCAATTCTCAATGCAACTCCTTGTAACTCTGGGCAAGTCACTTCCCCTCTTGAAGTCAGTCAATTTGTACCTTTGCTTAATCTTTTGTAAACCACATAGAACTTCACGGTATTGCGGTATATAAGCTGTTATTATTATTATTATTAACCATCCATTATCCCAGGCACAAAACTTAGATTATGAGCCCACTAGGGATACAGAAAGTTCCTGCATATAATATATGCAAAACCAATTTAGTTGTACAATGGAAAGATACGAGTAGTATATTAAATCCATTACCCTTTGCTCTGCAACTGGCTAAATCTTGGGGTGTGCTAAAAATGCTTTCAATAAATTGTCATTTGAATTTTCTTTTCTGCCTCATAAGAAACCCTTTTTTAAATATCAAAAGTATAAACATATTCTTGACACTCTATACCAGGAGATCTATTTGCATGCACTGCTTTCAATGTGTGCTAATAGATCTCATGCATATTCATTGGGGAAATCCTGAAAACCCGACTGGATTGTGGCCCTCGGCCCTGCTCTACACCATCTTTGGAAACATTATCCTGGAACCTTGAACTATGTAAATTATCTCACTTAGCACTGTCTACAAGGAAAAAAGTTACTAAGCTTTTTTTGTCATCAAAGTTACTTCTTCCACCTTCTGGCATGATATTGTATTCAGGGTGACTCCACCTGTCCAGACTATGTATGAATTATTCCCACTGTGAAGCTGTGCTCTGTCATTAATTGGACAGCTGTGTTGACTTCTCATCTGGGTAATTGATGGGTCTGCTGCCTTATCTGCTTTTCCACATGCTTTCCCTTTGACAAGGCATTTAACTGTATAGAAGATGGCACTAGAAAAAGAAAAGAAAGCATTCTAAATAAAAAGAGAATACAGTAATTTTCCTTTATTAAGTACTTATGGTATGTCTTTCAGGAAGACATATGCTACACTGGATGAGTTCACCATATTTTATGGCACAGTTAAGGTGGAACAAAATGGTGTACAAAGGGTCACATACCGTATATACTTGAATATAAGTCGAGACTCCCATTTTTTCCCCAAAAAGGAGGAAAAATGGTTGACTCAAATATGTCGGGTGGCTTAATATTCAAGCGTCCTGCCAGGCTCTGCACCTAGCACACCCTCCCTCCCCTGCCAGGCCCTGCACACAGCCCCCTTCTCCTCCCTCTCAGGCTCAGCACCTTGTTCTCCCCCCTCCTGTTCATCATACCTCCTCTGCCGCTGGAATCCCTGGGGGTCGAGAGTGTAGTGGGCAGGAGCGAGGTTTCCATGCTCCTGCGCTGCTGCTAACCCGGTCGCCGCAAGTTCAGGCTTCAGCCACTGAGCGGTACCAAGTAGGAGCGCACTTTGTCACTGCTGCTTGGCGCTAAGCGGTTTTCTGAATGATTCCCATGAATTCTCATGAGAATTTGCAGGAGCCATTCAGGAAGCTGATCAGCACCGAGCAGTACCAAAGCGCACTCCTGCTCAGTACTGTTCAGCAGCTGAAGCTGGAAATCGTGGCGGATGTCTTAGGTTGTACAGTATTTTGTATTAAAGTTTATGGGTTGTGGAACAAATTGTCCGAGTTTCCATTATTTCCTATGGGGAAATTTGCTTTGATATACAAGTGCGTTGGATTATAAGCATGCTTCTGGAATGAATTATGCTTGCAAACCAAGATTTTACTGTAAATGTAAACTTTAATGGGTTTCTTCTAGCAATGAGTTGTACATCAACAATTCAGTAAATGTTGTCATCTTTCATAGACTCTGCTTACTATTTGCTAGCCTAAGGAATTTAAAGAAGATGGATTTAGAAAAATCATAATTGCATGTGCTAGCTAGTAATGGTATCTGAAATTATAATCATATAATCATTCTGCAAGACTTGCACAGTACATTAGGTGGCTTTACAGTCCTCATTTTATTTCCCCACAAATCAGCCAAGGATGACACTTTGATAATTGGCATTACTCATCAGACATTTTGAACTTTTACTAATTCAGCTTTTTTGAATGCATCTACAAATGAGAGTAAATTCATTTCAGTAAAAGCGGTCAGTGTGTTTGTGGTCTCAGGCCAGTTCTAGGAACCATAACTGAAGCTTCATATCACAACAGCTCCTGTCAGAGTCTTATGAATGTGTGAATTCTGCTGCATATCTTGTCACTGTTTTATGAGAAGGACATATATGAGAGAGAGAGAGAGTAAATATATTTGAAACTCAAATGAAATGAATTTCTTATCCATGTGTGCAGTGGCGTACCTAGGGTATGTGGCACCCGGGGCCCATCATTTTTTGACACCCCCCCCCCCCCCCATGTAAAATTTTTTTTTTTTTTTTTTTTTTGCAATAACCATGAAATGGAATAAATGGTCAGAATAGAAACAGGCAGTGAAAATTTTCTTTTATTGAACCTCATATATGTAACCATTATTCCAAACATAACAAAACATAAATTATGTCTAAATTGTCATGACATTAGAAGTACATATGGAGTAGTTGCAGGCAGTGGCGTACTTAGGGTATGTGGCACCCAGGGCCCATCATTTTTTGACACCCCCCCCATCTATATGAAAAATATGATTTTTAGTACCAATCTACATATCGCACCACAAGAGTGTACCTAGGAAAAGGCTGCATCTTAAACACTGCAGTGAGCACTAGAACACCAACACATACATTGTAAAACTAAACAAGCCAGATCCCGCACAGTCAATTGGTCCTGTAGTCAATGCCAACTGAAAACTATGTCTTTTTCATACACACAGAACAGAGATACACCCTCGCCCAAAATGGAATAATCACAAACTAAAAATAGAAATATGTAGACAAAAGTTAAACTGATCCGCCAAGAAACCAGACCCTGGATACAATGCAACACCACAAAAAACAGTAACACATGTCCTCTAATACAGTGCAAAATATAAAGACAGTAGATGTAAATTTGAAAAAACTGATACATAACAATCACCACTTTATAAATTAACAAATAAAAATAAAACAAATAATGAGATATAAAAAAATACAATTTTATTGGACTAATCCCCGTAAGCTCGGTCCCCATCCCCGCAAATCACCTGATTCCATCCACACAAGCCTTGAATTGTTTATATTAAAGTATAAAAAGAAACAATATTCTGTACAATTGTCAATTTATAAATCAGCGTCTTCTCCCCACTCTCTTCCCCATTTCCCTTCAGCATCCTCAGCCCACTCTCTCTCCACTTTCCTTCAGCGCACGCACATAAAAACAAGCAAGTAATTTTATATCATTTTCATTCTATTCATTCATAGAAATTAAAGTCTAGATAATGCCAGTCACATAACAAAACATGATTTTACAAAAATAATTCCCTGCAGTCAAGCCTGCAAGGATTAGATGTCTTTCAGCAGTTCCCCTCCCTCCCTCCCCCTTACCTTTGTGGCCAAGTCAAAATGATCTACCAACAATAAAATTTTAAAAACACAAAGCACGCTGTACGCAGAGAAAATGTTAATTATCATTTATATTCCGCGGGTTTTCAAAGAGGTCAAGGCAGATGACTTTATGCAATGTCACCTCAGTAACAACTATACAAAAATAGACAAATATTCCCCCTCCCTTTTTACTAAACTGCGATAGCGGTTTTTAGCGTAGGGAGCTGCGCTGAATGCCCCACGCTGCTCTCGACGCTCATAGGCTCCCTGCGCTAAAAAACTCTATTGCGGTTTAGTAAAAGGGGGCCATAGTGCAAAATATAGACAGCAGATATAAATTTTCAAAACGGACACATTTTGATCACTAAGTTGAAAATAAAATCATTTTTCCTACTTTTTTGTCTGGTGATTTCATGAGTCTCTGGTCCTTCTTCTGATCCTTCTTCTTTCTCTCCCCTTGGTCCCCCTCTTTCTTTCTGCCTTTCTTTCTCTCTCCTCCTGGCCCCCCTCTTTCTTTCTGCCTTTCTTTCTCTCCCCCTTGACCCCCTCTTTATTTCTGCCTTTCTTTCTCTCCCCTTGGTCCCCCTCTTTATTTCTGCCTTTCTTTCTCTCCCCTTGGTCCCCCTCTTTCTTTCTGCCTTTCTTTCTCTCTCCCCCTGGCCCCCCTCTTTATTTTTTCCTTTCTTTCTCTCTCCCCCTAGCCTGCACAAAGCCATCGTGCCGATTTCTCCACTTCCACGATTCTTTCCCTACCCTCACCCCCAAGCCAGCAGCCGATTTCTCCCTGCTCCTTCCCCGATGTCCTGATGTCCTGAACTTCATCGGGCAGCAGCAGCATTCACAATTCACTGATGTTGCCCGCTTCAGGCCTTCCTCTCTGTCGGGTCCTGTCTTCATGAAAACTGGAAGTAGGCAGGACCCGGCAGAGAACAAGGCCTGAAGCCGGCAACAGCAGCGAATTGTAAACGCTGCTGCTGCCCGAAGAAGGTAATGGAGCACCGAGGCAGTCCGCTTCTCCCCCCTCCCAGCCGAACCCCCGCTGACCCTCCTATCTCCCCCCCCCCCGTGAACCTTTCCGACCTTCCCAGCGAGAGCAGCAAACCTCCTTCGCGGCTTTCTCCTCCCTCTGCCGCGTTACTGATGACGTCATCAGTGATGCGGCAGAGGGAGGATAAAGCCGACGCTACTGGAGGGAGGTTTGCTGCTTTCGCTGGGAGGGTCAGAAAGGTTCACTTGGGGGGGGGGAGAGAGATAGGATGGTCAGCGGGGTTTCGGCTGGGAGGGGGGAGAAGCGGTCTGCCTTGGTGCTCCAAGGCCTGGCGCCATTACCTTTTTCGATAATGGCGCCGATGCTGCTTTCGCTGGGAGGGTAGGAGCGCGATAGGGACCGGGCCAGCTGTGCACCCCCCCCTAAGGCGGCACCCGGGATGGACCTCCCCCTCGCCCCCCTTGGTACGCTACTGCCCTGGGGAAACAGCCTGCAACAAGATCGCGCGATGCCAGAGATCTTTGCCTGCTTCGGCTGTTTCCTCCGCCGCGGTCCCGCCCCTCCTCTGACATCAGAGGAGGGGCAGGACCGTGGCGGAGGAAACAGTCGAAGCAGGCAAAGATCTCTGGCATCGCGATCTTGCTGCAGGCTGTTTCCAGACGCGACACCCGGCGCAGGGGGGGGGTAACTGGACCGGACCGGGAGCACCCCCTCAGGGCTTGGTACCCGGGGCGGACCTCCCCCCCCGCCCCCCCCCTTGGTACGCCACTGCATGTGTGAAAAAGATTATACAAGGTCTGTAGTGTAGACTTATTGACTGAGCCAGCATTGAATATCCAGGGTTTTTTAGCTGCTAAAAAATTAACCAGTTAAGTCAATATTCAACACTGACTGGTTAAGTTTATAGTGGCCAAAGATAGGACTGCTAGCTTTGTGGCCCAATTTGACCCAAAACTTAGCTACTTAGCTAATAAAGGGCATGGAGAACTTGGAATACAAGGAACGACTTAAGAGACTGGGATTGTTCTCCCTTGAGAAGAGGAGACAACAAGGGGATATGATCGAGATTTTCAAAATACTGAAAGGAATCGACAAAATAGAGCAGGAAAAAACATTATTTACAATGTCCAATGTGACACGGACAAGAGGACATGGACTGAAGCTAAGGAGGGACAAGTCCAGGACAAATATCAGGAAGTTCTGCTTCACGCAACGAGTGGTGGACATCTGGAATGCTTTCCCAGAAGAGGTAATTGCGGAATCCACCATTCTAGGATTTAAGGGTAAGTTAGATGTACATCTCCTTATGAGTGGCATAAAGTGACATGGGTAAGGGTAAGCTAGATGCACTTCTTCTTATGAGAAGCTTAGAGTGATATGGGGACTAAAACTATGCCAGGGTACACCTGGCGGGGCCTCCGCTTGTGCGGATCGCTGGACTTGATGGACCTAGGGTCTGTTCCGGAGATGGCACTTCTTATGTTCTTATGGACATTACCAGTTATCACACAATATAACTGGCTAACTTTTAGCAGCTAACCACGAATATTCATCAGAGATAACTGGTTATCTCATTTTATTTATTTTAAAAAGGTGTTTACCGCCTGGGATCTCAGCGGTTTCCATACAACAAACTTGCTGAATATTTGCATTTAACTGCTTAAGCGCTATTTAACTGGTCAGTGTCAGTGTCTGGCAAGTTAAATAGTGCTGAATATCAGCAAGACATATATGTACAGTTTATTCAAAACTTGATACACTGCTATTTAGCATACTATCCTAGCAGTTTAAAAACAAACTCTTAAAGCTAGAAATAAAATGTTATCTAATAGAAAAAAGAGGATTAAAATATAGTTGAATATGTCTTAGTTCCTGCATGTCTGCAACTGGAAAGACTACAGATAAGCAGTTCATTTTAGGGATGAGCTATCGTTTGCAATAAAATAGAAAATGACAAATGACGTAACCCATTTTGTTGCATGTTGATAACAAGTGAAAACAATATTTTGTGGTTTTTATTTTCTGTTAGTGCACACAATTTGCAAAGAGTGGGCTCTAGTAGGCACTTTTGCAGAGAAGGCACACTCTTTTAGAAATAGTGTGCACTGTTTGCTTAAAGAGTGTGCATGCACACGCATGCGCAATGGTTTATATCTGCAAGCATTATCAGAAAACAGCATGCATGTTTCCAAAAGAATACACCTTTTTTTTTTTTTTTTTTGTAACAGGCTGCACATTTAACAACATTTCTACCAAAATGACTAAATGGGCAAGAAAAGTCAAATAAAATGAAAATTCTCAGAAACAACATGAGAAATAGTACAAAACTAACATTTTCTAACTGTCCACCCCTATTATTTCAGTCAGTCCTCAGCATGCTCCATTTCCACAGGAGAATGAGGTGGCACACTGAGGCCACGGCCCAACCAGTATTTTGCTCAACACAGCATCAGTAATTTGAGAGATCGGGGGGGGGGGGGGGGGTTGGAGAAGAGTGGAGGCAGGGTCAAGACTGACTTGTTTGGCCCCCTCTGCTCCTCTGTTTCCATTTTCACTACACTATACCAGTGTCTTGCAAACTTTGTCAAGCCGTGGCACACTAAATGTGGTGACTATGGTTCAAAGCATCCAGAAGTGCATGGATGCCAACTCGATGACATCATGCTCATGTGTGACATCATCACGTTGACATCTGCGCATGCGCAAAGGCCCTCCAGATGGGCCCTAAGCCGCCAGTGGGAGGTCCTGTAGGCAGTCAGTCTGCGCCTCTCCTCCTTGGCGTCTCGTGGCACACCTGGAATCTTGGACGGCACACAGTTTGTGATTCACTGCAGATATGTATCCAGTGTTCTTTTTTTTATAAGAGACAAACTAAAAAGGAGAATAAAGAATAGACACATTATAGTTTCATAGTTTATTTAAATTTTTGATTAAATGCTTATCCAAAGGTAAAAGCGTTGTACATAATTATTTAAAATAGCTGGGACACAAACAATTTAAATTTATAACGAAACTTCAACGACAACAAAGATATGAGAACAGAAAATGAAGCAGCACTATGTCATTGAAATGATCTAATTAACTCCTGATTGAAAAAAGAGACAATGACTATAGATGCTATGTAATACGAGTTCAAATCAATAGTCTTTCTAAATCCTATCTGCAAAGTCAGGTGGGTGTGTTCTTTCCATAAATAATCATGAAGAAATGATCCCTTGAGTAACAGTAACAGGTGAATGCCAAGCACCGGATTGGTAAATTTTTGTTTTCCCCTGAAGGCAGCCCTGAATTCCTGCCCAGTTTTCCACAGAAAATGAAGCTGAATCTATCTAGAATTTCTTCACTACAGCTCTTTTCGCAAAAGTATCATTGTGAAACTCAAAGGCTATGGGGAGGATTACCTCATATGTAGATACTGATTAAAAAAGGCTGAATTGCTTATCAAATATTTTTGTTCTGTGTCCACAGCTGAAGAACCGGAAACAAGACCTCAAAAGACAAATGCAAATAGGAATGGAGGTGTGGTAGTTCCGGAACAATTTTCAGAGGACTCTGTTCGAGAAAAGCTAGCTAAACTATAGGTGGACAAAGCAATGGGTCCAGATGGCGTACATCTGAGGATACTGAAGGAACTTAGGGAAGTTTTGGTAGTTCTGCTCGCTGACCTTTCCAATGCTTTTCTAGTGTCAGGAGTGGTACCAGAGGACTGGAGAAGAGCAGATGTGGTCCCTTCTTTACAAAAATGAAAGTAAGGAAGAAGTAGGGAACTACAGGCTGGTAAGCTTGACTTCTGTGGTAAGTAAACTAATGGAAATGCTTTTAAACATAGTAACATAGTAAATGATGGCAGATAAAGGCCCGAATGGTCCATCAAGTCTGTCCAACCATACGCTCTCTATAAATTAGTAATTTAATTTAAATTTTCCTTTTTCTTAGACATTTCTGGGCCAGAATCCAAGAGCTCTGCCCGATACTGTGCGCTTTTTTTAAAGTCATCTTTATTGGTTGCAAGTAGGAAGTAGGTAACAATTCAAACAGTATTGTACATAGTAAAAATACAAAGTGGTTGGTGTCCAAAGGTCAAAAATAACAAAAGACCTTAGATATACATATACTTTGTCCCGTTTAAGACCTCAGCGGTGCTAACTGTGAGAAATTTTCATTCACAGATTACAAGCACAAAGATCTTCATCGGTCATAATTTTTCATAGTTTTTTCTATATAAATAAATTTTTTGAAAAAATACTCATCTCTTTGTTAGAGAAGCATAGCAGGGGTTCTTCACCAACATAGGCTATGTTTCGCCCAGGGGGCTTTATCAAGGTATTTCCCCTGACAAAAGAAGAGAGAGTTTTACTATATATCACTTCAACTATTATTCATTCTACAGAACTAACTTATATAAGCATAACTTAAAGCTTATATCGGTAGTCTGACATAATTTAGAAAACATTCAAAAATATTTAAAGCCCGTACCTTTAGTATGCCTGTTCCATGAGTGCTGCCGAAAAAGTTTTTTAGAGCAGAGACATGGCGGCGGCGTTCTTTTAACAAAACTGTCAACGTAATGACCTCATACAGACGTACCCTATCAGAATCAAAAACGAGCATGGAGACATTTAAACCAGTGTCATCCACTCCACTTCAGCATTCAGCCCGTTCGGTTTAACCGTATTAAGTGAAAAAATCATCTTTTGTTCCATAAAGTTTAGACGTTCTACATAATTTCCACCCTCCCACCCTATCTCCATGCAATCAATTATTCTCCATTTTAGATCACTAATTTTATGCCTCATAGTCTGCCAATGCTGAACTAATGGCGCTTCTACACTTCCAGTATTAATTTTAGACTTGTGCTCTGTTAATCTAACCATAATTCTTCTATTAGTTCTCCCTATATATACCAAATGACATGGGCATTGTATTGCATAGATAACATGCATACTATTGCATGAAGTGTTCATCCTTGATTTAAAGACTTTCTTAGTACCTGGATGGATCCATTCTGGGCCCACCATTGCTTGAGAGCACCACTGACATTGTCCACATATTTCCTGTGTATAAACTTGCTCAATAGGAATAGCTTCATATTTTTCCTCAAACTTTTGAAAAGCCAAAAATTCCCCGATAGTCCGCCCTCTCTTAAAAGAAGCTGTCGGAAGTTGTTGAAAACATGGATGAAGTTTCAATATTGACCAATGAGATTTTATACTTTGAAAAAACGTATTGCTTAAATCGTTATAGGGAAGCACACAGATCAGATTTTCTTCTATTTCATTATTTTTATTTTCCTGAATCAGCAAAGATCTTTGTGCATATTTCGCTCGAAGATACGCTTTCCTAATAGATTTTTTAGGATAATATCTGTCACAAAATCTCTGGGTCAGAATTTTAGACTGTTTCTCAAATTCTTCTCGATCTGAGCATATACGTTTTATCCGTAGGAACTGGCTAACCGGTATATTATATTTCAAAAAATATGGATGGTAACTCAAAAAGTGCAAAAAATTATTTCGTTCAACTTCTTTCCTATAGAGAGTAGTTTTCACAACTTGATCTTTAATTATCATTATATCCAGGTAAGCAATCTTGTAAGGATGAGATGTCATAGTAAAGGTGAGGTGTGGGTCCAAGGTATTAATCCATGTAAAAAAGGAACATTACACTTTGAAACATGGTAACAAGTTTTACGTTAAGACATCAGGTTATGACTTCTCCTAATCACCTAATCCAGTGGTCGGCAAACTCATTAGTCAAAAGAGCCAAAGATCAGCAGATTAAGATTTCTCTTGCAAGCCATATTTCTTTTCAAGAACCATGTTTTTAGGAGGGGTTCGCAGTTTTCTCTGCATGTTTGGTGGCATGACCAATGTTGCTCCAACTTTCCTTTCTCCACTCCTTCCCTCGCTCCACAAACATACCGGGGTCACTGGATTTCCTGAACACTAAGTAGAATACAGTAGATGTATGGGACTAGGAGGGACAGCCGGGTGCTATAGAAAAGTGGTGAAATCTACACAGTCAAGTCTGCAAGGATTACTAGATGTCTTTCAGCAGCTCCCCTTCCTCCCTTCCCCTTACCTTCATGGCGATTTTCTTTTTTTTGTCTTCCAGCTGCCCGAACCGGCTTTCATCAAGTCGCATGTGGTTGCCGAAACTTCTCCTCTGATGCAACTTCCTGTTTCCGGTTGCGTCAGAGGAGAAGTTTCAGCAGCCACACGTGACTTGAAAGCCGGCTCAGGCAACTGGAAGACAAAAAGAAAATCGCCATGGTAAGGTAAGGGGGAGGGAGGGAGGGAGGGAGGGAGATGCCTGATCGGTGACCGCGCGCGTTCCCTCCCTTAACTGAGACAAGGTCAGTCACCGTTTCGCCACCGTGTCATTCTCTAGCAGAGCTACACTCAAGTGGCTCGCAAACTGCATGCGGCTCACAAGCCGCAGTTTGCTGACCACTGACCTAATCCAAAATTACCCAAACCCCCACCCCACTTTACACAATTCCCCACTCATAAACATTTACACACCACACATTCGAACATCCACAACAAACTAGATCCCCCTGCTCTGACAAATGCTCTGTAGAATGACCTACCTGCCAATCGGGTGAAGAGTTCTGATAAAAAAGTCTACAGCAAGATGTCATCATAAATAAACGTGTCGTATAGCCATACAAATATATTATAGTTAAGATGAACAACAAAAACGTTTGTTCATGCCTGGCTAGAACGTCCTCAGGTGCTCAAGGCTAAGAAGCTGGTCCAGATTGCACAGTATTGAGCCCATAGTGAGGAGGACTGGCTGGAATAATGTAGCAGTTCAAAGTTGCCATATTCCTGCATTTTATGAGCCCATTTGGAAAGCTGGGAGGGGGGGAGGGTAGTTGGAGAGATCCAATTTTGTAAAATCACCTTTTTCCACATCATAATAGCAGCATATAGGAACCTCTGTGCCGCAGACAACAGCTGTTGCTCCACCAGAAGCTGTGAATTTCCCAGCAATAATGCAGCAAAGTTCCATTTCAACTGTTGTCCAAGTGTCTTGTCTAGGAGGGAGAAAATAGAGTTCCACATATCCAATTTTAGACAAGTCATAAAGGTATGGAGCAAGGTTCCAGGTGAGTTATGGCACTTAATACAGCTGTCGTACCACCAGAGGCCCAGCCTCACCCCCTTGGCTATTTGTGCAGAATTCTGTATCGATTCTCTTGTAAGGAAGCATTTTTAACATAGGTGAAAGCATTACAAAAAACTTTTCCAAATCTTTGGCAGACACTTCCATGTACAGTTCTGTGGACCAGTCATTAGCCAAAACCTGAAAGAATTTATCCTCTTGATAGTTCTGGTATAATTTTTACCAAAGAGAGAGTATTATGAGTGGGCGGTGTCTGCGCCAGTTCCTTATCTCCAAGTCCCAAAAATTCCCAAAGAATCTTTTGAGAGTGGTATAGTAATGATGAAGTTGTCTGTGGGCAAAATAATGTGAGGAGGGGATGTGCCATAGCTCTTGTACCTGAGAGAAAGAGAAGAAAAGGCCCCCTACACCTGTAGTACCTCCCCGAATAACTGGGAGAAATGGTGAAGCCTGAGGTGCCTGTCCCTGACACATGTACCACCATTTCCACGCATGCTGAAGTGAGGAAAGGAGGGAAGAAAACCTACCATCCACATGAAACTGAAGGGTTGCCCTACCATGGAGGAAGGCCACGCTAGCCACGAGCCAACAACAGTTATCAAAAAAGCCTATGGGGGAAAATGTACAGGTCCCAATGAGAATCTCATAATTCCAGCACAATAGGGCAACAATGTTATATAAATGTAAATCGGGGAGGACAGCCCCTCCCTGCATTCGAGGTTTGATCAATTTTTTATACCTAATTCTAGCAGATTTAGAGTGCCAAATGAATTGCCTTACAATAGATCTAAATAGAAGTTCATCTTTTCTGGAGATCCATATAGGCAACACTTGGAGGAGATAAAGTTTAGGAAATGTGACCATTTTGACCAGGACAATATGCCCCAGTAGGGAGCATGGGAGATCCATCCATTTTGAACTTAGAGACTTCACTTTAAGAATTGAAGAGGAAATATTGGTGACATACAAGGTTTTAGAGTCCCTACAGTATGATACCTAAGTATTTAAGTTGAGTCTGTGCTATTATGCCAGCAAATTATGCCAGGCAGCCTGAGAATGTCTACCAAGAAGCAAGGCCTCGGTTTTATCATAATTGATCTTAAGCCCAGAGAAGGACCCAAAGGCTTCAATAATGGTCATAATTCGGGGCATGGAATGGTCCGCTTGTGCAACATATAATAACATGTCATTGGCATACTCTCTATCACCTCTGAAGAGAAGGAATGGATGTTGGACATGCTAGAGAAAGGAATGTTATGATTTTGCACTCTCCTGGATATGTGCAAAAAAGGAGAGAGATGTGCATTTGATAGGGCAGTGCACAGTTTCTTACATCAAAGGCTTAAAGCCAGTGGCATTCCTGCAATTATACAGTGCTCAATATTGATGGGAAAGAAGGCCATTTTGTCCAACTAGTTGTCTGCAGACCCGCCGAATTATAGTCATTGGAGGTCGCTGATGATCGTCCATGCCTCTTTGGAGTGTCAGCAGTTTGGGGACCTGGACATTGCGGAAGGACATCGTTTTTGTTCAATTTGGGAACATTTTTGGATGGCTCTCACCCCATATGCTTGCAGCAGACTATTGAACATTTGCAGCTAACTCTTTTTCTTTTAATTTATATGCTCACTATTGTTTGTTTGGGAGGGAGGTGGGAGGGGGGGTAGGAGGGATATATCTGGTGTGTATATAAAAGAAAATTATTGCATTTTGTTTGGCATCTTGTCTTGCACTTTTTCATTCAATAAACACATTTAAACATACAGGCCCTGATTCTGTATAGGACGCCCAGGAGAGGTGTCCTATACAGAATCGGTCCTACACTAAACCCCGATTCTGTAACCGGCGTCCATGGTACAGACGCTGGTTAGAGAATCGGGTTAAATTAGACGCGGCCGCTATACTTATGGCAGCAAGGGATCTCCCTGCTGCAATAAGTATAGCGGCCGCGGCCGCCTGTCCCAACGCCGGCAGGAGGATGCCCAATCCTCCTGCCGGAACCCCCCTCCCCCCCAAACTTGTAATCGCCGGCAGGAGGATGCCCAATCCTCCTGCTGGAAAGCCCGACGACCCGACAACCCCCCCAAACTAACCTCCCTCCCCCAACTAACATTTAAATGTTGGTCGGCTGGACGGGTCTTGCTGCCGTCCAGCCGACAGGCCCGCCTCGTGGAAATGAGATGGGCCCGCCCCTTCCCGGCCCATCCCCGCTAAATCTAAGGCCTGATTGGCCCAGGCCCTAGAAGCCTGGACAAATCAGGCCTTAGGCATAGCGGGCCGCCCATCCCCACTAATCCTAAGGCCTGATTGGCCCAGGCTAGGCACTTGTTTGTTTACCAAGTGGATTGAGTGCTTGCCTGCACCCAATTGTACGGCAGAGACTACCGCTACTTTGTTACTGAATCATGTGTTCAGTAGGTGGGGTTTGCCCATGAGAGTGGACTCAGACCAAGGATCACATTTCACTGCGGATGTGATGCGACACATGTGGAAGATGCTCGGAGTGAAAAGTAAATTGCACATAGCTTATCACCCTCAATCATCGGGACAAGTGGAAAGAGCGAATCGTACCATCATCACGATCCTGAAGAAGTACGTGTCTACCTCTGGTAAGGATTGGGACATGAAGTTACCTTTGGTACTGATGGCTATTCGTGCCACGCCTCACCGGTCTACGGGAGTAACACCTTTTGAAATGATGACAGGTAGAGAAATCCAAAAAAACTCTGTGGAGTGACGATGTTCCTAAATGGACTTTATTTGAAAGTATCAAAGTTCCAAAGGTACACTAAAATCATCCACATAAAATAATTCCATCCACATAAAAGTAAATCATCCACATACAAGCCTTAAAGGACCTAGTCTGCTAGGGATACAGGACCCAACACGGTCCGCGTTTCGACAAAAAGTCTTCTTCAGGGGTCCCTGGGGGTCCTATAAAGGTATGTACGTGGGAAACAATTGAGTGGTGAACCGGAAGTGAGACACTGCTTGCATTTGCAATGGAAAAGCAGGAACTTTGATTTATAAGAAAGGAATAAGCTAAATATTACAGTACTAAGGCTTATATGGATGCAGCGGGGACGGTGACGTGAATGGGATGGCAGTAGCGGTGATGGGGCGGTGACGGGGACAGATTTTTTCCCCGTGTCATTCTCTAATAAGATGTACAGTATCAGCATCTATGAGACAAACATGGTTTTTTCTTTTGCATAGAGCTTTTTGGACCCCTATTCGTTTACAAAAATTAGATTGCTCTAAGTCTAATAAATGTTGGCACTGTCATCTTGAAGCTGGGACATTAGATCATCTTTTATTCTATTGTCCATATATATTATTATTTTGGAAATCAATTTGGCCTCAAATAAATAGGATGATGGACAATCCAGTAGCCTTGACTTATGATACTATTTTATTTGGTACAACAATGAGAGCAAAAAGTCAAATTTCGTCACATAATAATAAACTTTTATTCATATTAACTGGAGTAGCAATTCAACAAATAACATGTAACTGGAAAAATTATGACAGATTAAGTTATAACTTTTGGTGGAATTTGGTATGCCATATATATAAAATGGAGCGCACAATAGCAACACAGAAAGGTTATTTTGGTAAATTTCTGAAGATTTGGAGACCATTAGCAGATTTTTGTAATGATTAATAACATTTTCCCATAATAAGAGATTTGTTAAGTGGGGATGTGGGTGGGTATTATTTTATTTACCTCACAATATGTATGAATTAATGAATGCATTTTGAAGTATTAGGTTAGATTTTCTGAAATAGGAATGGGGGGACAATAGTTTTAAAAATTAGTGTCTGTCTAGGTGCCCCAATGCCCTGCACTTAGCACAAATTCTGTAACAGCATCTTGGCACCAGGATTCTGTTATAGAATACAGGTGAAAGTTAGCAATGATGTGGCCATGTTTAGCACGTCCTCTTATGCTGTATCAAAGGCAGAAGTTGGCATACCTATGTGTGCCAAGTGATATGAATATTTTATAGTATTCTATAAACTATGCAACTACTTGGGAGACATGCCCATGGTCTGCCCTAGAGCTGCCCAATTCAAATTGATTCACCAATTCAGTTTGGCTGAACTGATTTGAATCAATTTTTTTTTTTTAAAAAAAAGAACTCACCCATTCAGGCCTGCTCTTGGGCTTTCCCTCTGCTGGAGTCCTGTTTCATCAGAAGAAAGGACTCTGGCAAAGGGAAAGCCCAAGAGCAGGCCTGTGCAGATCAGTGGTGAGGCTGAGAACTTCTGTGAAAGTATGTGTTGTTTCAATCATTGGACCCATGCTGCAGCCGAGAATGCTGGACCCATGGGAGATGGGGGGGGGGGGGGGCTTGACTGGCTGAGGCAGGAGCTGGTGGGAAGGGAAGAGAGAGAGGGTGCCAGCCACGTGGGGTGGGGATGGATGATGATGGGGAACAGGGAGAGGACTGTAGTGATGATAGCGAGTCTAGAAATACTAGGATCATCAGTTCCTTTACAAAATAACTGAAGAACAGTTTATTGTATAAATTTCAAGACATTTTGCTTAATAACTCTTACAGATTAAGTAGCTTTCTGGACCCAAGATTCAAGTCTACCTATGGCGAGGTAGCAGATATAACCACTTTTGCTACACACGAGATCCGGAAGATGCAAACATCGAGCATCCCACTGGCAATACTGACTGTACCAGAAAGCACTCGAGTGGCACCTGATCAACTTCACACGCAGGATCCAGATTTATCTCATCTGTGATACAAGCGCAGCTTTTGGGAAACAGTTGAAGATACCAGTGTGGCTACCATTAAAGCCAGACTTCCACTGCTGTCAGACTATGATAGTGAAATCAGCCTCAGATGCAGTGCAGAGCTTGCAAGCTATAAACATGAAGAACCATTGTAGACAAGAGAAGTTACCTTTACTAAACCAGCTTGTACAGAAGTTTCTATGTTCACCAGCAACTTCTGTTCCTTTGAAAAGAATATTCTCTATAACAGGTCAAATAATTGCTACTCAACAGCCAATTATTTGACCTGCTGTAGAGCCAAAGATGACAAACTAATATTTCTAAATAAGAACTGAAAAATGTAATCCATTTTTCTAGCTAGTTTTAAAACTATGTCATAGACTGGATGTTCTTATCCTTGACGTGATTTTTGATGCTTTTATGTGGGAGGGGTAGGGATTAGAGTTCTCAAGAGGGGGGAGTGGGGGGGGGTGTTGAAAAGTTTGAACCGCTACTGTTTGACAAATTTATCTCCTAAACAGAAGCCTCACTACTTACAAAGTTATATTTTCCCTCTGTCAATTTCTGTGTAATATGTTGTTCCCTCACTTTCTGCATTTTGCAATTCGCTGATTGTCCAGCATTATTCTTTGGGTTGCATACATGAGACCTAAATTACATACTTAAGATTCATATTTTCCTTTTAACTATTTCTTATTAATGTTGTACCCTCACTACTTGCATTCTGTAATTCGCTATCCAGTTTTATTCTGTAACTCGCTTTATTCTGTAATTCGCTTCATTCTGCAATTTGCCTTATTGTCCAGCTCTATTCTAAAATTCGCAGATTGCCCAGCTTTATTCTGTGGGTTGCATACAAGAGATCTATACTACATACTTAAGATTCATATTTTCCTTTTATCTATTTCTTATGTAATAAGTTGTACCCTCACTTCTTACATTCTGTAATTCGCTGATTGTCTAGCTTTCTTCAATGTGAACTGCCTAGAAGTCATTTGACTGTGGTGGTATAGAAGAATAAAGTTATTATTGTTTCCTTCTAGTGCCTTTGTTCAATAAAATGTTTAAACTTAAAAAGCTATGTCATTAAAAAAAATGAATCAAATTGTATTGAATCAAAAAAATTGATTCAGTTTGCAAAATTTAATCAAATTGAATTATTTTTTCTGAATTGGACAGCACTAGTCTGTCCATGTTTCACCTAGGAGTACACCCTCTTGCAGTTAGGCACTATGGCACTTAGACTAGTACCTAGTGCATATAAGCAAACCTACCAATTAATGACTCCTTTGATGTGTCCAAGTGGTGCTGACCTCTACATAATAGTCATAGCCATACTGGATCAGACCAATGATCCATCTAGCCCAGTATCCTGCTTCCAACAATGGTCAATCCAGATCACAAGTACCTGGCAGCATCTCAAAGAGTAGCAAGATTCCATGTTATTGATTCCAGGGATAAGCAGTGGCTTTCTCTATGTCTACTTAGCAGTCAAACCTGGTTTTAAACCCAGCCATGCTAACTGCTGTGCTGCCACATCCTCTGGCAACAAATTCCAGATCTTAACTATTTGTTGAATGAAAATACATTTTCTCCTATTTCTTTTAAGACTAATATGAAATTCTATGTAACTGTAGGCACCACTGTATAGACTTGCCCCATAGTGTGCAATACTATTGGTTAACAACAGTTTGTAACAAGTGACAGCCTATCCCTTATAGGGAACAGTTCTCTCAGCATCCCTATACCTATTGAGTGACAACCTTGTCCACTACATTGTTGGTATTCACTGTGCAATGAGGATCGTATACTGCATCTCCTCTGCCCTAGTGATTTCAAGTACTCTAATACTGATGACCGAGACCATAAAGTGAAGTTACTTAGCTATAGCAAGTGTTATCTGAGAACAGCAGGCAGATTTTCTCACATATGTTCTAAAGCGGGGGAGTGTTGCTTTTTTTTTCTGCTGCCTTGTTGTCTGGACCATCTTCAAGTTGTTGTTCGAGTAGAAGCAGCAGGCTGGTGATATCTGCTGGTGAAATCTGTGTGCTTGAAAATCTTCTTGTAATCTAACAGGGGTCCAAAACACTCTATGCAACAAAAAGAACCAAGTTTGTCTCATAGATGCTTACATTGTACATCTCATCCTCCAAGACCAAATTCGTGGCCATTGAGATGCAGAAATCTGATGCTTAATCTCAATGCTCCAAATGTCTCTTAGACAATTTGGTTTTTTATTCAAGTATCCAGATAATAATTTGTAATTTGTAGGATAACATTGCTGAGGTTTTGACAAGGTCGTCATGCAGTCAGCATGACATTTGATTTTTTTTGAGTGGCTTGTTGTATTTTCGCTCCCAGCTCCAGGACCAGATGATTCACCGTCTCTTCATTAATTCTCCATTCTGAAGATACTGAAACAGGGCCTTGTCGAGTGGAGACATGATGGTGACATGAATTTGAATTTATGGAATCGAAGATTCAGCTAAGTGCATTGATTGATTTTCTAAGTGTTCTTTCATGATTTTTCACTATCCATTTTCCATTAACGGAGACATAATGGTGACATGATATGAATTTTTGAACTCTTTGAACTGATGAATTTAGGAACATTTGAATTTATTAATCTACAACTTATGAATTTAAGAAGTTGGAATTCCATTGATTGTTTTCCTCACTGATTTTTGAAGATTTTTTGCTATTGATTTTTGTGGGGTTTTCAAACACACCTTCCCTTCCTTTTTATTCCCACATCAGATTCACATTTGCACTTTATATTTATTTAATGTTATTAATCAAATGTCTTAAAATAAGGGTGGCAGAAAAAATAAAGGCAAAAGAGTTGGCATTCGTGAAATATAAAAAAACTCAAGGAGTACAGAAAGGAATAGCAGATGAAACTGAAAGAAGCCAAGAGAGAGATATGTCTGGTGAAAGTGTAAGCGGAAGAGCAAATGGCTAGAAATATAAAAAAGGAAGACAAAATTTTTTCAGATATCTTAGTGAAAGGAAGACAAAAAATTGAATTATGAGACTGAAAGAAGGTATGAACCACTATGTGGAAACTGTTGAGGAAAAAGCAAATGTGCTAAACAAATACAGTATTTTTCGCTCCATAAGTCGCACTTGACCATAAGACGCACCCTAGATTTAGAGGAGGAAAACAAGAAAAAAAACATTCTGAACCAAATGCTCCCTGCCAGGCTCTGTACCCAACTCCATACTCCTTGTCAGGCTCTGTACCTGTCCCCCTTCTGGTGGTCTAGTGATAGGCAGGGACAGGGCAGGCAGGCCTAGTGGCAGGCAGGTAGGCCTAGTGACAAGCAGGCAGGCCCCATACCCACCACATACCCCTCCCCGTAACTTAAATCATCCCCCATCCCCCTATGTTCCCCCAGTACCTTTTTTAATCATATCCCAGTACCTTTTAAAATCCCTCCCTCCCTAGACGGCTATCCTGGTATTTTAAACATCCCCCCACCCTCGGTACCTTTTAAAATCTCTCCCTCCCTAGATGGCTATCCTGGTATTTTAAACATCTCCCCACCCCCCAGTACCTTTTAAAATCCCTTCCTCTCTGGCTAGCTGTCTCTTATTTCCCAGCCAGTGGCGCGGAGGTCAGGAGCAAAGCTTTCCGCGCTCCCACTTTGGCCCACGCTACTTTCTGAATGGCTGCGATCAGTTCTCGCGCGTCCCTATATAGGTCATTGGTGAGTATTGTATTCAGTTTTGGAGGCCGTATCTGGTATAGGATACAAAAAGACTTGAAGCAGTCCAAAGAAGGCGATGAAAATGGTAAGGGATTTGAACCAAAAGAAGTATATGAAGAGACTGGAAGACCTAAACATGTATACTCTAGAGGAGAGGAGAGAAGGGGAGATATGATATAGACATTTAAATACTTGAAAGGTATTAATATAGAACCAAATCTTTTCCAGAGAAGGGAAAATGGTAAAACTAGAGGGCATAACTTGAGGTTGCAGGGAGGAAGACTTAGGAGTAATTTTAGAAAATTCTTTTTCACGGAGAGGGTGGTGAATGCCTCCCGAGGGAGGTCATGGAGAGGAAAATGGTGATGGAATTCAAAAAAGCTTGAGATAAATACAGAGGATCTCTAATTAGAAAACAAATGGTAAAAATTAAAGATCTAAGGCCGATATTGGACAGACTTGTATGGTTAGTGTCCCATATGGGAACTCCCCTAACTTGGAACATGAGGACATAACTGGCCGGACTTTACAGTAGATATCCTGCAAACAACAGGATGGTTGGATAGGCTGGAGTGAACTTAGATGGCAACTTCAGCAGTTGGAACCTAGAATATCAGGTAGACCCTATGGCCCAGAAATATCAAAGAGACAAGTTAATTTAATCATGTATTTTTAATGAGAATAACTAATGGACAGACTGGATGGGCCTTTTAGGTCTTTATCTGCCATCATTTATTCCTTTATCCCTCTTTCTTGGAATTCCTCAAACCCTAATACCACCAGATCCTCCCACAAATTAAAACTATCCTTCCCCTCGCTAAAAGGCATTTCCCACACAGGAAAGCTAGGGACTTCCCTCCACTTCAAAATCACTGAGCTCTGGAACAACCTTACCTCCCCTCTTCGGAACTTGAGCTCTCTCCAAGTTTTCAGCAAACATCTGAAAACCTGGCTTTTCTCAAAAAATGTAAGTCTCCCTCCAACTTAGGAATCAAGGAAACTCTTATATCTTGGCATCCCAAGTCCTTTAAATTTTCTTCACACTTCTACTCTAACCCTCTGCTGTAGTTCCTTCCTATTTTTCCTACTGTAAACCACGTCGAGCTCTATGAACGTGGAGATGATGCGGTAATCAAACCTAAGGATTAGATTAGATTATTTACTATGTTACTTTCTTTTGAAAATATGAATTGGATGGGATGGTGAAGGCAGGTGGGACATGGAAAAGGGAATATTATCATTCCTTTTATGGAATTTCCAGCTCAGCTCTTTAGCCAGTGGAAGCCAGTTTCTTCAGACATATTAGGAGCAGTATGTAAAGCAGGCTAATTTGATAGAAATAGTTAATAAGAACATTCATTGTTATTATGTTTATAGTTTGATCATGAGTGAGTTTTATTGTTGTTGTATGCCACTGTTGTTGTTGTAATCCACCATTAGTGAGACTGGCAGAGTATGTTTTAATAAACAAACTCATATCCTACTCAGTTCCCTGATTAGGAAGGGGTACCAAAACCCCTGCACCTTTTCATAAGCCATCAAGCATAACACAACAGAGCATTATCAGGAGGAACTGTTTTTTATTCAAGTATTTGATTTTGTCAGGATCACTCTTAGTTCCATTTCTTAATTATAAGGAATAATAGTTTCTCGTAAATCTAAAAAGAACAGTTTTACCCCCTGAGGAATAAATGATCTCTCCAAAACCTACATGTACATTAAGCAGAGTCCAATCTGAACTACTGTGTCTAAAAGGCCAGCAAGGTTCATCAGTTAAAGCTATCCCATAAAATAATCCTACACTGGCTCTATAAACTTGATCAGAAAATAAGAGACAGCTGTCACATAGCCACACTTATGATTCCTTCCACCAGCTTTCCTTTTTACAACGAAAAAGGTCTGTGCAGTGATGCCACTAAACAATGTGCATTTTTCACTTTCTTGCCTTACTTCATTTTTCTGAAAACTGAGATTATAAGTTCCAGACGGCAATAATGGCAGGGAATTTTATGAAAAAATATCTCACTTGTACTCAAGGACAAAGGAAAATCTTGTCATCTTCACATACGTAAAGATTTGCACCTCAAATCTATTAAAATCCCAAAGCAGCCTAGTGGTCTGAGCAGGGATTCCCAAGTTCAGTCCTCAAAGACTGCTATTCTTTCAGATTTTTCAGGATTTCTACAGTAAGTATGCTTGAAATCCATTTGCATACAATGGAGGCAGTGAATGCAAACGGATCTCTTACAGACTGGGTTGGGGCTTTTGAGTCAGGCCTTGGGGGACCCCAACTTAGAGCAGTGGGCTGAGAGCCAGGGAGTCCAGTGTTCCAATTCCATATGGACATTCATTGTGATCTTTGTCAAATCACTATCTCCTACTGCCTCAGGTACCCACTTAGACTTTAAATTCACTGGGGCTAGCACTTCTACACAACTACTACTACATGCCTCCCTCCAAATTTGTAGGGGGTCAGGGGCAAAGCCGGCCTGTGAATACAAAAAAATTGCAAATAACTTTAGGGTCAACTGACCCACCCCCGCCTTCTGGACCCTTCTACAACTTACATTTTAAAGCCTGGTGGTCTAGCGGTGAAGCGAGGCAGAAGCAATCTTCCTAAACACATTCCCCATCCAGAGCCACAAACGTAAATGTCTGCTATGGGTTCCCATGAGACTAGCAGGAACTTGCGACAGCCATTTATGTTCGTGGCTCTGCACAGGACAGGAGCGTAGGAAGATCGCTCCTGTCCCGCTTCACTGCTAGACCACCAGACTTTAAAAGTAAGTTGTGGAGGTGTCCGGGAGGCAGGGATGGATCAGAGTCGGGCCTAAGTAAATTGTGGAGGCTTTAAAAAGTAAGTTGTACTGAGGTCCGGTAGGGGGATAAAAAACATGAATAGTCAAAGTTGTGAGCACCAATCCCGCAAATATGGAGGGGGGAGTATAATACTGTAAACTAATTTGATCATTATTTGGAAAGGCCTGCTAAAACTCCAAATATCATTATACCGTATTATCTTTTCTTCCAAAGTCCAGAAACCCTAAGTTTTAATTTAGTCATGATCAAGATTTAATTTCCAAGTGAGTGACCTGGAACATAGTTCCACCACTTCCTTCAGACTCCAGAGCAGTAGATAGCATGCAGGGAACAGAAAAGGAAAAGATAAACCTGAAACAGAGCAGAGAACAGTCACTTGAATACAATAGATCTCAACCCAGTGTTTGGAACACACCTAGCCAGGCAGGTTTTCAGGATACCCACAATAAATATGCATGAGATAGATCTGCGTACAACTGAAGTGGTGCATGCAAATTTCTCAAGCACATTCATTGTGAGTAGATTAAAAACTTGACTTGCTAAGTGTGTTCTGAGGACTGTATCGAGTACCTCTGCTCTACTTCCTAATCCAGTCTCTCTTCTCCTGTAGCTCCTGTCTTTAGTAGCCCCCTTACCCCGCTGGCTGCATAGTTCTACTTTCCTTTTTGTCTATAAATTAAGCCCTGCTCAAAGTTCTGTGAAGTTTGGCTGGTTCCTGAAGCTGATGGCCGTTTGTTTCATGAGCAGGGGTTGGCGTTATAGTGTTGGAAAACCACTTAGGAATCTATACCGAATATAGAACCGAGGAAAGAATGGATGCTATATTCCAATGCAGCACCTAGAACTACTAGCTAGGATACTGTGGCTGGGTATATAGGGCATTCATTTGTTTGATAATATGCAGATTATTTTTAGACTAAACCAGTATCTGGAATAAAGAGGGTAATTTTATAAACATCTAAGCATGAAAGCAAAATGGATACCTGTTTCAAGTCTATTTTACAAAGGCACACAGACACCTATGGGTCTTTATAAAACTGTAGGGATAAACTGGCCGAAAGTACAGCTAGACTGAAACCATGACCACATTCAGGAGCTAGCATAAATATATGCACATACGATCTGCCTGACCACACATAAAGAAAGTGCAAACTTTAACTCCACCTAAATTCTATCCCAGAATACACCTAAATGCAGTCACATAAAAGCACATATTTTGTAACTGTCTGAACATGTTGGGGATTAACCCATGGGGAATTTTTACAAAAGCTTTTATACGTGCATAAAACAGGGTCTCACACACAAAATAAAGTTTATAAAATTATCCAAAAAATGGCTTGGTATGGTGAATAGGCACATGTTATCTTTCTGTATGCAAACTACACCCTACTCTCCTGTTATATATTATGTATGAAGTTTATACAAAGAATTTTGATTTTATGTGATTAATCTTAAAATTTAACAGTGCCACACTATAGTGGCTTTAAAAATAAGTTTACAAACTGTGTGATTAAAAAAAATAATTTAAAAAACAACAGTACCTTTCTTTACATTGCTAAAACTCATTGACTCAGCATCTCAAGTAAAGTGGAGCAAAGTGGAATTGCCAAGTTCCAGCTTGCCTCTAGCCTCTATCCAGTAAGCAGTGCTACCCTTTAGCTCAGTGGTTTATTCTTGAGCTAATCTTATGCCCAATCTCGTAAGAAATAGTACGGGGAAATCACTGTTAAAGGGGAACCACTTGGCATACAATTTGCTGCTTAAAGCCAAAAAACACACTAACAATCTTGTCTGTGTGTGTGAATATGTGTGGCTTTGGGTTTTTTTTTAACTTTTTTTTTCTAGTGCTGAATTTTACACCAGCTCAAGGCATGTGCAAAATGCAGCTAGGAGTAAAAAGGTCATCTGAGATGGTATGGAATTTCACCTCAGATCCAAGAACCCTGGTGGCCCAAATGGGGCTCTGAACTCACCTCCTCCCAACTCCCTAAAACTAAACCCTGCTGGTCCAAATGGACCCCCCACACTTATAATTGTTAGAAAGCAGGAGTAATGCCCACTTGCTCCTGCCTCCAACATGGCCATCTGCCAACGTCTGACCCCTAGTAGTAGGTCTGGACAGGGAATGGGACAATTCAACAGAGCCGTTTCAGCTCGGCTAGTTCAACACAACCCTTTCAGAGTGGTCCTTTCAGCACAGGAAAGTTCATCACAGCCCTTTCAGTGCGGGCTGTTATTAAGACACCCTCTTAAAGGGGGAATGGGACAATTCAGCATGGCCATTTCATTTCTTAATATTAAGACACCCTCCTAAAGTCAACCTTTTACCCCAGAATTCTTCCCTCTGGACAACTTTCTGTTCCAGTATGAAAGGAAACCTTACAATGCCTGTGATTGATCTGTGATGATGCCCCTCCCTTCAAACTATGAAGTCACAAGATGATGCAGAGGTAGGAAATGATGACCACAGCTGGGTGAAAGGAAAGAAGCACCAGTAGGGGGAGAGGGGGGCCTATGCCCCCTCTTTCAAACCTTGAAGTCACCAGATGCAGAGGTAGGAGAAGACGACCACAGATGGGTGAAGGGAAAGAAACACCAGTGATGCAAAGGCAGGAGAAGATGACTGCAGGTGGGTGAAGCACCAGTAGGACAAGGAGGGTTATTCCTATCTCTCTTTCAAACCTCACAGTTTCAGCCATGCTGAACTGCCCTGTGTTGAAACGGCCGTGCTAAATCATCCTAGACCTGTCCGGACACACTTCTAGAGATCAGTCTAACAAATACACTTCTCCCTTTGTATTTGCTGTGATAGGGGATTAACAGACTTGCAAATACAGAAAAAACGTGAATAACTTTTTCATATGTTATTCGCTGTTTTCTATTAAAAACCATCGTGAATATGGTGAAACACGAATAACATGGTGGGAAACCTGGCCTGTTCCTGAAGGAGAGACAAAACACAGTGAAGAAAGTGTTGTGAATTAGCGATTTCTCTATGCAAGCTGACATAATTGGGGGGGGGGGGGGGAGGAGGGAAGGAGCCCGCAAGCTAAAAACCACGAATAATTGAAACCACAATTGCTGAAACTGCAAATACTGAGGGAGAAGTGTAAAGCAGTGTTTTAATGCAATGCTTACTACATCAGGGCCTCTATTTGTAATACACATCAGTATATATACATCAATTTTTCAAGCAAACTCAGGTATAGCAGGAATGATTTCATAGTCTCATCACCAATTCTACAACAGCTACCCTTCAAGCCTTTTTCAGTAAACGCTTTAAGAGGGAAAAAAAACCCTTCCATTATTCTGAATGGAAAAGGACCACTTTAAGATCGGAATAGTTCCATATTTCAAGTGACTATTGACATCCATTCAGCAGAAATGGCAGCTCCAACACCAAACACAGACTTGCAAACTGGGAAGAGGGAGTGGTAAATAAATATAGCGTTTATATGAGTAGTTGTTTGCTGGTCCTGTTTAGGAGGGGGCTGAAAAATGAGACGAAGTTAGGAGGTCATGTCAGTGGTGTTTCCTCAGTAAGTGCTGGCGAGTCTTGAGTCGGCACCAAGGAAGTTTAACATTGTCGTCACCAGCTCAGGCAGGTCATACTCGTGCTTCCATCCCCAATCATTCCGAGCATTGCTGTCATCAAAGTTCATTGGCCAACTGTCAGCTATGAAACACAAATCAGACTAAAGGTAAGTCACTAGCTCTTAGCAAAACATGCAAAAAGATTATCATTACTATCACAATGTTTTAGGCAAAGCTGAAATCACCAGAAATAAAAAGATTTAAAAACTAAGCAACAAGATACATTCACCAGGAAAAACACCCATATGGATAAGTGCAGGAAATAACAACCCTAATTATAGGTACATAATGCTATATAGTATATAGGTTCTACATTAGGAGTCACCACCCTGGAAAAGCGTCTAGGTATCATGGTGGACAATATGTTGAAATCTACTTAGTGTGCAGCAGTAGCAAAAAAAAAAAGCAAACAATCGTAGGATTTATAGTAAAGGAATGGAGGATAAAACAGAAAATTTTATGCCTCTATATTGCTCCATGGTAAGATTGTACCTTGAATATTTTATGCAATGTTGGTTGCCACATCTCCAAAAAAGATTTAACAGCATTAGAAAAAATACTAAAAATATCATCCAAAATGATAAAAAGGATAGAATGAATCTCCTATGAGCAAAGGCTAAAGAGGTTTGTGCTCTGTAGCTTGAAGAGACAGCTGAAGATAGAGAGGTCTATACAATTATTAGTAAAGTGGAATAAACTGATTGTTTACTTTTTCAAAAAAGTAAAACTAGAGCAGTGGTTTTCAATCCAGTCCTCAGGGACCACCTGGCCAGTCATGTTTTCAGAAATGCCACAATGAATATGCAGGAGAGATATGCATAACAAGAAAGCAGTGCATGCAAATCTTTCTCTCATGTATATTTATTGTGGATATCTTGAAAACTTGACTGGCCAGGTGGTGCCTGAGGACTGGGTTGAAAACCATTGAACTTAACGGATAGTTAGGCTCTGGCACTTATTCCTAGACAATGTGGTAAAAACAGCTAATGTAGTTGGGGTTTACAAAGGTTTGGACACACCACTTTTGCAAACAGAATTCTAGGCTCAATAGACCTTTGGTCTGACCCTGTATGGCAGGGGTGTCCAACCTGCGGCCCCTTGAAGTATTTTGTGCCGCCCCAGTCGAGGGTGATGCATTGTGTTCCTCTGCTGCCTCTGGGTGTTTACCGTCTTGCCGGCTCCCTCCTCTGCCTTGCTGCAGCTTTTGCGTGGCCCCAGAAATTTTTTTTTCAGATAAGCGGCCCAGGGAAGCCAAAAGGTTGGACACCCCTGCAGTATGGCAATTTCACATGTTCTTATATATAACCCTTCTCCAAGACTGCAGTGTCTTGCAGCTCACAATATAGGCAAAGAAGACAGCAAAATATGTCAAATTCTTCTCTCCAAATATCTGTGGATGTGAATTTTCTAATGTACCACACCAAAACAAGCTGGATAAATTTTTTGAGATGTACTATAAGAGAAAAAATCACTGCACAGATTGCTAGATTTCACGAAGTAAAAGCTATGGGATAAGTTTCCTAAATTCACTAAGTAAAATGTGATGGCTAAAATGAACAAATATAGAAGAGTTGTCCTACAGGGTCAGACCAAGGGTGCAACTAGTGCAGTATTCTGTTTTCAAGAGTGGCCAGTCCAGGTCACAAGTAGTTGGTAGAGGCCCAGAAAGTAGCAATAGGGTCTACCTTAATAATGGTTATACACGTTTCCTCCAGAAATTTGTCCAAACTTTGTTTAAAAAAAAAAAAAAAAAAGACAGGCACATTAGTTGCTGGTACCACTTGCTCTGGCAATAAGGTTCACAATGAGTGAAAAATTTTTTTCTCCTACTGTGTTTCCCTGAAAATAAGACACTGTCTTACATTATTTTTGGGCTCCAAAAATGCATTAGGTCTTATTTTTGGTGAAACTGCCCAATCACACACACACAGCATCTTTCTATCCCCCCTGCCATGCAACCGAACCCCCACCGATCCTTCCATCTCTCCCTCCCCACGCCAACCGAGAGACTGACATATTATTACCTACTTCCAAAAGGCACAGTCGCAGCAGCAATCTAAACGGGCTGCTTCGGGCCTTCTCACGTCGGGATGTTCCACTGCTGCATTGCTAATGACATCATCAGTGATGCGGCAGAGGAACGCCCCGACATGAGAAGGCCCGAAGTAGCCCGTTTAGATTTGCTGCCGCTGTCTTTTGGAAGTAGGTAATGGTATGTTGGTCTCGCGGTCAGCGTGGGGAGGGAGAGATGGGAGGGTCTACTGTGGCATTTAGGAAGACCCTGGTACCAGAGGTGGACATTTATTTTGTTTTCCCCTACCCCAAAAATAAGCGATTCAACTAGGGCTTATTTTTGGGGTAGGTCTTATTTTGGGGAAACACGGTATTTGTTTTAAATGTACTACTATGTAACTTCATGGAGTGTCCCCTAGTCTTTCTACTTTTTGAGAGAGTAAACAATCAATTACCTGTTCTACTTCATTAAGGATTTTACAGACCTCTCTTGTATCACCCCTTAGCCTTCTCTTCTTCAAACTGAAGAGCCCTAATCTCTTTAGCCTTTCCTCGTGTCAGTCTTTCCATTGCCTTAATCATTTTGTTGCCTTTCTCTGTACCTTTTCCAGCTCCATTATATCTTTTTTGAAATGCATTGATCAGAATTGCATACAATACTCAAGATGTAGTCTCACCGTGGAACATATTGCTTTATTCTCTATTCTTCAAGATAGCCTTCAACTCATAACCCTACTCCCCACTGCTCATCACCCTAGCCAGCAGTTTAACCATCCCTGTTAACTTTAACCCCTACCCTGGCATCCTGTTTGTCTGTCTTGACTAATTAAATTCATTCAAGCAGGAAACCTTCGTGACTCTGTAGAGCATTGTGCATGTCTAGTAGCGCTGTAGAAATAATTAATAGTAGCAGTAGTAGTAGTAGCATTCTTTGCCTAATAATTCCTAACATTCTATTTGGTTTTTTTGGCTGCCACTACACAATGAACAGAAGATTTCAACATATTGTCCATGATGACATCCAAATTCTTTTCCTCAGTGGAACCTACTCCTAACGTGGAACCTAGTTATAACACCATGCATCTATAATTTGAGTTTCTCTTCCAAATATGCATCGATTTGCACATGTCCCCATTAAATTTCATTTACCATTTGGATTCCGTCTATCAGCCTTCCAAGGTCTTCCTGCAATTTCTCGCAGTCTGCATGTGCTTCAACAACCTTGAATAATTTTGCATCAGATCACTTACTCATTGTTCCCATTTTCAGATTTATAAATGTGTTAAATTCCTAATCTTACATCATAGAATCTAAACCAAATATAAAAATCTGAACAGAAAGATCCACACAAAGACTTACCAATGCCTTGTCTGATTGCATCCACATTGTAGATGACTTGAAGCTCAGGCATGTGTTTGTGAACTTCTTGTGCCAGCTCTTCAGGAGTAAAGCTCATAGCATTAATATTATAAGTCCTCATGCTAAGAGTATCTGTCGGGGCCTCCAAAATCTCTAGTGTAGCTCTTAAGCAGTCATCAATATACATCATAGGGAGACGCGTATCTGGTTTCAAATTACACTCAAATTTGCCTGTCTTAACGGCATCATGAAAAATCTGGACTGCATAATCTGGAAAGAGGAGGAAGAGGAAGAGGCCTTAAGACCAATTCCATGGGAAACTTAAAACCAATTTTTAAGTTCAGACTCATTAATTAGAGACATTAAAATCAAAATCAAGGTTTTCTAAAGTAAGTCACATGAAATGTTTCCCCTGTTGTCCACCAAAGCTATAAAAGGATCACTTAAATTTTGTAAACAAAAAAAACTGATGATGTTCTAATTTATGAAACCAAATGCAAGTCAGACTGGAGTAAAAACCACTTTTGTTCTCTTCTGAGAGATCATTATTACTGTGCTGGTGTATTGCTTTATTATGCTGAAGTATCTAAGCTTTTTCATATCTGAGAAATAAGGCATAGGGAGAAACATATTTTCAATATGACCATTGTGCCCATGCACTAAATCTGTAAAGGTGCCAGTTTGCAGATATATTAAAGCACCATATTAGAAGTGATCCAAAAAGATGACAAACTGTGGTTCTTATCATCATATTTCCTTACCGATAGAGACAACCAAAACTCTGGCCAGAGTTCTGCATTATAACCTGGAGTTCCTTCTTCTAAAGTTGCTTCACACTAAAACAGGGTTTGTGCAAGGGCATACTTGGACAAGCAAGCCTAGGTCTCTAGCTAAAATGATCCTCCTAGTTTGCAAACACGTAACTGATTAAGGATTTTGTACAACTTATCCCAGTTTCAGGGACAGACCACTATCTGATCCTTGGAGACCAGTTACAAGTGGGTGAGTTGGAAGGTTGTTTCAAGCAGGGCTGATGTTATATATGCTGGTACCCAGTGCAGAAATTAAGGAGCCCCATAAGAACATAAGAATTGCCACTGCTGGATCAGACCAGTGGTCCATCATGCCCTGCCAATTTCTCTCCTCCCTCCCCCTCCCCTGATTTCCCCATTCACCATCTGCCCCTTCTTCCTCCTACCCTCTCCCAGGTCCACCAAATGCCTTCCAATCCAGCATCCTTCCCTTCATTTTCAAAATCAGCTGCTCCAGGGGTCCCCTGTAGGCTAAGATGTCCTTTCCTTCTCCCCATCTAGTTCTGAAGCCCCCTCACCTGTAAAAATGCAAGAAGGTCACCAGCAATTCTCTAACGCTATCTGCTGTCTCCTCGGCATTGTTCCTCTGCCATGGTCCACCCAAGCAGAAACAGGAAGTTGCATCAGAGGGGAGCAGACCACAGAAAAGGAACAGCACTGAGGAGGCCACAGACAGTGTTAGAAAACTGCTGCCATGGGGAAGATGTGACATCATTGAAGAGATGGCTGCCTAAACTCTGAGCTCCTCCTCAGCATGCCTTATTTAGCAAAAATTAGCACCTTGGAAGGATGCGTTTATCTCTTCTGAGGTATTAACCTAGTTTGGAGCTCAATGACTGACGAGCAAGAAGCAGAGACCTGATTTGAGGTCATTTGCTTATCGATGACCCCCATGAAAGCAACCTCCAACATGGCAGAAGGGAACCAGAGCAGCTATCAGAAACAGAATCATTGAAGGGGGTGAGGAAGAGAGCACAGATATGGGGTTGGATACAAGACTTAAAGTCTACAATAGTTGCGGTACTTGAGCCACATCAAGATATAGATGGACTGAGAAACACAGTGAATGACATGGGTCAGCGTTTGAGGGAAGTCGAGGAGAGGGTTATCGAACATGAAGATGACATTATGTAATTACAGTCCCATTGTGAGAAGTTGGAGGCCAAATAGGATGAATTACTGTTGAAAATTGAAGATGGAGAAAATCAAGCCCTTTGTAATAATCTACTGGCAAGGGGAGTGCCTGAGATTCAAATGGAAAACTCCACAAAAAGATTATGCGGATAGTATATGAAAAATCTTTGCTAACCGCCGAGCTGGATAAGGATTTGCCCCAGATAGTGACTGGCCGTAAATCATCTGATTTCCCTAGATATCTGGTGGCCTGCTTTCATCTCTTCCCAGTGAAGGAGCAGATTCTCATGGGAAGGCTCTAAATTGGAGCTATTCACGGATATGTCGGAAATCACACTGTGCAAAAGGCGAGATTTTTGGAACATTACCAGATGCCTTACAACAAATAATATCCAATATTGATGGTACTCCCCCTTTGGACTAACTTTCTCACTGCATAATCAAGTCCATAAAGTTGCTACTCCACAGGAGGTACAACAATTGTTGCAGGAGGCAAAGTTGTGGAGAGAACTGGAGAGACCCCAGCAACAGACAGAAGCCCTGAGGAGACCAATTCAATTCCTCCCACAATGGAGATGGGGAAAGCAGTATGGTCAATGACTGCTGTATAAATTGGATGTCTCCTCACAAGCCTCTAAAACTTAGATCTGATTGATTTGAACCTTCACAGGATACTGATTATTGATGTTTTTCTACATTTTGAAGAAGAGCGCTGTGGATTCTTGAGTGGAATTTATATGCAATGGAGAGACTTCTGCTCTGGAATAGCTGAGGTTTATTATATGTTGAAATAATGGGGGTCAATCCAGTTGTTGTGAATAGAGCTTCTATAATAATTGTATTTACTATTATGGATGATGGCAAGGTGAAGTGGGAGGGGGTGGGAAGGAGGAGGAGTCTGGGACTCGGGCCAACAGGAGACTAGTGTTGTAAGCCTTGGAATAAATTGGGTTGATGCTTTGGATTTTAGCAGAATGAGTGAGAGTATGATCAAGTTTCAAGTTTCTTAAAAATTTGATTAATCGCGTAATCCACATTCTAAGCGATTTACATATTACTAAAATTACAATAAAAAGGAGAATAATACATTAAATAGATCTGAACATACTATTGACAAAACTATTGACAAAAAAAAAAAAAAAAAAAACATGAGGAAAAGCATGGGTAAAAGTTACAATATGTTTTAAAGATAGAAAAACAAGTAGGGAAAATACATAAGGAGAGGGAATAGGCTAAATGTTTCAGTGAAAGATTAGAAGTAAAAGAATTATTATTAATTAGTGTAGAAATGATTAACTAGAAAAGGCATCTTTAAAGAGAAAACTCTTCAGCTTACCTTTGAATTTTTCTATGTTTGTTTCTTCCCTTAAATAGATAGGGAGAGAATTCCAGGTTTGGGGGGCTGAAACAGAAAAGATAGCTTGTCGTCTAGTGTTTATGAATTTAAGAGAGGGAACCGATAGAAGATGTTGTTCTGTAGATCTTAATGTTCGACTAGTGGTATATGGAATCAAATATTTATGAATAAATGCTGGGGTTTTGAAAAGAAGAGTTTTATATGTAAGTAGGCATATTTTATAAGTTACACGATGTGTGACTGGGAGCCAGTGGGCTTCCCTAAGAAGAGGTGTCACATGGTTGAATTTCCTTGCTTTGGTAATCAATTTTATAGATGTGTTTTGAATAATTTGATAAATCCTCCCTCCCTCCATGGTTGGGTCTCTCTCTCACTCTCTCCCCCTCCCTCCATGGTTTGTTCTCTCTCTCTCTCACTTTCTTCTCCCTCCATCCATGGTTGGGTCTCTCTCTTCCTTCCCTCCATGGCTGGGTCTTTCTCTCTCCTCCCTCCCTCCCTTCATGGTTGGGTCTCTCTCTTTCACTGTCTCCTCCCTCCCTCCATGGTTGGATTTCTCTCTCTCCCTTCATGGTTGGGTCTCTCTCTCTCTCCTCCCTCCCTCCAAGGTTGGGTCTCTCTCCTCCCTCTCTCCATGGTACGGTCTTCCTCTCTCCATGGTAGGGTCTCTCTCTCTCTCTCTTTCCTCCCTCCCTTCATGGTTGGGTCTTTCTCTCTCTTCCCTCGGTCCATGCAGTGGGATTAAATCCTGTAAATCAGTGACTACTCCACTGTTGTACCAGGTAGTGAATTATCTCTGGGAGACTGGTGATTGTAATGTTTCTGCTGAAAAAATCTCTCAGGCACCAGCCTTTCATTAGCTAGTTAATAACTTGCCTTTGTGGGCAAATCTGTGGAAAAAGCAATGTTTCAGCAATTATTGGATTTTTGGGAAGTCCAAAGAATCTTTCCTTTAATATAGTTTCAGACAGGAAATTACAAGGGTGAACATTGCTAGTATCCGTAGTTAGTAATATTAGAATTAGAAATAGACAAGTTTTGGATACTTTAGAAGTTTTTCTTGATCCGTTGACTGCCTTTGAGACCTCTGATCATGGTTTGTTGATAAGGAGACTTAGGACTGTGTGTTATGGTCGATCTATCTGAAAGAAAGCAAAAATACTTACCTGTAGCATACGTGGGTGATGTCATTCATGGAACTCAGTATGGGCACTACCAAGTACACTGTCACTTTAAAAATTCTGTAGGCAGTACCCACCCACCCAATGTCGGCTCATGGATCCATCAGTTCAGTGATAAGAAAAAGAAATCCCTAAAGGGTATATACCACAGAAAAATACTATAATATCAGAGCAATGTACTCAAATTACAAAGTTAGAAATATTGTACATATTTATTAATTTAAAATTTGCAAAAATATCACAAAAGTTTCATAGAATAGCATACACAGAACACCATACAAACACTACAAACAAACCAAACAAGTTCAGTAACAAAACTAAGAAGCCAATTAGGGGAGGTGGGTGGGTTGTGAGAAAAATATGCCTGCTGTCCTCGGAGAACACCTGCTATGGGTAAGTTATCTTTGCTTTCTCAGAGGACAAGCAGGCATAATATTCTCACAGGTGGGTCTCCCATACTGTCGGGATCATAACTCTGAAGAAGGATAATGGATAAAGCATGAGCCTGGTGAAACCCAAGAGGGCTGGAGGGAAAATTGTGCTCTTTTATTGTCTTATGTAATTATGTTATGCTGTAGTTTTTTAGTTTTTCTCATGATGAAAAAAGATATTTTGATGGTCCTATTTCCATATTTTTACTACACAGCTTTGTTTTATCCCAGACCTGTCATTTGTGAACATATATGCCACAGGTTTGGTTTCATTTTTATGAATTTGCATATACATTATCATATATTTTGTTTGTCACATATACATATCTTTGACATATTATCATTTGTTGTATTTATATGTATTTATTTATTTGATTGGCCTCTGGTATTGATTTATTTGTATGGCTTATGAAAATTTTTTTTAATTTTTATATGATGTGATTTAATATATTGTGTTATGTTTAGTGACCCCTGATGCAGGTGTTCCTTAGACGCCGAAATGCAGTGCTTTGTCGGGTCCACAGCTTCTGCTTGTGTCCTTTTCTGAAATAAACAAGTTGGTTTTACATTAGTGATCTTCAATGGAGTGTTCATTGTCCATTCCCACTTCCTTTTGTACTGTTTTATACCCGTGGGTTCTCTGTCCTGTTGGACTTTTTGGTGTTTACTTAGTTTGCTTAGAAAGTAAAATCATTCTGCAGAACTGCTGTCCAGACTGTCTTTCTGGAATTTTGTTCTAAATAGGTGTGGACTGAGGAATAAGTAGCCGCTTTGCAGAAGTCCTAACAGATGAAGAGCAGAAATGAACTAATGAAGCAGCCATTGCTCAGATACTGTGGGCTGTTACAAGGCCCTGCTGTGTCAGCCCAGTTTGAGTAAACACGAAGGAGATTACAGTCTGTTAACCAAGTGGGTCTCTTGGTTACAGGAACTCTGTTAGATCAAAAGCTACAGAGCTCGGAAGATCCTCTATGAGGTTTAGTCCAGTCCAGGTAGTGATGCCAGAGCACATTTGCAATCCAAGGCTTAAAGCGCTTTTTCTCCAGGATGGGTATGTGGCTTTGGAAAGAAAACAGGCAAAATATGGATTGGTTGAGGTGGAATTCTGAGACAACTTCGGGCATGAATTTTGGTTCTATTTGGAGCACTACTCTTGTCATGGTAGAATCTTCTGTAGGGAGGATCAGATACAAGCTTGAAGTTCACTCACACAGTATGCAGACATGAGGGATATAAGGAAAACGACTTTCTAAATGAGAAGTTTGAGAGAACAAGTTGTAAACAGCTAAAATGGAGAGTTCATAAGAGTAGATAGTATCATGTTAAGATCCCAGGCATCAGCTGGAGGCTTGATTGGTAGTTTGGTGTGGTAAAATCCTTCATGAACCTAGATACTAAGGGATAGAGGTTTCTTGTTCAAAGGAGAGTGAAACACACTGAGATAGCACAGTTACTTACCGTAACAGGTGTTATCCAGGGACAGCAGGCAGATATTCTTGACTGATGGGTGACGGCACCGACGGAGCCCCGGTACGGACAATTTTAGAGTGATTGCACTCTAAGAACTTGGAAAGCTCTGGTAGGCCGCACCGCGCACGCGCGAGTGCCTTCCCGCCCGACAGAGGCGCGCGGTCCCCAGTTATGATAAGCCAGCTAAGAAGCCAACCCGGGGAGGTGGGAGGGACGCAAGAATATCTGCCTGCTGTCCCTGGATAACACCTGTTACGGTAAGTAACTGTGCTTTATCCCAGGACAAGCAGGCAGCATATTCTTGACTGATGGGTGACCTCCAAGCTAACAAAAAGAGGGATGGAGGGAAGGCCATTAGGAAAATAAATTTTGCAAAACAGATTGGCCGAAGTGTCCATCCCGTCTGGAGAATGCATCCAGACAATAATGAGATGTAAAAGTATGAACTGAGGACCAAGTAGCAGCCTTGCAGATTTCCTCAATAGGAGTGGAACGGAGGAAAGCTACAGATGCTGCCATTGCTCGGACTCTATGGGCCGTGACAGAACCTTCCAGTGTCAGTCCGGTCTGAGCATAACAGAATGAAATGCACGCTGCCAGCCAATTAGACAACGTATGTTTAGAAACAGGACGTCCCAATTTATTCGGATCAAAGGACAGAAAGAGTTGGGGAACTGATCTGTGGGGTTTCGTACGCTCTAGATAGTAAGCTAGAGCCCTCTTACAATCCAAAGTATGTAGAGCCTGTTCCCCAGAGTAAGAATGAGGTTTCGGAAAGAAGACAGGCAGAACAATGGATTGGTTGAGATGGAATTCAGAGACAACCTTAGGGAGAAACTTTGGATGTGTACGCAGAACCACCTTGTCATGATGAAAGACCGTAAAAGGTGGATCTGCAACTAGTGCATGTAGCTCACTGACCCTCCTGGCAGAGGTAAGAGCAATAAGGAAAAGTACCTTCCAAGTGAGAAACTTGAAAGGAGTGGTAGCCAAAGGTTCAAATGGAGGCTTCATTAAGGCGGAAAGAACCACACTGAGATCCCAGATAACAGGAGGGGCTTTAAGAGGTGGTTTCACATTAAAAAGACCCCGCATGAACCTGGACACCAGGGGATGAGCTGAGAGAAGATTTCCATGGACCGGCTCATGAAAAGCAGCAATGGCACTGAGGTGGACTCTGATGGAAGAAGACTTAAGGCCAGAGTCAGACAAAGAAAGCAAATAATCCAACAATGTCTCCACTGCCAGGGAAGTGGGATCAAGATGATGAAGACACCAGGAAGAAAATCGTGTCCACTTCTGATGGCAACATTGCAGAGTGGCTGGTTTCCTGGAGGCATCTAGAATGGAACGAACAGGCTGAGATAAAAGAGTATCATGAGAGGTCAGCCCGAGAGATGCCAAGCTGTCAGGTGCAGAGACTGGAGGTTGGGATGTAGAAGGGTCTCCTGATGCTGTTTAAGCAGAGAAGGAAACAGTGGAAGAAGAAAAGGTTCCCTGGAACTGAGTTGAAGTAGAAGGGAGAACCAATGTTGCCTGGGCCACCTCGGAGCAATCAGAATCATGGTGGCTCGTTCCCTCTTGAGCTTGAACAAGGTTCTCAACATGAGAGGCAGAGGAGGGAAAGCGTACAGGAACAGATTGGACCAGTCGAGGAGAAATGCATCCGCTGCCAGACGGTGAGGAGAGTAGAGTCTGGAGCAGAATAGGGGCAGCTGGTGATTGTGAGGAGCTGCAAAGAGGTCTATCTGAGGAGTGCCCCATTGAGCGAAGATAGACTGTAGAGTGAAAGGATCGAGTGTCCACTCGTGAGGCTGGAGAATTCTGCTGAGCTTGTCTGCTAAGGAATTCTTTTCTCCCTGAATGTAGATAGCTTTCAGGAATAGATGGTGATTTATGGCCCAAGTCCAGATCTTCTGGGCTTCCTGGCACAAGAGGCGAGAGCCCGTCCCACCCTGCTTGTTGATGTAGTACATCGCAACTTGATTGTCTGTGCACAGCAGGAGAACTTGAGGAAAGAGAAGATGTTGGAAGGCCTTGAGGGCATAAAACATCGCTCTAGAGTTCCAGGAAATTGATGTGATGCTTCTTTTCCTGGGCTGTCCAAAGGCCCTGAGTTTGGAACTCGTTCGAATGAGCTCCCCAGGCATAAGGGGAGGCGTCGGTGGTGATGACTAGTTGATGAGGAGGTAGATGGAGTAGAAGACCTCTGGAGAGATTTGAGGATATCAACCACCATTGTAGAGACTGACGAAGAGATGATGTGACAGATATGTGACGTGAGCAAGGATCCATCGCTTGGGACCACTGAGTAGCTAGGGTCCATTGAGGAGTGCGCAGGTGAAGACGTGCGAAGGGTGTGACATGAACTGTGGAGGCCATGTGACCCAAGAGTATCATCATTTGCTTGGCAGAGATGGAAAGTTGTAGAAGCACCTGCTGACACAGATATTGAAGCGTTTGAAGACGGTTGGATGGCAGGAACGCTCTCATGAGGACTGTGTCCAAGACAGCTCCGATGAATTGAAGTCTCTGAGTGGGGATGAGATGAGATTTGGGTAGATTGATCTCGAACCCCAGAAGTTGAAGAAACCTGATGGTTTGGTTGGTGGCCAGGAGAACAGTCTGAGATGAATTGGCCTTGATTAACCAGTCGTCCAGGTAAGGAAAGACCTGAAGGTGGTGAGATCGTAGAAAGGCAGCCACCACAATCAGACATTTGGTGAACACTCTTGGAGAGGAGGCAAGACCGAAGGGAAGCACCTTATATTGGTAATGACAACGATTGATCATGAAGCGTAGGTACTGTCTGGAGGCCAGATTGACCGGTATATGAGTGTAAGCTTCTTTGAGATCGAGGGAACATAGCCAGTCGCCTTGATTGAGAAGAGGGTAAAGAGTGGCCAGAGAAAGCATTTTGAATTTCTCTTTTACCAAGCATTTGTTGAGATCGCGAAGATCTAGAATGGGTCTTAGATCTCCTGTCTTTTTGGGGACTAGAAAATAACGGGAGTAGAATCCCTGCCCTCTCTGATCTAGAGGAACTTCCTCTATAGCGTTCAGAAGGAGGAGGGATTGAACCTCTTGAAGAAGGAGGGAAGACCGAGAAGTGTTGAAAGCAGACTCTCTTGGCAGACTTTGGGCAGGAGGTGTCTGAAAGTTGAGAGAGTAGCCGTGGCGGATGATGTTGAGGACCCACAGGTCCGAGGTGATGATTTCCCAACGGCTTATGAAATGTATAAGGCGTCCTCCTATGGGCTGTGGAAGATGAGTAGAAGGAGGAAGATTGGCTATGTCCAGGAGAACCAAGTCAAAAGGGTTGAGTAGGTTTTTGTGAAGGGGGAGGTTTCACCTGCTGCTGTTGCTGAGCCTGTCTAGCAGCTGGTCTTTGTTGTCTCTGACGTCTAGGCTGTTGTGTAGTCTGTGGCAGAGGATGAGCCACAAATCTTCGTTGGTAGGCCGAGTGCTGACGAAAAGGCCTGGTAGGTGGAGTTGCTTTCTTAGTTTTAAGAAGAGTGTCCCACCGAGTTTCATGAGCCGAGAGCTTTTGAGTAGTGGAATCCATGGAATCTCCAAACAGCTCATCCCCCAAACAAGGTGCGTTGGCTAGCCGGTCCTGATGACTGACATCGAGTTTGGAAACTCGAAGCCAGGCTAGCCGTCGCATGGCTACTGACATAGCTGTGGCTCTGGAGGTCAGTTCAAAAGTGTCATAGATTGATCTGACCATGAACTTACGAAGCTGCAAAAGAGAGGAACAAGTTTGGTGAAAAACAGATTTCTTCCGGTCAGGGAGATATTTCTCGAAAAGAGCCAGATTTTGTATAAGCTGCTTTAGATAGAATGAGAAATGGAATGCGTAATTTCCTGACCGGTTGGCCAACATCGCATTCTGATACAGCCTTTTTCCAAATTTGTCCATGGATTTACCCTCTCTGCCAGGAGGGACTGAAGCGTACACACTAGCCCCCTTAGACTTTTTGAGTGTGGACTCAACTAAAAGGGACTCATGAGGTAGTTGGGGCTTGTCAAACCCGGGAATGGGAATGACTTTATACAAAGAGTCCAACTTGCGGGGAGCTCCAGGTACAGTTAAAGGGGATTCTAAATTTTTATAAAAGGTCTCTCTCAAGATGTCATGGAGAGGTAACTTGAGATATTCCTTTGGAGGCTGGTCAAAATCCAGTGCATCTAGAAAAGCTTTGGATTTCTTTGACTCAGCCTCCAAGGGGATGGAGAGAGAATCACACATTTCCTTCAAAAAGGAAGAAAAAGAGGACACATCTGGTCTAGAGGAAGGTCCCAAAGCAGAAGGGTCCTCGTCACCAGAGGAGCATTCCCCTTCAGAAAGAAGAGGATCCTCTGAATCACCCCACAAATCAGGATCTCGAACTTGAAAACTCCGGTCCCGAGATTCTGGTGTGGAGGGTTCTAGGTGACGAGATTTGCGAAGCGATTTCCCTGACCTGATCAACTCGGTACCGGGAGATGTCACTGGATGCACCGGAGCCGAAGTCTGTACAGCCTGATGGTGAGCTCTCGGCTCCGGTGCAAGAACCGGCATGGAGACCGAGGAAGCAGATTGTACCGGTACCGACAAAGTGGAAGCGGATAAAATAGGGCGTTCCACTGTCGGTACCGGTGGCTCAGACTGGACCAGGATCGGAAGGCTCGGTGCCAAGAGTGAAGGAAGAAGGTGTTGCAACTGTTCTTTAAACTGCACTTGCAGAACAGCAGCTATACGCTCTTCGAGTGAGGGCACCGGTACCGCCTTTTTCTTCTGCGGTACCTGCGGTGCTGCTCTACGCCCCGAGGATGAGGAACCCGATGTCGAGGGGCTCACCTCTATTGGGGCGGAGCGCTTCCGTGGGCGCCTCGAGGTCGACAGGATTGGGCTCGCTGCCACCAAGACCGGAGGACGCTCCAACGGGGAAGGCTTCTTAGCTGGCTTACCTGAAGGAGTCGACGCCGACGCGGTATCGCGTGGCGTCGATGAGGTGGGTGCCGACTGCGCCAGAGCCGATGTCGGTGCCGGTGTCGTAGAGTCAGACATTTCGGCACCAAAAAGCAATCTCTGTTGGATTTGACGATTTTTCAGAGTTCGCTTTTTTAAAGTCGCACAGCGGGTGCAGGTAGACGCTCGATGGTCGGGATCAAGACACTGTAGACACCAATTATGTGGGTCAGTGAGTGAAATTGGTCATGCACACCGCTGGCACTTCTTGAACCCGGGTTGAGGGGGCATGAATGTAAAAACGGCTTCAGCCAAATCGAAGGCCGAGGCCTCGATGGTGGCAAAAGGCCCTGCCGGGGCGAATTCGAAAAAAGAAGAAAAAAACAAATGTTTTTTTTGTTTTTTTTTAAAGAAAAGAAAAGAAAGAGAAAAGGAAGGAAACAATATTTCCTTCACGAGTTTACGCGAGCGGGAAGAATCAAAAAGATTTTCTCACAACGGCCGTTGAGAGAAACGCGTCTTCTTAGCTCCGCGGAAACTAAGAAACTGGGGACCGCGCGCCTCTGTCGGGCGGGAAGGCACTCGCGCGTGCGCGGTGCGGCCTACCAGAACTTTCCAAGTTCTTAGAGTGCAATCACTCTAAAATTGTCCGTACCGGGGCTCCGTCGGTGCCGTCACCCATCAGTCAAGAATATGCTGCCTGCTTGTCCTGGGATAAATACTTTAACCAAGTTGGTTTTTAGACCAGAGTTAGAGAAGTGAAGAAGGTAGTCCTCATCACCTCACACTTAAGACTACTTCTGCTTATCCATCTTGTTCTCCTCCAATCCATCCAGAACTCGGCTGCATAACTCATATTCTGGGAGAGCCGCTTTACTCATGTTATCCCTCTTCTAAAGTCACTTCATTGGCCTCCCATCCGTTTCCAAATACAATTCAAACTCCTCTTACTGACCTACAAATGCACTCACTCAGCTGCCCCTCACTAGCTCTCTTCACTTATCTCCCCCTATGATCCCCCCACCCGTGAACTCCACTCAGCTGGTAAGTCCCTCCTTTCTGTGGCCTTGTCTTCAGCTGCCACCTCCAGACTACATCCCTTCTGCCTTGGTGCGCCATAAGCTTGGAACAAGCTGTCCGAATCCCTATGGTAGGCTCCGTCTCTGGCACTGCTCAAGGCCCAGTTAAAAGTCCACCTCTTTAGCAGTGCTTTAGACTCCTAACTCCTCTCACTTTGGGTTCTGCATCCCCAACCCTATATGTCATGTCTGTCTGTCCAAGTTAGATTATAAGCACTTCCAAGCAGGGACCATTTATAAAATATCAAAATGTACAGCGCTGCATATGCCTTTTAGCGCTAAGTGATAAGCAGTAGTAGTAGTAGTAGTAGGAACGTGTCCCTCTAATGAATAAGAAATGCATCCAATGCCAGGTGATTGGAGATTTGGATCTGGAGCAGAATAAGGGCAGTTTGATGTGTGTGTGTGTGTTTGGTGTATGTGGGTGTGTGGTGTGTGTGTGTGGTGGGGGTTTGAAGAGATTATGTTCAGTGTTTCCCATTTGAAGAAAATATGATGCAAGATGATTGAGCTGAGAGACCATTTATGGGTTTGAAGAAGTCTGCAAACATATTCTGCTTCCTCATTACATAAACTGCTCTGAGAAGTATGCCGTGAGCAGTTGCCCAAGTCCAAATCTGGATTGCTTCCATGTCAAAAGGGGGGCTGAAAACCCATGCTTCCTTATTTGTTCAGATAGAACATGGCAACTTGACTGTCTGTTTGAACAAGAACTATTTGTTGGAGCAGTCTATCTTAGAATGTTTTGAGGGCATTACCTACCTCTTGATATGGAGAGTTTGGTTCATGGTGAGACCATACTCTGAGTGTGGAAGCCATCCAGATAAGCACCCCATCCTAACAGCAAAGAATCTGTGGTTAGGAGTTTTTGAAGGAGCTGAAAGGGAAGATCTTGAGTAACGGTGTAAGGAACCATCCACCATTGGAGAGTGTGATGGAAGTCTGAGATGACAGATTGAAGCACACAAGATATTCAGTGGCTTGAGACAATTGGGTTCACAGGTCCACTGTCAAGTACAAATGGAATTATGTGTATGGAGAATCCCATTGGGGGCATAATCAAAAATTTAAACATCCAAACACCAGCCTAATAGCAGGGACATCCAAGTGCCGATAATCAAATCCAACTTTCTGGACGTGCAGCAGCACTTCTAAACTGCTGTATATCCAGAGCTCAAAGGGGTGTGGTGGGAGATATGTTATGGGCGGGAATCAGGTGGGCTTAAACCTGGATGTACTGCAGTGATAGTCAAAGCTATGCTAGAAGGAATTTAGATGCCGGCATTTAGAACTGTTTTAGTTGCATCTAAGTCCCCAAAGCTGACCAGATGGCCACTGATGGGATTAAGGCATGATCCTCCCTTATTCCTCCAGTGGTCACGACCCCCTTCCACCACCCAGAGATGGGGGGAAAAATTGCACTTTGAGGGCTTGCCATCATCTGATCATGGCAGAGGAATCGCCATCAACTGAGCCAGTTCCAGGGATTCCTGCTGGGGATTTCTCTGCCGCAATCAGACAAGGTAGTTGGATATATCTACAAAACTTGCTTTTGTGCATTTTTCACATGGTCGTTTTTATTTTTGAAAATGGCCAAAAAAAGGAAGACATCCTAAAGACCAAAACTTATACCTAGGTCATTTTCAAAAATAAAAGACAGACCATCTGGCAGCTTTGAAAATGGACATTTTTTCTCCTGAGTTTGTGGACGTCCTGCCCAAAATGTCCAACCTTATATATCCTATCAAAAATTCCCCTCCATGTGTCCTAGAAGCCTTAGCATCTGACATGCAGTAATGCATGGAAGGGTGGAGACTGTTTGAGACAGATGAATCAGATTGTTGACTCTCTGCTGCGGTAGAAAAGCTCAACTTTGTGTGGTGTCTAAGAGTTTCTATGAACTCGTGTCTGCAATAGGCATATATATGACTTTTGGTAGTTGACAGCAAACCCAAATAATTTCAGTAGACAAACTGTTGAGGTTATGGCATGTTGAGCTAGTTGTGATGAAGCCTTCATCAACCAGTCATCCAAGTAGAGAAATATGGGCAACCCCATGAGTGGAGGGCTGCTGCCATTATCGTTAGGCATTTCATGAAGACACAAGGAGCCGAAGCTAGGCCAAAAGCTAAGAACTTTGGATTGGAAGTGTTGAGATCAATCTTGAAAGTAAAAATATTTTTGGTGAGATGATAGAATGGATATGTGAGTGTAAGCCTCTGAGATCCAGATAGTAAAGTCTCCCAGTTTTTAAATAAAGTAACTTTCATGACTTTTTGTAAGGTTGCCTTCATGCATTCATTTGGTGGTAAGAATATAAGGATAGCCTCACTGGGTCAGACCAATGGTCCATCAAGCCTGTTCCAAGGGTGGCCAATCCAGGTCACGAGTACCTGGCCAAAACCCAAGGTGTAGCAATATTCCATGCTATCGATAAAGGGCAAGCAGTGGCCTCCCCCATGTTTTTCTCAATAACAGACTATGGACTTTTCCTCCAGAAACTTGTCCAAACCTTTCTTAAAACCAGCTACACTATCTGCTCTTACCACATCCGCTAGCATTGCGTTCCAGAGCTTAACTATTCTCTGAGTGAAAAAAAGTTTCCTCCAATTGGTTTTAAAAGTATTTCCTTGCAATTTCATCAAGTGTCCCCTAGTATTTGTAATTTTTGACGGAGTGAAAAATCAATCCACTTGTACCCGTTCTACTCCACTCAGGATTTTGTAGACCTTAATTATATCTCCCCTCAGCTGTCTCTTTTTCAAGCTGAAGAACCCTAACCATTTTAGTCTTTCCTCATATGAAAGGAGTTCCATCCCCTTTACTATCTTGGTCGCTCTTCTGTGAACCTTTTCTAGCGCCACTATATCTTTCTTGAGATAAGACCAGAATTGAACGCAATACTCCAGATGAGGTCGCACAATGGAGCGATACAGGGGCATTATAACATTCTTAGTCTTGTTAACCATACCTTTTTTAATAATTCCTAGCATCATGTTTGCTTTTTTGGCCGCCGTCACAGATTAGGCGGAAGATTTCATCGTATTGTTTACAATGACACCCAGATCCTTTTCTTGGGCGCTAATCCCCAAGGTAGACCCTAGCATCTGGTAACTATGATTCAGGTTATTCTTCCCAATGTACATCATTTTGCATTTGTCCACATTAAATCTCATCTGCCATTAGGACACCCAGTCTTCAAATTTCCTAAGGTCCATTTGCATTTTTTCACAATCCACATACATTTTAACAACCTTGAACAGTTTAGTGTCATCTGCAAATTAAATACCTCACTCGTCGTTCCAATTTCTAGATCATTTATAAATAAATTAAGCAGGGACTTTAGATCATTTATTGTTAATTTATTTTGGCTTTTTGGAAATCATTATGGGGCCAAATACACTTCTCCCTTCGGATTCGCGGGGGATAGGAGCAGAGCCGGACTGCGAATGGCGAAAAACCGCGAATATCCGTCTTGGACCCACCCCCGCCTCCCTCCCGCCCTTACCTGGTAGTCTAGCGGGCTTTCGGGGCAGGAGCGATCTTCCTACGCTCCTGCCCCATGCAGAGCGCCATTAGGAAATGGCTGTGGGGAGTTCCTGTAGTCTCTCGAGACTACGACAGGAACTCCCTACAGCTATTTCCTAATGGCGATCTGCACGGGGCAGGAGCGTAGGAAGATCGCTCCTGCCACGAAAGCCCGCTAGACCACCAGGTAAGGCCGGGATGCTGGGGGGAAGACTTAAGGATGGGTTTTTTTTCTTTTTTCCCCCTCCCCAAAAAATTGCGAATATGTGAAATCGCGATTACTGAAACCGCGAATGGGGAGGGGGAAGTGTAAATTGTTTGTTGGAAAATCCAGTGGCATTGTCCTATGATAGTGTTATTTGGCATGTCAACGAGGGCTAAAAGCCAAATATTATCTAAGAACAAGCTTCTACTTATGACAGGGATTGCCATACAACAAATAACGAGCAATTGGAAAAATTTGAAGAGGCTTAACTATAGTTTTTGGTGGAATTCCTTGAGTCATATGTATAAAATGGAAAAAACATTAGCCACTCAGAAAAGGAATTTCAAGAAATTTCAGGAGACTTGGGAATCATTAACAAAATATTGTAATGTCTAAATATTATTTTTTCCCTTTAAAAATGCACATCCAGGAGGGGGGGTTTGGTATGATAATGAATTTTGGTATATAGGTATGGGACTCATGATAGATATTTTAGGTGTTGGAAATTGTGACTGATTAGGGGGGAGGGAGATAAATTCTATAAGGATATTAATAGAATTTTAAGTGTGGTATTTGAGTATAAAATGTTGTATTTACTGTTACACTTATTGTAAGTTTTAAAAAGAATAAAGAATTGGAAAAAAAAAATCATGTTTGTCTACGTGTTCCACAATTTTATTTTTTATAATCGTTTCTACCATTTTGCCCGGCACTGAAGTAAGGCTTACCGGTCTGTAATTTCCCGGATCTTCAAATCAAGGAGTTCAACAAGTCCAGAACAAAGTTCCTTCTCTGTTTCCACTTTGATGGGCAAAGCCTGTCCTATCTGCCTTATAAAGCTAGTAAAAGATATACTTTCTGGCAGAGATGTGTGCCATTGAGAAGGAGGGGAGGAATCTGAAGGTATACCATATGATTCTTCTGCCGAGTATTCTGGCAACTCCTCATCTGAGTGGCTGGAGATATCCGAGTCAGATTCCTTGAAGTACTCCCTACTAGGGGAATCAGGGAGTGTGCATCAAGAGTGTCTGTGCATCAAGGTCGATATTCTGAGATAAGAGATAACTCCTCCAATGATGACAATACATGCGTTAAGTGGGTTCATGTCAGACTACGATGCTTGACATCAAGCAGTGGCACGTGACCTCATCCGCAATCAGTGCTCCAATGTATCCTCAGGCTGGGCTGAGGCACGTATGGAAGCCTTTAATATCTGTGAAGACTGACTGTAGTTGCCCCAAAACCTCTTGTCTGAGCATAGCCCAGATCTCCTCCTGAAGAGTCAGTGTTGGTAATGGACGAGACACTGGCATAGAAGCAGTCTGCTGTACCACTTGGTGTGGGAGATCCAGATGGCAAGACATGCCTATGAGGAGACATCATCTGGATAGAAGAGCAGTCATCTGCACATTGACACTATTTGTCAAGAAGTTAACACTTGGGAGGATGCAGTAGCATGCTTAGAAGGGGAAAAATGTTTGTGCTTCTTAGCTTTCTTATGTGCTACATCCTTCGATAATTGAGGCACTGAAGATAATGTAAAGTCCTGCCTCTGCAAACAGCCCAACATCTGACACTCTGGATGAATGTCAGGTTTCATGCTCTTGTCGATGCAGCATAAAAAAGTTTTTTAAATTGAAGTTTGCAAGCTTTGAGTGACCTTTTTTGCATACACAGATGACAGTTAACATCCCAATAATCAGAACCCAGACACTGGATGAACCAATTATATGGGTCAGAGCCTGAAATGGTTCGATTACAAATGAGAGCATTTCTTAAAGCCACTCAAAACCACCTTTGACATGAAGTCAAAGGGCTCAATGGACTGGGGAGCATGAGTAAACAGTATCCCAAAAACAACTGATGCTCCTTGGAAGAAAAAAGGGCTCGAAATGGCCCCAAGGCCAAAAACAAAAAAGTTGACAAAATTAAACTAAAGTCTGTAGGAAACCAGAAAACAAAGCAGTATGACAAAAATTATGAAAAATAAAGTTGGGAAGGCATTAAAACATTGAAAAGTTAGACATGCTGAAGAGAACACTGAAAGACACAGCTTCTCAGCTCCCCGGAAAATGAAGAACTGCACGCTGACGACAGGTGGGAAGGTACTGCCTTAAAAAATTTAAAGTGGCAGTTCACTTGGTAGTGCCCATACCAGGTTCTGTGAGAATACTGTGCTTCTTGCCCTCATAGAATAAATATTAAGCTTCTATTTTTTTCTATAGAGGATGCCTCTCTTTCCTATGCCCTTCCACTGTCTTTACACAAGATTACTTCTATAATTCAATTTAGAAGAAATTTAAGGTTCACTTGTTTGCTCTGGCTTTTGCCAATATGCAAAACCTGTTTCTTTGGCTTCTATTTATTTTACTCTGTAAGTGATTTTCACTTCTCATATTTACATTCTGCTACTTTATAAAACACATTCCATTTTTTTTGATTGATGGCTATAGTTATTTGTTCTACCTGCTGCAAATGTCTTGTTTTATATATACTTACTTTTATGCATTTTTAATATGAAGTTTGTTCTGTTTTATTATGTATGCCAAGAATTGTGAGATAATGTGGTCTATAAATATGCTAAATAAATAAATGTGACATGTCTGGTTATTGCAATACATGAAAAATTTCTATGGCATGCAATTATTTATTTAAAAGACTTATATCCCGTTAAAGTCTGCAAAAAATAGATGCAAACTTGAAAACAGGTGAGTACGTGAAAGCCTCTGATCATGTTGCTTCCATCTGGAGTAAAAGACTAAGGGCTCCTTTCACTAAGGTGCGCTAGCGTTTTTAGCACACGCAAAAGATTAGCACGCGCTAAACGAAAAATACTAATGCAAGCTCTATGGAAGCGTTAGCGTTTAGCACGTGCGGCATTGTAGCGCGCGCTAAAACTGCTAGCGTACCTTAGTAAAAGGAGCCCTAAGTGATTTGATTCTGAATTCTTTTTCATATCAAACCTTTAGAAAATCAGTGAAAACCTACTTATTTGATAAATTTCTTTAATTATATCACTTGATGGTGTATTTATCAGATCATGTTTTGATGTGCTTTCACAGCTTTTCTTGTTGTGAGCCGCTCAACTGTAAGGTACTGCGGTGTACAAAATAAAGTATTATTATTGTTAGTATGCAGTGGATACACACAATTACAGAACAGCACTGTAACAAAGTCATAGTATGAAATCGTACAATTGTGCCACTGTCGGAAGCTTTCACTTATTGCAGGGTAAGAAATGTATCTGTTTCCCTTCTTTCAGAAAGGAGGGAGAAGAAAGTCAAAATTTCATAATCTGAAGCACCACTATAATCAGACCACAATTCCTAGTATTGACAATCCCAAATTAAAAAAAAGTTCAGCCTTGGCCATCATTAAGTTATAATTATCATAGAAACCACAGCTATTCCACTGCTGCTCTCTGAAGTGTTTTAACGTGGCAGTAAAAATGATCACTCTCAAACTCATCACTGGAATGCTCTTCCGGAGTCTGTCATAGGGGAAAACACCCTCCAGGGATTCAAGACAAAGTTAGACAAGTTCCTGCTGAACAAGGACGTACGCTGATAGGGCTAGTCTCAGTTAGGGCGCTGGTCTTCGACCAGAGGCCCACTACGTGAACAGACTGCTGGGCATGATGGACCGCTGGTCTGACCCAGCAGCGGCAATTCTTATGTTCTTAGATCAATAAATTGCATGCATTTGATTAAATACATTTGTTAATGATTCACTTCACATACTAATTCTAGCCTCAGGAAAGGTCCTCCTTTGATTCATGTGATGATATTTTCAAATAATAGGGACAAGTGGAATTGTCCAATAAGAATTGGGTCGAGTATTTTTGGAAGAATAATGGAAGAATAAAGGATTACCTGATTATTCAGATGAGTTGAAAGACATCTTTATTCATTGCACCTTTTCTTATTGGACAATTCCACTTGTCCCTATTATTCTATCTGTTGTGGATTTGTTTCCCCTGTGTTTTGCGATGATATTTTCAAAGTCATATTTTATTTTTTTTATTCTTTAATTTTTATTAAGGATTTGAAAGTTATTTCCAAGAATAAACTTGTCAGGAAATACAGAACGAATCATTCAAAAGATCCAAATGTGAATAAAGAAAAGATTATTCTATCTTTGAAACAAATATTAAAGCAAGGCTTAACAGTTTTTCTCCCACGTTTCAAATTAAACTGTTCAAAAATACACTAAATAGTCCCAGTAACCAATTTCTTCATATCAATAAATGTTCTTAGTTGTTCTGGGGAAAAGAACACGTTTTATCCCTAGATATTTTATCATACATTTACAAGGATAGGAAAGGTCATATATATATATTTTTTTTCTTCAGCATCTTGTTTGCAGACTGAGTCTTAGGTTTCTTTGAAACCCAATAAGGCAGATCCTATTTGTTCACCCAGCATACTTTCACTACAGAACTAAAAAAAAACCCAAGATCTTACCAGTTGTCCCACCACCAGGCTGGGAATCTGCTGAAATTATACCAGGGTACCTCAGACATCGAAAATCCAGCCCATACCTATAGTGGTAATACTGCAGGGAGAAAGACAAAACAGGATATCTCTGTATTTGATCACAAAATATACATGGCTCAGATGTGGGGCACAAATTAAATTATGGTACTCTAGTGAATTGCATCTAAGACGTAATTATTATGGCTTGGCCCGAAAAGCACAGTTACTTACCGTAACAGGTGTTATCCAGGGACAGCAGGCAGATATTCTCAACATGTGGGTGATGTCATTCACGGAGCCCCGTCGCAGACAGCTTTTCAAGCAAACTTGATTGAAGATCTCAAGTTTGCTAGTGCTGCACCACACATGCGTTGCCTTCCCGCTCAGCTAGAGTCGAATCTGCGACAAGGTATCCAGGAGCCGGCGAAATTCCGCCTGGCAACGGACCGGCAAATCCTCCATAAAAGAGGGCATAGATTTAATGCACTGTTTGAGGTAGGAGGTGAATGTGAAGTTGTAGTTCAGCACCCTATTGGCCATCATCGAGTTTTGGTACAGGCGCCTGCCAAACTTGTCCATAGTCCGGCCCTCCCGGCCCGGGGGTATAACCGCATAGACTCGTGAAGGATTGGTGGGAGAGTTGAGCCTTCTCAAAGCCCTTACAGGGGACTGTCCGGTACCTGGACTCCATTTTGGACGGAATAGCCGGGAAAGCATAAGGAGTCTCCAGATTCTGGAAGAAGGTTTGTTGCAAGACCGGATTCAAGGGAGGGCGAAGGGATTCCTTTGGAGGATAAGGAAGGTCCATCTCCTCCAAATATTCCCGGGTGTACCTGGAATCAGACTGGAGGTCTAATTGCAGCGCCTTGCCCATGTCCAACACAAACCTGGTGAAGGAGGACGGCTTACCCGCAGAAGCCCCCCCCCCCCGGGGGGAAGCCGAGTGAGACTTTGGGGCAGCAGAAAATGAGAGGGATGCCTCCCTCGAATACTGCGTCGGGGTATCAGTGTCCACAAGCATGGGCGGCAAGGAGGCCCCACTGAAGGAACGAGGAGTCGACGACTGCTTGCGTCGAGGAACCCGGGAAGGCGAAGATCCCAGGGTCTGAGGAACGGAGAACTGGGCAGCCCGCTCCGGTGAGCTCCGGGGAGAAGAAATCCGTCGACCCTGGAGGGAGGCGGGAGTCCTCGACCTCGGCGCCCTGCGGTCTGGAGACCGGGGCGGGAGAAGAGAGGGGTCAGACAGGACGAGGTTCGACAGCTTAATGGACCCCGTAGTGCGGAGGCCCGGAGACCGACCTCACCTCAGGGGAGAATCCCTGGGCCGCTTCGCAGCTCTCCGCCTCGAGGACGAGACACGTCTCGACCGGTGCTTCGCACAAGGCCAGGCGGCAGGAGAAGTCCGCCTCAACGGAACCGGCGAGGAATCACTCGAGGACAAGCATTGAGACCGACGCAACTTGCCTTGAGAGTCCCCGGTGTGACACTCAGGCTGGTCTGCAATGAGCGAGGTCGAGGCAAGTTGGGCCAAAGCCGAGGAGATCTGCAAAGTTAAAATAGCCTTAAGCATATCCTTGAACATCGGCACGGAGACCATAGGGTTCGGACGAACCAGTGCTCCACTGCACTCCAAGAGGGTGACCTCGATGTAAAGTATTCCCTTAAAGTGGAGGCATGCTTGGGAGGAGGTCTCTTCGAGGCCGGCAGGACTACGCTCGCTGCCTGGGTGGCCAGAGACTCCGAGGAAGGCTTCTTTGGTAGCTGAGCTGAACCTGAAAGAGGAAGAGGAGACTTAACCGGGACCGAGGTCTTAGAGGCCAACGTCGAGACCGAGGCCGGGGTCGAGACTGGGGTCGAGGCGTCATCAGCTTCCATGGCGAAGAGGTCAAGGATCTTTGCCTGACGCCGATGAAGAGCCCGAGGAGTCCGAAGGGTGATCGACACCGAGGCAAAGGATATACCAATGGTGCGGGTCCATGATAGAGATAACCCGACTGCACTGCGTGCACTTTTTAAACCCGGTGAGAGGCCGGGACATAAGGCAAAGAGAGGGGGCCGTGGCGCAGGTGAGGCCGAGCGGCCACAAAAAGACCGGGACGCCCCGGTCACGGAGAACCGAAAAGAAAAAATTTTTTTTTTTTTGGTTATACAGAATTAAAAAAGAAAACAAAGCGCAGAGCACAGCGACTTCCGAATCGAAAACAAGAAAAGAAGCCGCGGTGCAAGAAAGGCACAGTATCGTAGAGAAGAGAGTCAGGGCTTTCTGGCTCCGCGGAAAACTAAGAACTGAAGACCACGTTGAGGAGACACGCCCTCTAGCTGAGCGGGAAGGCACATGCATGCGTGGTGCAGCACTTGCAAACTTGAGATCTTCAATCAAGTTTGCTTGAAAAGTTGTCCGCAACGGGGCTCCATGGATAATGTCACCCACATGTCGAGAATATGCTGCCTGCTTGTCCTGGGATAATTGGACTTTCTTCCTAGCTCTGTAGCGCTGGTCTCTGGAACCTCCTTACAAATTGAATTTTCTGCCAAGATCTTAGGAGTCCTTTTTGATTCCTCGCTTTCTTTTAAGGATCAGATTAGCTCTGTGATTAAGAAATGTTTTTTTCAATCTACGTATACTAAGGAAAGTCAGACATCTTTTTCATCAACAACATTTTTCCTTTCTGGTTCAGTCGATTATTTTATCTCACCTCGACTACTGTAACGCTCTTTATCTTGGTATCACAAAAACCTGTCTTTTTAAACTACAATTGGTCCAGAACACTGCTGCTAGATTGATTTTCAGGAAATGTAAGTTTGATCATGTGACACTATTACTCTATAACCTTCATTGGCTTCCTGTGTATTTTAGATGCTCCTGTGTCACTTTTAAAATTCTTTTTGGTATTTTCACTCCTTTAGTTTCTCTCTCTTGGCATCTTTATAGATTCTCTTTTGAAAGGGGCGACCAGCAATTTAAGCTATCTTGCCCATCTAGTAAAAGTATTAAAAGAACCAAGGCTTTCGGTCAATCTTTGTCTTTTAAGTTCACTCAACTTTGGAATGATCTTCCACTTTTTTTGCATAGCTCCAGCTCCCTTCCTTCCTTTCGTAAGTCTTTGAAAACCATTCTATTTACCAAACATTTTGGTAATTAACTCCTCTTCTACTTCTGTTATATTATTATTAGTTCTACCTATTTACTATTTTATATTTTTATTATTCTAACCCAATTACTGTAAACCGAGTCGAGCTCTCCTGGATTGAAGACTCGGTATACAAAACCTAGCATTAGATTAGATTAGAAAACAAGGAAGCATGCCATTTACCAGCCGTACTTAATGCTAGAATTCCTAGTCACATACACAAGGGTACCAATGCAGAAAGATATATGTTAAAATTCAGTGCAGAATTGTTTAACACATACACACACACACACAAATATGTTGTGCTTGAGGCAGTTACCAAATGGTATGCAGAGAAGCAATGGGAAAAAGTGTGCCCTAATATGAGACAGCACATGGGCTTGCACTAGTAGCAGCTATATTTTACTCTCAAAAAAATTGTATCAGCAATTTTCACGCACATACATTATATCCTTGTATGTTATATGCATACAATCTTTGCAATACCAACAATATTGTGTTGCATTTATCATAGCCCAGCACACCTCCCCCTCTGCTCCTTATCCCGATTTTTTGGTTGCCTTTTTTTTTTTTTTAACCCATCCTCTTCGATGAAACTAGAAAAAAGTTCCAGATCTTGTGCGATGCTGACTGCAGAAAAATCAGCTTTTTATTCATCTTCAAACCTAGGGCTCCTTTTATCAAGGTGCTCTACGGGGCTTAGCGCGGACATTTCATCACGCGCTAACCCCCGCGGCACACCAAAAAACGTCTGTGTATGGCCGTTTGGAGGAGGATGGGCAGGGGAGGGCTTCAATGGCTGGGAGGTTGTAGATGGGCTGGAGTAAGTCTTAACAGAGATTTCGGCAGTTGGAACCCAAGCACAGTACCGGGTAAAGCTTTGGATTCTCGCCCAGAAATAGCTAAAAAGAAAAAAAATAAAATAATAATTTAAATTGAATCAGGTTGGGCAGACTGGATGGACCATTCGGGTCTTTATCTGCCGTCATCTACTATGTTACTATGTTACTATGTAACACCTTGATAAAAGGAGCCCCTAGTGTTAATGCCCCAGATTAGAAAACTCTGTGCTATTAGATTTTATGTGTTAGATATTATAGTGCTATATTGGAATTACTTGTATGATGTATTTTTGTGCACTTGTCGTTTTGATTTGAAAATGAATAAAGAATTTTAAAAAAAAAAGAAAACTCTGTGCTCAGCTGGCCGGTCTTCTGTGCACTGCTATGCACTGAATAGTTAAAACCTTCATTCCATGGGATTTAAAAGGGCCCTTTTACTAAAATGCATTAAGTCCATATTTTAGCGCATTTAACACAGGCCTTTCTCATACACTAAACCTAAAGTTAAGGCACCAGTATTTTAGGGTCTTTTTTTATTTTAAGCTCCAAGCTAAGTTTTTCATTAGCGCATGGGACTTGCAAAAAAATTAACACAGGAGCACTTACCATCTCCTATTGAGAAGGCACACATGCTCCTGTGTTATGTCCATGTTAGCCAGCTTGCACATGCTAATCAGAACGCACAAGCTGGATAATGCTTCCACACCCATAGAACACACCCTACCAAAAAAATACAAATAAAAAAGTGCATACAAATCCTGCATTATTTAACAGGCAAATCACAGCAAAATGATTTAATGCATTTTGCACTAAGCCTTTTTTGGCACACTAAGGCTTAATTCCTTTTATTAAAAAAAGACCCCTGTGTGCTGTCACCTACAGGAGTCTTTTTGAGCAGGAGCTGTACACAACTCATAACATAAGGCACCAGAGAACCACACAAAATTGTGCAACAAAGCCAGGCCCTAAGATGTCTACCCACTGAAGTTTGATTGGTTGTATCTGCTTACCTTGTTCTAGCTAAGGTTATATCCCAGCTGTACAAGTATTGACAAGGAACAGCAATGATGACTGAAGGATTCTCCTCAGGAAAGAGGACGGGACAAAGGAAACCACATTACCAGTCCACAGCAAATAAATCCTACCTCTCCCATGAGTTCAGCATGGACTTTCGAGACTCCATAGATTGTCCTTGGTCTCTGAATACAAAGGTCAGGGGTTGAGTTCCGTGGAGAAGTTGGTCCAAAGGCTCCAATTGTGCTGGGCACAAAGAGCCGCAGGCCGTGCTCAGCGGCGATATCTAGGATATTGTGCAGACCTGCAGAAGAGGCAAAGATGTTTTAGTCTGAAAAATGAAGCAAAAAAAACAAACAAACAAAAACCCCAGAATGTTGCACTCACAATTTCAAGCAGAGAGGGAGTCCTTATAAATTCAAAAACATTTTTATTAAATTACTGACCCTTACCAGTGATATTAACAGATCTGGCCAAACGAACGTTTGCCTCACCAACTGCGCTCAACAATGCACTGTAATGGATCAGCCATGTAATTCGATTGTTAACCACAATCTCATGCAGATTCTTGTAGTCCAAAATGTCAGAGTAGATGAAAGGGCCTGAGAAAGAACAACTTATAATGTAAATCTACATACATTATGTGCACACACTTGACAAACTTACTTGGGATCTTGCTAGATACTTGGGTTGGCCACTGTTGGAAACAGGATATTGGCCTTGATTGACCTTTGGTCTGTCCCAGTATGGCAATTCTTATGTTCTACACCTTTTGTAGTTTAGCCCTGCAAAGGGTATCTAGAAGGAATATCTAGGGTACTTCTTCATACACACAGGATAATTCTTTAACAGAGTGCTTGGATAATTATGTTATTTCTTATACATATTTAGTATTTATTAAAAGTGTGAATTTACTGCAGAGACTGGCATGACGGCATTTAAAAACAGTACATAAGATTCTTCTGGGTTCGCCGAAGCGGAAGTTGGCAGAATATGGTCCATGTCAGGATCCTGAGGAAACGTCTATATAAGAGCAAATTATAAATTAAGATAAGTGCACTTTATTTTTTCCAAGGATATTTTTTCATGAGTTTTCAATGTGTGTTTGTAAGTACGATGATTATAACTGATTGAGACAACAACGCACATAATCTTTGGATCAGTGGTGGTCTCTCAAACTTTATGAGCACTTTCATAAAAATTTCTTAAATATGAGTATATTCAACTATAACACAACTCCTTTGGGACTGTAGGTTTACTACAGTGAATAAGAGGGTAATCAGGCACCTATTTCAAGCTTTTTCTATGGCACCTGCTTTTCTTTATAGAATATCAGCACAAGTGGCAAAACTGCGGTGGAGCCGTCTGGCATGAATAACAAATAGTGGGGCAAGGCAGAGACCTTTCCAAGTTCTGGGCAGAGTGTGTATATTTATATTTGCGAACGTAAAAAATCCTTATAAGCATAATTAAGAAAAGACCAGGAAGTTATACAGAAAGAGGGAAGAAGAAAATAATAAATATATAATTGTGTAACTTGCTGGTTAAGCAGGACTTAGGGAAAAATTAAGTGCATAAAACATCTGTAGAGGTAATAATAATAATAACAACAATTTATATACCGCAATACCGTGAAGTTCTATGCGGTTTACAAAAGATTACAAGAGGTACAAAATGAGTGACCTGAAGAGAGAAGAGAGTGAGAAATAGGTCAAGAAAACAGTTGTTGGGAGTGGAGTGCAGGTCAGTTGTCTAGGTACTTCAGGAATAGGTATGTTTTTAGGCACTTCCTGAATTCCTTGTAATTGGAGGGCGGGAGCAATTGTTTTAGGTCTTTGCCCCATAATGCTGCTTGATGTGAGAGAAGGTGTTCGTAGTGTTTTTTTAATTTGCAACCTCTGACTGGGGGGGAAACGAAGTTCAGGTGTGAGATTCTCTTGTGTTTGTTGGTGGAGAAGGTGAAAAGGTCTGTTATGTATTTAGGGGCTAGACCATATAGTACTTTGAAGCAGATGCAGGCGAACTTAAACTTTACGCATGCTTCTGTCGGTAGCCAGTGCAACTGCCGGCAATAAGGAGTTACGTGATCATACTTCTTTAACCCGAAGATAAGTCTGACTTAAAAGTATAAAAGTTCTTTCTCCTTCTCTTTGTTTAGAACAAACCAAGTTCCCGCCTTTTTTCTGTGTTCTTTGCTTAAACTGCTATGCCCTGGAGATTGGTAAGAGCCTCTGGAAGCTGTAATGAAGATATATGATTTCACATACCTGTTAAAATCTCCTATATGAGCTTTAATAATTATTGAATATGGGAAACATGAATGTACGAGTGAAATTTGGGATCCCGAAGAATGAGAGATGACCAATTATATGACTGTATGTGTGATATTCAACTAAAAACTTATATTTTATGAATAGTAGTAGTAGATTAGACTTTGGAAAATACAGATGAGGACAAGTGGAGGTTGACCTAGCTGACCTTTAGCCAGTCCAGGGATTGTTGTCACGGAGAAGGACTATAGGATTTCTCTTCCTATCTTTGAGGCCTGCTTGTTTTAAACATCTTGGATCTCAGGCTACCTTCTAATATAAACACAGCAAGGAATGTAAGTAGCCCTTTGTCTGTGAAAAAACTGTCAGCTTTCCAGAGAAAATCTTCATGGTCAAAGAAAGCTTTTATGATTCATTCTTTAAGATTGTAGAATGACAAGGATAAGATATATTCTCTCTTTCTAAAAACAAGTTTTGCATTTCTTTGGTAAATTGTCCGTTTAAGCAGTGCTAAGGAGTTCTTTTAAGAATATATATATATACTATCATATGATTTTATGCAATCCTAAATACATATTTAGAATATCTTATAAAAGTATATTTATTTTACAATAATTTCTATCTTGTAAACTTTTTCTTTAAGCCTGTTCAGAACCTAAGGAATTTCTGTGTCTGAAATAGTCCCACCTTCTAAGATAACGTGGTAGCTGAGCATTGGAAGGCTAAAGTGACATGTTACCAGTCATTGTAATAGTATATAAGCAAGCCTCAGCTTATGATCTGGGGGAGGAAAAACATCTCTTCATAAGGACCACTTAGTCCTTGGGAAAGACTCCCCCCTCAAACACAGAATGTTTATGGAGTTATGGTTTAAGAAAATGCATGGAAAGCATATAATTAATTGGCATTTTAATTCTAATTTTTTTAATTGATTTATTTGTTACATTTACATAACAAAAACACAAGTATATCCATTTCAAACATAGCATATTAATGCTCATCAAATAATGTCAAAGGCAATAGTTTATCAGTGATCAAGTCCACATTAAATGGCCGAAAGTGCCAAAGCTTAAAAAAAGGTAAAGTAACAAAATTTAACATCTTGGCAGGCAAAGAGATGTGGCACATTCTTTAACTCCTCAATTACGCTCTCCAGCAAACAAATAATAGTTTAAGAAACTATCTGCAAAGGCTTATCTCTAAGAAAATCTTCTAACCGAATTGGGTCCAGAAACACATATTTGTTACTTGCAAATGAAATAAGATATTTACAGGGGAATTTTAAGAAGAAAGTCGCACCCACCACTAAGGCCTTGGACCTAAGCAATAGAAACTGCTTCCTCTTTATCTGAGTCTGCTTAGAAACATCAGGAAATATTAACACTCGTTGGTCACAAAACAGAGCTTGTTTCTTAGTAAAGTACAACTTCAGAATAACCTGTTTCTCAAGTTCTGTTTTGAAAGCTACCAAGAGTGTAGCACGTTTTGTAATTGTGTCTTTAGAGGACTCAAGAAAATGAGACAGATCCAAACTGTCTGGCGATACTAATTTATCTATTTCCCCCTCATCTATCACCTCCTTAGCAGCCCTTGGAATGTAAAAGAGGTTATCAGGCTCAAAGGTATCCATGTTAGAATATTGCAAAATCTCCCTCATGTACATTCTTAATAGCTCCAATGGAGATAGGTAATGAGTGATGGGAAAATTTAAGAAATGAAGTTTTTTAGCTCTCATATAATTCTCCATTTTTTCCATCTTGACATGAACCATTATGCTATCTTTAATGTTAGCAGAGCAGTACATTGCAAATTATTCACTAATTTATCCAATTTATCTAATTTATTTCCTAGCTGTCATTTGAGTTTCATGTTCACTCATTTTAACTGCTGTATCAGAAGAGAATTGGCACAATTTCAAAACTGTATTTTGCAATGAAGACTCAATTCTATTAACAGTTAACCATACATCATTTAAAGTAACTACTTTTTCTTTAGGGAGAACGCTCAGATTTGGCTCCACAACCATTTGTACAGGAGTCAAACCCTTTGTTCCCACCATACCAGATTGATCTGAAACACTAGGTCCAGTTATATCAGATAATTGTAAGGAAGAGGTTACATCCTCTACCTTGGAGGGTGTCCCTACTCTTCCACCAAAGCTTAATGGCTGAATAGGTGATGATGGCTCCCCTGAGGAGAGGGAAGCAGATTGTATACCTAAAGTTACCTGCTCTTCCAACCGTGGCAATGAGGAAAACTTAAGGTGCCGATCCATTGGGCCTACACCTGAGGCTAATAGATGGATTTTTGCCTTTCTTTTGCCCATGGTGGAAGGAATTGATAAGTCTGCTCCCGGTCCCTCACGAGCTCCGAAGGGGCTCAAAAAGGGTGTGTCCTGCCCCTTTGGCCACGCGACCGCGGGCTGCGTACCGCAGCTTCCCTTGATTTTAAAGGGACTCCAAGGACCCCTCTGTTGCGCTGGACGCCGGGACTGCTGCAGGGGCTGCCTGCCTCAGATGAGAGAAAGAGTGCTGCTGGCGGCACTGGTGACTCTCTCCTCGCGGCTTCCCTTGATTTTAATGGGCCTCCAAGGACCCATCTCATTACGCTGGACGCCGGGACTGCTGCGGCGCCGCCTTGGATGAGAGAAAGAGTGCTGCAGGTGGCACTGGGGGCTCCCTCCTTGCGGCTTCCCTTGATTTTAATGGGCCTCCAAGGACCCATCTCATTACGCTGGACGCCGGGACTGCTGCGGGGGCTGCCTGCCTCAGATGAAAGAAAGAGTGCTGCTGGCGGCACTGGCCTAATTCTAATTTTAACCTCTTTTAATTTTATATAAATTGAATAAATATTATTTTTATGAAAATACATGTCTGTGTACGAGTTATTGGCATAAGGTACCCTATGCTGGGTCGCAGTGTTTCAAGTTTATTCAAGTTTATTTATATTATTTGATTGAACGCTTTTCCAAGTTACAAAGCGTTTTACAAAAAATAAAATAGGATATTGAGAAATCACTTATACATAGTATATTAACCAAACATACAAGGGTAACAACTTTAAAAACCACTAGAAACAGTAGGAAAGAGGGGAAGAAATACAATTTTTAAAGAAAAAGTACATAAAAGGGAAGTACATTAGGGGGGTGTGAGGAAAAGAATTAGGGACAGAAGAAAGGTCAATAGGGAGGGATATTGGTAGTCTGAATTTAAGGGAGGTTGGAAACAATAAGATTTTACCGGGAAAGTAAACTTTCAGTTAAAGGCTTCTTTAAAAAGAAGGCACTTTAAACTTTTCTTAAATTTTTGCAAATCCTGTTCAAGTCTTAAGTATAAAAGAAGAGAGTTCCAAATCGTTGGGGCAGTAACCGAAAAGATAGAAGCACGGCGTGTTCCGATAATTTTTAAAGAGGGAACATTTAGAGTATACTGAGAGGATGATCTAAGAACTCTGGACGAACTATATGGAATCAGAAGCCTATCTATGCAATAAGCGCACTCAAAACGAAGTTATATTTATCACAATGGTATAAATGCCAATACCTAGATGCTAGTCAAATTCTGCCCAAGCGCACATCCACTGGCAAAATATGTGCTGTCAAAACACAGCATGCACTTTTTTGCTAGTTGCTGTTCAATAAGTTATCATTTAAATGCATAAGTGGCTATTTATTTTATGAAAGTTTTGTTAGGAGGAGGTATTCCTTAATTGTGCTGGTAAAGGGGTAAAGGATTCTACTATTTTGCTGCCTAAGAAACTGAATAATAATAATAAAAAAATTAATACTTGAGCTAGAAAGTTTTATCTATTAGCTTATTGGTTACTATACATCAATTTTAGAAGTCCAAGCGAACTAGAACTGCAAAATATGTTGCATATATACACAGAAATCATCATTCTAAAAAGAGAAGAAAAAAATGATCTCATAGATGCTTACCACTGTGGAAGACATTATCTGGAGGTTTTCTGATGTCAGATAGGATAATGTTGTTTTTTCCAAAGCGTTTTCTGTGAAAAAGAGACCATAAGAAAGTCTGCATTTCTTGCAATCAACTTTTTTAACATTTTCTCTCTTACAGGTCCTTTTACAAAGGTGTGCTGCCAAGCACTTCACGCTAAATGATGAACTGCCCATTATATTCTTATGGTTGGCTCAGCATTTAGTGTACACTGCTTAACAGTGCACCTTTATAAAAGTCTGCCTAAGTGAGAAGATTTTAGTTGACTTTAAACTAGAAAGGGAAAACCAAACAAAAACTGCAGGCTATGTACAGGATGCAGGCAATGTTTATTATACCAATGATAAAATGCAGTAGATATACAACCTTATTACCAACCCAAGGACCCGACATGGTCTGTGTTTCGGACAATACGCCTTCCTCAGGGGTCCATGGTACATAAGGTGTGAAATGGACTGCAAAAAGGTACCAAACAAATGCCCGTGTTGATCAATCTACAACAAAGCAACTTCAATATGAGAAAGGGCAATATAGAGCTTCTCGTTCTATAACACGGTGTTTAGATAGAAGCAATTTACACATTTAAATTATAGTACAATTGCACTTAAGTGAGTAAAAACATAACATCCACCTTACTGGGTCAGACCAATGGTCCATCTAGCCCAGTATCTTGTTTCCAACAGTGACTAATCCAAGAAGTACCTAGAAGAAACCCAAATAGCAATGGCTTCCCCCATGTCTGCCTCAATAGCAGAATATGGACTTTTCTTCTAGGAACTAGTCCAAACCTTTTTAAACCCAGCTATGCTAACCACTGTTACCACATCCTCTGGCAACAAGTTCCAGAGTTTAACTATTCGCTGAGTGAAAAAAAATATTTCCTCCTATTTGTTTTAAAAGTGTTTCCATGTAATTTAATTGAGTATCCCCTGGTTTTTGTACTTCTTGAAAAAAGTAAAAATTGATTCATTTCTACCCAATCTACACTACTCAGGATTTTGCAGACCTCAATTATATCATCCCTTAGCCTTCACTTTTCCAAACTGAAGACCCTAACTAGAGAATGACATGAGGAAAAAATTTGTCCCCGTATCCGCCCCGTCCCCATGAGCTCGTCCCTGTCCAGGCAAGCTCAGTCCCCGTCCCCGCGAGCTCGGTTCCCGTCCCCGCAAACCATCTGATCCCATCCACACAAGTCTTGAATAGTTTTATACTGAACTTATTTTCCTAAAGTATAAAAAGAAACAATATTCTGTACAATTGTCATTTTATAAATCAATGTTCTGGCTGCTGAACTAGAGAAATAATAATAATAATAACAGTACCGTGAAGTTCTATGCGGTTTACAAAAGAATAAAAGAAAGGTACAAATTGATTGAACTTAAGAGGTAAAAGCAAGTGGTTGATAGGTCAAGAAAACCGTTATTGAGGAGAAAGAGATGTACGGGTCAGCTGTCTAGATATTTCAGGAACAGATGAGTTTTTAGGCGTTTCCTGAATTCCTCATAAGTAGTGGGCGAAAGCAATTGTTCTAGATCTTTACCCCATAATGCTGCCTGATGTGAGAGGTGTTCATGGTGTTTTTTCAGTTTACATCCTCTAATTGGGGGGGGGGGGAAACGAAGTTCGAATGTGAGCTTCTCTTGTGTCTGTTGGCTGAGAAGGAGAAAAGGTCAGTTATGTATTTAGGGGCTAGTCCGTATAGTACTTTAAAGCAGAGGTAGGCAAACTTAAACTTTACACGTGCTTCCATTGGTAGCCAGTGCAGCTGCCGGTAATAAGGTGTCACGTGATCAAATTTCTTTAGCCCAAAGATTAGTCTGACCGCTGCATTTTGCATTAATTGTAAATGTCACATATTCTTTTGGGAAATTGCTAAATAGGCGATGTTACAGTAATCAAGTTGACTCAGTACGAGGGATTGTACCAGGATTCTGAATGCTGACGTATCAAAATATGATCTAATGGATTTAAGTTTCCAGTGAGTGAAAAAACCCTTTCTGATTAAGGAGTCTACCTGGTCTTTCATGGTTAGGCATTGATCCAGAGTTACACCCAGTATCTTCATGGGAGACTGAATAGGGTAAAGAGATGTTCAGTTGGCAGGGCTTTGTTTATAAATTTTTATCAGTACAACTAATACAGTGGTGCCTCACACAACGAACTTAATTCGTTCCAGGAGCAAGTTTGTTATGCGAAAAGTTCGTTATGTGAAACGCGTTAAGCGCAGTGACTAATGACTGCCTGCAGTGCCTGCGCGGAAGGATGCAATACATCGGCAGCGATCGTGGAAGCTCGGGCAACTTCGTTGTGTGAAACGAAGTTCGTTGTATGAATCATGAAATGAAGTTCGTTGTGTGCAGCGTTCGCTGTGCGAGGCGTTCTTTATGCGAGGCACCACTGTATACTACTTTATCCTAAAGCAAAAAAAAAAAAAAGAAATAGAATTAAAAAAAAAAAAAAAAAATAACCTTTGTTGTCTGGTTTCTGCTTTCCTCGTCTTCTCCTCATTCAATTCCTTCCATCCACTGTCTGCCTTCTCTCTGCCTCTTCCATTTGCTCTGTTACTGTGCCTCTCCCACCTCCATCCTCACTAGTCTGGCATCCATTTTCTTCCCGCCGCTCCCCCCATTGTCTGGCATCTGTCTTCTTCCCTTCCAGCATCTTCTCCCCACTCTCTGTTCCCCATTTCCCTTCCAGCGTCTGTTCCTTTTCACCCCTTCAGCATCTGTTCGTTTCCACCCCCTTCCCTCTTCACCCCCCTTCAGTGTCTATTCGTTTCCATACCCTTCCTTCTTTCCATCCCCATTCAGGACCCCTCGCGCGATCCGTGCATCTCCCTCCCTTCCCCTTATCTATGTGACGCGTTTTAATTTAATTTGTTCAAGCAGGCCGAGCCTGAAGTCGCGTGTGTCTGCGAAAGCTTCTCCTCTGACGGAACCGGAAGTTGTGTCAGAGGCGAAGCTTCCGCAGATGCACATGACTTCAGGTTCAGCCTGCTTGAACAAATTAAATTAAAATGAGCCACGAAGGTAAGGGGAAAGAAGGGAGGGAGATAGATGCGGCAATGATCGGTAGGTAGGAAGGAGGGAGGTAGATAGATGCGGTGGTGATTGGGAAGGAGGGGGTTGCATGTGATTGGTGACCGCGCGTGTTCTCTCCCTTAACTGCAGAGATAAGGCCATTCACCACTCCACGGGGCGGTGGATGGCCTTGTCCCCGTACCTGCGGTGAGCACTTTCTTTTTTCCCCATCATTTTTGCGGGTTACCCACTGCTACCGGCGGCTAGCCACAGGTAACAGCCACCGTGTCATTCTCTAACCCTAACCTCTTTAGTCTTTCCTCATATAAGAGGCATTCCCTCACCTTTATCATTTTGATTGCTCTTCTTTGCTAATTCTGCTATATCTTTTTTGAGATACAGTGACCAGAATTGAACATAATACTGAAGATGAAGTCACACCATGAAGTAATCCAGAGGAATTATAATATTCTTGGTCTTATTTACCATCTCTTTCCTAATAAATTCCTAGCATCCTGTTTGCTTTTTGCCTGCCACTGCACACTAAGTGGAAGATTTCACATTATTGTCTGCAATGACACCTAGACCATTTTCTTGTGTGCCACCTCCTAAGGTGAACCCTAGCATCTAGCAACTATGATTTGGTTTATTCTTCCCAATGTGTATCACTTTTCATCTAATATAATAAAACGCTAGGCTGCGCATGCGCACTCCCATCGCGTGCGTCCGTTTTCCGTGCGGATGTCGGCCCGTGCTGTTTTTTGCTCTGCCCTGCTCCTTGCCTGAAGTCCTCTCTCCTCCCCGAGGCGGATGTCGGACGCGGCGGCTGTCAGCTGTGCTGTTCTTCCCTCTGCCCTGCTCCTTGCCTTACTATGCTGCTCCTTGCTGTTTTTCAGTCTGGCCTGCTCCCTGCCGTATTGTATTTTTTAGTTGAAAGACGCGGCGGTGGATCCTCTCACGATCCCCGCCTGCGTCGGACTTCCGACACAGGTGGGGATCATGAGAGGAGCCATCGCTGCGTCTTTCAAATAAAAAAATACAATATGGCAAGGCGGGCAGGGAGCAGGCCAGAGCAAAGCTCCAACTTGAACTGCCAGTTGGCCGGCTCCCTTACCAAAGTTATTTTTTCACTTTAAAGGTGCCGCCGCGGCTCCTGTCACCAGGGAGTCAGCCAGATCACCATGGCAGCCACTCCCCCCCCTCTCTCTTGGCCTACTGGGAGCAGGCGAGTGAAGCCCGGTACTTCCGGGTAGCTAAGGGGCGGAGCGCAGCGCGTGCTCAGGGTCCAGGTGGAGAAGCCGGTGCTAGAGCCGCTCGCGCACATTAGCGCTGGCTAACGCAATCCGGGTAAGGGAGGTCAAGCGGGGAATCAGTTTGGGTGGAGGATCGCTCAGAGTTGGGACTGGTGTTCACCTTCGAATGAAACATGTAACAGACCAGCGGCACCCCCGATTTCCCGAACCCCCCCTCCCCCCAAGCAACAACAAAAACTCCTCCCGATGCCTGCGGCTGTGACCCCCCCCCCAAGTAAACTCCCCTGGTGCAAGATCGGATGCCCGGAAAAGGGGGGAGGGGGCGATCACTCCCAACCGTCCGAGGATCTTTTCTAATGGAGTTATGGCTGGTGGTCAGCAGCAGCTGCCACCGCAAAAGCTGACAATGGGGATGTGTAAGAGAAGGGGGCAGAAAAGGGGTTATGTGTGAGAAGGAGGCTGCAAAGGGACATACTGTATAAAGGGGGCTGGGCATGGAGGCTGAAAGGGAAAAGATGTGAGAAGGGGGCTGGGGGGGTAAAAAGGGGACATGTGAGGGAAAGAGGCTTTAACGGGGGGCTCTTGGGTAAAGAGACCTGATGTAGGAGGCTGTTAAAAGAAGACAGTTCGGAGAAGAGCGCTGGAGCTTGGGACTGCAAAAGGTGAGTTGTGAGAGAAGGGGCTGAAAAGGAATACAGGTGTGATAAGGAGACTGGGCCTATACACAGGGGAGGTAAAAGGAAGGGAAAATGGACGGGGAGCAGGCAAGGGGTGGTTGTGGACAGTCAAGGAAAAAAAACCCCTAAAAAACACAGAAAGTGGCTAAGGAGAGAGAAAAAGAAATAAAGACACACACACACACACATATATTCTAGCACCCGTTAATGTAACGGGCTATAAGACTAGTTTGTCTATATTACATTTTATCTGACATTTGGATGCCCCATCTTCCTGCAATTTTTCACAGTGCGCATGCGTTTAACAACTTTGAATAGTTTCATTTTATCTGCAAATTTAATCATCTCACTTGTTATTCCAATTTCCAGATCATTTATAAATGAGCTTGCATGCGTAAGTGCTAGGTGTACAACCAATGATACACACAATGCACTTAAGCCCTGATTCTATAAAAGATGCCTAAAGTTAGATGCAGAGATTGGTGCCAATAGCCAATCTTTTTCACAATAACTACTAACAGAGCAGTCATACAGATACTATTCAGATGGAAATTTTCAGTTAAGGGATTATTTTCAGAATAAAGGACCTCTCATTCTGTGGTATGAAATTGCAGATGTTTCCAGATGTTGCTTGTGAAAATCAATTAAGAAGTGAGACTTTTTGGTTTTAAACTCTCTTTTTTTTAATATTCTTTATTAATTTTTAAAACTTCAGTTGTGCACAAAAGATGATGCATTCACATAAATTAATATCATTACAGCACAATATACTTAATGAAATAAAGACAAAGCTTATTTTTTCCCACCCATTTTCAATTTACAAACATCTCATAAAATACTTGCAATCAACCCTTCTAACCTTTCTTAACAAATGCCAAAACATATCCCCCTCCCCCCTCTCTGGATGTGCATGTTTTTCAAAAATTATACAAATAAATCAATCTTTACAATTTAGTTAATGATTCCCAAACTTCCATAAATTTTTTATAATAACCCTTCTGAATGGCCATAAACTTTTCCATTTTAAAGATATAATATAGGGATTCCCACCAGAATGAATAATTTAATCTATCCCAATTTTTACAATTCTTTAAAATAAGCTGCATGGCAACTCCCGTCATTATAAACAAAAGTTTGTTATTTTTTGCTGAAATTTGATTTTTTGCCCTCATAGATGTTCCAAATAAAATGCTATCATACGATAGTGCCACTGGATTTTCTAATAAATTATTAACCTGATTCCAAATCGATCTCCAGAATTTTAGTATCAAAGGACAATAGTATAGTAAATGATCTAATGTCCCAACTTCCAGATGACAATGCCAACATCTATTAGATTTAGAACTATCTACTCTATGCAAACGAACTGGCGTCCAAAATACTCTATGTAATAAGAAAAACCATGTTTGTCTCATAGATGCAGACATTGTACATCTCATCCTCCAAGACCAAATTCGTGGCCATTGAGACGCAGTAATTTGATGCTTTATCTCAATGCTCCAAATGTCACGCAGACCAGTTTTTGGTTTCTTATTCAAAAATCCAGATATTAATTTATACCACTGAGCGGCCTGGTGACCCAGGAAGTCTACCTGAAAACATAAGACCGGCAAGCTATTTTGAACTTCCAAATTTTTCCATTCAGGGAACCCTTCCTGAATGGCCTGCTTCAACTGCAACCATCTATAATTTTGTGTTTTATTAAGACCAAATTTGCGTTGCAATTGTGAAAATCAAGCAGCTTACTATCAGAAATAACATCATCTAAAATGCGTATGCCTCCAATCATCCAATATTTCCAGATGACCTTATATCCGCCAATTTTAATCTTGGAGTTAAGCCATATAGTCTGAGACGTAGATTTATTTATAGGAATAGGTGTTAAATTATCTACAAATTTTATAGTTTCCCAAGTATCTACTAAAATTCTATTGTCCTTAAATAATCTAGGCATCTTAATACTCATAACATGACATAATCTCAGTGGCGAAAAGAGTTTCCATTCCAACCACAACCAATCAGGCAGAGTTTCCATGAGTTCAGGGAGGATCCAATACATACTCTGCCGCATAATATAGGCTTGATGATACCTATAGAAATTTGGAAAATTTACCCCAACCCCCGCAATTGATTTTTGTAGAGATACTAGAGCAATTCTTGCTTTTTCCCCTAGCCAAATAAATTTAGTAAGAATACTATTTAACTTTTTATAATAGGATCTCTGAAAATATACTAGCAACATTCCCATTTGGTAACAAACTACAGGCAAAATCATCATTTTAACTGTATGGACTCTCCCCCACCAAGATAAATGTAAAGGGTTCCATTGCTCACACATTTCCGTGACCTTCAACAATAATTTCTTTTCGTTAATTTTAATTGACTCATTCAATGTATTATGAATCCAAATTCCTAAATACTTTATCCCTTCTTCCTTCCATAGAAAAGGGAATGAACCAAATAATCCCTTTTGACAATGAACATTTAAAGGAAGAACCTCTGATTAACTCCAATTTATTTTTTAGCCAGAAAATTTTCCGAATTTCTCAATTAACTCTAACAAACTTGGAATGGTAGTCTCAGGATTTCTCAAATGAAGCAAAATATCATCTGCATATGCAGAGACTTTATATTCCCGATCTGAATAAGGAATACTCTGAATCTCCTTTGTTTGTTGAATAGCCAATAACAAGGGTTCCAGAACAATATCAAATAGCAAAGGAGATAGCGGACACCCTTGTGTAACTCCTCTCTTCAGACAAAAACGATCCGAGAAAGCATTATTTATATATAATCTAGCAGAGGGGGAGCTATACAAAGTTTGAATCATTTGTATGAATCCAGAACCAATACCAAACCATTCCATTGCTTGATATATGAAGGTCCATTACACTCGATTAAAGGCCTTCTCTGCATCTAAGGACACAGAGAAAGCTGGATCATTTATGGTTTTTGATAAATTTAACATATGAAAAACCAATCTGGTGTTATTTGAAGAGTACCTTTGAGCAATAAACCTTGTTTGATGCAGATCTATGATATGAGGGAGAGCCTTAGCTAAGCGTAAAGCCAATAACTTAGCCAGAAGTTTAGCATCCACATTTATCAAGGAAATAGGCCATAATTTGAAATCAACATAGAATCCTTATTTGGCTTGGGTAAAACAATAGTTAGAGATTCAGCCATAGTACCTAATATATAACCTTCATTCAGTTGTGTCCGATATAAATTTAATAAATGAGGTAATAAGGACTCTACAGTATATTCATCACCACCTGGAGCGGATTCAACTCTAAGGGACTTTAAGGCTGTTTGTATTTCTTTCAAAGATATAGGCATATCAAGGGATTTTTTAATATGCTTGAGAATTTTTGGACCTTTAATTTTAAAAAAATCTAACCCATCAAGTTCTTTATTTAAAGAGAGCTCAGAAGAATACAAAACTATATAATATGTTAAAAACTGCTTTAAAATATTTCCAGTTTGAGATTGAGTTAACCCATTCTCATCATTAATAGCCATAATCTTTACTTTCCTTTTTTTTGCTTTGAGATAATTAGCCAATACTCTTCCCATTCTATTCGAGTTTCCATAATACAGAGCTTGCTGCACAAACAACTCCTTTCTAGCCAATTTAGATGAAATCTCATTATAATTATATTTAGCTTTCAATAGGGCCTGTAGAGTACTTTGTTCCCATTTAACAACCAACTGTGACTCTAAGCTCTTAATAACTTGTTCCAGATTTGAGAATTCCATCTTTAGTTTTTTCCTCACATGAGCCGAATATGAAATTATTTGCCCTCTCATGGTAGCTTTAAAAGCATCCCAAAGCATTTCTAATGAGATTTCCTCTGAAGTATTTAGTTGAAAATATTCATTCATTTTTATTTGAAATTCCTCCCAAAATTGTTCATCAGCAAGCAATGCATTATTAAACCTCCAAGCAGGCCTGTAGTTTCTTGATCAAGTTTAAATTCAATCCATACTCCACCATGATCAGATAAAATAATTGGATCAATAGTGGCTTTCCTAATCTGATTTAGGTTTGGCTTTAAACTCTCAAGTGTTAGCATTTGGAACTTCTGTTTACTTCCATTTCCCTGCAAATATTATGGAGGTTAAAAGATTTTTCTTCTAAGGGTGGTTTGTGAACCACTGATTTAAAAAGGGCTGGTTTATGGAAAAAGGATTCTGCCCTTAATTATGTTTTCAAGATTTTAGTTTATCCACTTCCAGTTAATGTGAGCTGATGAACTACGAGTTCTTCTGTTATGTTAAAGGTAATTTAATTACTTACCCTCTTTTACGAAACTGCGATAGCAGTTTCTAGTGTGGGGAGCCGCGCTGAATGGCCCGCGCTGCTCCCGACGCTCATAGGAACTCAATGAGCGTTAGAAGCAGCGCGGGCCATTCAGCGTGGCTCCCCGCGCTAGAAACTGCTATCGCAGTTTTGTAAAAGGAGGCCTAAGTTTTTTTTTGCTATATTACAGATATTCAGGGCTTGTTTTACAAAGCCACACTAGTGGCTGCTGTGCGGTAAAGGCCCCGAAGCCCTTAGAGATTTAAAGGGCTTCAGGGCTGTTGCTGCGTGGCTTTGTAAAACAGGCCCTTAATAAATTCTTCCAAAAAAAGGATGCTATTCAGAAGGGCATGCATAGCTTTTACCGTATTTTCACGTAGATAACGCGCACCCGTTTAAAACGCGCACACGGGTATAGCGCGCGGGAAACAGACATATATGTAAAAAAAAATTTATATACCGCGCACACCCGTATACAGCGCATGCTGCCCCGACTCTCCCGTCGCCGCCCGACTCTCCTTTCGCCCGCCCCGACTCTCCTTTCCCCCGCCCCGACTCTCCTCTCCCCCTTGAAGTCCTGTCCCCACCCTGAAAGCCTGATGCCCCCCCCGACGTCCGATTCAACCCCCCCCCGCAGGACCGCTCGCACCCCCACCCCGAAGGACGGCTCGCACGCACCCGACCCCCCACCCCGAAGGACGGCTCACACGCACTCCCACCCGCACCCCCACCCTGAAGGACTGCTCGCACCCCCACAACCTCCCGACCCCCCCATCATGTAGAAGCTCCTACCGGTGTCCTGCTGCTTCCTCTTGGCGGTCCCGGCCCTTCTGTGAGCCCTGCGTCTGCGCTGCTTCGTCTTCTGGCGGTCCCGCCGGTCCCGCCCTTTCTCTGACGTCAGAGAAAGGGCGGGACCGCCGGAAGACGAAGCAGCGCAGACGCAGGGATCACAGAAGGGCCGGGACCACCAAGAGGAAGCAGCAGGACACCGGTAGGAGCTTCTACATGATGAGGGTGGGGTCGGGAGGCTGTGGGGGTGCGAGCGGTCCTTCAGGGTGGGGGTACGGGTGGGAGTGCTTGGGAGCGGTCCTTCGGGGTGGGGGTGCGGGTGCGTGCGAGCGGTTCTTTGGGGTGGGGGTGCGAGTGGTCCTGCGGGGGGGGGGGGGGAATCGGACATCGGGGGGGGGGGGGGAAAGTATGTAAAAAAAATTTGTAAAACACGCTCACGCGTATAACATGCAAGGTTATGCACGGTTTGTAAAAACCGTATATAACGCGCGCGTTATATGCGTGAAAATACGGTAATTAAGTGGATACTAAGATACAGATCAGTACAAAAGGAGTCTGAAAACTTGGAAAATATCAAGAGCAAAACTCAGGAAAATCAGCCTGGAGTTTTACTGATGCTTGCTTGCTATTGTAACACAAATAACCAATCTACCTGCATCTAACATTTTTAGGAGTTCAAAAGCTAGATTTTGTTTAGGTCATCTATGTAAGAGACATCCAAGTCAAAATTTCAATAGTATTTTATAAAAGAAGCTTTCTGAACAGAGCCTTCTGTAAAATACTTAAGGCCGTGAGAAATAAATGTAGATTTGATGTGCAGCTATTTTATAAAGAAACACATTTAAAAAAGAACAGCATCACTTGGGGCTTTGAACACTGAATTGGGGGCACCCACACATATAAGCAGTGATCTCTTCAACCAACACATGTGTTCCCAGTTACACATTCTTATGCTGGATTTTACAAAGCTGGATATACAAGGAAAGTCAATTAAAGAACTGAGCTACAAAACACTAGTGTTGGCTTTTTGAAATGTTTCATTAATGCCAGAGAAGTTAGCACAATTGTTCCTCTCATTTCTTCAAATGAATATTTAAATGGAAACAGATAAAAATGCTGATGTCTAGATTTTTAGAAGTTAGACATATTTCCTTTGTAGAACAGGGAGTACATATTATTAATCTGAAAAATGGTTAAAACAGTATCAGATAATACCTGCGAAGTCTTTATTGGTTTGCTGGCAGTCAGAGATATCACAGTATAAGCCATACACGCTGTCCTTAACTATTCAGGGCCTTTATATTGGACTATACCAAATATTGCCTTGAACAGTACCTCAAATACATTATTCTTATTTGCCTGAATAATGATTTAAATTTGAATATGAATAATCTGGAGCTTTACTGAGCTAAATCCTACTCATGTAAACACTTGATCTCTAATTTCATGTTGATTCTTTTATTATTTTTTAAGTTAAAGCTCAATGCCCATTATTCGTATTTGGTCAAATAGTAAAATGCGCTATTCGGTACAGCAAGAGAAGGTGCCAACACCAGGGACAGTGGCGCCCTGAGTCAGCTTTTGCATTGGCACCCCCACAATCTGATCTCTCTCTTCCTCCCCACCCCCCTCAAGTTTCACTCTCCAGCTAGATCAGTGAGGGCACCGATGATAAAGGGTGCCAAAATCCCAGTCTGGCATCTATCCCTCTAGAAGTCTGAAGGTAACCCAGATTGTGATTTTGGCACCCTTTATCATTAGTGCCCTGGGTCAGGGCCTCACCTGCTCCAAAGGTTTGAGCCAACCCTGGTTGACATCAATTTGTTACTAACATTTCTCCCTCCATATTCGCTGAGGGATTAACAGAACTGCAAAAACAGAAAACCCGCAAATAAACTTTTTCATGTTATTCGCTGTTTTCTATTAAAAACCACCATGAATATGGTGAAACTGCAAATAACATGGTGGGAGACCTGGTCTGTTCCTGAAGGAGAGGCAAAATACGGTGAAGAAAGTGCTGGGAATCGGCGATTTTCTCTGTAAACGCTTGGAATCAGTGATTTCTCTATGCAAGCTGATGTGATGGGGGGAGGGGAGGGGGGAGGAGCTAGCATGCTAAAAACCATGAATAATCGAAACCGTGAATGCTGAAACCGCAAATACGGTGGGAGAAGTGTAATTACAACATTTCCACAGGAAACCTTGTGTTTTGGGGGGGCCTGTCACAATAGCATCTTTTACAACACAAACTATGTGACCTTCGGTTCTATACGTACTAGCTTCTTTCAACCTGTATTGCAAGTTCTTTGTTTTATTCTGTATAATCTTAAATGTTTAGTATACTTTCACAATGCATACTTATCAAAGCTAACCAAACCATACCTCTTGAAAAGTGTGCATTCTGCAAACATACAATCTAAATAGTTGCCATCTTAAAGTGATTTTCAAAAAGCACTGGGCCATTTATATGCACAAACCCACTATTATGCCACATAAACCTTCTAAAAATGTCCTCCTTACTGTCACAAATATTGACTGTAAAACAGAAAAAATGGTGTCCTGATGACCTGCTAGAGTTGTGTTTGAAATCAAGCAATTCACTTGAATATTTCCACCAACCTCCTTCCCATTCAAGAAGGGTGGGAAAGTATTAAGCTTCAGTATTTAACTAAACAAGTTAATTTGCAAGTAATATTGTCTTACCTTAGCAGCTTTGCAAGTCCTACTCCAAGCTGGCCTAATCCTCCTTAAAAATAATAAAAAAGGATGTGTCTTTTTGTGTTTTAAATAAAAAGAGTGATGAGGTACATGCAATTTATATGTAAACAAATATAATTAAGCAAACGTATGTTTCTGTGTTTCCATAACAGATATCAAGATCAAAGCAGCTGATATTCTACAAGCACAGGGTGGGCCAGCTTTTGGCATATGTGATACATTGGAGCCTTGTTCAGTATGGAGTGGGGGAAATAAGCCTGAGAAGCAGAGGAAAATCGAGAGTCTCCCCAGAATCTAAAGGGGGCAGGAAAAATTCACCTTCAAAGCTACAGAGTTTGAGGAGTGGGACCAATAGCCCCATGATATCGCTTCTAGCCAGAATTTAAATTTTATTGCTGCTGCAGGCTAAGACTCCACAAATTTGAAGCATCTACCAGGCAGCTGTGGCCCGCTAGCCATAGTTTGCCTACTTCAGGGAAGAAAAAGAAGAAAAGAAGAGGTGCTATACTTTTTATAGAAACATAATTGGGACATTAAAAAGCATTAACCTCTTCATTTTAACATTTGAGGGAACTCCGGTTCTCAGTACTGATGAGTAAGCTACTAAGTTACCAAATTGTTCCAAATCTCTACTTTTCTAATAGGGAAATTTCTAAGAACACTGGAGCTGGTGTGGTTAAGATTTTTCTCATAATCATCTTTGCCCAGTTAACATTACAGAACAAGGCTTAGGTACTGATGAGAGGGAATTTCCTCAAGATGTTTCAGATGTCTACATTTCTAATAGGGAAATTGCTAAATACACTAGAGCTTACCGTATATGGCTATGATTTTTATTGATAAGTGTACTTGCATGTACTATCTGAGGTAAATGTTGTGATGCTCATAGAATTCTTATGAGCTTCAGAGCATTTACTTTGCTGGCCCGCAGTAGAATCCTCTACCATAGCTTTGTAAAAGGAGGCCTTAGACTGTAAGCCCTCTAAGTGGATATAACATGTCTTGACTTACCAATGTAAAAGGTGCGACATACTGTAAATTCAAATAAATATCTAGAGGGGCATTTTTGATAAGACGTCCAAGTCAGAATTGGGAAATCCCGTTCATGAAATTAAACAATAAAGTTCATTTCACAGTCATTTTTGAACAGGAAATACATTGAGGTTTCCTGTTTGAAAATATGTCAGAATGTCCAAAATGAGCAGCCATTGTACAAAATGAAACATGCAAATTATGAACACAAAATAGTAAAAAGAACATCTGTCTGGCAACATGTTTTCAAAAATGGCCACACGGACGTCCTTGTTGAGCAGGAGGCAATCTAATGGTCAGTACAGTGGATTGTAATCCAAAGCACCTAGGGTCATATCTTCCTACAACTCTTTAATTGTAAATGCCTCCAGGAACAGGAAAAAATATCTGCTGCACATCACCTCAATAGCCGTCAGGTTTATAGATGTCAAATATTTAGGTACAGTGGGATATAAGACCATTAAATAAATAAATACAGTAGGTAAGGGATTTAGAAAGGAAAAGGAGATGGGATTTGATATACTGCCTTTCTGTGGTTACAATCAAAGTTGTTTCATATATTATATACTGGTACTTATTTTGTACCTGGGGCAATAGAGGGTTAAGTGAGATGCCCAGACTCACAAGGAGCTGCACTGAAAATTGAATCTGGTTCTCAGGCCAACAAACTAACCATTAGGGCTACTCCACTGTTTCTGGAGGGACCACGATTTACTACTACTACTATTTATCACTTCTATAGTGCTAAAAGGCATACGCAGCGCTGTATTTAAAGGGGGGGGGAGGGGGGGAAGAGAAAGTGAGCTGAAGTGGGAACTGAACCTGGGTCTCCTGATTTACAGTTCACTGCAATGACCACTAGGCTACTCCTCCGACTTGCTTTCTGCTTTGTTCAGAATGTCCTCAATACCTAATGCTAACCAAGAGCCTGGTATTCCTTTTGGCTTCACTTTCAGGGGAGAGGGACAGCAAACATGGGGGTTTTCATGAGGAGTCAGGCCTTAATCCCTCAGTGGTCATCTACTCAAATGAGATCACTTTTTTGTATGCTGGATGTGACCAAAACAGATCTAAATAAAAACGCTCTTCTTTTTAGACTTGGGATGTTTTTTCCCCATTTGATTATCGCTGTTGGACACCCTAAATTTTGAGCCCCCCTAGTCCTGCCAAAACACCCACAACCTGTCCGTTTGCTATTTGGACAAACTGTAGTGTAGGCATGTCCAAATTCTGCAGTTCCAAAATTGCAATTTGGATGTTTGTGGCAGATGGCCCTTTTTTGGCCATTCTGAAACATCTATGTGCTTTGAAAATGAGCCCAATAGTTTGAAACAGCAATGGAAATGAAGTTATTATCCTGATTATAACAAGGAATCTTGTTCTTAAAAGGGGTTGATATCTCAGGGGCATCAGAATATCTTTTTGGTTGGAGGAGCCACATAAACCAATCTTCAGCCTATTCCACTGTCTATAATCTTAACTTATAAATGATGGCAGTTTCCACATATGGGCACAAAGAAACACTGAGGGCCAAATTCTATAAAACGGCAACTCGATTGAAGGCAGCGGTAGGCGCCAATCAGGACGCATGTTTAAAAAAAAAAAAAAAATCCAAAATAGGCCATCTACTCTGTAGGCGTCTGTCGCGGGTGCAGGGAGGCGCCTATGGATGCTTAAGCTTACCCAAGGCTGAATGTGGGCATGATTTCGCCCGAAAGTGGCTTTTGGTGAGCTTAAGTGGCCCTAGGCATCTCCCTAGGGCTGCAATAGGCACTTGAAAAGTATGTCAGCAAAATGCTGGTTTACATTTCAAATAGACATGGCTGCTAAACTGATCATGACTGCAGCAGGGAACCCCACCACAAGTCGGACAGCAGGAGGAATGCCCACTCCAACCCATCACCCCCGAATCCTCCCACACTGTCCGTAGCAGGAAGGATGCCCACTCCCTTGTGCCAGAACCCTCAAAAAAGCCCCGGGCAGGAGAGATGCCCACTATCTCCTGCCGGCACCCTCTCCCCTAAACACACGACACCTTAAAACCCACTTGGACTCCCCCCTCCCTGTACCTTTATCAGCAAGGCTGGCCAGAGGGATGCCTAATCCCTCTGGCCAGCAGGCCCGCCTCTTCAGAATGGCGAGCTTTCCCCTTCCTGATGCATCTTGACATGCACCAGGGAGGGGCCTAAGGACCTGATTGGCCCAGGCAACTAAGGCCCCTCACATAGGAAGGGCTATATGCACCTAGGCCAACAGGAGTTTTAGGCCTCCTTCCCAGTGCATTCTTTAATGCACTGGGAGTGACGTAAGACTTTGATTGGCCAGATCATTTGTTCGGTGGAGGGGGTGTGTGCACTTCATAAACACTACCAGCAGCTACCACAAACACCATATTATCTTTTGGTACACTTTAAAATCATGAATGGTTATTGTTGTGCTTGTGATGTGTTGTAATGTAGCTGGCACATAAAGCAGTCAGCCTCTCCGTACTTTCCTTCTGCCTACATATGAATTTCTTATTGCACAAACATATCTAGAACACTCCAGTTTCATCTGCTTTATTAAGGTGCGAGATTAAAATGTTGCGTTTGACATCAACTCATTGCCAAATCTCAAACAAACCTTTTTCTGACTAATGCAACATAGGACAAAGCACAGATCATTTTCTACATAACAGGAAGATTTCAAATAAAAAAAGTGCTCTACTACCAAAATCAATAAAAGTTGTATGGAAATACAGTGGTGCCTCGCATAACGGACGCCTCGCACAGCGAACGCTGCGCACAACGAACTTTATGTCTTGATTCGTACAACGAACTTCGTTTCACACAACGAAGTCGCCCGAGCTGCATCCTTCCGCGCAGGCACTGCGCTTAACTGCCCTCTCTCCGCCTGGCTCCCTCTTGCCCCCCCCCCCCGACTCCCCGACACGATCGGGGCAAGAGGGAGCCCAAGCCCTCTTGCCCCCCCGACTCCCCGACACGATCGGGGCAAGAGGGAGCTCAAGCCCTCTTGCCCCCCCGACTCCCCGACACGATCGGGGCAAGAGGGAGCCCAAGCCCTCTTGCCCCCCCGACTCCCCGACACGATCGGGGCAAGAGGGAGCCCAAGCCCTCTTGCCCCCCCGACTCCCCGACACGATCGGGGCAAGAGGGAGCTCAAGCCCTCTTGCCCCCCCGACTCCCCGACACGATCGGGGCAAGAGGGAGCCCAAGCCCTCTTGCCCCCCCCCCGACTCCCCGACACGATCGGGCCAGGAGGGAGCCCAAGTCCTCCTGGCCACGGCGACCCCCTAACCCCACCCTGCACTACATTACGGGCAGGAGGGATCCCAGGCCCTCCTGCCCTCGACGCAAACCCCCCCTCCCCCCAACGACCGCCCCCCCCAAGAACCTCCGACCGCCCCCCAGCCGACCCGCGACCCCCCTGGCCGACCCCCACGACACCCCCAACCCCCTTCCCCGTACCTTTCTGTAGTTGGCCGGACAGACGGGAGCCAAACCCGCCTGTCCGGCAGGCAGCCAACGACGGAATGAGGCCGGATTGGCCCATCCGTCCCAAAGCTCCGCCTACTGGTGGGGCCTAAGGCGCCTGGGCCAATCAGAATAGGCCCGGGAGCCTTAGGTCCCTCCTGGGGGCGGGGCCTGAGGCACATGGGCCCAACCCGACCATGTGCCTCAGGCCCTGCCCCCAGGAGGGACCTAAGGCTCCCGGGCCTATTCTGATTGGCCCAGGCGCCTTAGGCCCCACCAGTAGGCGGAGCTTTGGGACGGATGGGCCAATCCGGCCTCATTCCGTCGTTGGCTGCCTGCCGGACAGGCGGGTTTGGCTCCCGTCTGTCCGGCCAACTACAGAAAGGTACGGGGAAGGGGGTTGGGGGTGTCGTGGGGGTCGGCCAGGGGGGTCGCGGGTCGGCTGGGGGGGCGGTCGGAGGTTCTTGGGGGGGCGGTCGTTGGGGGGAGGGGGGGTTTGCGTCGAGGGCAGGAGGGCCTGGGATCCCTCCTGCCCGTAATGTAGTGCAGGGTGGGGTTAGGGGGTCGCCGTGGCCAGGAGGACTTGGGCTCCCTCCTGGCCCGATATTGTCGGGGAGTTGGGGAATCGGCGGGGCAAGAGGGCTTGGGCTCCCTCTTGCCCCGATCGTGTCGGGGAGTCGGGGGGGCAAGAGGGCTTGGGCTCCCTCTTGCCCCGATCGTGTCGGGGAGTCGGGGGGCAAGAGGGCTTGGGCTCCCTCTTGCCCCGATCGTGTCGGGGAGTTGGGGGGGGGGCAAGAGGGCTTGGGCTCCCTCTTGCCCCGATCGTGTCGGGGAGTCGGGGGGGCAAGAGGGCTTGGGCTCCCTCTTGCCCCGATCGTGTCGGGGAGTCGGGGGGGCAAGAGGGCTTGAGCTCCCTCTTGCCCCGATCGTGTCGGGGGTGCCAGGGACCACACGGAGTCACCCACCGTACCACCCGATTCGGGTAAGCGCAGGTATCGGTGGGTGGCTTATTTGCGGGGGGGTGCCTTATTTTACATTTTTTTCTAAAAAGGGGGGGCTGTCTTATTTGATGGCCCTGCCTTATCATCGGGGAAACACGGTAGAAAAAAAAAAAAAATGAACAGTTAAGTCCCAGTTTTTGCCGCTGAGACTCTGCCCTCTCTCACTGTAAAATTAGACTCTACTTAGTCTGTCTTTAAATTTAAAAAATGTGTGTTGTTTTAAAAAACAATTATGTTTTTAGATGTATCTAAATAAAAATAATAACCAAAAATTTATCTTTTTTTATGTCATCTTAGCATATTTTATGCTGCAGAACGAATTATTTTTTTTTACATGTATTCTTATGGGAAAACGCGTTTCACATAACGAACGTTTCGCATAACAAACTTGCTCCTGGAACCAATTAAGTTCGTTGTGTGAGGCACCACTGTATAAGCTACTTTGCCACTGGTGAAGTGGATCAGCCTAGCTTTTAAAGTAGTAACCTGAGGACCAAGAAACCAGGAGTCCAAATCCCACTGCTGCTCTTTGTGATGTTGGTTAAACCACCAAGGGGCCTTTATATTATAGCTTAGTATGCGCTTACAGACATTAGTGCATGCTAAATGCTACGAGTCCTATTTTATGCCACAAGGCACTTTGCACATTTTAATATCCATTAGCGCACATTAAGCTTTAGTAAAAGGGCCCGTTAATCTTCCATTACTTCAGACCCAAGAGAATACCAGATGATCCTGAATGCAATTTGATTTGTACAACTACACTTCTCCCTTCATATTTGCGGGGTTTATGGTATAGCCCTCGTGAATATCATGAGATCGCAAATAAAACTTATCATTGATATTTGCAATTGTTTTTTAAAAAAAACTACAAGTTTTGTACTGCAGTCCTTACATTGTACTGTATACTTTAGCAGTGCAATTCAAGTACTGTACAGTAATATAGAACTGACCATGTACTGTACTGGAATCCCATTAAAGCATGGTTCATATACAGATCACTTATTCAGACGGTGTCTTCATCCTCATCGTCCTGTACATGTTTCGCATGCAGTGCAGGAGGAGAAGACAAAGAGGATAAGTGAGCACCAGGTGCCTCCTCAGGCAGTGGCAGTAGATCTTCGGTATCTTCATCCTCTACATGTTCAGTATGTGTTGCAGGAGGAGGAAGAGATGAAGGGGGTGCCTCCTCATGGGTGGCTGATGTGGAAGAGGTGGATGGAGAGGCAGGGATGCTGAAGCAAGTGCTGAAATTTTCTCTCTGAACACTTTTCTCCAACGTTGCCGGTTGCCCGACCACGCTTAAGCAAGTGCTGAAATTTTCTCTCTGCACATTTTTCTCCGACGCTGCCGTTTGCCCAACCACGCTGAAGCAAGTGCTGAAATTTTCTCTCTGCACACTTTTCTCTGATGCTGCCATTTGCCCGACCACGCTGAAGCAAATGCTGATATTTTCTCTCTGCACACTTTTCTCTGATGCTGCCGTTTGCCCAACCACGCTGAAGCAAGTGCTGAAATTTTCTCTCTGCACACTTTTCTCTGACGCTGCCGTTTGCCCAACCACGCTGAAGCAAGTGCTGAAATTTTCTCTCTGCACACTTTTCTCTGATGCTGCCATTTGCCCGACCACGCTGAAGCAAATGCTGATATTTTCTCTCTGCACACTTTTCTCTGATGCTGCCGTTTGCCCAACCACGCTGAAGCAAGTGCTGAAATTTTCTCTCTGCACACTTTTCTCTGACGCTGCCGTTTGCCCAACCACGCTGAAGCAAGTGCTGAAATTTTCTCTCTGCACACTTTTCTCTGATGCTGCCATTTGCCCGACCACGCTGAAGCAAATGCTGATATTTTCTCTCTGCACACTTTTCTCTGATGCTGCCGTTTGCCCAACCATGCTGAAGCAAGTGCTGAAATTTTCTCTCTGCACACTTTTCTCTGACGCTGCCGTTTGCCCAACCACGCTGAAGCAAGTGCTGAAATTTTCTCTCTGCACACTTTTCTCTGATGCTGCCATTTGCCCGACCACGCTGAAGCAAATGCTGATATTTTCTCTCTGCACACTTTTCTCTGATGCTGCCGTTTGCCCAACCACGCTGAAGCAAGTGCTGAAATTTTCTCTCTGCACACTTTTCTCTGACGCTGCCGTTTGCCCAACCACGCTGAAGCAAGTGCTAAAATTTTCTCTCTGCACATTTTTCTCCGACGCTGCCATTTGCCTGACGACGCTGAAAAAAAAAAGCGCCAAAACTTTCTCTCTGCACACTTTTCTCCAACGCTGCCGTTTACCCGACCACACAGAAAAAAAAGCACTGAACTTTTTTCTCGGCACTCCAGAATGATGTCATTTGGGGGCAGAAGTCAGGAAGCTAAAAAACGCAAATAATCCAAGTCATGAGTGCCAAACCAGCAAATATAGAGGGAGAAGTGTACTGGAAAGACATAAGATAATGCACACAAAAAAAAATTGTATGGCATCTGGGCCTAGTATTTTGGCATAAACAATATGTTGTCATCTGGGCATGCCTCCATTGCCTTCCTGAGCCATCACTGCCAAGAATTCAAAATGAAAAGCAAACATGGGGCCTGAGCCAAGACATACTCAGATGTATTATGGCAAGCAACACTGACTGCTTTCCATAACAACAGGAAGGTCATGTCAGAAGAGGAGATGAAATCACTGCAGGGCCTACAAGTTTTCTTCAAATTACTGTAGGTGTTATCTAAAACCTTCCAGAGGACAGAAATCAAAGGTAGAAGTAAAAATTTGGGCAGTATGAGACATCTTGAACTAGTGAGAAAAGTGTGACCTAAATGCAAAATCCACAAATCTCATAGATAAGGAACATGGATTTAGTTCATACCTTTCCAGTAGTAACACAAGGTAAATTGCATTCAGGTAAGCTGGAAATTTCTCTGTTTCCAGAAGGCTTACAACCTAAGTTTGTACCCAAGGTAATAGAGAGCTATGTTGCATTAAGCACCAATGTGATTTAACACTGTAAAAATAGCCTAATAAAGGATGCACTAAAGTAGGGGTGCCCAAAAGGTCGATCGGGATTGACCAGTAGGTCGTGAAGGCAATGCGAGTCGATCGCAGAGTCCATCCCGGGCTCAGTGATAGACTCAAGTTGCCTTCGCGTTCTACCTGCATCCCAACCCCATAAACAGGAGGAAGAAGCTCCGGACTGGCTATCCTTACTCCCCCCAACATCAATTCTGATGTCAGAATTGACGTCGGGTGGAGGAAGGATGGTTGGCCGGCACTTCTGCGTCGGGAAGCATGGGGAGCTTGGGGCGGCAGTGGTTTGGGGGCCTGTTGCCTGATGGAGGCGGCAGTGGTTTGGGGGAGGGCAGGGAAAGAAAGGGAGACAGAAAGAAAGAAGGGAAAGAAAGAAAGGGAAACAGGGAGACAGAAAGAAGGGGGCAGGGAGAAAGAAAGAAGGAAAGAGGAGGAGGACAGGGAGAGAGGATGAAAAGTTGGGGGAGGGAATGAGGTCTGGAGGAGAGGAAGCATACAGTAGGCTGAAAGAAGGGAAGAAATATTGGATGCACAGTCAGAAGAAGAAAGTGCAACCAGAGACTCATGAAATCGCCAGACAAAGATAGGAAAAATGATTTTATTTTCAATTTAGTGATCAAAATGTGTCCGTTTTGAGAATTTATATATGCTGTCTATATTTTGCACTATGGCCTCCTTTTTCTAAACTGCAATAGCAGTTTTTAGCGTAGGGAGCCTATGAGCGTCGAGAGCAGCGCAGGGCGGGGCATTCAGCGTAGCTCCCTGCACTAAAATCCGTTATCGCAGTTTAGTAAAAAGGGAGGGGGTATATTTGTCTATTTCTGTATAGTTGTTACTGAGGTGACATTGCATAGAGTCATCTGCCTTGACCTCTTTGAAAAATCCCTGGAATATAAATAATTAACATTTTCTCTGCGTACAGTGAGATTTGTGTTTTTTTTTAATTTTATTATTGGTAGATCATTTTGACTTGGTCATTTTAAAGGAATCTCGCAAGCCCAAAAAGTGTGGGCACCCCTGCACTAAAGCATTTGCATTAAAGCGTTTGCATTAGTTTTTGCATGTGTGTACACTAACTGCGCAATTAATTTTTGTATTTTTTTTTTGAAGGGTTATATCAGTAGCAGAGTATGGGTGTTCCTGCCCTCATCAGCTTATACATTTACATTACCACATGCTAACTGATTAGTACGCAGTTGACACTGGAACTCTTATTACCTCCTAAATAGGTAGAGGCTGACCAAAACTAGGCTTTTGAGTTTCGGCCAAAACTGAATCTGTAGCTGAAATCTGCTGCTCAGTTTTGACTGAAACTGAAGCCAAAACTAGCCAGACTCTACATCTCCAAATAGCAGACACTGTCCCCCATCCCCCACCTCTGCACACAGTCTTCCTTCACCTACCTTTGGACACCAAACACAGCCCCCCTGCCACACTCCCAGACCAACCTGTCAGCCCTCCTTTTCCCGGTCCTACTTTAGGTAACCAGATGGCAGGGGCAGGAGCAACTGAATCACTCCTGCACTGGTTAAGCCACTAGACAACCAGGGTGGCTAAGGTAAGCCCTAGGAGACATTGGTAGATTTGGTTGAGGTGGTGGGGAGGGAAGGGGTCAGTTTAAGTCAAAAATGCATTAGAATTTTCATCTGAAACCAAAATATGGCCAAACTAGAATTTCAAGCTGGTTTCAGCACTGAAGCCAAAATCAAAATCTGTTTGGCTTCTATCCCACAGTAACTTTATAATGGCCACACTAAGGCCATTAATGAAAATGATGGGAAAAGCAAACTTTTTTTTTACAGACCTTAATGTATGGGAAAGAATCAAGTGAGGGTATGTTAAGGGAGGGAGAGAATGGGGACTTGAATACTACCTTTTTGTAGCGTTAGCATTTCAAAGCTGACATTCAAAGTGGTAGGCACTGAAGGATTAAGTGACTTGACCAGGGTCACAAAGGAACAGCACTAGGATTTGATCTCACCACCTCTGGGTGCAGAGGCAGAAGCTCTACCAGTGAGCCACACATTTCCCACTTCTTACTGCACTTTTGTAAAAGGACCCCCAAGTGACTTGCCCAAGATCAAAAGCAGCAGAATTTGAATCCTTGTTTCCCTGTTTCTTAGCCTGCTGTTGTAACCCCAAGTCAATCAAGCAGGAGTAGAGGGAATGGGGAGCACCTGCCACAATGCCCTGTAAGTGCATGGATTTTAAAATTTACTTCTGAAGTTACCAATGGCTTTACCGTAATTATGCAACATTTAAAAAAAAATGTTGTGCAAAATTTGGATCAGAGTAAACGTATTTCATTTGTTATACTGCAATTATGATACACTCCGTGCTCTCATGATTTCTTTTATTCAAATTTCTATATTGTTGCCACAATGATTTCTTCTTTCTAGTCATGTTGCATTAATATTTATGTACAATACTTACAATAAGCATTTTGGGATGGGGCAGATAATGAGAGAAAGAAGATGTTGATTTTTTTTTTTACTCTGATTCAACATTCTCCTCTGCGCCTCATTCACTTTAAATGGCAAAAAGAAAATCAGGATCAAGGCTGAGGATTTCAAAGGAAACTTGAATAATTAGGAAGTAGGACCAGTGTCAGGCATACTTCTATGGTCTTTCCCCCAAAATTTGCAGGCAAAAACAGATTAAGTACAACAGTGTTTAACCATGAAGCAGTGGAACCTGTGCAGAGTGGCAGAAACACCTTATTGGGCAGATTGGATAGACTATGCAAGTCTATTTTCCATCATTTTTACTATGTTACTATGTAACAGCATAAGCAGTTGAGAAACAAAAGCAATAGGTAATACCTGTAATCAGCACTCGGGGATGATCTGTGTCAGAAAAAGACACAGAATGGAAACTTGCATCCGATGCTACTTGGCGTGGTGAGGCACCAATAAAACGGACTGGTACAATAGAGGTCCCGCACCCACAGCCAGGACTCTGCAGCATCTGCTTAGCAGCTCTGGCCAATGTCTTTATAACTGGCATTTCTGTTTTCAGCTCTAATGTTGAAAAGAAGAAAAAAAATACAGATAAATTAGAATCATTCTGAGGAACAGCAGCAGAAATTGTTATCCTAACTGATATATTTCTCCCCCTGGCCCAACAAACTAATTAATCCCAGAAGCTCTCTGTAAACAGCTTTGTGTGACTCTAGAATTGACCCAATATGATAAATATGGAAAAAAAAAAAAAAAAACTATCCTAACGTACGTTGAACTTCTTTAAATAGCAGCCAGTTCAGAGGACTAGTTCATTTCACCTCCTAAGAGTCAGGTTCAAACATCAGCTTAGGCCTGAAGCCAAACAACCAACCTAGTTGCTTGGTTCCACACACCACTGAGCAATCTCTTCTCAAAAGGAGACCCAGAAACACAATATCAGGCCAGGACCAAGATATAGAGGAAGAGCTAACAGTATGTGGCTGAATAGGTTCCTTATCTTATTAAAAAAAAAACACTAAAGGGCTGATTCTATAAATAGTGCCTAAATCAGCCGGCGCCGGCCACATGTCAACCACACTTGGGCGCTGTTTACAGAATCGCGGCTAGCAGTGCCTATGTAAAAACTTAGGTACCTGAAATGTAAGCAAGGGCTTTAAAGGTTCAATGCTCCAAATCTGGTCTTCAGCATTACAGATTGCTGCAGATCCATCCCCAGCAATTCATAGCACCCAAGGGAGAGGAGGACTTATAATCATTAAAATATTCAAGAGACAGTCCCTGCTCAGTAGAGCTTATAATCTAATCAAACAGACAAACAGGACAAGCAAAGGGTTAGGGACACCTGGGGCTAGATTCACGAACCTGTCCGATCAGGCCTGATCTGGGCAGGTCCAATGAATTCTCAAAACCCCAATATGCAGATGGGGGCGATTGGAGGAACTGCCTGACCGGATGCTCAATAGTGATCCCAGAGCAGTGCATGAGCTGGACCTCCGGGCCCGGCATAGATTCCCCCTCGACGCACGCCGACTCTCCTGCTCTTCCCTTAAAAAAGTTGCAGGGCGGTAGTGGTACAATTGGAAACGTGACAGCTACTAGCAAACCAAAGAGAGCCAAGCAGGATTGTCACTACTGAACAGCCAAATATTAGAATAAATGCGAAAGACAACTATTGCAGATGCTATGTATAATTACAACGGAGGGAAAAAAATAATTTAAAGAAGCTCTGCTCTTGCCGCCCAGACTCTTCTGCTCTCTGCCACCTTCCCTGCAGTGCAAGCCCGTGGGTTTAAAGCGGGGCTGCACTGCGGCGTGGTGGTCAGACTAGCTGTCAGTAGCAAATGCTTAATGTGTAATTTGCAGACAATTTCTTGGGCGCCCTTTGCAGTAAAAAGGTTTTACACAGAAGCTAACCCTGTGTAAAACTTTGTGTTAGACACCAGAGCACAGCATTTTAATCAATGGTAGTGAAGCTGTGATGCAGAGGACAGCATAGAAGACTTTAGTGATCAATATTCAAAATGATTTAAGAAGGCAGGAGAGGAGCCTGCCTGATTAAAGTAACTTCTGCAGGGCTATCCACTGATAGTGCCACTGAATATCAGCGCTAACCACTAAACTGAAAACCGACTGCAATATGGGTAAGTCTGGGGGCAGATATTGCACTTATGCCATTAAGTATCAATGTTCAACACTTAATTACCTAAGTGAACTGAAAAAACAGATAAATCAGATCACATCAAACCCTGTCTTATCTTTTATCCAGTTTCAAACTTACTATACCACCTTTAACTGTAGTAGATCAAGGCTGTGCACAATCTACAACCTAAAATAATGGAAAGGAACTACAAATCTTGACAGAATAGAACCGGCCATACTAAGGACACACACATACAAACATAATATGCAAACCCAAAAGGAAAAAGGGAATACAGAGATTGTAGGAAGCACAGCAGCTAGACCCCAAGAGACCCTCCATCAGTCCGTAAAAACTTGCTCAAATAGCCATGCTTTAACTGCAATTTTGAATTTTTTTCAAGGAAGACTCACTACGGATTGCCAAAGGTAATGAATTCCATAATGCTAGAGCTATGAAAAGAAAAAGATTAGGTTCTTACCTCAATCTTCTTTCCTATAAATGGGAGCAGAGATCCATGATACATACTACTGTCTACTGTAACTACTGAACTAATGGGTGTCACTCCAAAACTACCAATTTCCTTGCAGAAACTGCTAATCATCTCCTTGCACAGCTCCACCTCTCCTCCCAGAGGGCTATGCTGTAGTCCCTCAGTTTTGTCTCAAGAAATGGAGGTAACTAACAAATACCACACAGAAAGGAGGGGCACAGGGGGGGCTGTGTTCCGCTCTGTAACATGTATAAACCACATAATATAAACATTTAAACATAAAACAAGGTGGAACAACATTAGCCACCTACCTGAGTGCAATCTACTGAAAGTCAGTTGCCATAGGGAACAGCTGGGCCATAGACTTGGCTACCCTCAGAGGGCCCTCCGGGGACTCCCAATGCTCCGTTATGAGCACTGTAATATCTGGATGTAAGGGAAAGCATGTGGTCTGCATTTTAGAACCACTCATTAGACAGTCTGTGCAGCTGAAGACTGTGGCAGTTCCAATTTCAATTCCTGCAAAGCTTGTTACAATATCTAGTAGACCCGCTGGCTTGAAAAGCCTATGCACAGTCAAGTCATCACCCTGGTCTAGTGCCACCATAGCCTGCTGACCGTCAGCATCCGCCTAAGCTTCAGAACCCCCAAAAACGGAAGGTTCGCTGTGAGAGAGCAGAGGCATAGAGTGGGAGGCCAATGATCCTAGTCCTTTTCCGACTGGCTTTCTGGATCTGTCGCTGACACCGGTTTAGCAGACCCTGTGCTCCTGGGAGCCTGTGCTATTGCAGTAGCAGGCATAGAACTGGCAGACTGACTTTTATAGTTCAAATAAGCATCATACAGTAAGCTTACAAAATCAAGTGTAAAGACCTGAACAGGCCTTTGTGGATTCACTGTGCTTCCTTGAGGGTCCAGTGTCCTCTGTGCGGTGCCATTTCACTGAGGACACAGATTCAGCCTTTGCCGCTTCTGGAAATGATCTAGACTCTGTAGACCTCAGAACCTCAGTGGATCTGAGGCAGAACCTGAGGCCCCCACCCCTCCCTCATGCATCCTGCGGCACGTGGAACATGGGCGCTCCTCAGCTGGCCATCCAGCACAAATATGGCATGAATCCAGTGTATCAGAGCCTGAAGAATCCATCTATGGTGAATTATTGAACATTCGAGGGATATTCAGGCAAATAGAGGCTTTTTTAAAACAAATCTGGAAATCCAAGATGGCCACCACAGGCACTAAAAGCCTATGGGAGCCAAAAAGAAACTCCCAAAAAATCGGTAAAGGGGTTTCTAGAGGTAGGAGACACCCAATCTGGCCCCAGGAACCTTCAAAACTACAATTCTCCGACACCCCCCCCCCCCCAAGTTTCCCCATAGACTGCAATAGCCAGTACTCGCATGTGCCTGCTGTACTGGGAACTGCTTTTCTGCTTAAGCTGCTAGTGCAGCTATGAAGAAAAGAAGATTTTCTACCCCAGGATTCCAGCTATTTACTTCTTCGGGCTGCCAGCTGGAGCTTAAGAAGGTGGGCTGAGGACCCCAACCCCCACCAATCTGCTTGCTTAACCAGGGGAAGGGAGAAATGCAGCCAGCCCCACTCTAGCCTCTGGAACAACCCAGGGCTCACACAGCTTATGCTCAAGATCCAGAGAGTCTTTGAGGCGAGCCACACTCCTAGGGGAACTGTCCCCGAGCCTTAACTGGTAAAGCAGGCTGGCTAAGTAGGTACTCTTAGAGACATCTACAGGAACACTGGGAACCTCTTCAGCACAAAAGCCTCCTAATTTGGAAAGAAAGTACCCCAAAAAATAAAACAGTAAATCAGAGCAGATCGGAAAACAACTTCTCAACTCACCTGCACAAGTGAAAACTAAGGGGTTACAGCACAGCTCTCTGGGAGGAGAGGTGGAGCTATGCAAGGAGATGATTGGCAGCTTCTGCAAGGAAACTTGTGCTTTCAGGATGACTACCCATTAGTTCAGGATCTCTGCTCCTGTTGCACTGGAAATCGCAGTTAACTGAATAAAATATAGCCAGCTCAGCTGTATAAACCTAGATAGTCAATGCCAGTCTGAACATGGCTGGGTATTGAATAGCAGGGAATAAAGGCGGCAGCAGCTAAAATTGTGCTCACCTCTTCAGCTGAATATGTACCCTTTTAAAGTGGAGTACACCAAGTACAGCACCAGGCACAGCTTGTTCTTTTACAATAGTGTCTGAGGCTTTAATACCAGTTTCTTCCCTTTATTACAAGCTTAACGATGCCCATAACTATTTTCATGGCCCCCCTGAAGAGCATGCATAAAAACAGGAGACAACAGTTCTGCACACATGTCTGAATAGAAAAAAAAATCCTATCCACACATATGCTGGAATGTCATTCTGCCTACAAAATTTTGGCATTTCAAAAGTTTTATGCACAGAATAGCATATATAAAGGTACTTGAGAAATTATTGCCTCTTTTCTGAATACTAGATAAGTTCAGTGCCATAGGATAAACAAAATAGCATTACAGCACATGCATAAAGGTATACTAATACTTTTTTAAAAAATCTGACACGCACATATTACTAGCTGCCCTTAGCACAAGGCAAACACAATGGATGCCTACAGGTTCTATGTGCACACTTACTGCATTGGTGAGAAAAATTTATATGCTTTGCTTGCATTAGAAATCAAGCACTCAGCCAGCAGCACATGGCTGTAAAGTGAGCTTTCTGCATTAGCCCCTCAGCATCCATGACTGCAGGATTCCAGAAGCCCTGGTGCGTGACACAAGCTGAAGGGCTATTACTGAAAGGGGGAAGGGGGAGAAAAAATAAGGCAGCTGAGAAGCAGGGCTGAACTTTCCTTCACAATGAGCTGGAGCACAAGAAAACTGCCAAATAGAAAAGTTATGCTGATCCAATTTGCTATACTACACACAGTATGGAAAGAATTCAAAGAAGAAAAATTGTATGTATGTTTTAGAACCTTATACTGCCTGCGTGGCAAGAGAGAATGAAAAAAAAAATTGCCCTACTGGAAAATATAGCAGTCCCCACTGAACTCGTGAAGAGACGCTTTGTGGTTATACTTCCCCAAAGTACGCCTATAATTTGGCAGGGTTTTTGCATGAATGAAATGAGATCACAGGGAGTGATGTCAAAATGACTGCCTTCACCCAAGGCACCTAAATATAACCAGTGATGCAGCCCCACTCCCCCGAGGCACTTTCCACTGCTAAGTACTTTTTTGATAGCTGGTATATCAAAGAAATAATAAACTTGGAAAAACTTGGAACTTTGGCTGGCAAGGATCCCAAGGACCCTTCAGCAGAAACCTTGCTCCTCGTAAAGTCAGACAGGTGATGTTGCTTTTCCAGGGCCAGCACCCCTCCCCCACAAATGCTTGATTTTGTGAAACTGAGCATGCACGAGGGAGACCTGATCCTTATGCATGCTCCATTTTTGTGCATGCATGGGAGGAGGGCCTCCCTCATGCAAGCTCAGTTTCACAAAAACAAGCCATGTGAATGGGGGGTGGGGGTCTGCTGGCGCAGCAGCTCTGAAGTCTGCTGCACTTTCCCTGCTTTTCTCCTACTCCTCTTGCTGGTCCCTATCCTCTGTGCCAGCTCAGAGGTATTGGTGTGGCAAAATGTTGTCCCCCCCCTTTAGATTCAGTCCCCTCCCCCCCAAATCTGAGGTATAGCTACATTTCTGATTAGAGCCAGCTTAAACCAAGCAAAACTTCTTACCAAAACACACTCTTAATCTCTGTGAAGATATGAGACTTAAAAAAAGAAAAGAAAAAGATGATTATCAACAATAACATTGATGCAAGTCCACTTATTTCAAAACTCCATAAGGAGCAAGCAGGATTTTATTGTTGTTTGATTTTAAATGAAGCAGCGCAAACAATTTAGTTAATTAAATTTATTGTTTAAAAAATTCCAGCTTGAAATTAAAGGCCCTCTCTTTCATTCTGAACTCTTGAATTCATTTTCCCCCCAATCTATATATGACGTCTACAGTTACATGCCTAAATCAGTGCACTTAACTGATATAAGCACATAACTTAAATAGGCTTAATTAGAACCAATTGGCAGTTAACACCTGTTAAATGACATTAACTGGAGTTAATTGAAAGAGGCGCATAGTACAAGTGATATACACCTTGTGCACAGCACATAAAATTAACATGGTTAGGGGCAGATCAGGAGTATGTTTTTTGACTAAGGGCTGCTAGATTCACTAAAGCCCCCTTACCTGTCCGATCCTGTTCCGCTCCGTTTCTGAGCCTTGCTGGGCGACCCATTCACTAAAGGCTACCTATGCAAATCACCTAATTGTAAACACGCCCACAAGTAATCCCACAGATTGCTGAAGACTGATCGCGACGCATGCGCAGACCATCATTGATGGCTGTACATGCGATCCCGCATGCGCCGCTCTCCTGCACCAGCAGGAGAAGGGGGAAGGGTTGGGGAAGTAATGGCAGGCAAGCAAGGCAAAGGCATCTACAAAGCCAGCGCCTATGATCACCAACATCATCGAGGGGGGGGGGGGGGCTTGAGGTGGAGACTGTCGGCTAAAGGCAGGAGCCGGCAGTGAAGAGGAGCTCTGATGTGCAGGCTGCTAGTGGTAGTGAGGAGAAGCTGGCAGCTGAGCAGGGAGAGCAGCCAGCAATCTTCCACCTCCATGAACCTGGAAGTGACACACGTCACAACTGCGGTTCATAGACAGTGGAGCGCAAGACGTCAGCGCGCTGACAATCCAGCGTCGACAATTCGGCGCAAGACAGAAGCGCACGGGGGAAAAAGTAATTTTTAAAGAGCTCTGACGGTGGGTTTGGGGTGGCAACCCCCCACTTTATTGGTTAGTGTTCGCGCTGCTGTTGGAGGGGGGTTCGGGGGGTTGGAAACCTCCATTATAGCGAAAACTGAACTTTTTCTGATTTTGGGGGGGAAAAGTTCCGTTTTCTCTATAATATGGGGGTTTCACCACCCACACCCCCCCCCCCGCAACAGCAGCGTGAACACTAACCAATAAAGTGGGGGGGTTGCCACCCCAAACCCCTAGTCAGAGCTCTTTAAAAATTATTTTTTCCCCCGTGCACTTCTGTCTTCCGCCAAATTTTCTGCGCTGGATTGTCGGCGCACTGGCTTCTGGCATGCGATTATCCCATCACCCACAACTGCAGGCAGGGGAAAAAAAATAAAATTAGCCAGCTGAATTCCTGAAGATCCAGGGGTGCCGGGCTGCGAGCCGTGGGGAGAGCCAATTGGTACTTGCTGCAGCTTTTAGAAGCAGAGGGAGGGGGGAACTGCCAGAACTGAACAGGAAACCTGCCCCAACTCTCCTGCTCTCTGCTGCCGTTCCCCGCAGTGCGAGCCTGTGGTTTTAAAGCGGGGCTGCACTGCGGGGAAGGGCGGCAGAGAGCAGGAGAGAAGGGGGCGGCATTTTTCCCCACAGTGAAGTTTCTCGTATCCATGGTCAGCTGCAAGCAGGGAGTTTCAGGGCTGCAGGGCTGGTATTTCAGCGCGAGAGAGAGCAGGAAAGGAGTAAGCGACTGGTCCTCACTAGTCGCTTGGCTTCGTATCGGCCAGCCCAGTCACCTGAAAAATGTTGGTGAATCACTGCCTTGCTAGATTTGAATGCGTGGATCGGATCGGGTGTGGACAAGATCGGCCAGGTTAGTGAATTGGGTCGTGGTCATAAAGGGATCGCAAACCGATCAGTAAATGATCAGTTTGCTTCGTGAATCTAGGCCTAAATTCGCTAAACTCACCAAACTGGGCGATCGATTCACTAGGAGTGATCATGCAAATTAATGTGATCAGAACGAATTGGACGCACGCCCCACAGATTGCTGCAGTGATTGCGATGCACGTACAAACCATCCTGGTTGGCTCTAGATACGATCCGCGCATGTGCTTGGTCTTTGAGGTCAAAACAAAGGGTGAGGGGTGGCTGCAGTACTCGCTGGTCCAAAGGAATCAATATTTTAGAAATATTCTCAAGTGCAACCAGATTTTTATGGAACAGAAGACGCTTTTAACCCGTGGGTTAAAACCACGGGCTCACTCTGCACTTTTTGCAGAAATATGGGAAGTAATTTGGTGGCAAAGAACAGGATTTCAGGGCGGCAGAAAGCAGGAGAGTCGGCAAGGACAGTTGTGACTGGTCCTCAGCAGTCGCTTCTTTCGGATCGGCAACCCCAATTGGTGTTCTTCTGCTTAGTGAATCGCTGCCTTCCTACTTATGCAGGCAATGTTCCCTCATTTGCATGGGCAGATCGGATTTGGTAGGAGATTGATCAGCCACAAGATTAGTGAATATGGTCAGGGAAAAATCGCAAACTGGTTGGGACATGATCGGTGCATTTTGTGAATCTGGCCCTTAGACACTGCTGTGTGCACAACTTAGGCGCAGGCATTTAGTCTAAGAAAACCCTGGCATTAATAGGGTATGTCTAAATGTTGACATGCCTAGCAATGTTTAGGTGGTACTAAGCACAATTCTATACAGCGTGTATAATCTTTATAGAATAGTGCTTTGTGCCGCAATAGTTGGCACTGATTTTTTTAGGTGACAAATAGAATCTGACCCATTATTGTTTAAAGGTAGGAATGGATTAATCAAAGACCTAAGCACACAGCAAAAGAGGTTAAAGAAGGTCAGAGGGGAGAGAAGAAGGATGAAGAGATCTTATTATACTGATCTCTAATGCAGACTGGCAAGTATAGTAACCAAGGCCAATTAAATGTCTACTGTAACTAAGGGCTCCTTTTTATGAAGCCGCGTTAGCGGTTTAATGTGCATTGATAGCGCGTGCTAATTTGCTGGCTGCGCTAGCCGCTACTGCCTCCTCTTGAGCAGGCAGTAGTTTTTCGGCTAGCGTGCGCTAAAAATGTGTATGCGATAAAGCCGGTAACACGGCTTTGTAAAAGGAGCCCTAAATGTAAATGAAAATTACCCCCCCCCCCAAAAAAAAAAAAAACCAAACAAACAAACACCAAGATTATATTTTTGAAACCTATACATGTTTTGTAAACTATGTATAAAACATTAAGTTAGAAAGAAACCTGGAGAAAGAACAAAAAACAGTGAAATTGCTCTTTGGAAGGAACTAGCTAGATTCTGGTTTTCCTCATTCTCTCTCCTGCCCCCCCCCTTTCTTTCCCCCTCCCCTCAGTCATTCAGGGGCTCAAAGGTAGAGGTAGCTGGCTAGGCTGCCACACTTGTCTTCCAGTATCAACTGACATGGCATGGCATAAAAATTCCAACAAATCATTCCTCCTAAACAGAAAGTCTGTGTGCAACAAATGAAGAATCCTGTACAAATAGTCATGAAAGTGCATCAACTGAATCAGCACTGCCTCTTGCCATGGTGACTTGATGGGACAGGCTGTGTAAATAAAAATGCTTCTCATTAAAGATTGTATATCCTATATGAGCTACCCATATGTATGCTGGCGGTGCACTATTACCTAGATATGTAATATTATAAAAAAGAGAGAGATACAGTACACACATTTGATTTAAGCAATTACTGGATTAAAATTTCTGTTCCTTAAATCATGAGTGACAAACTGCTCTTTGGCAGTGTGTGCTATGCAGTGGGTCTACTCTAAAATAAGGGCAGCTCAGATAAATATTAAAAAGACACTTTATTCAATTAAAACTAATGTGGCTATAATGTGAGGCATATAGGTAAGAATTTTATTAAGAACAAAAAGGCTTATTTCCCACAATGAAATAGCCTTACAAAACTATAGTGTAGAAGAAAGGTATAGTTAGTTATCCCACAACAAAATTTCGTATTTTCACTGCAGTTCACGTGCATATATTAAAATTTATCAAAATATCAAATCCCCGGAATTCTTCAAGAACACCAGAGAAACATTCTTAGCGGGAACTTAAGAGACTTGTAACTGGAACGTGCTCCCCTTACCCCTACCAAGCGTACACACACGCGCTCCTCCATTTTAATCTCCTGCCGGGTCGTGCAGCTGCGCCGGTATCCTTTCCCACGGAAAGAGGCAACTCTTCGCTTTTATTCCTCAGAATCCCTCACTGCGTTGGTTGACCGTTCGAAATATTTTAAATGATTGCTCGTTTTCGTTAATTACACGATTTCAATCAATTGCCCCGCATTTCCCTTTTCCATACTTCCGTTTGTGGATTTTTCTGTTGATCCAAACGCGTCTCGGAAAAGAAAACGGAAGGACCATATTAACTTAGCGAATTTTAAGTTAGAAGGACGGGAGCAAGTCTTTTTTTCTCTCTCTCTCTGCGCCAAACTTACCTCTCTTGCGGTTAATAGCTCAGCAGATGGGAACGTGTGCTCCGGGATATATATAGGGCACTGCCTTCCCGCTAACGCCAATCGCAGCACCTCAATCGGTGGGAGTTGGCTCCTATGTCACAGCACTGAGTGCTGGTGGCAGCGACAAGTGCCTTCAGTCCGGGACATCGCATTTTATTTGCTAAACCTTTTCTTAACTAACATGTACAAAGATAAGCAGAGAAATGTGTGTTACCACCCCGCCTGTATCTTTGTGTCATTCAAGCAGGAAACATTCCTGCAGCTACTACACAACCCCAGAATAACTCTAATGTGCCTAAGCTGGTTTCTCCCGCCACCGACTTCGGGCTGGCTTCTCTTATGCCTACTTAAGTGGTCATGTAGGCAAAACGATACAAGTGAAAACATGAGAGAGGGCTCATCTGTGGATAGAGTAGTTATGGTCTAATCCTCTTATTCAGGGTCAAATGGGGGTGGGGGGGGTACAGTGGTAACCCCCAACCCTTCAGAATTAACACTTACTGTGATGTAAAAGAAAATAAATTATTATTTTCAGTTTGTCCTTTTCTGTTATTTTATCCCATTTTCTATTAAAGTCAACAGAAGAAAAACTAAATCCTATGGACTCCAGTATTGAGTTTTCCATTAAAGCAGTCAGAAGCGACAGCAAGGGGCAAGTGGTATGAAGACTGACAAGGATACCCCAGCATAGCAACGAAGGCAAAGAACATAATAATTGCCATACTGGGCAGGGCATAATTAATTCTTTAGTGGGTCCTAGGCACACAAGTACACTGGGCCCCCTACCCATGGCCCCACCCACTCCCCACCTCTCCAACAGCCCCACCCACATAGCACTGTATATATTACACTGGGCCCTAAAACACTATTACACCACCTAATGGGAAAAAAGAAACTCACATGAGACTGCCACAAGATCTCTACACAGAAACTACATGCTAGAATACCACATCCTGGTCACATATGCAAAATATAGACCCTCAACAAATATGAAACTAGGGACCATATATCAGTAATAGTGATATAAAGGCAAGAAACTGAGCTGGAAATCTCAAGAAATCGCTCATGCACAGCAATACTAGAGAAATAGAAAGTGAAATACAAGGTATCAGAAATGGGCATTTCGAAAAGCTGACATATTCCCTTTAATAAATTTTCTTCTACTTTTGTTTGAGCATTTTATTTTTCATTCCAGTGTCTTTCTTCAGCTTTTCTGGTTTTATTCCCTGTCATTGCAGGGTTGCCTGTCCATTTGACATGTCTTCTTTCTTGATAAGAACATAAGACTAGCCTTACTGGATCAGACCAACAGTCCATCAAGCCCAGTAGCCCATACTCATGGTGGCCAATTCAGATCCCTAGTACCTGGCCAAAACCAAGGAGTGTGTTTTTTGTTTAACTTTGAGGCACACTGCCTTGTGACTGTACACTGTTCAGTTTACTCTGCAATCAGGTGGGGTTCAGGTTTTTCTCAGACTTTATGCCTGAGGTTTTTTTTTTACTGAATCTTCCCCCTGATTTGAATGAGGAGCTTGTGATTATAGACTTATAGCCAGTTGGCTTAAACTACTTTGGCTTGGAACTGCTGGTCCAGCCTGTATGTCTGAAGCTCGTTTTGATTAAATATTTTGAGAAGACAGTGACAGTTCACAATCGAGTGACAATTTTTGTCTTTGCATTATATACTGGATAAGTAAAAGTGTGATAAAAATTCCTGAAAATATTTTTGCAAGTGAGTTGATTGATAAAGGGGAATTACTGGTGCCAGAAATAGCATTCAATTCTAATGAATTGGAGAAACTCAAACAAACCTCCGTAACAGTGGATGATGTATTGGGTCAATTTTTTTATTTAGTTTTTTTTCTGTATTTAATTTTAGAAAATGATATTTCTCAACCCTATAACAGCTCAAAGTGTTCCGCACAAATGTCCTTCTTCTTTCCAAACAATCCTCGCATAGGCTCAAATTCCAATGGCACACTCTTGAATTTTCTCTTTACTTCTCTTTCAAAATGAACAGTAGCGAATCGCCTAGACTGGATGGTATACAGCCCAGAGTGCAGACAGAATTGAAAAATGAACTTGCAGAGTTATTAGTAACTTGTAATTTTTCTTTAAAAACCAACATAGTATCAGAAGACTGGAGGGTGACCAAGGTGACACCAATTTTTAGAAAGGATTCCAGAGGTGATCCAGGAAATTATAGACCAGTGAGTCTGAGGTCTGTGCCAGGCAAAATGGTAGAGACTATTATAAAGAACAAAACATATACATAAGCATAGATTAATGAGAGACATGCCTCACTAATATACTGCATTTCTTTGAAGTTGTGAATGAGCATGTGGATAAAGGTAGTTGATATTGTGTATTTGGATTTTCAAAAGGCATTTGGCTACCTCATGAAAGACTTCTGAGCAAATTAGAAAGTTATGAAATAGGAGGTAATGTCCTATTATGGATTAAGAAATGGTTGAAAGACAGAAAGTAGGTTTAAATGGTCAATATTCTCAATGGAGAAGGGAAAATAGTGGGGTTCTCCAAAGGTCTGTGCTGGGACCACTGCTTTTTAATATATTTATCAATGATCTAGAGATGAGAATAACTCATGAGATAGCTAAATTTGTTGATGACACAAAGTTGTTCAATCGTAAGAGGATTGTGAAAAATTGCAAGAGGACCTGAGACTGAGAGACTGGGCATCAAAATGGCAGATAATGTTTAATGTGAGCAAGTGCAAAATGAAGCATGTGGGAGAGGAACCCATAGCTAAGTGATGCTGGGTTCCATGTTAGGAGTCACTGGTCAGGAAAAGGATGTCTTCTCAAAATATTTATTCAAAATGAGCCTCAGACATACAGGCTGGACCAGCAGTTCCAAACCAAAGTAGTTTAAGCCAACTGGCTATAAGTCTATAATCACAAGCTCCTCGTGCAAATCGGAGGGAAGGTTCAGTAAAAAAACACTCAGGCATAAAGTCTGAGAAAAATCTGAACCCCACCCGATTGCAGAGTAAACTGAACAGTACAGTCACAAGGCAGTGTGCCACAAAGTTAAACAAAAAACAAACAAACAAAAAAAAAAAAAAGCCAAATACTTAGCTAGGGAAAACAGTTGAAAATCCAACGGGCTGTTTCCAGACTCTGCACTAGCACCAAATATTCACACACCGGCAATCTCTCTTCATGCTCCACACAGCTCCAAAGCAGGGAGCTAGCTGTCCTTCAAAGGTAATTAGACCAAGTTCTGGCTGTGTCCAGACACTGCAGCAATACATTCGCAGGAACAAATGATTCTTCAGTCGTAGTCATGCCCAGCCACGTCCAGATATACTCAAATTTCATTTCTCCCAGATCAGCTGGCCAATGGTACAAACAGATCAGCAGGCCAATGGTACAAACATTAACCCTTCCTCAACAAGAGCCTTGTTTCACAGGGACATAGCTAGCTGCATCAGAAGAAAAGGGCTCAACAAGCACACATGTTCCTTCTTTAACTAGTTTTTTACTGAACCTTCCCCCCAATTTGCATGAGTAGCCTGTAATTATAGACATAGCCCATTGACTTAAACTACTTTGGCTTGGTACTGCTGGTCCTGCCTGTATGTCTGAGGCTCGTTTTGATTAAATATTTTGAGAAGACAGTGGCAGTTCACAATGGAGTGACAATTTTTGTCTTTGCATTATATACCAGTAATTCCCCCACATCTTCCTTGGTGAAGACATACTAACTTTAAGAAGCCTTTTATTGCATTTATGTTTTGTTTTTTATTACCATATAATAAATATATTATTATATCACCCTGATTTAAATAACATACAAACCACACTCTCTGTGAACAAATGACACTACACAACTGTTTTCTTTATAAAATAGCTCAACAGAAATATCCCATTGGGCCAGAAAACCTGTCTAGAGCAAAGCCTTTTCAGTTTCAGTTCCTTTCAACACCACATTGTCCCATTTTAAAAATTATCACACGTTCTCTTGCTGTATTGCAAATTGTTACCACAGTCTTATGTTGCTCAACCACAATGATTATAGTTTATGCTTTCTGATATCACCACTGGACTCTACAATCATGTTGTTCAGTCGGCCCGACACAGGGCTGTGTTTCGCTGGATCAGCATCTTCAGGAGCCACGACTGCTTCAGGTTTTCACTGAGCTATTTCACCTCTGCAATAAATTTCAATTTACTAGGCAAAGAATTCATTTAATCTCTCCACTATGGCCTTGTCTTCCCTGGAAGCTCCTTTTATCCCTCGGTCATCTAGCGGTCCAACTGATTCTCTTCCCAGCTTCTTGCTTTTAATATACCTAAAAATGTTTTTGCTGTGTGTTTTTGCTTCCAGGCCTATGGAATGAAGATCCAAGGCACCATGAGAGAGGTGCTATTCTGAAAAGCAAATTTAAGGAGGGATGTTTATTTTAATGAAGACCAGCCTTTCCATCAACTCTTGTACCAGCCTGAATATTGTGGACTCATGAGGTTTCCCTACCACTGAGAATACCTCGTCATTATGCATACTTGGTAGGGGGCTGGAATGGAAATGTTGGAAGACTTTTGTGAGGTCTGGCACCCTGTGACTTCAATGGACTCTGGCCTAGATGCACTAAAATTGATCAGTAAGACTGTGTGGGTCTGATCCAATCCAAGTTTTGGCCAATTCAAAACGAGCTATTCATGCACTAAAAAGTTTGCATGCCTAAGGTCCTGATTAGCTCAGGTGCCTAAGGCCCCTCTGCTTGGGGGCCTTAGGCATCTGAGCCAAACATGGCCTTAGCCCTTCCCCTGGCATCACATGATGCACTGGGAAGGCCTACCATTTTGGACTGGCAGGCCTCCAAGTGGAACTGAGCAACCCTCCTGCTCCAACTTCTTTGAAAGGTACAAGGGGGGGGGAGGATTGGATCATTCTCCTTTCTGAATAAATCCAGGAAGATGGTATGTGGGATTCCTTGGAAACAATCCACAAATACAAAACAAATCCCACTAAAGGGTACTAAATGGGAGAGTGGCGTGAAAAGGTCTCAAAAACCTGCTTAGATAAGGATATTTCAACCCAATACTAAGTCATTCAAGGTTTGTAGTTTCCATCACTGACCTAATTGCCTCCACCTTCTTCTTTGTGTGACCAAATTTTACTGTGTCATATTATTTTTTTTAATTTTTTTTTATATATAGACAGCAAAAAATTATTTATCTTAAAGTGTGCAGAGTTACTGACAAGCCCGACGGGGACCCATTTTGCTACTCATGTGGCTTTTTCAAGGGTTCTCAGGACACTTAATTTTAACATCCCATCTCACTTTGGGCTGTTTATTTCTGCTGCAGAGGTGCACTGTAACCACCACCATGACCTTGAAGGTGCGAGATGCCGTTGGTAGGCCGAAGGGAAGAACAGAGAGCTGGAAATGCTGTGCCAGCACATGAAACCACAAGTACCTCCTGTAAGCTAGAAAAATGGAAATGTGGAGACTGGAAGCCACTGGTTGACCGACTTGAGGTCCAGAATTGGCCTCCAGTTGGCTGAGCCTTTCTTTGGCATAATGAAGTATATGGAGTATGTTTTATGTTTTATTAACATTTGATATACTGCTTCAGCATATTACAGATCTAAACGGTTTACAATAAAGCACAGTTACTTACCGTAACAGGTGTTATCCAGGGACAGCAGGCAGATATTCTTGACTGATGGGTGACGGCACCGACAGAGCCCCGGTACGGACAATTTTAGAGTGATTGCACTCTAAGAACTTTAGAAAGTTCTAGCTAGGCTGCACCGCGCGGTCCCCAGTTAGTATAAGCCAGCTAAGAAGCCAACCCGGGGAGGTGGGAGGGACGCAAGAATATCTGCCTGCTGTCCCTGGATAACACCTGTTACGGTAAGTAACTGTGCTTTATCCCAGGACAAGCAGGCAGCATATTCTTGACTGATGGGTGACCTCCAAGCTAACAAGAAGAGGGACGGAGGGAAGGTTGGCCATTAGGAAAACAAATTTTGTAAAACAGATTGGCCGAAGTGTCTATCCCGTCTGGAGAATGCATCCAGACAATAGTGAGATGTAAAAGTATGAACTGAGGACCAAGTAGCAGCCTTGCAGATTTCCTCAATGGAAGTGGAACGGAGGAAAGCTACAGACGCTGCCATAGCTCTAATCTTGTGGCCCGTGACAGAACCTTCCAGTGTCAGGCCCGACTGAGCATAAAAGAATGAAACGCAAGCAGCAAGCCAATTGGACAGGGTGCGTTTAGATACAGGATGACCCAACTTGTTAGGATCAAAGGACAAAAACAGTTGAGGAGATGATCTGTGAGGTTTGGTGCGTTCAAGATAGTAAGCCAGAGCATGTTTACAATCCAAGGTGTGCAAAGCCTGTTCACCTGGATTAGAATGAGGCTTTGGGAAAAAAACAGGTAGAACGATGGATTGGTTAAGATGAAACTCAGACACAACCTTAGGAAGGAATTTTGGATGTGTACGGAGGACGACCTTATCATGGTGAAAAACAGTGAAAGGTGGATCAGCCACCAGTGCATGGAGCTCACTGACCCTCCTGGCAGAAGTGAGAGCTATAAGAAAGACCACTTTCCAAGTTAGAAATTTAAAATGCGTTGTGGCCAAAGGCTCGAAAGGAGGCTTCATTAACGCAGAAAGAACCACATTAAGATCCCATACAACAGGAGGGGCCTTAAGAGGTGGCTTCACATTGAAAAGGCCCTTCATGAACCTTGAAACCAAGGGATGAGCTGAGAGGGGTTTTCCATGAATCGGCTCATGAAAAGCTGCAATAGCACTAAGGTGAACTCTTATCGAAGAGGATTTAAGACCAGAGTCAGATAAGGACAAAAGATAGTCCAACACCAGTCCCACTGCTGTAGACATGGGATTATGGTGATGTAAAAGGCACCAGGAAGAAAACCGAGACCACTTTTGTTGGTAACATTGAAGAGTAGACGGTTTCCTGGAGGCATCAATAATAGAACGGACAGGCTGAGAAAGGAGAGAGTGAGCCGAAGTCAGCCCGAGAGATACCAAGCTGTCAGGTGCAGAGACTGTAAGCTGGGATGAAGTAGAGTTTGCGGATGCTGTGTAAGTAGTGAAGGAAATAGTGGAAGAGGTATGGGTTCCCTGGAACTGAGTTGAAGCAGAAGGGAGAACCAATGCTGTCTGGGCCACCGTGGAGCGATGAGAATCATGGTGGCTTGTTCCCTCTTGAGCTTGAATAATGTGCGCAGCATGAGCGGAAGAGGAGGAAATGCATAAAGGAAGAGATTGGTCCAATCCAGGAGAAATGCATCGGGTTCCAGATGGTGAGGAGAGTAAAGTCTGGAGCAAAACAGGGGCAGTTGATGGTTGTGGGGAGCTGCAAAAAGATCCACTTGAGGTGTGCCCCATTGAGAGAAAATGGACTGGAGAGTCGAGGGGTCGAGAGTCCATTCGTGAGGTTGAAGAATTCTGCTGAGATTGTCTGCTAAGCAATTCTGTTCCCCTTGGATGTAGACTGCCTTCAGGAATAGGTGACGAGCAGTCGCCCAGGTCCAAATCCTTTGAGCTTCCTGACACAAGAGACGGGATCCCGTCCCTCCCTGTTTGTTGATGTAGTACATTGCAACTTGGTTGTCTGTGCAAATGAGTAGTACCTGAGGAAAAAGAAGATGTTGAAAAGCCTTGAGGGCGTAAAACATCGCTCTGAGTTCCAGGAAATTGATGTGGTGTTTCTTTTCCTGGGCAGTCCAAAACCCCTGTGTTTGGAACTCGTTCAAGTGAGCTCCCCATGCATAGGGGGAGGAATCCGTGGTGATGACCAGTTGATGAGGAGGTAGATGGAACAGCAGACCTCTGGATAGATTTGAAGATGTCAACCACCAAAGAAGCGACTGCCGAAGAGACGAGGTCACAGATATGAGTTGTGAGCAAGGATCCGTCGCTTGAGACCACTAGTTCGCTAAGGTCCATTGAGGAGTACGTAGGTGGAGACGTGCGAAGGGAGTGACATGCACTGTGGAGGCCATGTGGCCCAAGAGTATCATCATGTGGTTTGCAGAGATGGACGTTTGCTGCAACACCCGTTGACAGAGATGCAGTATGTTGTGAAGGCGATTTGTTGGAAGAAATACCCTCATCTGAAGTGTGTCCAGAATGGCTCCAATGAATTGAAGTCGTTAAGTTGGAATTAGATGCGACTTGGGTCGATTGATTTCGAACCCTAACAGTTGAAGGAAGAGAATGGTCTGATTGGTAGCAAGTTGAACGGTCTGAGGAGAATGAGCCTTGATCAGCCAGTCGTCCAGATAAGGGAAGACTTGAAAATTGTGAGAGCGGAGATAAGCCGCGACCACATTCAGACATTTGGTGAATACCCTGGGGGAGGAGGCTAGACCGAAGGGTAACACCTTGTACTGGTAATGATGCTAGTTGACGAGGAAGCGTAGATATTGCCTGGACGTTAGATGGATAGGAATGTGAGTGTACGCCTCCTTGAGATCGAGAGAGCATAGCCAGTCGCCCTGAGAGAGAAGAGGATATAGGGTTGCAAGAGATAACATCTTGAACTTCTCCTTGACCAGACACTTGTTGAGATCTCTGAGATCTAATATAGGTCTGAGGTCTCCGGTCTTTTTGGGTACTAGAAAGTACCGGGAGTAAAATCCCAGGCCTCGCTGGTCTTGAGGAACTGGTTCGATGGCATTGAGAAGGAGGAGGGAGTGAACCTCCTGAGCCAGTAGGAGGGACTGAGAGTGGTTGGAAGCAGACTCTTTTGGCAGGCTTAAAGGTGGAGGAGTCTGGAAATTTAGAGAGTAGCCGTGGGCTATGATTGAAAGAACCCACTGGTCGGAGGTGATTACCTCCCAGCGAGGGAGGAAAATTCGAAGTCGACCTCCTATGGGCTGTGGAAGAGAACAGGAGGGAGGAAGACTGGCTATGCCCTGGAGAAGGGAGTCAAAAGGGCTGTGTCGGCTTAGGTTGAGGAGCAGGTTTAACATTAGGCTGTTGCTGCTGACGAGCCTGTTGTTGCTGTTGACGTTGTCTCCTAGGTTGGGGAGGATGAGGTTGAGCCGGCCGAGCCGAAAATCTCCTCTGATAGAAAGATTATTGTCTAAATGGACGAGGAGGAGGTTTCTTCTTGTTTATCAACAAGGTGTCCCACCTAGTTTCATGGGCAGATAACTTTTGGGTGGTGGTATCCATGGAGTCCCCAAACAGCTCATCCCCTAGGCAGGGCGCATTGGCAAGTCGATCCTGGTGGTTTACATCCAGGTCTGAGACTCGAAGCCATGCCAACCTTCTCATTGCCACAGACATAGCAGTGGCCCATGATGTCAGTTCAAAAGTATCATAAATTGAACGGACCATAAACTTTCTGAGTTGCAAAAGGCTAGAAGTGCATTGCTGAAAAGCAGGAAGTTTACGGTCCGGTATATACTTTGAAAAAAAGTCACCTGTTGGATGAGATGCTTTAGGTAAAAAGAGAAGTAGAACGCGTAGTTACCTGAACGGTTGGCCAACATCGCATTTTGGTAAAGGCGTTTCCCAAATTTGTCCATGGCCCTGCCTCTCTGCCAGGAGGGACAGAGGCATAAACACTAGCTCCTGCAGATTTCTTCAGGGTCGACTCCACCAGCAGAGACTCATGGGGGAGTTGGTGTTTGTCGAACCCTGGAATAGGAATCACTTTATAAAGAGATTCAAGTTTTCTCGGGGCTCCTGGTATTGTCAAAGGAGTTTCCAAATTTTTATAGAAAGTTTCCCTCAAGATGTCATGGAGGGGCAACTTTAAAAACTCTTTGGGAGGTTGGTCAAAATCCAAAGCATCGAGAAATGCTTTGGATTTTTTAGAGTCAGACTCTAGAGGAATAGAAAGAGAGACTGACATCTTCTTTAAGAATTTGGTGAAGGAGGAGTGCTCTGGTTTAGCAGCAGGATCCTGCACCGATGGGTCATCCTCTTCAGACGAATAATCCTCCTCGGTACCGAGGGGATCATCAGAGTCATCCCACAAGTCAGGGTCCCGTACCGATTGAAGGAGGCCCTGAGAGAGTGGAGTGGATGTCTCAGTATGTTTTGTCTTGCGTACCGACTTCCCTGAACGGGTCGATACGGTACCTGGTGACTGCACAGCGGTACAGGATTCAGAGACCGGTACCGGATCAGAAACTGAAAGAACAGTGCGTCGATGAGACCTTGGTTCTGCTGATAGAATAGGCATGGATAAAGATTTCTGCGGTGCCGATAATGCCGATGCCGATAATAGAGGCTGATCGACAATCGGCACCGAAGGCTCAGTGGGTACCGACACTGGAAGGATCGGAGTCAATAGAGCCGGGAGCAATTGTTGCAGTTGCTCCTTAAGTTGGACCTGAAGGATAGAGGCAATACGCTCATCCAACGTTGGTCCCGATGGCACCGGTACCGGTTTTTTCTTGCTCGGTACCTGCGGTGCAGCTCGACGCTCCGGTGAAGTCGATGCCGATGAAGAGGCAGTAACTTCGATGGGAGCGGAGCGCTTACGGGGTCGGCGCGCAGTCTGCAGGACTTGGCTCACTGCTTGTTCGACTGGCGGCCCGAGGACAGTAGGGGAAGGCTTCTTAGCCGGCTTACCTACTGGTTGCGATACCGGTGATGTAGTTTGCGGTACCGAAACTGTCGGTGTCGGTTTAGAGGAAGTTGCCGACGTCAATACTGGAGGAACTTCCATAGCGGTACCGAACAGGATCCGCTGTTGTATTTGCCGGTTTTTCAAAGTCCTCTTTTGAAGAGAACTACAGCGGGTGCAGGTTTCAGCCCTGTGGTCCGGACCCAGACACTGAAGGCACCACTTGTGCGGGTCGGAAAGAGATATAGGGCGTGCACACCGCTGGCACTTTTTAAAACCCGGTGACGGGGGCATGAATGGAAAAACGGCTGTAGCAAAATCGAAGCCTGAGGCTTCGATGGTGCCAACAGGCCCCGCTGGGGCCGACCGCAAAAAACGAAAGAAAAAAGTAATTTATTATTTTTTTTTTTTTACACGAATTAGAATGAGAAAAGGAAAAAAATTCTCGAAGAGAAAAAACGCGCGAGCGGGAAGGCGAAAATACTTGAAAAAAATTTCCAACAGCCGTTGGAAACACGCGTCTTCTTAGCTCCGCGGAAACTAAGAAACTGGGGACCGCGCGCCTCCGTCGGCCGGGAAGGCACTCGCGCACGCGCGGTGCGGCCTAGCTAGAATTTTCTAAAGTTCTTAGAGTGCAATCACTCTAAAATTGTCCGTACTGGGGCTCTGTCGGTGCCGTCACCCATCAGTCAAGAATATGCTGCCTGCTTGTCCTGGGATAAAATACAGGTACTTAGAACTTTCCTAAGTGGTTTCCATTCCAGAGAATACCGGGGAGGAGGGGAAGAGCACTGAGGTTTATCAAAGTAGATCCGTGGTGGTGAGGAGGAGCATTGAGGCCCCTCAGAGTTAAAAAGTGTGACTGAGATCCATCAGAATTAAAGGATAATGAGAAAACAGCAGCTGCCAAAACCAAGGGAAGTAAATGTTTAAAGGAAGAGTAGTTGAGATCCTGTACTTTTCTTGAAAATAGGTAAAATCATTTGAAATGAGTGGGCTGCTCTTTTCTTTGAGAATTTTCTTTGGGCCATTTAATTGACTGATCCTTACAAGCAGCGGAAGTGGAGCCATAACCTACTCTGAGACTAAAAGTGCCAAAACAAAGTAAGTAGCTTAGAGGTTAGTGTAGTTGCCTAAGAGCCTCCGGATCTGGGTTCAAGACCAGCTTGTACCTATAAAAATAAGTTTTCCTGCCGCAGCACTGGGGGTAAAACGCGGACCTCCCTTAGCTGAAGTGTTTCCTCAAATTAATTATTATTAAAACTATCAGCATAGACCCATGGGATCAGAAACCGCAACAACTGTAGCAGTGGAAAGAGGGGGTAAAATGCGGACCTCACGGACATTAAATCAGAAACCGCAGCTGTCAAAAACCGAAGGAAACCAAAATTTTTAAGGACATGCGGTAAAGATCCACGAAGTCCGCGTTTTACCCCTTCCCTTTACCTTTCTCTGCAGTACGTTAAAGGTAAAGTGACCGAGATGCTCCCTCCAATCAGGGATCTCAAAGTCCCTCCTTGAGAGCCGCAATTCAGTTGGGTTTTCAGGATTTCCCCACTGAAAGCAGTGCATGCACATAGATCTCATACATATTCATTGGGGAAATCCTGAAAACCCGACTGGATTGCGGCCCTCAAGGAGGGACTTTGAAAACCCTGCTCCACATGATTAACTAAAGTTTTATTAAGAACCGTATCAGTGCTTTAACAAATAGAAGCCACCTCAGCTGAGATAATTCCCCTTTCCTGAGGACAGGCTGGTTTTTGCCTGCAAGCTCCAACCAATCTCACAGGGAGCCTCGTTTTAAAATGTGCATCTTAATAACATCTCTAGATACTGAAATGCGTCTCTGAACTACGTCCATGAGAATTTTTTTTTTTTTTTTTTTACTATAACCTTTCTTGAAAAACTTTTCTCGGTGATAACTTGTGGCTTTAGGGACTTCAGTGTACCTTATAACTCAACTGCACGACGAGGACAGCGATGCTTAAGCTGTTGAGGTTAAAAGTGAAGGTAGACGGTTGCAAACGGATCTTTTCAAAATCCAACTTGCTGCCGAAGACGATTCGTAAGTCGCGCTAGGAAACCAAATCAAAGCCTGCCGAGAAACAGGTGACTTCTTTCAAGCAAATCCTGGTCCGGCGTCGACGTAAGAGAGCGGCACTTGGCTTGGCAATGGCGAAAGAAAGGGAAGTCAGGGCCCAAAGCATCCTCTGGTTTCCAGTTACTGCCATAGGGCTGAAAGAAGCGAACGATGATTTTCCAGTCCCGGCCGCCTCAAACCAGCCGATCTGCGCAAGCTTTTTCCTCTCTCTCGTGGTTTCTTCACTCAAAACAAGCTCCAGTCTTCGCCGGTAAGTAAGTGTGAAGAGGAGAGCCAGTTTGTTCCGGCTGAGAATGAATGGGATCATCTGGGCCGCTTGGGTAGATTTAGCTCCCAAGGGATGCATCTGATCAGTGCTACCAGAAGCTACGATAATTGGCCAAAGCTGAAAGAAAGAAAGAAAGAAAGAAAGGAGAGGGGGGGGGGAACCCCACCTATTGCAGCTCCAAACCTGCACGGTGGTTCCTGCTCCACAAAGCTCAGCGGAAGAGCGTTAACTCTAGATTTTGGGAGGGAATGGGACAGGGCCCAAACTCGCGAGGACCAGACGGAGATTAGGTCCCCGTGTGGCTCTCTAGATTTAGCCTGAACCGAACACATGCATGTTGGTGAAAACATTACTCCTACTGGGTGCTCGGGATAAAAAAACAGGGCAACGGGTACAGTACACACCCATAAAATAAGATCCGTAATACGATAATTGTCAAGGAAGCCACAGAAAACCACCCAAAAAGTCGCCACCATTCACATTCTTGCTCCCTTCATGTGCACGAATTGTGATTTCCCCCGGAAAAATCGACACTTAAATATGTTTTTACATTTTTTAATATGATAAAATGCCAGATAACTTTTTTTTAGGTTTCATTTTTCCAAGACATTATTAGCAAATATAAAAACAGGATAATTTATCAGCACAAACGTCATTATCTGTATCTGATGCCACAGCTGGGAAAATTGAACGACTTTTAATTTAATTAATACACTTACCAGTAAGGCACACAAACGGAAAAGCGATGATAAAACGCCGAGAATGTAACGGCAATTATTAGAACCAGGCTCCCACGTGCAGGCGAAAATGGCTTGTTTTATTGCATCAGCTATTAGTCAGCAGACTGCAGTACAGTCCTGATAGCATATGGCAAGAGCTCGCTCCTGATAGGCTAGCAAGAACATTCTGGACGTCCCATCATCCAGTTACCAGTAACAAGGTTCTAGAACTGGTTGGTGAGTGGCCAGGGCAGTTGGCTTAACAGGAGCTAATTTCAGGAAACCGTTTTGAGGGTTTATCTACAAATTGCCCTGCAGGAGGAAAGATCAGGCCTAGAGCAAATTGGGTCTGATATGGATGTTTTCAAAAGACTTGAAGGATATATTAAAAGGCCTACCACAGGCTTACTTGAGCTGTTCCCATATAGGACAAAATAAGCTACTATCTTTTTCTAAACAGTAGATTTATTTCCAGTAAGAAAAGATCAGGGACAGGCCAAGGGTATCTGACATCCTGGATAAAGGCCTTCAACCATGCACCCACTGTGGTGCAATACCCTAATGGACACCTCTCATAGTGGTCTAGGATCTCCTCTTCCCTCATCGCCTCACCTCCTTGACTCCCAATCCAGGCTCTCCTTCTTCCTACCCCACCACCAGGCGACCAGCATCTCTCCTATATCTTCCCTTTCTCTTGCAGGGTTTACTCTTTCCAATCCTACCTCAGCCCCATGGATGTAGTTTGAGAGGGATAAGGAATAAAAGTCCTCCCACATTGCGCATGGTCAGACAGCTCTTTCTTCACTCTCTCGCTGGAACACACAGCTGAATATAAGCTGCTTTCGGGCCGGCCCCTCCAGGCCTTTCCTATGCCACGACTCACAGGAATTTGCATTAGCTAAATGGGACTAGAAGGCAGATGCTAAATATGGGCTGGGGTAGTATAGGGATCGCATGCTGGACAGGATGGATAAGGAATGCAAAGGAAAGATGGATGGTGGATAGTGAGAGAGAATAAATGGACAGTAAACCTTGGAAAGAGTTAAGAAACAGAAAATCAAAAGAAACACTGGAAGTACATCATGCCCAGACATTAGAAAAAACAGTGTTTTTTAAAATTTTGTTAAAATTTATTTATTGAAACCTTAGGACAATGTGTATCTTTTGGTGTATTGCATGCCAGTTTCCATTTATAAATGCTGATAGGTTTTGGGGTTTGTTTTTTTTAAATTTACTATAGGTCTGGAATGTGCTTGCTTTTTGCAGGTTTTTGTTGTAGCTGGAGCTTTGATGGGGTCCCCTCTATTTTGGGAGAGTTATAGGGAGCCTAACTTACACTGAGTTTTACTAAGCATTATCAGCGGCTTATGAGGTAAATCAGGGGTCCTTAAACTTTTTAAATAGGGGGCCAGTTCACAGGCCCTCGGACTGTTGGGGGTCCAGACTATAGTTTGAAAAAAAAAAAATGAACAAATTCCCATCTATACTGCACATATCTTATTTGTAGTGCAAAAAAATCCCCATGAAAGAACAATACAATATTTAAAATGAAGAGCAATTTTAACCAATATAAACCTACCAGTATTCACAAAAAGAGCCGAAACAGCATACTGAAGTTTGGAATATTCAGTGAAGTACTACTAAGCCCCTGCAATAAAGTAGCCCAAATATCCAGCAACTCACTAATGCCAAAAGTTTCCTCCCAGTTGCACTGAACTTCCAAAAAACCCAGCGGCAGCAGGGTTGTGTGCTCAACAGATGGGTCACGCAGCATGGAAGTGTGACAGCGCTGTGTGGCCGTCCACTTTACAAGGGGGTTATTAGCAGTGCGCAGTGAGGAGTGTCGAGAACTGCAGAGCGCTATAGTGAGAAAGCCATAATGGAATAGGTCAGCAATGGTTAGGAACTTGAGCAGTAAAGTCTCGAACGGAAGCCGGGTGAATGACCTTGGAGGGCTGTAGTTTGAGGACCCCTGAGGTAAATGCTCCAGCACTTATAGGAATTCTTTGATAGAGCATTTACCTGCATAGGCCCACAACAATATGCTCTTATGCTGCTTAGTAAAAGGAGCCCTTCATTTTTCTACCTGGGGCTCATTCAGTTCTGCTACACATTCTAAGGACTGCAATTTCTAGGCATGTGACTACAGTACTAGCTCTGTGATCCCTCCCTTTTGTTTCTGAGGGGGTGTGGCAGTCTGTTGCTCTAACCTTTAGAAACAGCTAATAGAGATGATACCTATTTCAAATATTTGGTAACCCAACAATAAACTAAAGGCCTGCAGTTATCAAAGTGTGTATGTTGCATGTTGATGTTACATTCTACAAACTTCTGAAGGAGGCAAAACAGTGAAAAGTGTTTAGCATTAACAGACTTCTGAGAGTCATAAACCAGAGTATGTTGCCTGGTGCTTAAGAGTGATGTTCATTCCTTTTAACTGTTATGGAATACATTAAACCCATCTGAAGATGTTATTGTGGCAGATTAGTAACTAATTGCTGTCCCTGTCAGCCATCCTGCCTCCCAAATACATCATTTCTATAACTAGAGCCTGTGTCTTTATAAGGTTCGCATTGGCATGGAATGGGGAAAATATTGGGTAAAGAGGGAGTGCTGGCAAAAGAAGGCAGGAGGGAAGAAAAAAAGAGTAGGGCTTTGGAACGGAAGAAAGAGAGAGAAGGCTGCAATAGTGAGGTGAAGGGGAGACAAACTGTGTACATACCATGCTAATTTATAGGGGTGGGAGCACCATGAACTTCCCTTGGTTCTGGCTCATTTCAGTGGAAAAAAAAACATCTGTCAAACTGGGTTACTATCTGATCTATTTTTATAAGATAACCTTAATGAATATGTATGAATATATATGTAACTAGTGTTTAAGCCCGTTACATTAATGGGTGCTAGAGTAGATGTCTGTCTGGGTTTTTTTTTCTTTGTCTCATCCTATGTCCTTAGTATGTCCTTAGTGCCCCCAGTGCTGCCTTCCATGTCCTTAGTGTCCCATTCTATGTCCTTAGTGCCCTCAGTGTCTCCTACGTTCTCAGTGCCCCTTCCTATGTCCTTAGTGCCCCCAGTGCCTCCTTCCCGTGCCCTTAGTGCCCCCTGTGCCTCTGTCCTGTGTCCTTAGTGCCCCTTCCTATGTCCTTAGTGCCCCCAGTGCCTCCATCCCGTGCCCTTAGTGCCCCCTGTGCCTCTGTCCTGTGTCCTTAGTGCCCCTTCCTATGTCCTTAGTGCCCCCAGTGCCTCTTTCCAATGCCCCCATCAATGCCTTTTAGATTTTGTTCCACCCACACCCTCCCCCCGAAGCCAGCCTGCCTGCCTCCCATCCCCCTGTGCAGTAGAACCTTTCATTTCTACCCCCCCCCCCATTCTCCCGTACAGTAGAATTCGGCATTTGCAGCATGTTTCTATTTACCCCCCCCCCACGCCACTACCGCTGCTATGCAGCTGACCCCCCCATTGCGAGACAAACACAAACCTCCGGGCTGCAGCAGCTCCACAGCACTCTAAACATTCTGCTTTGCGGCCTTCTACTGTCCTGATTTCCTCTGCCGCGTCTCTGATGATGTCATTAGGGACGCGGCAGAGAAAATCAAAATAGTAGAAGGCTGCGAAGCAGAATGTTTAGAGTGCTGTGGAGCTGCTGCAGCCTGAAGGTTTGTGTTTGTCTAACGGTGGGAGGGTTGGATGGTAGGCTCAACGGGGGTTTGGGTGCGCCGGGGGACGACGACGAACTGGCTTAGAGTGAATAAGGGGGGAGTTGCCGGCATGTTGCCTGCCGCCGGTTTCTAGATTAGAATTCGGCCACCTTAGCTCGTGAAAGGACATTGAGGCCCGTCTCCCATTTTCCTTGCTCCCGAGCGCCAATTCGTTGCACGAGACGGCCGCTGTCAGCATCTGCCCGCTTCCCAACGACCTCCTCACGGTGCAATACAGCCAGCCATAGCGACATTTCTCTGGCGATGGAGGAGTAGCAGCGGCGTGTTTCCTGCCTCCGTCAATGGGCCACCGCCACAGCTAAGCGCTAATGCGCACTCCTGCCTGCCACGGACATACGGAACACGCAGATAGGAGTGCTCATGCGCCGCTTAGGATTTTATTAGATAGATAATATGCTGTGTCACAGCCCACTTCAATTCTGTTTTCATATAGCGTGCTGCTTTAGTTCAGAATCCTCCTTATACACATGTGGTTGTAGTCACCGATCAAAGACCAGCCTTTTTACTATTCTGTTCTCATATAGCATGCTACCTCAGTTCAGAACTCTTTCAACATACATGCTGTATATTCAACAGAAAGCTAAACCTTAGCAGACCAATGCACACAGAGAAGTCCATATAATTTTCTGAAATATACTTTATTGAATAAATATAGCAGATGTAGTCAAATTGGTAAATTTTTGAATATTGCAGCTGGAGGTGAAGATTTGAAGAACAGGAGCTTTGTAACAGAGGTGAGAGAATAGTTAGATAGTAAGGTATTCTAAGTTTCAGAGATGAAATGCTGCATTGTTGATCAAAGACTGGTCTTTGATCAGGGACTAGACACCTGTGTATGAGATGGAAGTAGAAATGTAACAGAGACTGATTTTCAGAGAATACCCAGAAGGCTAAGGGAGAGAAAAAAAAAGAGAATAGACCAGCTTGGCCACAGGTAGCAGAGAGAGGTCCAGGAAGTACACGGTGAGATAAGACTCAAACTCAGATGAGGAAAAGGGAGGGGGGTCAGGAGAAAGACCACTAGAAACAAAACTTATACAGGTAAGAAAGAGTGGCTGCAGTATGTATGAAACTACATTTCACACAATGCTTTGCTCACACACTATGGCAGGAAATGACTGCAGCATTACAATTCTATGAAGTGAGAGTAATAACACATCTTAAAGCTATACTATAAATTGCATGAAGCTGTCGGGGGCAGAACACCTCCCCCAAATGAAACAAACTACATCTATGCTGTACTCCAATGCACTTGAAAGCAGCTTAGCATAGAGCCTATGAGTATAGGTTAGAGAATGTAACAGCATGACTGAATTATGGTGCTGCTTCTAGTACTGCTGCCCTTGAGATGTGTAATGCCACTCGGCAAAAACAAGAAAGAAACTGCAGATGGAAATATACAAGGACAGGAATCTTTATTTTAAAAAACATATAAATTTGTAATCCTTTAAAAATGGCTCTCATATATATATGGAATAAGGACCATACACGGTCTGTGTTTTGGAGAAACACTCATTCCTCAGGGGTCCGAGATGTCCAATGTATCACATGTAGAGAGTAATGCGGAAAACAATGTAGTAATATGGTCAAAGTTTTCGAAACTGATGCGGGAAAATTCTCCTTCTGAGCTGATGCACAACTCAGGAGAATTTTCCCGCATCAGTTTTGAAAACTTTGACTTCTTCTCCCCCTCCCCACCACTCCTCTGCCTGTGGACTGGCAGCGCCCCCCCACCCCCCCACCTCCCCACATCATCCTCCCTATGATGTACAGAAATGTTTCCAGTGGCCTCAGCAATTCATTTTTGCTGCTTGCACTGGCCCTGCAGGCTTCTCTCTGCCATGTCCTGTTCTCATGGACATCACTTCCTATTTCTTCACAGGCAGGATGCAGCAGAGAAAAGTCTATGGGGCCAGTGCAGGCAGCAAAAATGAACTGCTGAGGCAGCGGGGAATGTTTCTAAGGTATAGCGGGAGTTCAGAGAAGAGGCAGGTACTGGGCCAGTGGACAGAAAAAAGGGTGTTTGGTATCACTGCTGGTTGGGCCTCAGCTAAGAATAAATAACCAAGCCCCTTCCCTCCCCCATTGGTACAATTTTGCTGGAATTGCAGGAGTGCTGCACAATTTGCACAAAACAGCAAGCATTGCAACTGTGCCTCCATCTTTTGAAAATGCATCCTGAAAACACCACAAATATTTTCATTTTGGTGGATGGAAGTTCCTTCCTGTTGCTGATTTTGCAAGGATGAAAGTGTTGGCTTGTCTGCAAGATGCAGTGGACGAGCAGAGGGACTGACTGAAATTGTTTTTGTGCTGAGATGGCGGAGACTGGGGCCTATCCTAGCATCTTCCTTGTTTAGATTGTAAGCTCATTCTAGCAGGGACTGTACTGCACTGCATACCTTTGGTAGCTCTCTAGAAATAATAGTAGTAGAAAAGTAATGGGGATTGTTCTAGCCTCCACAAAATACTACCTTAGGTGATTGCCTAGTTTGCTAAATGATAGGACCATCCTGGAGAAGGAGGTAATGTGGATGAATTCAGTGAATTTAAAGGGTTTTGGATCCTATTCCCAGATCCGAGACAAGAGAAAGCAAATTTCAGTCATAAAGGATTCTTAGATTTATAATAATTCTTTATCCTTTCCCAGGCATCCTTGTATTCTTTTAGTTTCAAGTGAAAGGATTTAAAATCTTAATTGGGAAAAACCCTCCAAGCCCTGAGTAGGGAACACAGATTGGGGGAGGAGGGAGGTGCCCTCCTAGGCCAACTGTTGTCTCTCTCTCTTTCTCTCTTCCACACCCACTCTCAGGTCCTGCACCTCCTAAGCCTGCTGCCATTAGCCTCAACCTTCCAACCTGTTCAGCTGTAGCTACAGCAGGGTGATATAAAAAACATTTACTTTTTTATTTTTTATAATGCTCCCTTCTCAAAACACAAATTTATGATCAGAAGTGGATAGGCCGGGTCAGAGGGAGGGCCTGGTGCAGGCCACAGGTAGCCTTTCAATATGGCTGCTGCTAGCTGCAGAGCTGAAGATTGATTTGCAAAGGTAAACTGACCTCACATGGGGGGGGTGGGGTGTTTCATGTTCAGTAGTTAGGTCTGCGTCAGAGATGCTGGACTATGGGGGAAGGAAGGGGAGGCAGGTGGTATAAGGAGGGCCTCCTGCTGGATCAGTAGAAGATTACGGTAACTCTCTACACTCAAGTAACTTCCTAATTACTTAGGATAGAAACACAAAATAAAGGACACTAGACTACCATACAGACCAAGAAATCTCACTCACAAATCTGTTTCCTTTTTCTTCTTTTATTTAGTGTACCAGCAAGCAGATAACAAATTGGGTCCTGGGTTTAGCCTCAGAGGCAGTGGGAAGATGAGACAAAAGTCAGGTGGTGCATAAAAAGCATGGTTTAGCAGTTGGAATCATGAGGCAAATAACATAGGCATGTGTTACAAATTCAGCAAGAGAATGCAGGCATGAGGTGTCATTGAACTGCAAAACAGTTCCCAGATATAGTCTCCTAGTGGGAAGGTATTACAATCTATGTCAGCAATCTGTCTTTCCATATGAAGAAGCTGGATCACAGCTGCCCTCCATTGTTCCAAAGAAGGTGGCTTAGAGTCTAGCCATCATATTAAAATAACTTTTATACTGAATGAATGTTGTACACTTGTAATTTTTGAAAATGAATAAAGAGTTAAAAAAAATAAATAACTTTTATCCCCAGCAATAAATATTTTTTTCATAAAAGTTCTCAGTCCTTTCAGTACTAGTGCAACAATATAACTGCATAAGAATAATATTTTAGGAGATAGAATACAACAAGCATGCCATAAGCCTGAAATACAATATTCCAAAAGTGTTGGATTACAGCACAAGAATAAAATATATGACTTAGTGAAGTCTCAGGCTGCATACACCTTGGACAGTTAGAGCTTGTTTTAATAAAATTTGTTTTGACTGTTTGGTAGATACATGCAACCTTAGTTCCCACAGGGAAATTAATAGCAAATATTGAAGAACTAAGGCCAGTACTGGGCAGACTTGCACGATCTGTGTCCGTATTTCACCATTTGGTTGAGGATGGGCTGGGGAGGGCTTAGATGGGCTTGAGGAGCTTTGACAGAGACCTTAGTAGATGGAACCTAAGCACAGTACCAGGCAGAGCTTTGGGTTTTGGCCCAGAAATAGCTAAGAAGGAAAATTTAAATTAAATCAGAATTTACAGAGTGGGTAAGGTTGGACAGACTGGATGGACCATTCAGGTCTTTATCTGCCATCATCTACTATGTTACTATAATAATAACTTTATTTATATCCTGTCATACCTATGAATTGATAACCTCCATTTAGACATAGCTTTTAGATATGTTTGGATAGTCTCAGCTGAGATCATAACTCCCAAATCCTGTGACTATTGCTGGCTAAGCCAAGTCATTCTCCGGTAACATTTCCTTTATAAATTTATGGTGAAAGTACAATGGGATAGATTATTGTGCTTCCGCAGTTCCATAGAGCAGTGATTCCCAACCCTGTCCTGGAGGAACACCAGGCCAATCGGGTTTTCAGGCTAGCCCTAATGAATATGCATGAGAGAGATTTGCATATGATGGAAGTGATAGGCATGCAAATTTGCTTCATGCATATTCATTAGGGCTAGCCTGAAAACCCGATTGGCCTGGTGTTCCTCCAGGACAGGGTTGGGAATCACTGCCATAGAGTCTAGAGTAATGCTGAGTGCATCAGTGAGGAAATATAATGGTGCAGGTGCCAATAGGCAAAAAGGTCCTGGAATAAGAGCCCAAATTTTTTAAAATCTGAAAATGATTTTACTGAGCCAAAATCCGTCAAGACCCGATAGAGATAAATGATGTTTTTGTATGTCCAATGACTGAAGGTTGCCTATGTTATACCTGGGAGCAATTCAGGATTACCACAAATAGAATGGGAGAAACCTTCAATCCTTTCTTCAGTAGGGATGAAGGATTGGGGGCAGGCAGGGAGCCTTACATACATGCTCACCATCTTGTTCTTTCCCTTTGCTCCTGTTTTTTGTTTTTTTTTAAAATCTTTGTCACTTCCTCTTGACTCCCTTCCCTGATCTTTATACTCTTTCCTTTTTCTTGCTTTCTCCCACCCCATTCCCTACCTGTCCTCTTCTTTCTATTCTCCCTTTCACTAGTCTCTTTGCTCTACTTAACCCCAATTGATCCTCTAATCCTGTTTTTTTGTGTTTTTATTTTTAATTTCAAGCATGATTTATGAGCTGCACAATTACCCAGATTTGCTGAGTTTGCCAGTACATGTGTCTACCTTCAGTGCAAGCAAGCTCCAAAAATTTATGTCTCTGTTTTTGGCACAACTGCCTCTGCACTGTTTGTGTCCTTATGTAGTTCAACCAATGCCAGCCTCATTCATTTCTGATCCTGACATCAGTTGCTCAGCAAACCTGTTTTAAACCGTCACTACCAAGTCACATGATGTGGTGAACAAGGCAGGATGTTCGGGGTAAGTCGGGGGAGGGTACAGGCACAAACAACATACCAGGCGAACTAAAATGCCAATACATTTTTGAGGCTGAGGAAAGTAGTCACCGAAATTCTGGGTCAGGGGTGAGTGCACACACTTTTGAGTCGGGAGTAGGGTCACATCATATTTATGGGTCACATTGTAATTCCGGGTCTAGGGGGAGTACACACTGTAGTTCTGGGTATATGGGGAGTACACTTTGTGGTTCTGAGCATCAGGAAAGCACAAATAACACATACAATGTTAAAGGTGTTCAAATAGCTCAAGCAGGAATATCCCCACTGAGACGTAACAAAAATATAACATGGAGGGCTATGTACGTCAACGCACACAGTTTAGGAAACAAGATCCTGGAATTGGAAACAGAAATAAGGAATGCCGACCTGGATGTGGTGGCGATATCCGAAACCTGGCTCACAGACTCCCACGGGTGGGACATGGTCATACCGGGTTACAACTTGCTTCGCCGGGACAGAGAGGGTAGGATGGGAGGGGGTGTAGCATTATATACTAAAGATGACATTAAGGTCACGAGAATCTCAGATGTCCAGTATACTGGGGAATCCCTTTGGGTTAATTTGGCCAGAGGGAAGGACAAATGCTTGTATCTTGGCGTAATTTACAGACCCCCAAGACAACAGGATGACCTGGATATGGAAATAATCGAAGATATAGAAAATATCACCTTGCGTGGGGACACAGTACTGCTAGGTGACTTCAACATGCCTGATGTGGATTGGGTTACACTTACCTCTGCTTCCGGCAGCAGCAGGAGGCTATTAAACTCTATGAAAGGAGCAAGCCTCAGGCAACTGGTGTTGGAACCGACAAGGGATCAGGCAATACTGGACCTGATACTTACCAATGGAGAAAGTGTCACAGAGGTCTCGGTGGGCGACACATTGGCCTCCAGTGACCACAACATGGTATGGTTCAATATCAGGAAAGGTTTCACTAAATCTACTACACTAACCAAAGTCCTCAAATTCAAGGACACAAATTTCAAAGATATGGGAGACTTCGTTCACCAGGCGCTACAAAGCCAAGAAGAAACCGATAACGTGGAAGACATGTGGTCGACTTTGAAGGCAACCATACAAGAAGCAACAAACCGCTATGTAAAATCAGTAAGTAAACGGAGAAGGAACAATAAGCCACAGTGGTTTACTGCGGAGATCTCAGACCTGATCAAGGAGAAGAAAAAAGCATTCATCTCTTACAAACAATCAGGGAAGCAGGACTCTAGAGCAGACTACCTGACCAAATCAAAAGCCGTCAAAACAGCAGTCAGGGAGGCTAAATTCCTCATGGAGGAGTCTCTAGCAAAGAACATCCAGAAGGGAGATAAATCCTTCTTCAGGTATATCAGTGATAGAAGAAAAAACTCAGGCGGGATTGTACGTCTTAGGACTCCAGATGGAGACTATGTGGAAAAGGATTCGGAAAAAGCCCAACTATTAAATGAATACTTCTGCTCAGTCTTCACCCGAGAAGCACCAGGGCTCGGCCCTCAGCTACAGGCAAGGGTTGGCTCAGTTGACCCGTTTAGTAACTTTGAGTTTACGCCCAGCAGTGTCTACGGTGAGCTGTCAAAGCTCAAGGTTAACAAAGCAATGGGGCCGGACAACCTGCACCCCAGGGTGCTTAGGGAGCTGAGTGATGTCTTGGCGGAGCCACTGTCCGCGCTCTTCAACCTCTCCCTTAGTACAGGCAGCGTCCCGTTGGACTGGAGGACGGCTAACGTCATTCCACTGCACAAGAAAGGCTCAAAGATGGAGACAGCAAACTACAGACCAGTGAGTCTAACATCGATAGTGAGCAAACTAATGGAAACTCTAATCAAACACCAATTAGATAAGATCCTGGAGGAGGAGAATCTACGGGATCCCCGACAACATGGATTTACTAAGGGGAGATCCTGCCAATCCAACCTGATCAGCTTCTTTGATTGGGTGACAGGGAAGCTGGATATTGGGGAGTCCCTGGACATCGTGTACCTGGACTTTAGCAAAGCATTCGATAGCGTACCACACCGCAGGTTACTGAGCAAGATGAGTTCTATAGGATTAGGTAACACATTGACGAAATGGGTTGGGAGCTGGCTTGGAGGTAGGCTCCAAAGGGTGGTGGTGAACGGCACCCCCTCCGAAATGACGGAGGTGATTAGTGGAGTACCACAGGGCTCAGTCTTGGGCCCAATCCTATTCAACATCTTTATAAGAGACTTGGCAGAAGGGCTTCGAGGTAAAATAACATTATTCGCCGATGACGCCAAACTGAGTAATGTAGTGGGCAAATGCACAACAGACGAAGATTCAATGCCTGACAACATGATGCACGACCTACTCCTACTGGAGCGATGGTCTAGGACATGGCAACTCAACTTCAATGCCAAAAAATGCAAAGTTATGCACCTGGGCAGCCAGAATCCATGCAAGTCTTATACCCTTAATGGCGAGATCCTAGCAAAAACGGTAGCAGAACGAGACTTGGGGGTAATCGTCAGTGAGGACATGAAGTCTGCCAATCAAGTGGAGCAGGCTTCGTCCAAGGCAAGACAAATCATGGGCTGCATACGAAGGGGTTTCGTCAGTCGTAAGGCGGAAGTCATTATGCCATTGTATAGATCCATGGTGAGGCCCCACCTGGAATACTGTGTGCAATTCTGGAGGCCGCATTATCGCAAGGATGTGCTGAGACTGGAGTCGGTGCAAAGAATGGCCACCCGGATGGTCTCGGGACTCAAGGATCTACCATACGAAAAACGGCTTGACAAATTACAGCTATACTCGCTCGAGGAGCGCAGAGAGAGGGGAGACATGATTGAGACGTTCAAGTATCTTACGGGCCGCATCGAGGCGGAGGAAGATATCTTCTTTTTCAAGGGTCCCACGATAACAAGAGGGCATCCGTTGAAAATCAGGGGCGGGAAACTACGAGGTGACACCAGGAAATTCTTTTTCACTGAAAGAGTGGTTGATCGTTGGAATAGTCTTCCACTACAGGTGATTGAGGCCAGCAGCGTGCCTGATTTTAAGGCCAAATGGGATCGGCACATGGGATCTATTCACAGGGCAAAGGTAGGGGAGGGACATTAAGGTGGGCAGACTAGATGGGCCGTAGGCCCTTATCTGCCGTCTATTTCTATGTTTCTATGTTTCTATGTTTCTGCTGAGCTTTATACCATATCGTACATTTTCTTCTGTACCGCAGGTTTTGACAAGGATTCAATGTGGCTTTACAATAAGATTTCTAAGCAGTGGTCAAACAATGAATCTTTTGATAATACTCTTCAGGGTTGCTCAAGTGCGGTCCTCGAGATCTACTGGCAGGCCAGGTTTTCAGAATATCCACAATGAATATGCACGAGAGAGATTTGCCTGCACTGCCTTCTTGGTATGCAAATCTCTCTCGTGCATATTCATTGTGGATATCCTGAAAACCTGGCCTGCCAGTAGATCTCGAGGACTGCACTTGGGCAGCCCTACTCTAAATCACTTGAATTGTGTAGCTGGTTTTAAGAAAGGTTTGGACAACTTCCTGGAGGAAAAGTCCAGAGTCTGTTATTGAAAAAGACATGGGGGGAAGCCACTGCTTGCCCTGATCAGTAAGTAGCATGGAATGTTACTACTCCTTGGGTTTTGGCCAGGTACTAGGGACCTGGATTGGCCACCGTAAGAACGGGCTACTGGGCTTGATGGACCACTGGTCTGACCCAGTAAAGCTATTCTCATGTTCTTACTATCGACAACTTAAGTGCATAGACAATGAGAAATTCCCTCAAACTAAACACATTTTTTATAACAGTTTCCACTGTTTTGCCTGCCCTGAAGTCAGGCTTAATGGTTTGTAATTTTCTGGAGTACCTCTGGAATCCTTTATAAAAATCAGTGTAACATTGGCCACTCTCCAAACTTCAGGTACTACAGGCAATTTAATGACAGGTTACAGATCACTAATAGGAGATCAGCAATTTCATGTTGGAGTTCTTTCAGTATCCTGGTGTAGGGCTATGCCTGCTACCCTCTTTGATACCATATTTAGGTCTTGGGTCTTTTGAGGCTAGAAACCATTTTCACTTCTGCCTGCGTCATAGAATTGCAAGCTGCTTGTCTGTTAGCCAAGGGGGCTCCACTGCCTGAGGAATCTGAGATAGGAAGGATCCAGCATGGATCGGTGGTTGTCATAGTCTGACAAGCTTTAGGACAATTTATGATGACTTCAGACCTTGGGCAGATAATGCAGGACACTTCAGTATGTGAGAAAAAAAAATCTGCCTGGTAACAAGGACCTTATTGGTCAAAGATATTGTTTTGGCGGGGGTCAGAAGAAAGGATGTGACCAGTCTCAGGTAGTGGGTGGTGAGAGGTGGAATCTTTCTTTTATTTCTGGAAAAGAAAGTGATGTAATTGCAGGTAAACAACAAAAATTTTCCTTGATTTACTCAAGAAGAAGAAAAAAAAGATATCCACAAAAATGTGTATGCTGAGGAATAAATTAGGATACCCTACACCCTAATAGCAAGTGTTACCCCCTTTGGCTGAAATAACTGCAGTGAGATGCTTCTAGTAGCCATCTACCAGTCTGGCATCGGTCTGTGCAGAATTCTTTCAGATATGAAATGTTTGAGGGGTTTCTTGCATTTACAGCCCATTTCAAATCACCCAACAGCATCTTAATAGGATTAAGATTAGGGCTTTGACTCAGCCACTCCATTTCTTAGTTTTCAGCCAGTACCTGGTGGATTTACTGGTATGTTTTGGGTTATTGTCATGTTGCAGGGTCCAGTTCCGCTTCAGCTATAATTTTCTTACATATGGTCACACATGTTCCTCAAGCACCCTCTGATACACAGTAGACTCTATGATGGTGATCTGGCCAGGTCCTGCTGGAGCAAAGCATCCCCAAACCATGACACTTCCACCTCCATGTTTCACAGTTGGTATGAGATTCTTTTCCTGGAATGCTGTAAGTCAAACATGTCCTCTTTTCTGGTGTCCAAATAATTCAATTTTAGCATAGAACACTATTCCAGAAATCCTGGTGTTTGTCTACATTCTCTCTAGCAAACTTCAGTCTGGCCTTGATGTTTCTCTTAAAAGAGCAAAGGTTTCCTCCTTGCACACTTCCCATGCAAGTCAGATTTGTGCAGTCTCTTTCTGATTGTAGAGGCATGCACTTTCAAATCAACAGTAGGAAGAGCTTGCTGTAGGTCCCGTGATGACAGTTTAGGGATTTTTGAGACTTCTTTTAGCACCTTGCAGTCTGCTCTGGGGGGTCAACTTGCTTGGACGGCCAGACCTGGGCATGTTGGCAGTTGTTTGGAAAGTCCTTCACTTCTACACTATTTTATGATTCATGGAATGGCTAATGTAAAATTCTTTTGAGATCTTTTTAAATCCCTTACCAGACTTATAAGCTGCCACAATCTTCTTTCTGAAGGCCTCAAGACAGCTCTTTTGATCTCACCATAGTGTTCACTCTCACCTCAGCAGTCATGAGCACATGTTTAAGTAGGGCAAACCTCCTTCAAAATGCTGAGTAATGATGTTCTAATCATATGAAAATCTTGGAGAAGGACCACGATTGTCTGGCAAAGTAACACAAGAAAATGGAGTAGATTCTGCACCGTTCACAGAGAAGTATGTTTATGAGCAATTTGAAAACTGAAGGTGGATAAAGCGATGGGACCAGACGGGATCCATCCCAGGATACTGAGGGAGCTCAGAGAGGTTCTGGTGGGTCCTATTAAAGACTTGTTCAACAAATCTCTGGAGACAGGAGTGGTTCCTGGGGATTGGAGGAGCGCACATGTGGTCCCTATTCACAAAAGTGGTCACAAAGATGAAGCAGGAAACTACAGGCCGGTGAGCCTCACTTAGCTTGTTGGAAAAATAATGGAAGTGTTGCTGAAAGAAAGGAATCTAATGGGTTACAGGATCTGAGGCAAAATGGCTTTATAAAAGGTAAATCGTGCCAAATAAACCTAATTGAATTTGTTGACGGGGTGACCGGATAGCTGGATCAAGGACATATGCTAGATATAATTTACTTAGATTTCAGCAAAGCCTTTGATATGGTTCCTCATAGGAGACTCTTGAACAAACCTGAAGGGCTGAAGTTAGGACCCAAAGTGGGGAACTGGGTTAGAAACTGGCTGTCGCACAGATATCAGAGGGTGGTGGTTAATGGAAGTCGCTCGGAGGAAGGAAAGGTGAATAGTGGAGTCCCTCAGGGTTCGGTGGTGGGGCCAGTCCTGTTCAATATGTTTGTGAGTGACATTGATGAAGGGTTAGAAGGAAAAGTTTGCCTTTTTGCAGATGATACCAAGATTTGTAACAGAGTAGACACCGAAGAGGTAGTGGAAAATATGAAAAAGGATCTGCAAAAGTTAGAGGAATGGTCTAATGCCTGGCAAATAAATGCAGAGTAATGCATTTGGGGATTAATAATTGGAAGGACCCGTATATACTGGGAAGTGAGAAGCTGATATGCAGGGACGGGGAGAGGGACCTTGGGGTGATAGTGTCTGAAGATCTAAAGGTGAAAAAACAGTGTGACAAGGTGGTGGCTGCTGCCAGAAGGATGCTGGGCTGTATAAAGAGAGGCTTAGCCAGTAGAAGGAAGAAGGTGTTGATGCCCCTGTACAGGTCATTTGTGAGACCCCATTTGGAATATTGTGTTCAGTTTTGGAGACCGTATCTGGTGAAGGACGTAAGAAGACTTGAAGCGGTCCAGAGAAGGGTGACGAAAATGATAGGAGGCTTGTGCCCTAAGACGTATGAGGAGAGACTGGAAGTCCTGAATATGTATACCCTAGAGGAAAGGAGGGACAGGGGAGATATGATTCAGACATTCAAATACTTGAAGGGTATTAACGTAGAACAAAATCTTTTCCAGAAAAAGGAAAATGGTAAAACCAGAGGACATAATTTGAGGTTGAGGGGTGGTAGAGCAATGTTAAGAACTTCTACTTTACGGAAAGGGTGGTGGATGCCTGGAATATGCTCCCGAGAGAGGTGGTGGAGAGGAAAACGGTGACTGAGTTCAAGGAAACGTGGGATGAACACAGAGGATCTAGAATAAGAAAATATGAAATATTAAACTAAGGCCAGTACTTGGCATACTTGCACGGTCTGTGTCTATCTGTATATGGCCATTTAGGAGAGGATGGGCTGGGGAAGGCTTCAATGGCTGGGAGGTTGTAGATGGGCTGGAGTCTGTTTTGATGGAGATTTTGGCAGTTGGAACCCCAAGCACAGTACTGGGTAGAGCTTTTAATTCTTGCCCAGAAATAGCTAAGGAAATATTTTAAAAATTTAAATTGAATCAAGTTGGGCAGACTGGCTGGACTATTCGGGTCTTTATCTGCCATTACTATGTGAACCTGATGTGATTTGAGCCACTAAGTGGGAGGATATGTGTGTGTGTTGGGGGGGGGGGGGTGTCCTAATTTATTCCTCAGTTAGAATACACATTTTTGTGGATATCTTTTATTTGTATGAATTAAAGATTTCATTGCATTTCAAATATCTACAAGGCTACACTATGTGTCTAGTATGTGCAGAAATCCTGTAATATGCACTATGAAATGCATCAAACCTATGTGATAGTTGCTAATGCACCAAGTTATGGATATTAACAGTTGTCACAGGGAGAGCCCTATGACGGCTAAAGAAACCCTGCAGTGCCCAGAATCTAAAACTAAAGCAAGGGATTGTGAAAATTGTCACCAGTTATTACTCCTAAACCTGCTCCTAGAAACAGGCAGGGAAAGAAAACACGTTTGCTTAGTGAACACCAAGGGAATGATAACACTGCAGTGACCTGGTCATCCTTGCCTAATAACAGCCAGGGAAAAGAAATGACAAGTAAAGGTAAAGGACAAACACATGGCTGGATTAGTTCCTGCAGTTAGCCCTGCTGCAAACAGGACTAATCATAAGAGTAGCCCATTTTCACAGTGGCCAATCCAGGTCACTAGTACCTGGCCAAAACCCAAGGAGTAGCAATATTCCATGCTACTGATCCAGGGCAAGCAGTGGCTTCCCCCATGTCTTTCTCAATAACAGATTATGGACTTTTCCTCCAGGAACTTGTCCAAACCTTTCTTAAAACCAGTTCTGCTCTCCGCTCTTACCACATCCTCTGGCAATGCGTTCCAGAGCTTAACTATTCTCTGAGTGAAAAAAATATTTCTTCCTTTTGGTTTTAAAAGTATTTCCCTGTAACTTCATTGAGTGTCCCCTAGTCTTTGTAATTTTTGATGGAATGAAAATTTGATCCACTTGTACCCGATCTACTCCACCCAGGAATTTGTAGACTTCAATCATATCTCCTCTCAGCCATCTCTTTTCTAGCTGAAGATCCCTAACCGTTTTTGTCTTTCCTTATAGAAGAGAAGTTCCATTCCCTTTACCATTTTGGTTGCTCTTCTTTGAACCTTTTCTAGCACTACTATATCTTTCATGAGATAAGGAGAACAGAACGCAATGCTCCAGATGAAGTCGCACCATGGAGCAATACAGGGGCATTATAACATTCTTAGTCTTGTTAACCATCCCTTTTTAAATAATTCCTAGCATCCTGTTTGCTTTTTTGGCTGCCGCCACACATTGGGCAGGTTTCATCGTATTGTCTACGATGATACCCAGATCCTTTTCTTGGGTGCTAATCCCCAAGGTGGACCCTAGCATCCGGTAACTGTGATTCAGGTTATTCTTCCCAATGTGCTTTGTATTTGTCCACATTAAATTTCATCTGTCATTTAAACGCCCTGTCTTCCAATTTTCTAAGGTCCGCCTGCAATTTTTCACAATCCGCATACGTTTTAACAACTTTGAACAGTTTAGTGTCATCTGCAAATTTAATCACCATGGTGAGTTCAAGAGTAGAGAATGACATGGGGACAAATGTGTCCTCGTCTCCGCAAGAACTCAATTTCCCTGTCCCATCCCCACTTTTGTTGCTGTCCTTGACCTTGCCCCATTCCTACAAGCTCTGCCTTAACTGCATAAGCCTCAAACACTTATGATTTTAAAGTGTTTGAGGCTTGTGCAGATGAGGACAGAGCTTGCAGGAATGGGACAGGGTCAGGAAAATAACTCATGGGGATGGGAAAATGAGTTCCCGTGGGGAATTTGTCTCCATGTCATTCTCTACATCTATAGTGTGTAAACTCATAGAAACACTGATCAAACAGCATATTGACACAATCCTAGACGAAGAAAAACTACATGATCCACACCAACACGGGTTCACCCAGGGTAGATCATGCCAATCTAATCTGATTAGCTTTTTTGACTGGGTTACTAGACAACTGGACGCCGGAGAGTCACTGGACGTGGTATATTTGGACTTCAGTAAAGCATTTGATAGCGTCCCTCATCGAAGATTACTGAACAAGCTAAAATCGATAGGATTAGGAGACATTCTAACTACATGGATTGGGGATTGGCTGAGCGGCAGACTTCAGAAGGTGGTGGTGAACGGTACCCCATCCGAAGCGTCTGACGTGATCAGTGGAGTGCCGCAGGGATCGGTCCTGGGCCCAATTCTATTCAACTTATTCATAAGAGATATGACACAAGGACTTAGAGGAAGGGTATTACTGTTCGCCAACGACGCCAAACTTTGCAACATAGTAGGCAGATGCTTATTACCTGATAATATGACACACGACCTACTGCTGCTGGAACAATGGTCAAATACTTGGCAGCTAGGCTTCAATGCTAAAAAATGCAAGATAATGCACTTGGGCAAGAGAAACCCGCGTAGAACTTATGTACTAAATGGTGAGACCTTGGTTAAGACCACGGAGGAATGCGATCTAGGAGTGATCATTAGCGAGGACATGAAAGTTGCCAATCAAGTGGAGAAGGCTTCCTCCAGGGCAAGACAAATGTTGGGGTGTATCTGCAGAAGTTTCGTCAGCAGGAGACCTGAAGTTATGATGCCGTTGTACAGAGCCATGGTGAGGCCACACTTGGAGTACTGTGTTCAGTTTTGGAGACCACACTACCAAAAGGACGTGCTGAGGATCGAGTCGGTTCAGCGAACGGCCACCAGGATGGTCATGGGGCTCAAGGATCTCACGTATGAAGAAAGACTAAAGAGATTGCGACTGTACTCACTCGAGGAAAGAAGAGAACGGGGAGATATGATTGAAACGTATAAATACATCACGGGACGCATCGAATCAGAAGATGATATCTTCTGGCTCATGGGACCCTCGACCACCAGAGGGCATCCGCTGAAAATCAGGGGAGGGAAGTTTCATGGCGACTCCAGGAAGTACTTCTTCACCGAAAGAGTGGTGGATCATTGGAACAGACTCCCACTCCAGGTGATAAAGGCTAGCAGCATGATGGATTTTAAGAAAAAATGGAATACTCTTGTGGGATCTTTAAGGGAGTAAATTCAGGGGGGGGGGGATATTTGGAATGGGCAGACTTGGTGGGCTATAGCCCTTTTCTGCCGCTTTTTTCTATGTTTCTATGTTACTCAAGAGCAGAGAGATCCAGGGTCTCAGCTAGATTTGGAGGTAATCAGCCCAGAGCAACTAAAAAAGGTATGTCTTCCAGGCAATGGTGGCAGCCACAAACCCTCAGAGTAACTCAAACCTCTGAAGGGAGCAGATCTCCTAAGGATCAAAAGGCAAGAAACAGTTACTTCACAGGAATATTAGGTAGGAGACCTCAGGAGGGTTCATAGACAACGGCGCACCCAGACAATTGAGCGCAGTGCAGAGGTGCGCGCCGCTCAAAATTACTGTTTTTAGGGGCTCCGACGGGGGGTTTTGTTGGGGAACTCCCCCACTTTACTTAATAGACATCGCGCCGGCGGTTTGGGGGGTTGTAACCCCCCACATTTTACTGTAAACTTAACTTTTTCCCTAAAAACAGGGAAAAAGTGAAGTTTTCAGTAAAATGTGGGGGGTTACAACCCCCCACACCACGATGTCTATTAAGTAAAGTGGGGGGGTTCCCCCCCACGCCCCCCGTCAGAGCCCTAAAAACAGTAATTTTGACCGGCGTGCGCTGTGCTCAATTGTCTGGGCGTGCCTTTGTCCCGGTGCGCTTTTGACCTGACACCCCTCAGGAGTGAGGATTCTAATAGTTCTTTTGAGGTTAATTCTAATGAAGTTGAAATGCCAGAGGAACTATATAATGAAGAAATGGAAACTGAACCTGATGAATTAATAGTTGTGGATGACATGGAAATGTAATGAATCCTGTGGAAACAAAGTATTGTTTCTAGAAAAGTGGTAATGCATCATAAAGTTTTGAAGTGAAAGTTAAAGTCAATGCTACAAATTTGGGCAGTCACAGAGGAACTGTATGCAGCCTAGCCAAGCAGTGTAGGCCGGTGCAAGGTTTTATGTGTTTAAAGTGAAATTCTGTTTTTGGATTGGAATCTTGTAGAGCACAGACAAGGTGAAATAGCCCTCTGAAGGTTTTCTTTTTCCCAACTAGTTGGGATTGTTGGGCAGGGGATCTGTAAAAGCTGGATCTAAAAGGGTTAGGAAGAATCCCATGCCTTGGAGAGTGAATTATGGTTTTACCCCAAGGAGCTACTTCAGAGGCAAGTTGCTGTTGACTACAATATTGCTTTGAGCCATAGTAATACTAAGCACTGTGATCCAACAAGTTGTGTGGAATTAAGAAGTGTTTTGGTTTTGGCATTTTTGCAACTACTGAGGGGTTTTGGTCACCACCTCAAGAAAACATGTACTGTTGTACAGAGTAGCAAAATAAAGTTCACTCTGCACAGTTTTTCGTTGTCATTTATTTTTATTTGCATACCCAGCTACCCTCCATACCTCGCCTTACCACTTGGCCAAGGTTTGGGTAATCCGTGTCAGGGCTCTGGTCTGATCCAATCCAGGCCTTGCCCGGTCACACAGTGCATAAAATATCAAAACACAAGAAATTCCTCGTCGCCATAAAGCTTTACTATAACATTGTGAACACAACTTTTATTTTATAAACACAACAAATATACAGAAAAATGCACCATAAACTTGCACATAACTGTGTAAAAAGCCTTACAAATATGAGTTGATGTGCAATATTAATGAGCACCCTGAATATTAACAGTGCACAAATGAATATCAACCTGAATAATCAGAGCAATTGGGCAGTGAAACATTCCATTTCATTCAAGATTCACTTCCCTCTGTGTATCAAGACATGTTATACTGTTCCAGCTAAGCTTACTACATCCTAAAACAGCATATACAATTACAATTCTATATAGTACAAAATCCCTAAAACAGCACTTGAGGCATTTTGTAAAGATAATATCTTTTTCAGTAGGTAGGTGCGTCATTCTGGACAAGCAGGTTATCTCCCCATGGTCATAAGCTATATGCAGAAGGAATCTACTCCGGATTTTTTATGTGATCCTTCTACTTCACTAGGAGCTCTACTGCCACCTGCAGTTAGTAACCAAGCAAGCAAGAGCTCCATCAAAATTTTGTGAAGTAAGGACAAAAATGGGAAGTTTCTTAAACAAACCAACTGTTCTGCTCAAACATACTAACACTTGAACACATGGAAAACTTTACTGTGTCAGAGGACTGAAACCCTACCTCATCTGTCAAGCAAGCAATGTCCAACGTAATAACCCTGGTGCTCTCAATCTTTAACTACTACAACGCGATCCTACTGGGCATTCCAAAATACATGATTAAACAGATTCAAATGGTACAAAACACAGCAGCAAGATTTCTGCTGGGAAAATCGAGGCTGACGAGTGCCACAACGCTACTGAAAAAACTATAATGGCTCCCATTGAAATCAGGGTGAAATTCAAGATCTTACTGCTGACACACAAAATCATTCATCTTTCTGAACTACAATATCTAGCGGGCCAGACTACATCAGCACACAACACGCACACTACGCTCAAGCCAAAATCACCTGCTGGAAATTCCCTCCTTCAGAGACATCAAATACAAAAGCATCAGGAAAAGAATGTTCTCAGTGATGGCTCCAAGGTGGTGGAACACCCTCCCAAAGGAGCTAAAACTAGAAAAGGATACCGGAAAGCTCAAGAAAGGAATACAGATCATCCTCTTTCACAGACTACTTTAGCCAATAAAACAACAGAGGAGACAGTTGGTCAGTCCCCCACCGCCCCACCCCCAATAGGAACACAATGAAAACCCAGAAAACTAGACTCTGATAGAATATTATATAGAGCCCATGTAATGTAACACCTTGCAGAAGCTCTTTGTAACTTTGTATTGTTGTATCACCTCTACAGAAGCTCTTGTATTGTAACACCCCTACAGAAGCATCTGCAAACTGCTCTGAATTGTCTCCCCAGTAATTAGTAGCGGTATAGAAGCTCACAATGAACAAGTAACAGCCAACAGAAGCATCAAAGGAGCTCAGGTAGTACTGACTGGCATCCAAGATACAATTTAGAAGAATAAACAGAACGAGACGGTAGGCAGGTGCAGGGTGGGGATCCAGAATGACACTCCTACTGGAAAAGATATTATCAAGGGTAAGGACAAAATCTCTTTTTCCATTGCAATAGATGTGTCATTCTGGACAAGCAGGATGTACAAAAGCAGTTCCAGAAATCTAGGGTGGGCTGACTGTGCTGGCCGGTAACCTGGAAGATTCAAAGCAGAGTCCTGTCTTGCCACAATGTCCACCCTGTAAAACTTTGCAAATGTGTAGAATGGACCAACTCACAGCTCTACAAATCTCCACCAGATAGACTGCCCTAGCCTCTGCCCACGAAGAGGCTACACTTCTGGTTGAATGTGCTTTAACAGAAACAGGAGACTGTTTCCCACAGATAATGTAGGCTGACAAAATGGCTTTACGGATCCATCTGGAAACTATGGCCTTAGAAGCAGGCATGCCTCACTTACATAAATGAGTCATCATAAACAGATGGTCAGAGTCTCTAAGCTCATTAGTGACTTCCAGATAACAAAGAAGCACTCTTCTGATGTCCAACTTCTTCAAAATGCAATCTTGTTTCTTAGAACCTGTAGGCTGGAAGACAGGTAAACACATCTCTTGATTAACATGAAATGCTGAAACCACCTTCGGCAGAAAAGAAGGGACAGTGCAAAAGGAGATTCCAGTCTTCGAGATTTTAAGGAAAGGCTCTACAAAAAGAGCCTGGCGCTCAGACTCATCACGCTGAGGTTACTGCTACCAGAGAAGCTACCTTTAGCATCAAGTCCAAGAGGGACACTTCTTCCAGCAGCTCAAATGGAGCTTTAGTAAGGCCTCTCAAAAACACATTAAGGTCCCATGAAGGGAACGATGGCCTGACACAGAAAGCACCCTTCAGAAATCTGGTGATGTCTGGATGAGATGCCAACATAGGTCTACGGTCCCGAGCTCTGAAACAGAGCCCAGCAACTTGAAGCCACTGTAAGGCCCTCATCAAGGCCTGCATGGAGAAAGGCTAACACTACCAAAATCAGAGCTGAAAACAGCTCACATGTTCATGGGCGCACCAATACCAGAAAGTCTTCCATGCTTTAGTGTAGGCAGAGACTATAGTAGACTTCTTAGACTTGAGAAAGGTGGGAATGGCCACTTCTGAATACCCTTTGTGCTCTAATGCTTCACGCTCAAGAGCCATGTTGTAAGAACAAAGCAATCCAGATCTACCATACATACCAGACTCTGAAAAAGGAGGTCTGGATGCACTTGCAACAGGAGGCCATGGTCTGTTTGAAGACACATCAGATCTGCATACCACAGCCTATGAGGCCAAATCTGGAGCCACCAGAATGACTCTTCCCTGATGAGTTGCATTCTGTTGAAAGACATGGCCTATCATGGGCCAGAGAAGATAGACATACAACAGGATTCCCTGAGGCCAAGGCTGGACTAGAGTATCTAGGCCCTTGCTTCTGGGCTTGAATCTTCAACTGAAGAGTCTGTCTGCTTTCTTGTTTTATGCCATTGCTATGAAGTCAAAGTGTGGATGACTCCAGCACTGAACAATGGCCTGAAACATTGCCATTAACAACATCCACTCACCCAGATCCAAGGTCTATCTGCTGAGGAAGTCGGCTTGAATATTACCCACACCCACGACATGCACTCCCGATAGCACCTGAAGATGATGCTCCACCCAGTGAAAGAGAATGCAGGCTTCCAAACAAAGAGATGCAGTCTTAGTGCCTCCTTGGTGCCACCACTGTAGCATTATCAGAAAAAGCTATGATCACTTGACCCTCAAAAGTTTTCTGCAATTTCTCCAGAGCCAACCAAATGGTATGCAGTTCTACCCTATTGATAGACTACCTCTTCTGAGAGAGTGCCCAAAGCTCCTGAATCGGACTGGCATCTGTCATTACCACCACCCAGGAAGCAATCCGCAGAGGCATGCCCTTGGAGAGGTACTGAGGACGGAGCCACCAGTCCATGCTGGCTTGAGCCTCCAGTGTCCAAGGTAAACATTTCTGCAACGCATCCACCTATGGAGACCAGCATTAGAGTAATTCTGGAGGATGCATGTAGGCTGTCACCCAAGGTACCACATCTATTATGGCCACCATGGACCTCAGGACTTGAAGATAGTCCCATGCTGACGGAGTTGACTTGTCCAAGAGACAAGAAATAAGAGTACAGCTTCTGTATGCGTGCCTCTGGAAGATAGGCTGCCATGGATTTCAGTAATGTACAATCCAGTCCAGGTCCTCCAGGACTCGGATCCAGTGTGCTGAACCTTAGATAATAAAGGAGCTCTGATCAGCCAATCATCCAGGTAGGGATGCACTTGCAGTCCCATCTTGCGCAGGTGAGCTGCTACCACAACCATCACCTTGGTGACGGTGCGAGGAGCTGTTGCCAGACCAAAGGGTAGAACTGAAAATTGATGGTGATTTTCCAGAACATGAAATCTGAGAAACTTTCTGTAGTCTGGGAAAATAGGTACATGCAAGTAGGCATCTGTTAGATCTAGAGAGTCTAGGAACTCTCCCAGGATCACTGCCGCTATGACAGATCGAACCGTCTCCATGCAAAAGCACAGAACTTTGTGCACTGTATCTGCATAAGGTCCAGAATGAGTCTCCAATCATCAGAGCCTCTCTTAGTCAAAGGCTCTATGGCTTGAATATCGAGCAACCTTCTCACAGTGGCTTCCACTTTAATTGCCTTTCAGGGCGCTCTGTGGGAGAGTCCACAAACCAATCCGATAAAGGCTAGGCAAATTCCAGCTTGTAACCGGGCCGAATGATGTCCAAACCCAGCAGTCGGACAAAATCTGAACCCAGGCCTGCAAAAACTGAGTGTGCGCACCCCCTATATGAAGATGGGCCGCCCTCAGCCTGGTGTCATTTCAACTTCTCGGTAGATGGAGCTGCATGGTAAGCAGAGGCCTAGTTATGGCTGGATCCAGAAAACCTATCTGTAGCCCCGGGAGAATCTTTGTGACGTGGAACTGGAATGTTGTCAAGAGCGCCTGGAGCCACGAAAATTAGAGCACCCTGAGCCTTTACAGGTTCTGGGTTTACTATCAGGCAGGTCTTGGGGCAACGGTCCACCATGCAGTTCATGAGATCATCTAGGCCTTTACCAAATAATAGCTGCTCCTTAAAAGAGAGTCTGGCAAGAGTAACCTTGAGGTGGAATCACCAGCCCATTGTCTTATCCATAGCATTCTATGAGCAGAAATTTAATAAACTGATGCTTTACCCAGGACACGTATGTCATACAGCGCAGTAACTACATAATCTACACCAGATATAAGAAGCTGAGAAGGAGGTTCCTCTCTCTCACTTTCCCAAGGTGCATAATCTAGGCAGACAAGCATGTGTGACAAAGGACACCGCCAAGGTAGCTTTGACTCCCAAAGCCACTACCTTGAAAAAAGTCACAGAGAACTACATCCTCTCGGCGGTCCTCCATGTCCTTGAGGTGCAACCAAGGAATCCACTTTAGGCTGACTAAAAAGTTGCTGACACTCCTGTGCCATAGGATACAGCCTAGACATGGCTCTCACTACTTTGAGACCCCTTTGGAGAATCCCTCTGCTCCATGATCAAGATGTTAATATCTGGATGCCAAGGATATGCCAAGGACTGAACCCTCACTCCACACATAAGGGAGGAGGAGGAGATAGAAGCTGGATGAATGGCTAAATTCAACTCATGCAGAGACTCCAAAATAAGATCCGATAAGGCAGCAGACTTAAATAAATGCAGAACCATGGGATCATCTCCAGGTTCTACAACCAAATTAGGATCTAAAAAGCCAGCATGTATGTTCCCTGGTCCCCTGACAAGGGGAGGAACATCCACAGAAAACAAAGGATCAAAAAAAATCATCATCTTCTGTATCCGCTGGAGAAAGGTTTCCCAAGTTCTGAACAGTGGCAGACTGTGAAGGTCATGCCCTAGGACAGCTTGCGGCTCAGTTTGCTAGAGCAGGGGTGCCCAACCTGCTTCCCTTCCCTGTAAAGAGGACGCTTAAGCGGCAAGCCGACCAACTTTCACCACCCGACGTCAATTCTGATGTCTGAGAGTAAGTTCCGGGCCAGCCAATCGCTGCCTGGCTAGCCCTGAACTTCCTCTCTGACATCAGAATTGATGTCGGGTGGCAAAAGTTGGTTGGCCCGGTGCTTCAGCGTCCTCTTTACAGGGAAGGGAAGCAAGGAGAGCTCAGAACTCGGCAGCAGCATATTCCCCGGCGGCGGAGGCAGCCTGTTCCCCAATGGCGGTGGCTTGGGGGAGGGCAGTGAGGGAGAAAGAAAGAAGGGGGCAGGGTGAAAGAGAAAAAGTTGGGGGAGGGAATGAGGTCTGAAGAAGAGGAAGCATACAGGAGGCTGAAAGAAGGGAAGAAATATTGGATGCACAGTCAGAAGAATAAAGTGCAACCAGAGACTAATGAAATCACCAGACAACAAAGGTAGGAAAAATGATTTTATTTTCAATTTACATTACATTACATTAGGGATTTCTATTCCGCCTGTGCCTTGCGGTTCTAGGCGGATTACAATATAGAAAATATCTGGGACATTCCAGTAGAATTACATTTCAGGATAGGAGTAAGTTACAGGAACAGTGAAGAGTTATGATATTACAATTTCACAGAAGATATTACTTATTACAGAAGATAATACATATAGCAGAAGATAATGCATTTTACAGAGGTAATACATGTCAACTCGATCAGTTAAGTCGGGTGTAGTGTAGAAGAGTTACAGTACATTCTTGATCACAGACAAAGAGATAATATGGATGAGTGATTCCGAAGTCGTTGATTGGGAACTCATTGGGCGGTGGTTAGAGTGATGGGAGATATTTTTTGAACAGTAGTGTTTTTATTTCTTTGCGGAACTCTTTTATGTCTGTTGTTTTGGTCAGTAATTTAGAGATGTCAGAGTCTATTTTGGCTGCCTGTGTCCCCAGGAGGTTGTCGTAGATCAAAATGTGTCCGTTTTGAGAATTTATATCTGCTGTCTATATTTTGCACTATGGTCCCCTTTTACTAAACCGCAATAGCGTTTTTTAGCGCAGGGAGCCTATGAGCATCGAGAGCAGCGCAGGGTATTCAGCGCAGCTCCCTATGCTAAAAAACGCTAATGCAGTTTAGTAAAAAGGGAGGGGGTATATTTGGCTATTTTTGTATAGTTGTTACTGAGGTGACATCGCATAAAGTCATCTGCCTTGACCTCTTTGAAAATCCACGGAATATAAATGATAATTAACATTTTCTCTGCGTACAGTGTGCTTTGTGTTTTTTAAAAAAATTTTATTGTTGGTAGATCATTTTGACTTGGCCACGAAGGGGGAGGGGGAGGGGTGCTGCTGAAATCTAGTAATCCTTGTAGGCTTGACTGTGCAGGGAATTATTTTTGTAAAATCATGTTTTGTTATGTGACTGGCATTATATAGACTTTAATTTCTATGAATAAATAATAGAATGAAAATGATTTAAAATAGCTTGCTTGTTTTTATGCGCATGCGCTGAAGGGAAGTGGAGAGAGAATGGGCTGAGGACGCTGAAGGGAAGTGGGGAGAAGATGCTGATTTATAAATTGACAATTTGTATAGAATATTGTTTCTTTTTATACTTTAATATAATAAGTTCAGTATAAAACTATTCGAGGCTTGTGTGGATGGGATCAGATGGTTTGTGGGGACGGAGACAAATTTTTTCCCTGTGTCATTCTCTAGGCTCTTCCACGAATCGATTTAGACTATGTGCGGGCGAGTGGGGTGTCAGTCGGGTTGACATAGCCGTTGTAGCGCAAGCGTGCGTGGGGTATGGCTCTCAAAAGAATATTAATCGTTGTATTGCTGATCTTTGGCTCTTTTGACTAATGAGTTTGCCTACCACTGCCCTAGGAGGCTATGCTCTGAGAAGATAAGTCTGATGCGCAGCAGGACTGCACAGGAGGAGCATGAAAGGTTTTCTTCAAAAATTTCAAAAAGTCCGAGAAGGCATCTGGACCAGGGAGTGCTGAGTCACTCTGTGATTATTCTATTTTGTGTTTCTTGGGCTGTGAGGCGTCCATGTTCTTAGGCCCCATAAACAGAAAAGGTTGCCCTTTTTGTCATCCGAGTATGCAGAGGAGAGGTTAAGCTGGTTGCTCTCATCTCTCCAGACCACACAGCGCAGCTCCTGAGGTGCAAAGGTTTCACAATCTTGGCACAAATTTGTGGTAGCAGAGCCCTTTGACTCCAATCCAACCAGTTTTGAAGCAAAAAATGAAGTTTTGGAAGTGCAGGTAACTTCTGGAAAAAAGACTGCAATAAATCCATGATTTTCACACCTAAAATTGCTAAAACAAACTTACAAAAGTAATCCCCCCCTTGAGAATTTAGGATTTTTCAGGTGGGAGAACACAGGGAAACATGCAGAAACCTTGAAAAAAATATTTTTTTGGGACTCCCTCCCCCCCAATTCATCTCATAGGCTGTAACAGTCTTACTCACTGTGATCTGTGCTGACAATGTGCTGCAGCCTGCCTCAGTAGCTGGTAAGGAAAAGAATCACTGCCTTATCCCCAAAATGCTTCCATGCTGATCTTCGGGCTGCCAGCCAGACACGTTTTCTGACCGTACCCCCAACCCTGCGGACAGATGGATACGCTACCAGAAGGGAGAAGGCGAAAAATGCAGCTGGGCACTCTGCGAGACACCGCTGAATCTCCTAAGGATGCCTAACAGCCTGCGCTCAAACCCCTGCTAAGCAGTAGGTGAGGGCCCCAAGTTCCAAAAAAAGACAAGTAAGCTGGCTAACAGGTACCACCAGGGATCAGCCTGTCAGCTGCAGACCAGAGTCTGCTTCTTCTCTATACAGGCAAAGCTATATTGAAGATTTAGCGCCGAGCACTGAAAACACCAAATAAAATAAGAAAAAGGCGAAAACAGAACAGAAACACTGTGCAGAAGGGAAAAACTGCAGGTAGCAGTAGAGCTCCCAGTGAAGGAGGAGGATCACAGAAAAATCCAGAGTGGATTCCTTCTGCATATGGCTTATGGCCATGGGGAGATAACCTACTTGTCCAGAATGACACACATTGCACTGGAAAAAGAAATACCGAAATAAATATCCAATTCCAACATGTAATCTCATAATATTCAGTGTGTAGAATACAAGCACAGCAAGAGAAGTCGAAAAGAGTTCTGTAAAGATATGTGAGGGGAGATGAATACACTTTCATCAAACTGAAGTGAGCTGGACAAATGTCCCATTCTAAGGAAAAGAATGGAAACAGTATTAGAAAATATCAAACAAGGACAGATAGCTCTTCAATAATGCACAATGTAGATGTGTTGCCAAATGTGAGACTGAAGGCTGGCAATACATACCCTGGTTTACCTTGTTACCATCTATCATAAAATGAACCACTTAAATTATCATATCGCTTTACTGTATTTCAACACATATAAGATGTTTTTAAAAGACAAAGACCCCTATCATCTTTATTATAACAGTTATAACATTGTGGCAGTTTGGATTTTGGGGACTAACAGTGGGTGCTTAATTTCAAAACACTACCACACTATATAACCTAAAATTCCTCTGACTATTCTGACAAAATTTAATTGTAGGCAAATTTTTTTGTGGGGTTTGTAGTTAATAAAGATATTTTCTAAGCTTGCCAGAGATCAGAAGTGTAGTATTCTTTTGACCTCAATACATGCACTGGAGCCATGAGGTACTTCTGAATCCAATCCCTTGAAACAAATTTTCACAGTTACAATAAGCTACATTATTTGTTTGAGAAATGCTCTATGCTAAAGGTATTATCACAAATATGTCCAACAAACATATGATACCAACTCAGGTATTTATGCTTAATATTTTAACACGTCTGTGTGTTGACAATTTGCACAATTTATATAATGCAGCATCAGAAAATAAGTATAATTCAGTAATTAGAGTTTATAGTTTTCTTTAGTGTCCTAAAAAAAAAAAAAAAATCAAACTGCATGATCTAAAAAGTTGACGGGAGAAATAAGAGGGATTATGCCTTTGAAAAAGCTCCGGCAAAACATGTCAGTAAGATAATCCCGATTTGTTGCTGGACCACAATTCAAAAGCTAAGTATATTTACAAGCTTTCTGAAAGTTAATGAAAAATAACTATTTAAACAAATTTGAATCTTATAAATGATGCATTTTAAAATCTGAACCGGTAAGAAACGTACACATCAAGCTTAAGGCTATGAGCCAAGTCAGCCTCGAGTGGTGTTCTGAGGTTCTTGAAAAAGACTTGAAAAAATTGAATAAGCTTTGGATACTTTATGTATGTTCTTACTGGAGATACATGGTGTAATGATATATAATATCTAAAGCTAGAGACAATTTGTGCTGTTGACTTATCTAGAGGAAAGGGTACATAAGACATCTGAATCTGTAGCTCCATTCTTGGGCACTCACCTGTTTGTACTGCAAAGTGATGTAGTGTAGTACTCTTTACCTCCTCAGGGTATGACTAAAGCACCCAGCTTCAATCACAAAATGATAAAATTTCTTTCAAACTCCGGTCTCTACATGAAGTTATGCAGCATTAACTACAGGTCTAGGGCCTGTGAAACTGATTTTAGATAGCATCCTCTTGTTTTCTCATTAATGAAAAGCAAAGCATAAAAGCAAGTCCCCATCAGCTCCTTATACATATTGGAATATATTCCAGTTCAGCTTTGAGAGCAGATGTTGATTTGTGCTCATTTTTTGACCGCAGAGGACACAGACAAAAAAAAACAACAACCCAAAACAACACACAGTTTTTTTGTGTGTATTTTTTGTTAAATCTTTTGTAAAGCTTATATGATATCAGTTAATGCTTGTGCAACTGCGGCATACAGATAGTTATGCAGCTTTGGACCATCAATGTTATTCCAGCTTCAAACCCCTATAAACAAAAAAAGATTCACTACAAGAGAAATCTGCATGCAATTCAACCTCTTATGTTTCATATTCACAAACCTACACCAATTTTGAAAGCAAATACTGCACCTCCAAATTACGTAATTCTCAGGTCTCTCCAAAACACTGAAGACCTAAAGTTTTGTTTCCATTGTATTAAAACCAGAACAGGTAGAGAGTGATAGTAATATGACAGATTGTTTCTTTAAACAGAGCTAACAGCAATATATCTAAAAATGTGGAAGGATGTCCAATAAGCTCAACATACATTTTACAAACAAAATCATAATAGCAGAGGAAGAGGAGGTATGTAAGGCATAAATGGAGAAGGGGCAGTGCTACTCTCTATGCAAGAATAAAGGAAGGGGGCACAGGTAAAGGCCCAAAGAGTAAAAACTGAAAAATTCAGAGGAAGGTTAAAAAAAAAACCAACCCTAAAATTTATTATAAGGATGAGCCAAAACATTTAAAATACTTGAATATTTTACCTAGTGATCTGTGCATAAAGGACCTGGAACGCAGAGGATTTGAAGGTCTTATTTTCACTAAGTGAGTTTAATCACTTGAGAGACAAATACACAGACCATCAACTGAAACCACCATAGCTCAGAGAGCATCCAAAGTTTGGGGGAAGGACAAGGCAACCAGCCATGTTAATTACATTACATTAGTGATTTTTATTCCGCCATTACCTTGCGGTTCAAGGTGGATTACAGAAGAGGATTTCAGAATTACAGAAGAGGATTTCTAGACATGTCCAAAGGTGTTACAGAGTAGAGTGGGTTGCTTCAGAGGATTGAAATGTTTCATACAGTGTAAGTTAGTCTTCATGGATTTTTTTAATAGCAGGGTTTTTATTTCTTTCCTGAAAGTTTTGTAAAAGTTGCTAAGTGTATGTGCTAGACACCTCCTCTTTACATTCAGCAACCACCCCATCTACAATTCATGTCATGTTTTGTACGTAGTATGTTATTGCCTTTTAACTACAATATATGTGATAAAACATAAGTAATTAATTTAGCACAGCCACATGCTGTTTGGGATCCTGACACTGTGTTTATGATGAAACAGTATTTATGATTAAATAAAAATAAAAAACCTTTAAAATGATAATTGTAATACTTTTAAAGTAATACCTTCTAAAACTCTTACCTCCTTGGTGTTTTTCACAAGAATCCTTCTGGCCTACTTTCACTGGAATGAAGAGCACATACTGCAAAAAATGAAAATGCTAGAAAGAATGTGTCAAACTTCTGAAGCAAGTTACTTCTGCAGGGAAGTTCAGGCCTCTGCTCACATTACAGAGTACAGAGGTATTTGTATTCCTGCTTCTTCCATCTGAATCATGATTGAAAGGTACCACGCTGCATTAGAAGGAGCATCTACAAGTCAAAATTCTCTACAGTTTTACTCTGAAAACCAGGTCACTTGGCACCTGATGCACAAAACTGATCAAAGCTCCAAAATGTTCTTCCATTTCATTAATAGTGGACCACTATGTGAAACAAATTTATTTTACAAAATGGAAAGACCGTTTATTTCACCTCTAGATTTGTGAAATATGGCTGCCAGAATAGTCCCATATTTCTTCCCTGTCTCCTCATATATAGTTCATGTTTCTAGAGCAAACTGCAGCCAGTGTTACTCTGGCTGAACACAATTCAAGTGTGCTCTGGTATTAATTCAAGATGTTGCTGCTTCTACCTTGTTTGCTTAGAGCAATGCTTCATCAAGTACTAAATATATATTAGTTTAGTCAAGGTCTATGTAAAACACTAAAAAGTCAATTGATTACTGTATCAAGAGACTGGGATTAGGATTAACCAAGATAATACTGTTACCATCAGTGACTACTAAAATTTCGGTTCCATTCTGTGATAAAGAGGAGGAATGTACAGAAATATCACTAAAAGCCAACATATATTTTAATCAATTTGAGTGTTTCAAGGCTCAAGTTAAATAAATAGTCAAAGCCTCAATATAAAACTCTACACAGTCAATTGTTTGAGCTCATTTAAATAGCATTTCAAAAAATTTCAATGAAGAACATTTAAATGGAAAAATTAAAACCAAAAATGAGCCCTGTCCAAGGGGAAATGGGATAAATTTTTAATTTCTGTAGTGCTGAGAGGTCAAGTTTATCCAAGCTTTCTGTAGTGCATGCATTAGATGTTCATTTTGTAGTCTTTAAAGATGGAGCCAGACAAAACAAACCACAAGATGAAAATTAGGAGCTCTCCTGCAGCTCATCTTCTGTTTCCAGTTCTGCTAGTTGCCGTCGCAATGCATTGACTTTCACCTGCAGCTCCTTGTTATATTCCATAATGTGGATCATCTCATCATAAGCTTCATCCAGATATTTGGAAGATCTATTCCAACGAAGGAAAACACCTGCATGTGGAAAAAGGAGAGATTATCAGAAGGAATCTTCAGAGAGTTATCCATATTATTCTGTGGTAGCAAAAAAAAAAAAAAAAAACCAACAACAAACACTCATCAAAAAGGAGGCAATGTTGGTACCTTGGTAGACTAGCAGATTTACTGAGAAACAGCTTTCAAGAACAAGAAAAAAATGGATTCTTGTAGTCAAAATTTATGCCTTAATCATCATATCGAAGGGTTATTAGTCTTTGACATAGTATTTGGAGGAAGAAATCTCCTTGATATTCTTGCATCAGAAAGAATGCCTTGTTAAGCTCCATTAAATTAGAGTAGGGATGAAGAACCTATTGTACACAATGGGCAGCATTACTGGGGGAAGGGAGGGCAGCATAGAACAGACAGCTGATTGCAGCAGAGTGGAACAATAGCTCATTATGTTGGAGCAGACCAGAAGTGTGCTGTGTAAACTGATCAAGGGGCCAGACAGCCCACAAGCCAGAGGTTCCAGACCCCTGAGTTATAGAATGAGTCTGGAAACTCATACAGCTTTAGTGCTTGTTATAAGAATATCATGACTATAAATCTGTCTTCCCCACCATTATATACAGGGCGAATCAAAAATTAAAGGCAATTGGTTAAATTACATGATAACTGGGAACAGAGCTAGCGAAATGCGACATATGTACTTGTACATTGACTGTTGGATAGTTTGTCCACATACAGTGCTGTGCTCGCTCATTAGTCATGTGGCATCAATGAGGTCAGAAACATGGCGGTCCATTGCAAGATTGTACTATCAAAGAACAACATGCAGTAGTGTGCTTTCTTTGGGTAGGAGTGAAACCTGTGGAAATTCACCGTCACATATTGACCTAGTATGGACATAGCACCATGAATCAATGAAAGGTTTATTAATAGGTGAAGATTTAAAGCGGGAAGAACAGGTATAACCAACAAAGGTTGTTCTGATCACCTATCAACATCACGCACACAAGAGCACATGGACAGGGTAGATGCCTTGATTAGAGAAGACCGGTGGATAACATTGTCTCAACTGTCTACAAAATTATGGATCTGCATTTGCCAAAATGCATGACTTGGGATGCAGGAAAGAATGTGCACGATGGGTTCCTAAACAGCTTACTGATCTGCACAAGGAACAGCGTGTGGAGGTTGCAACCCAGTTCCTGAGAGTATCTCTGGCAGTGTTCAAGGTCCGTTTAAAAGTCCACCTCTTTGAGAGTGCTTTCAACTCCTAACTCTTTTCACCTTGGGTTCTGCATCCCCTACCCTCTATGTCATGTCTGTCTGTCCAAATTCGATTGTAAGCTCTCTTCGAGCAGGGACTGTCTATAAATGTCAAAATGTACAGCGCTGCGTAAGCCTTTCAGCGCTACATAAGTGATAAGTAGTAGCAGTACACTTCTCCCTCTGTATTTGCGGGGGATATGTTCCCGCTATAGCCGCGAATATGAATTGTATTTGTTAATCGCAGTTTTTTGTAAAAGATAGCGGTTTTGTTACTAAAAGGACAACTAAATACTATACAGTAAATATTCCCAATGTTGGTCGAATAACGATACAGTATTCAATAAATACAGTTAATATATACAGTACTGTAACAATATTTATTGAATACAAGTACTGTAATAATCTCAGGGTAAACAAAAAAGTTCAGTACAGTACTACTTTCCCAACAAGGAAAAAAAAGAAATATTTAATACTTCAAGTGCAATACTGGAATACCTGTACAGTACTGTATTAACTGTATTTATTGAATACTGTAACTATTTATTGAACAATACAAGTATTATAATAATCTCAGGGTAAACAAAAAAGTTCAATACAGTACTGCTTTCCCAACAAGTGCAGTACTGGAATATCTGTACAGTACTGTACAAAAATTAGGCAGTGTCTTCATCCTCATCGTTCTGTACAACTACCGCAGGAGGAGACGAAGCAGATAATTGTGCAACAGGGGCAATGTCTTCATCCTCAACATCCAGTACAAGCACTGCAGGAGGAGGAGACGAAGAGGATAAGCGAGCACAGGGGCCTCCTCAGGCAGTAGAAGTGGGTCTTCAGTACGAGGAAGACAAAGAAGATGCCTCCTCATGGGTGGAAGAGGTGGATTGTGAGGCAGTGGATGGAGAGGCATTCCCTCTCAGTATCTTTTGAAAATACATTGTGATTTCCGTCTGGCTCTTCTCCTTAAGCATTTCTTTATATATATTTTTGTATGCTAACTCCTTCACCTTTAATGGACTTACCATGGATGGGTCGATGTCATAGAAAAAGTCAATCACACCATTAAACCTGCGTATGCCCTTTGCAATATTATCCAGTGTAAACTTGTCTTCAGGCACCTCTTCTTCTACTCCTCCTTCCTCCTCTTCATCTGGTATTGCCTCTCCTTCAGGAGTGGTCAGGTCAATGAGATCATCTTCTGTTAGTTCATTTGATCTGCTGTCTATTAAGTCTTGAATATCCTCCATATGCATATCTTCAAAGCCTTCCCCACCCATTTGCTTTGCCAAGTCAATGATGCCTTCCATAATTTCTTGGCCTGGCTCTGTGATATTTACATTGATATCCCTTTTTACACATTCAGGCCAAAGATTTTTCCAGCACAAGTTCACTGTCTCTGGCTTGACAGCTTTCACCGCTCTTTCAATAATTTTGATTGCATCTGCAATCGTGAATTCCTTCCAATTTTTCATGATGTTTTCAACATTGTGGCCTTCATCCATAGTGTGGACTATCCTCTCTAATGAATACCGTGTGTAGTGTGCTTTGAAGGTCCTTATTACCCCCTGGTCAAGAGGCTGGATGATAGATGTTGTGTTGGGGAGCAAGTAGACGATCTCAACACCCTCTATGTGGAACTCATGTGAGTCTGGGTGTCCAGGGGTATTGTCCAATGCCAACAGAACCTTGAATTCCATTCCTTTATTTGCCAGGTATTTTCTTACTTCTGGCACAAAACACTGATGAAACCACTCTAGGAACAAAGCTCTTGTTGTCCAAGCCTTCTTGTTGCTCATCCAGTAAACAGGCAGCTGGAACTTATCTTTTCCCTTCAAGGCTCGGGGGTTTGCGGCTTTATAAATCAGGGTTGGCTTTATCATATGGCCTACTGCATTTGCGCAAAGCAGCATGGTCAATCTATCCCTTGCAGCCTTGAAACCTGGTACTTGCTTATCCTCTTTGCTAATGAAAGTCCTCTGTGGCATTTTCTTCCAAAAGAGAGCAGTTTCATCTGCATTGAATGTCTGCTCAGGTTCATATCCCTTCTCTTCAATAATTTGCTTAAAGGTAGCAGGGAACTCTCTAGCTGCCTCTTGGTTGGCAGATGCTGCGTCTCCTGTCACTCTAACATTACGCAGGCCATACCTGTGACAGAATTTATCAAACAACCCTTTACTGGCCAGAAAGTTGATGGATTGTGTCATTCCACCTTCCCTGCTTTTCAAGTTTTCATACAAAGACTTTGCCTTTCCTCTTATCATCACAGAGTCTATCGGTATTCTCTTTTTGTAGCAATCCTGCACCCACAGAAATGTACCAGCTTCCGTGCGAGAGAGATTGGCATCTCGCACATGTAATCTCTTCGCACCTGCTGGTGCAACTGCCGCAACAGCTTCACGGATTTGTTTTTCATTCTTTTTTATGTACCTAACGGTTGACTCATTAATGCCATAGTGTCGAGCAACAGCGGAGGAGGACTTTACTCTCTGAAGCATATCCAATAACTCTACCTTTTCTTGTAAGGTTTTCACCTTCTTCTCCCTTTTTAGGAGCACTTTCAGTAGCACTTGAACTTTTGCGCTTTGTAGCCATGGTGGGAGACCTGATCTGTTCCTGAAGGAGAGACAATGGCAGGCAAGCAGCGATTCAGAATGCTTTTGGGCAGGCAAGCAGCAATTCACAATGCTTTTGGGCAGGCAAGCAGCGATTCACAATGCTTTTGGGCAGGCAAGCAGCGATTCACAATGCTTTTGGCAGCTTTTAGAGCTTTAAGCATGCAAGCAGCAATTCAGAAAGCTTTAAGCAGGCAAGCGATTTTCTCTATGCATGCTGGGAAACAGCATTTCACTCTATGGATGCTGGGAAGCAGCATTTTTCCCTGTGCACGATGTGAACCAGTGATTTTCAGGGTGAAAGTTTTGAAATTTCGATTTTGTAGGAGAAATCATGGAAGCAGAGTGATTATTGGTAAAAGTTTAATTTTTTTTACATTACAGCAAAAGGAAAGGAACTTTAATCATGATGTAATTTTTGGGGGCGGAGTCACCCGATGAAAAATCGTGATTATGTGAAACCGCAAGTGCAGAAACTGCGAATACGGAGGGAGAAGTGTAGTAGTAGTATGAAGAATATCAGAATATTCTGGAGAGACTTGTCACTGGTGACGAGACATGAGTGCATCACTGCAACCCGGAGAGCAAAAGACAAAGCATAATGAAGGAAGTGGTGCTCACCTGGCTTCAGGAGCAGCCAAAAAACTTCTTCTCTGTAGGAATGCAGAAGCTAGTTGAATGAAACAACAAATGTGTTGTCTTGAATGGTTTTCAAGGATGATGAGGTGGAAGAATTGAAAGAAATCTCAGTGAACCTGGAAGATGCACTAAGCTAAACCAACAAGTTAAAGAGTGATAAATCACCTGGACCAGATGGTATATATTGGAGAATGACACAGGGACAAATGTTTCCCTGTCCCCGCAGGAACTCAATTCCTGTAAGCTCTATCTTAACTGCACAAGCCTTGAACACTTACGATGTTAAATTGTTTGAGGTTTGTGCAGATGAGGATTGAGCTTGTAGGAATGAAGCAGAAACAGGAAAAGAACTCGTGGGGACGGGATGGGGAAATGAGTTCCCGCGGGGATGGGGAAAAATCTGTCCCCCGTGTCATTCTCTAGTATATATCCCAGGGTACTGACTCAAACATGAAATAGCTGATATGTAGTTAGTGATCTGTGTTGCTAAAATCGTCTATAGTACCGGAAGATTGGAAGGTGGCCAATGTTATGCCGATTTTTTTTAAAGGGTTCCAGGGGAGATCTGGGGATTACAGACTGGTAATCCTAGTCTCAGTGCTGGGCAAAATAGTGGAAACAATTATAAAAAATAAAATTGTGGACCATTTAGAGCAGTGGTCTCAAACCCGCAGCCCACCAGGTTCTATTTTGTGGCCCGATGTCTGTACTAGTGCTGTCTGTACTAGTGCTTACCCCCTAGCCTCCCGCTCTTACCTTTAGATAATTACTGCAGCCTGCAGAGAGGATCGTCGGTGCTGTAGCAATCCTTGCAGGCTGCTGTCATCTTCAGCAGCATGTTCCCTCTGCCGTGATCCTGCCTCTGACATCAGAGGAGGGGCGGGACCGCGGCAGAGGGAACGTGCTGTGGAGGCCGATGGCAGCCTGCACAGATCGCTACATCACTGGTGATACTCTCTGTAGGCTGTGGTAATTAGCTGAAACTAAGACCGGGAGGCCAAGGGGGAAGCTGGAGAATGCTGCACAGAAGAGGGGGAACATGCAGGCATTTGGGGGATGGAGGCCCTGTATAGAAGTACCCAGGAGGGAAGGGAGAAGGGGTACTGCTGGACCTGGCAGAAAGGGATGGAAAGGAAAGGTGCTACACACTGGAGGGGAGGATGAGATGGTGCATGGGGAGAGAGCATGTTGGGTTAGGGGGTGGGAAGGAGGGATGCCACTCAAGGGAAGAGGCAAGGACAGAGAGAGAAAGCGTTGGACTCATGGGGAGGACAGAAAGGAGTAAAGGAAAAATGTTACACCTGGGAAGGGGGAGAGGGCAGAGAGTGAAAGGTTGGACTCATGGAGGGTGAAAGAGAGATATGTTGTTTGGTTGAGGGAAGGAGGACCTGAAGAGAAGCAAGCAGAAGGAAGAGAGAGAAAAATGTTGGACTGGTGGAAAGGAGCGAGAAATGTTGGACTGTAGGGGGCAGAAAGTAGGAAGAGAAAGAGAAATGTTACACTGGGGGGGGGGGTGAGGAGGGAAGGAGAGAGATGTCAGACCATGGAAATAGAGAAGGAAGGAGAGAGAGATAGGAAGGGAAGGTAAGACATGGAAAAGTAGATTTTGAGAAGAAAGCAAAAAAATTGAAAAATTTAAAGTCAATGCCAAAGATGGATGCAAGGCAGAAAGTGAAGGCGGTCAATGGATAAGAAGGCTGGTCAATGGATAAGAAGGCCAGTCAATGGACAAGAAGGCCATGGAAACATAGTTAAAAGCAAAGAAAAATAATGTCACCAGACAACAAAGGTAGGGAAAATTATTTTATTTTCAATATAGTGATTGAAATGTGTCAGTTTTGAGAAAGGAAAGATGTTAAACTAACAGTGAGGGCCACAGAAAAAATAGTTAATGTCTTATTAAAGAAATGAGGTAAAACTCTTTATAGTTTATAAATCTTTCGTTTAACAGTTAATGGAAAGATTTATAAACTATACAGAATTTAACCTCATGCAAAATTTTTAATAAGACATTAACTATTTTTTCTGTGGCTCTCCAAGTATCTAGAAATCCAAAATGTGGCCCTGCAAAGGGTTTGAGTTTGCAACCACTGATGTAGACAAACATGATTTAATGAGATAGTGTCGACATGGGTTCAGCCAAGGGAGGTCTTGCCTCACCAATTTGCTTGACTTCTTTGAAGGTTTGAATAAACATGTGGATAAAGGCGAGTCGGTTGATATAGTGTTTCTAGATTTCCAGAAAGCTTTTAAGCTCCTCATGAGAGGCTCCTGAAAAAATTAAAAGTCATGGGATAGGAGGAAATGTTCAATTATGGACTAAGAATTGATTATCAGACAGAAAACAAAGGGTAGGGTTAAATGCTAATTTTTCTCAATGAAGGAGGGAAAATAGTGGTGTGCCGCAGGGCTCTGTACTGGGACCAGTGCTATTTAACTTATTTATAAATGATCTGGAAACTGAAACTATGAGTGAGGTGATTAAATTTGCATATGACACAAAACTGTTCAAGATTGTTAAAATGCATGTGGACTGTGAAAAACTACAAGATGACCTTAGGAAATTGGAAGGCTGGGCATCCAAATGGCAGATGAAATTTAATGTGGACAAATGCAAAGTGATGAAAATAAATTAATTTTTAATCCACAGAAAACAGTTGGGATGTGGGTCACTTGCTCATCTCAAACTCCATCTTTGTCAACTCTTCTGGGTACTCAACCCAGTACTCAGTAGAAACATGGATGACGAACCACAAACTGAAATTGAACACGGATAAAACCAAATTCCTTCTGCTAGAAAAAGACAAAGAACCAACCTTAACTGAATTGGAGGCAAATGCAATCAAATACCCAATACAGCCCGCGCTCAAAATTCTGGGAGTAACGACAGACAGGTGCTGCACAATGCAGATTCATACTAACAAAACTAAAAGCTTTCTACACCATGCGCAACCTGCGGAAAATAAGAAAATTCTTTGACAAAGTACATTACAGGATCATAGTCCAATCACTTGTGCTAGGACTTGTAGACTACTGCAACAGCCTTTATCTACCATGCCCCACTTACATGATCAAACAATTACAGACAGTACAGAACACAGCTCTCAGACTCATCTATTTGCTAGGAAAATATGATCACGTCACTAATGCCTATCTCGACACTCACTGGCTACCGATACATGCAAGAACCCAATTCAAACTGTACTGTCTATTATTCAAAGCACTAAACGGAACAGCACCTCTCTACCTAAACAGCCGCCTAAACCGAAACCTTTCACCCAGAGTAAGGAGAACCCAGATCCCATTCACCTACCCCCCACTCAAAGGCACAAGATGCAAAAAACTATATGACAACCTACTTGCTACACAGGCCGCGAAAATTGACCCCACTATATCCAAGTTGCTGATCACAACTACTGACTATAAAGTGTTTCGAAAAGATATCAAAACCATTCTATTCAAAAAACACATCCCAACAATATAATCTACCTTCATCCTGTCACCCTTCGCAACCTCCTGCAATTCCTCTCCACAGGCAACATCTAATCTAGTCGCAATTGACGATAAGTCAATTCATATCTAGAAACACTGTTTTCTCCAAATATCTCAAAACGTCAGATATAATAACTTAAAAACAGATTCTAGCTTTTCTGTAATATAAAGTTATGCTATGTAAAATAATGTAATGTAAGTTATGCAAGTACTGTAAAGATAATGTAAAGTAATGCAAATTAATTCCACGTAAAGTTTTGTAAAGTTATGTACGAAAAGTTATGTAAAGTTAATGCAAGTTATGCAAGTACTGTAAAGATAATGTAAAGTAATGCAACACAATTCCACGTAAAGTTTTGTAAAGTTATGTACGAAAAGTTATGTAAAGTTAGGTATGCAAAGTTTGTAAAGTAATGTATAGAATTGTACTGTCATCGCCTGGAAATGACCAGCCATCTTCTAATGTAATCCGCTTAGAACCGCAAGGCATAAGCGGAATAGAAATCACTAATGTAATGTAATGTAATGTACTCAACTCATAAAGCAGTCAAATCACTTGAAGTATCTAGGTGTCTGTTTGGACTCCCCACTTACAAATTTCATTTACAAATTTCATCAGCTGTGAAATCTTGTTTTTGCTCTTTACATAAGATTTGCTCTATTTGTTCTTAAATCGATACTTCAAGCTGCGAGTCTCTCATTTATGTTCTAGTCACTTCCAAATTGCACTTGCAATATTGTCTATGTCGGATTGCCATCAGTTTCTATTAAGAAACTGCAAACCAAAATACTGCTATCAGAGTCCTTGTTAATGCTCAAAGATATGATCACATTTCTCCTTTTTTAAAGGAATATCATTAGCTTCCTGTTAAATTTTGCCTTATACACAAGGCTTTAACGCTTGCGTATAAAGCATTACAATCAGGTCAAACAGATTACTTAGGAAAATTATTAGTCCCTTATAAACTTTCTCGTAGCTTACGCTCACCGAACGTTCATCAACTGGCTTTGCCTGCTGTTCATTTGGTACTTTTGGCATCTACGCAGAAGTCTGCTTTTTTTTGCAGCAGTTCCTCGCTGTGGAACTCTCTCCCAGTTATGATTCATGCTGAGTTATCTTATGTAAAATTCAGATCAATGGCTAAGTCGCATCTTTTTGGTTTAGCATTTTTATGAGAAAATTGGTGAATAGGGATCCTGTTTTCTAGCAACTATTTAAACAAAATTTAAACAATATTATTTTTAGATTTTTTAGATTACTTGGATTTAATAAAAAAAATTTTTGTCTTTATTTTTTCTTGGCTTTCCTATTTGATATGGTGCTCTTTTCGTTTTGTACACCATGCTGTTGATATATTGAAGTGCGGTTAAAAACTTTTAATAAACATAAACATTAGGAAGAATAATCCAAACCATAGTTATTGGATATTAGGGTCCCCCTTGAGGGTCAACACTCAATAAAAAGATCTTGGTGTCATCATGGACAATACGCTGAAGATGCTAGGAGTTATTAGAAAAGGGATGGTAAATAAGACTAAGAATGTTATAATACCTCTAAATTGCTAAATGGTGCGACCTCACCTTGAGTATTGCATTCAGTTCTTGTCTCAACATCTCAAAAAAGATATAGCAGCACTAGAAAAGGTTCAAAGAGGAGTGACCAAGATGATAAATAGGATGGAACACCTCTCATATGTGTTCAGCTTGGAAAAGAGACAGTTGAGGGGAGAAATGATTGAAGTCTACAAAATCCTGAGTGGTATAGAACTGGTACAAGTGGATCAATTTTTTTTACTGCAAGATTTACAAGCACTAGGGGACACTCGACGTTACAGAGTAATACTTTTAAAACCAATAGGAGGAAATATTTTTTCACTCAAGAGAATAGTTAAGCTCTGAAATGCATTGCCAGAAGATGTGGTAAGAGCAGTTAATGTAGTTTAAAAAGGTTTGGACAAGTTCCTGGAGGAAAAGTCCATAAAAAGGGGAGAAGCCACTGCTTGCCCTGGATCAGTGGCATGGAATGTTGTTACTATTTGGGTTTTTGCCAGGTACTTGTGACCTGGCTTGACCTCCGTGAAGATGGGATACTGGGCTAGGTGGACCATTGGTCTGATCCTGTAATGCTATTCTTATGTTCTTACGTGATATGTTCAATTGCTCACAGTTACTTCTATTAAAGCTGTTACATATACAGTAGAACCTTGGTTTACAAGTAACGCGGTTTGCGAGTGTTTTGCAAAACGAGTAAAACACTCAGCAAACTTTTGTCTCGCAAACCGAGTATTGCCCCAATAAACGAGCACTTACAGCTGCAGGAAGTGCCGTCCCACCTGCACGTTGCGTATGATCACGCACGTCAATCACTGAAGCGGCACTGCGTGGTTCTCTAGCAGCTGGCAGACAGAGGAGGCATTAACTAGAAACCCGGCACCTGACACCCGGCAGGTACAGACCCCTGGGCCACCCCTCGCCACTTCCTCGGCACCTTTTGGGTTCTGGAATAAATTGTCAGCGTTGCCATTATGGCCTATGGGGAAAGTTGCTTTGATAAATGAGTACTTTGGCTTACGAGCATGCTTCTGGAACAAATTATGCTCGTAAACCAAGGTACCACTGTATATGTAAACTTGTATCCTGTTCTGAGCTCTTCTGGGAGGAAGGATATAAAACCAAATAAATGTATTTTGCCATTACTTTTTTATTTAACCTCATACATTTGAAACAAAGTTATTTTTCACCTTGACGACAACATTCTCTTGCCTAAAACTTTAAACAAGTAAAACAAATGTCATTTAAAAGCCTGCAATGGAGAAGTAGCCTAATAGTTAGAACAGTGGCCTGTCATGCTCTATTTAATACTTTTCTCATCAGTGCTACCTCTTTCCCTTTCACCCTAGTTTTTTCCCCTTCTCTTCCGCTTTTCTGTAATTCTCTCCTCTTTCTTTTTCCCCCCTTCATTATTCCCCCCTTCATTATTCTAACTCTAACATAATGATCGTACTGTATGGTTTGGAGAATTTGTTTTGTTTGTCTTTGACTTCAATACAATTGTATTAATCTTTCTCCATCCATATTGTTGGAAAGTTTTTTTGTTCTGGTTTTCCTTTATGTAATTTGATAAAAATTTTCAATAAAATTTCATGTAAAAATACTACCATTACTTGTGATCTGGACCCACAATTGCCTAAGAGATATAAATTGTAAATCCTCCAGGGACAGGAAAATACCTACTGTAACTGAATTTGACTCATTTTGAATAAGGCATGCGTGCAATCCAAATCATCTACCTGAATCTCTATCATGTTCCACATGTGTCTCTCCAGTCTCTTCAGCCTAATCTTAAATGGATTTTGGTGTAAACCCTGTACCATGTTTTAGTATTATTTCTGGACCACCCCCACCCTTCTAAATACTTTCATAGATATGGTCTCCAAAATTCATCATAACATTCTGAGTTCTCAACAATGCCCTGTACAGAGCTATTATTACTTTCTTTCTTCTGCTCTTTATACCTCTCCCTGTACATACTAGCATCCGTCCAACCTGGGCCTTAGCTTACATAGAAACATAGAAATAGACAGCAGATAAGGGCCCACGGCCCATCTAGTCTGCCCACCTTAATGTCCCTCCCCTACCTTTGCCCTGTGAATAGATCCCATGTGCCGATCCCATTTGGCCTTAAAATCAGGCATGCTGCTGGCCTCAATCACCTGTAGTGGAAGACTATTCCAGCGATCAACCACTCTTTCAGTGAAAAAGAATTTCCTGGTGTCACCTCGTAGTTTCCCGCCCCTGATTTTCAACGGATGCCCTCTTGTTGTCGTGGGACCCTTGAAAAAGAAGATATCTTCCTCCGCCTCGATGCGGCCCGTAAGATACTTGAACGTCTCGCTCATGTCCCCCCTCTCTCTGCGCTCCTCGAGCGAGTATAGCTGTAATTTGTCAAGCCGTTTTTCGTATGGTAGATCCTTGAGTCCCGAGACCATCCGGGTGGCCATTCTTTGCACCGACTCCAGTCTCAGCACATCCTTGCGATAATGCGGCCTCCAGAATTGCACACAGTATTCCAGGTGGGGCCTCACCATGGATCTATACAATGGCATAATGACTTCCGCCTTACGACTGACGAAACCCCTTCGTATGCAGCCCATGATTTGTCTTGCCTTGGACGAAGCCTGCTCCACTTGATTGGCAGACTTCATGTCCTCACTGACGATTACCCCCAAGTCTCGTTCTGCTACCGTTTTTGCTAGGATCTCGCCATTAAGGGTATAAGACTTGCATGGATTCTGGCTGCCCAGGTGCATAACTTTGCATTTTTTGGCATTGAAGTTGAGTTGCCATGTCCTAGACCATCGCTCCAGTAGGAGTAGGTCGTGCATCATGTTGTCGGGCACTGAATCTTCGTCTGTTGTGCATTTGCCCACTACATTACTCGGTTTGGCGTCATCGGCGAATAATGTTATTTTACCTCGAAGCCCTTCTGCCAAGTCTCTTATAAAGATGTTGAATAGGATTGGGCCCAAGACTGAGCCCTGTGGTACTCCACTAATCACCTCCGTCATTTCGGAGGGGGTGCCGTTCACCACCACCCTTTGGAGCCTACCTCCAAGCCAGCTCCCAACCCATTTCGTCAATGTGTTACCTAATCCTATAGAACTCATCTTGCTCAGTAACCTGCGGTGTGGTACGCTATCGAATGCTTTGCTAAAGTCCAGGTACACGATGTCCAGGGACTCCCCAATATCCAGCTTCCCCGTTACCCAGTCAAAGAAGCTGATCAGGTTGGATTGGCAGGATCTCCCCTTAGTAAATCCATGTTGTCGGGGATCCCGTAGATTCTCCTCATCCAGGATCTTATCTAATTGGTGTTTGATTAGAGTTTCCATTAGTTTGCTCACTATCGATGTTAGACTCACTGGTCTGTAGTTTGCTGTCTCCATCTTTGAGCCTTTCTTGTGGAGTGGAATGACGTTAGCCGTCCTCCAGTCCAACGGGACGCTGCCTGTACTAAGGGATTTTTCTATCTTTTCTGCCTTAGTCACCCAAGGGTCTTTTACTTTCCCCACTGCTTATCAAGCAGGGGGAGGGGCCTTAGGCATCTGAGCCAATCAGGGCCTTAGACCCCTCCTTGTGCATCTTACGATGGATCAGGGAGGGAAAGCCCTGCCATTCAGAAGCGGCGAGCCTATGAGCAGGACAGACTGAGCTTCCATCCTGCTCCAACATCTCTGAGAAGGTATGGGGGGGGGGGGGTAGGGGGACCTCCAGTGCCAGAAGAGAGTAGGTATTCCTCCTGCCTTTTATTTGGGGGGGCAAGGGGGAGGGTAGAGGATATTTGGGGGGGCTCCTGGCGCAGGAGTGGGCCTTCGGTGGCAGGAGGAAGCAAGCATCCCTCCAGCCGTATCACTGCCGGGGAGGGTGTCACATTGGCAGGAAGGAGTGGGTATTCCTCCTGCCGCATCGCTGTTGCGGGGTTGGGAGTGAGTCACATTGGCAGAGGGGAGTAGGCATCCCTCCTGCCAATTTTGCTGCTGTAGGGGGGGAGGGGTTTTGCGGTGCCCTAATAGCAGTAACAGGAGGCTGCTTTCCCTGTCACTGCTGTTAGGGCTGTATGCATGTGTTAATCATTCGCTGAGCGATTGATCTGTCAAGTTTACATGCAAACTTGGTAGTGTATTGATCGCTAGTTCAGAATTGGCCAACAGCGATCCAGTCGGTATTACCGACTATCTTTAGCGCATCCAGGCCTAAGACATTAACGGGCAAATGATTTTATCATTGCCAGTACCCACTGGATTTCTGTCCAGTGCTGTTGAACATCACTGTTCACATGGCTGGATTGGTAAGCTAGAGCTGACTCGGAGTATTAAACTACTGGGAGTATATTTCCTGAATGCTGCAAATATTAGGTTTAATGTTTTCCATTTTGGTGCTTTTTTATTTTTGTGGCACATAATTCACTGGAGTATGTTCAGTGTACATATGATCATCATTAACAGAGGTACTGGGGAGTGGAGAGAAGCAGCTGGTGCAGAGTAACACAGTGAAGGGGTCCTTCTCTGCTGTATCCAAAAGTGCCCCCATATGCACAGGTGTCATGCCCCCAAAATTTAAATTTGTCCTATCACAACGTATCCCACCCTGCATTAACCCTGCCTCAACCCTGTCCCACTTTAGTTTCACAAAACATCTGAGTCACTGACTATGCCAAAGCTGTAAACATGATTGATTGGGGATTTCTTCTTTCAGGACTCTCTCTCTAAAATAAATAATTTTATGCTAATAAATTCCATGTCTATGGTTCATTTGTTTATAATATTGAGGATGTCAGTTAAATTGCTGCAATATTGCAATTCTGATCAGGAGAGTTGCTGGAAAAAATAATAGTTGCTTTCGGTGTCTGTCCCCTTCCCATTCAGACATGAATGCTCAGATTTGCAGTGCAACTTGAAAGGACAGTATGTTTCTCCCACTAACTCGTGACAACCCTGGTTCCTATCTAGCATCAAACACATCAGAAGGATTTGTTTCCCCTCTTCTGTTGGTAGTTTAGTTTCTGGGCTTAATTTTGGATCCTCATGCTATTTCTCAACATCAGAAAATTACAACACTGTCATGTGAAATATTAACTGGCATAAGACACAACAATGAAGCAACAACTTCACCCCCTATTTATACCTTTGGCCTAATATATATAGGCCTTTCAACTGTGCAAGTCAATCTTGAGACTGGAGACATTTAAGCACACTCCTATCATTCCTTACCAGTGATCAATCTCCTAGTGTTTCATCAGCAGTTCATGAAGAACAAAAACACAATTCATAAATAGTACAATTGAACAAAGTGAAATCTGTTCCTCAAGCAGGATACTGAAGAGTTACTATGGCCCTTACTTTAGAAGCATTTACACATGTAGATTGGCCACATGGTCCCAAGACATGCAGATTTCAAAGGGGTGTGATTTTACCAGCATACTGAAGCTATGCATACTTTATTTGGATTAACAGACTGGTAGAATAGATAAACCAAGGAGTTTTTTTAATCGATGATCAATTCAGCTGATCTCTAATATGGAAGAAAACGCATGCAAATTGCTCTGAGGCACAGATCTTTTTTTCTCCTTTTACAGTTTCTGCCTATACAGTAGGTTCCAGATAATTGGGACACTAGTTTACTGAGTTGTTTGTTCTTTGAGTTTGGACTACCGGTAAATAAAGATAAATCAAGATTATAGGGACAAAGTTTTGTTTATTTTGGACTAAATAAAGACAAATCAATAAAGACAAAGTTTTACTTATTTTGGACACCATGCCACTTAATTGGGCCAGTAGCATCAACAGTACATTACTGATGGAGCACTTTCTCATTAAGTATAACTGGACAGTTGTGTTTGTGTATGCATGCTACCATGGGATGTGTTGTGTCCAACCTATAGTATGTCACAAAGCCAAAAAAGAAAGAATGGAGGGAAAATTCAAAACAAAATACAAAAACACTCCAATAAGCATCACCAAACAACAGATGCCAGAGCAAGGAATATATTGTTTAAGCGAAAGAAAAGCCTCAGACTAACAGTAAGGAGGTGTACCCACACTCTTCCACCCAAGCATCACAGGCTGAAAAACTTTTGCAGAAAATAAATATTGGCAAGAGGGAGCATGAAAATAGCCAGGGATGTAACCCAGAGTGGAACAACCACTAGTCAGAAAAAAGCAAAGTCTTGACACCCAAAAATTCCAGGCTATCAGTAAGCAGTGATTGGGACTTGCGTTCTGATAGCCTGGAGATTTTTGGTGCAAGGCCTGGCTTTTTTCTAACTAGAGGTTGTTCCACTCTGGGTTACATCCCTGGCTATTTTCATGCTCCCACTTGCCAGATATAAAAGAGGCCTAAAGAAGGATATAAAAATGCTGGAGAGGGTGCAGAGACGAGCAACGAGGCTAATAAATGGTATGGAGAACTTGGAATATGAGGAACGACTCAAGAAACTGGGACTGTTCTCCCTTGAGAAGAGGAGACTGCGAGGGGACATGAATGAGACTTTCAAAATACTGAAAGGCATTGACAAAATAGGGCAGGAAAATAAATTATTTACATTGTCCAACAAGACAAGGACAAGAGGACATGGACTGAAGCTAAGGGAGGACAAGTCCAGGACAAATGTCAGGAAGTTCTGCTTCACACAGCGAGTGGTGGACACCTGGAATGCTCTCCCAGAGGAGGTTATTACGGAATCCACCATTCTAGGATTCAAAAGCAAATTAGATGCTCATCTCCTTACGAGCGCCATAGAGGGATATGGGTGACTAAAACTACATCAAGTGCACACCTCACTGGGCCTCCGCGTGTGCGGATCACCGGACTCGATGGACCATGGGTCTGATCCGGAGATGGCAGTTCTTATGTTCTTATAATTAATGGCTCTCAACTGTAACTGGACGAGGTATGTATGTAAGTGGACTAATGTTGAAAAACAAGTCAGAGGAGTTAGCTAAAAAACTGAGTCACAATGATTTTAAAGCAACAGATGGCTTAATAGACATGCAGATTCGGGATAAGTTAAGAAAGCACAAGGTGGGAAAAAATATGCTGATGCTATAAGTGCCGAACAATGGAAATCCACTTCATAACTTTTGTGCAAATGATATCTACAATGACGATGAGACATTTATTCCACCCCGGATGATTCCCTGACCTACAAACATGCAACACTGTCAGATTCAAGGAAAGCAATGGATTATGTGACAGTGATTATGCTGCTTCAACATGCTAGGGATTGAGAAACGTAAGCTTCTGGTTATTGGAGAAGAGTGCAAAACTTAAGTGTTGTAAAGGAATCGTATGAAAAATTTACCAAGTTTGTATTATGCTAACAAAAATGTGTGGATTACATTTGAAATTTTTAATGCTAATAGTATCTTATATATCACTATCTCCAACTGGATTCAAAGTAATTTACAAAAATTAACAAAACACACGAGTAAATTTAAGAACAAGAGTGCATAAGGACAAAAAAATAGAAATTAAGGACAGCAATATAAAGCATCATGTGTTGAGCAAGGCCCATTTCTCAAAGAAGTAGGTTTTCAGCAATTTCCGAAAAGCAGTAAATAGGTATAGATCCAATTTCAGCCAGTAGGTCATTCCAGATTTTAGCTCCCAGATAATCAAAGGTGTGCTCATGATATCTTTTATATTTGACATTTTTTTAAGTTGGACATAATAAGACCTTGCTCTTATTGAGTCTCATGGAGCCTCTGCTGTGAACCAGATGACAGTGCTCACTTATTGATGATAGACATTGGCCAGCCAGTGCCTTGAAAATGATGTAAGCAAATTTCAGTCTTGTCCTGTATTAAACCAGTAGCCAATTGAGAGCACATAAAGTAGGAGTTATTTTGTCATATCTTTTTAGCTCACTAATCAGTCTGGCTGCTGTATTTACAGGAGCTGAAATTGATTCTGAAGTTTCTTTGTGATACCCTTGTGTGGTGAGTGAGTTGCCGTAATCAATTTGAATTAACAATATAGCTATACAAAAAAAACTATCATCCAAATTGTCTGTGCACAGTAGCCCCTAGACAACTGCCCCTCTTATCTCCTCACTACCATTCCTGAACAGATCACCATCTGGATTACCAGCCTCCTAAATAACTCCCTAAATCAAGACAAATTGCCAGAAACAATGGGTAAAACAGCACTCACCCCATACCAAAATCACCAAAGGCAGATCTCACTTCAGCCTCAAACTATAGACCCATCGCTGGCATACCTATCCTGACAAAAATCATTGAGACCCACATGTGCAAACAGCTCACAACCTACATTGAACAACACTCATGCTTCCACCCATCCCAATTTGGATTCCGTCAACAACACAGCACAGAGCGTCTTCTCCTCACTTTGATCACAAAAACCAAACAACTACTCAGTACAGGATGTCTAGCAATACTCCTCCAATTTGACATTTCAGCAGCTTTTGATTCAGTAGACCACCACCTGCTTCTAACAAAACTGTCAGAAATTGGCATAACCGGCACAGTGCTAAGATGGTTCTCAGATTTCCTACAAAACAGAGAATACGTCATCAAAATGAATGGAGAGCTCTCCAATCCCTGGAGGGCCTTCTGTGGCATACCACAGGGCTCCCCACTCTCCCCCATCCTATTCAACCTCTTCATGAGCTCTCTTGGTAACATCAAATTTGAAGACGAAAGCATTCTATCCTACGCAGATGACATCTTTCTCCTTATTCCCCCATAACCAACAATCATTTGGACATCACCGACAAAGTCTCACATAATACTGAAATAATCCAAATCTGGGCAACTACCAACAAACTAAAATTAAACACAACTAAAACCAAATTTCTATACTTCCACACACCTAAACAGATGGCACCTACAAGCATCACTCTTTGATCGGGCAAGACACTCCCTGTGGAAGAATCCTCCAAAAGCCTAGGTTGCATACTGGACTCCACACTTACCATGGAACCACAAATCTCCAGTCTCCAAAAGAAATCCCTCTACACCTTGAGACAACTAAGATTAATCAGACCATACTTTCACCAACACCACTTCTCCTTAATTGTACAACTGATGATACTACCACAACTGGACTACTGCAACTCCATTTACATGGGAATCAACACCGCTCTAATCCACAAAATGTAACTCATAAAAAACACCGCTGTTAGACTAATCTTCAACCTAAGAAAATATGATTCGATTACAGCCTTCACCAGGCAACTGCACTGGCTACCCATTCCATCATGAATAACCTTCAAAACTTCATGCATCATTCACCACATAATTTACGGAAACTCTGAGGCTCCTCTCATCCAGCTCTTCTCCAAGGCATGGTCTACTTCCCATAGAACCCTCAACAGAATACTTCTAAAATTTCCCTTCCACAAAAAAATCTTCAATACAAACGTGTTTTCCACTCCATGTTCACCTTTTTAGGAATAAAAACTTGGAATGACCTTACAGAAATGAGCAGGACAGAACCTAATCACACCATATTCCGGAAGAAACTGAAAACTCATGTATCTCTCTGATACATGGAGCAATCCATCTGGCGTGCCACAGGGATCACCATTATCCCCACTGCTCTTCAATGTTTACATGGCCTCACTGGGTGCGCAATTGTCCCAACTGGGGATAAAACTACTTAGCTACGCTGATCAATCACGATAATTATCCCATTTACTACTTCTGTCTCAGAAGTCACCCCCAAACAACAGAAGTACTAAATCAGATGGAGCAATGGATGACTGAATTCAGACTAAAGCTGAATTCAGAGAAAACAAAATTTTTTATCCCTGAACTCCCATGCTCTGAAGCGCTATGCTGGAGCATAAAGGACCAGAGAGCTGGTCAGCATCCGAAGGATCACCCAGAACAGGATTCAAGTAGTAAGAACAGTGGCAGATTGAGAGGAAAGCATGCCCATAGAAGCAACGCCGCTTAGAGACAGAACAGAGGTGGAATAGGACTGTACAGGGAAGAATGGCTGCAGCGAGATGCATTCTTCAAATATGCCATAAAGTCTGCGAAGGCCTCCAGCTCCTGGGGTACAGAGTCACCCTGAGATGATAGAAGAATGCAGTTCTGAGGCTGCGGAGGGTCCGCAGCCTTGTGCGCGGAACCATCAGCCATGCCTAGCTCTGAAAATAAAATAAGCCACCCCGCTGGGCTAGCTGAGCATTTAGTCACCTGCTGAATCAGAGGAGAGGCTAAGCCTTGCACTGCCATCACTTCCGGTTTCATCACATGGTGCAAAAAATGCTCCAAAAGCACCCAATTTGCACAATCCTGGCACAAATCCATATGAGGAGAGCCCAAGGACTCCATCTAACATGTTTGGAGGTAAAAAAATTGAAGTTTTGGAGAAGCAGGGGAGCTTTTGAAAAAAGATAACTAAAAACCCAAGATGGCTGCCGTTAAGAAATTGCTTCAAAATTGCAATATTTTTCATATATAGCAAACTTTAAAAACACCAATTTTAGAATTTATCAGGTGGGAGAACACAGGGGGACATGCAGAAACATTCAAAACTGCAAATTCAGCCCCCCCCCCCACCTCACAGGATGAGACAGCCTTTACTCACTGTGTTGAAATGCTGGAAAGTGCTGCAGCCTTCCACAACTCTCTTACAGTAGCTGGAATCAGATAACCACTGCCTCATACTTGGAATGCCTCCATGATACTGATCTTCAGACTATCAGAAAGACTCCATGCCTGATTGCACCTATACCCTGCAGACTGACAGACACACTCAGGAACAGGCGGAGGCGCGGAACGCAGCTTGCACCCTGAGAGACACCACCGAATCTCCTAAGTATGCCCAACAGGCTGGATGACAGGTACCCGCTGGGATTGGCCTGCCAGCTGCAGACTGAGGTCTGTGTGTTCTCCACGCAAGTAAAGCTGAATAAGAACTCCGAGCATAAGAAATCCCCCAAAAAAGGGACGAAAGACACCGAATAAAATAATAAAAAGGAGGTAGCAGAACAAACACATTCCTGCTGGCATGCTGGCAGAAGGGACAAACCTTAGGTGCAGCTAGAGAGCACACTGAAGTAGAGCAGAGTCACAGAGAAAAAAATCTGAATTGGATTCCTTCTGCATATGGCATGTGTCCATTGGGATACTACACACTTGTCTAAAATGCCTCCCCTATTGTACTGGAAAGAGCAAAGGCATGATTTTATTCACTCTATAAAATATACGTAATTGTGCTTAGTAGAATAGCAAGTTTGGCAAACTCTTGCAGAACCACATTGAGGTCCCAAGACGTGAACAGCCTGTGCAATGGGGGTTGCAATCTGAGTGCCACCCTCAAAAACCAAATGACCCCTAGATGCGATGCTAATGACAAAAGACCAGCTATGAAAATAACAAAAAGAATCAGAGCAAAATCAGAACACATCATCTGAGTTTACTTGCAAAAGGAAAAACTGAAGAGGGAACTGTTCTCCAATGCAGAAAGGGAGGAGTTTAGAGATTTAAAGTGATACCCCTTCTACATATTCACCACTGGTGGGAAGCAACAGCTAACATATGGAATCCCATGTCTTCGCTAACATATGGAATCCCATGTTTTCCGTGAGCTGTAGCGACCCATAGGAAGTGCGCATGCGCAGCTTACGGTCTGGCCTGCTCCCTGTTGAAAGACGCAGCTCCCTTCCTGTAAGTTGGCCGTCCCCGCCGCCGTTCCCTTGCGCAACGTACTCTCTCCGCTCTCTCTCTTCCTCCCCCCCCCCCCCGAGGCGGATGTCGACCGCGGCGGCCCGAGTAGGATGTCGGCCATGGCAGCTGTTGGCTGCTGAAGGCCACGGCAGCCAAACCCGGAAAGTATTTTAACATGGAGTTCAGGAGGAAGGTATGGGGGAGGAAAATACTGCACAGGAAATGGGGTGGGAGGGAAATGCTGCACACACGGAAATGGAGGGGCAGAAAAGGGGTTGATGGACAGGGGAAGAGGTGCTGATGAACAGGGAGGGGGGTCAGAAAAATGAAGACAGGCCTACTGCTGGACAGGGGGAGCAGGAAGGAGGAGGTGATGATGGACAGGGGGAGGTAAAACAAAGGGAGAAGGGCTTCTGCTGGATAAGGTGAGCAGTGATGGGGTGGTGGAGGACACAGGGGAGGTAAAAGGAAGGGGGAATGGACAGGGGGAGCAGGCAAGGGGTGATAGTGGACAGCCAAGGAAAAAAAAAAAAAATGACAGACAGAAATACAGAAAGCGGCTAAGGAGAGAGAAAAAAAATAAAGACAGACACACACACATATATTCTAGCACCCGTTAATGTAACGGGCTATAAGACTAGTATATATATATATATATAAATTCATACACACACCTGCTTAGGGTATACATTAATTTCAAAGGGGATGGAGAGAAAAAGCAACATCAAAATTAGATGATAGTAAGAGACTAGAAGATACAATGGTTTGCTGATTACATAGTTAAGGAGAAAGCAAAATTTCAGTTTACAAATCCTGAGAATTTTCTCTATTTGCAGTTCAGTAGCTACTGTTCCTGGTGAACTAAACAATTCATACAGCGGTCTTGGAAAACATTATGGATCATGGATTACAGATAGCAAGTACAGGGGATCCACCCATACACGATCCCAAAGAGCAAGCAAAAGCCTGGCTTACCTTCCCACAGCTGCAAACTCTGAGGGGCAACAGAAGGCCAGATGACAAGACCATTGACCTCAAACAGAGAATTCATAAATTGGTTCATTTCTTTTGGTTGATTCACCCAGGACCACAAAGACATGGTTTTCTGCTGCAATTTCAGTTTACACCTAGCAGAAACATATTAAGCAGTCTTAAAAAAATATATTGATTACCTTTCCTTCAAAACTCAAGACACCTAATCTCCATAAGTTACTAGCATGAAAACAGTCATCTTCCTTCTGTGGTTATACATTTGACCCTATGGGGCACCTTCATCATTTCTTTGGCTCTTCTGGATTTAATGCTATATTGTTTTGGCACTTATCCTGGTCAGTTCTACAGTACAGTAATGGAGCAGCCATTCAGAATTCTCAAAAGGGATAAAACAACTTAGATAAGATATTTAGGGGGCATGTGATCAAAATAAAATTAAATAAAATGTGAGGTCTTTGAGATAAGCAGCAATACTCATGCCACTAGGGATCTATTGAGTTTCAGAGTGTTATTTTGACCTCAGACAGATTTCCAAGCCCCTTAGAACAATTTCTTTCCTACATCCCATTAAGCTGAAATAAAAACAAAAGTAAAAAATTCCCCTTGCTCCCATCCTCCTTCCAAAAAGCCAAAAGAAAACCCAACTGAGAGTCATATCAAATGCCATGCAAATAACTGAAGTTTTCATTGGGGAAATGAAAGGGGAAAATATACTGTATGTAGCATGGCTCAAGGAAATAAAAATTATTTCTAACTCTTCTGTACACATGCTGAGACACAACAAAATGAGCAGATGAAACCAAAAGAGGAAGCCGCCTGAATACATGAGTCAATCATACAGTATTGGGGGGGTCTTTTTAGAGGTTTCATTAACACCTCCTCCCCAATACCCTTTTCACTCTAATAAGAAGGTTCTCAACCCAGTCCTCAGAACACCAGGCCAGTCAGGTTTTCAGGACACCCTCAATGAATACTCATAAAATAAGATTTGTGTACAATGGAGGCAGTACATGCAAATTCTCTTGTGTATTTATTGTGGATATCTTGAAAACCAGACTGGCTTGGCGTGTCTGCTCCAATGCACTCTACAAGCCACCTGTATATTCAGGCAGCCCCCATTATTCACTTTGACCTGTTAACTTTGTTTTGTTATATACTATACTAAAGCAACAATTTACACATATTTTGAGGGGATTATCAAAAACACATTTCTGGATTGTATGGGACCACTGGTTTTGTAACAGAACTGCCAGCTTTTCTTTAATTTTTTCTTACTGAAGTTTTTTTGCTGTTAATGAGGGAGACCCCTAGGGGTCAGTTTGGAAACAGTTTACTAAAATTCAGGACTGGGACAAAAGTGGATATACAATATTTATTCATTATTTCTTATTATTTTATAGATATCAAGAATAACATTCATGTGAAGATTTTGTATCAAGTTACATTGTTTCACTTTTACTTGATATCATTTGGAAATAAGACAGTGTTCTAAGTTTTCATGTGAAAATACAAGTTTGGATTAACCCAATGATCCAGCTGCTGTGTTCAATTCCAAGCACAACTGGGTCAGCAGCTAAGTTCAATTCCAGGCACAACTGGGTCAGCCAGGCCAGGGGATGCTACAAGAGAGCAATACAGCCCATGGGGAGAAGGCAATCACAGAAGTTGTGGCAATGGTGATACCTAGTAACTGGACTGCAGGGTTCTAGAAAGAACCCTGGTATAAAGCTGTGCTAAGGACTATCATTATAAGGTCAGAACTAAAGCACTGTCTCTCTCACCTGTTCTAAAGGCATATCTAATCAATCTTGTTTTCACAATATCTGATGAATATGCATGAGATCAATGGATGCATATCTATCTTAGTATTATCTATTATCTTAATTTAGGAAGGTGCAAAAAATGCATCTATTTTCATTATAGTATTGTTATGATTCATAATGTCTATGTTGCTAACCTTATTAATCTTATGTAAGCCGCAATGATTCCCAGTTGACATTTGCGGGGTATAAGAAACAATATGGTATGGTATCTTATTCATTGCTGCAGTCTTTACAACCTGACTGTATGCCTTCAGGTCTGGAAACACTGGACTTAAGTTAAGTTGAAAAGGGATACAGACAAGTAGTTGCAAATGAAAGTTGCAACAGGCTTGGAAAACAGAGAAAGTAGAGTCCAGAGAAAGTGAAGAAGGAAGAAACTACCAGTCAAGAATCACAGTCAGGCACAAAAGCTATGCTTATCTGCCCCTTTTGAAAATTCCCTCTAAACTTGCCCAAATGTTCAAAAATTTATAACATCTATAATTCAGAACATAATTTCATGGAGATTTAAGACATTCTCTACACTCTAAATAATTTCCTTACAACAACCAATGCTTGTAAATATGTTTATGTGCTTCCATTGCTAACTTTAAAAATGCAATAAAATCTATTAAAAAAAAAAAAAAAAAAAAGACAACCAATGCTAATGGATATTCCCCACATCAAGAGCTGTACCAGAGTGAAAGCTCCCCATCATCACTTACCTCTCACTTTCATTGTTGCCCAGAAAAGTTCCAAACTGTGAAGCATAGGCATGTTCAAACAGTATGACAAGGAAGTGCTCATTGAACTCGAAAGAACAGGGGAACTGACGAAGGATTTGCCATACGCAGTCTAGGAAGAGGAGGAACGAGGGGGCCTCCCATTTCTGCTTACTGTTAGAGTAGGCAGACTGTGCACAACGTTGTTGGAATGGGTGTCCGGCCTATAAAGAAAATATCACCACTTTAAATGTAGGCAGGCATAGAATGGAGAAAAAAAATCCCAATTTCTACAAAACTGTCTACAGAAGTTTCAAATGCAATATGTTATTTAGTAAATTATTCTTTTATACATGAGCAGCTGACTTAGTTTGTTCTGCTCTGTACCACCTACAATGAACAGCTTCTTCAAACTGAGAGAAATGGCCTAGTGTTTACAGTTGCTGCCTCAGCACCCTGAAGTTTTGAGTTCAATCCCAGCCTGCTCCCTGTGACTCTGGGCAAGTCACTCCATTGCCCCAGGTACCAGACAGATAGGGAAAATACTTAAGAGTACCTGATTATTATTCAATGTATTGCAAACTGCTTTGGGTGAATCTCTTCATGAAAATGTAAGAAAATAAATAGGTGTATCCCTAACTTTCCTTCTCCTTTAGAGTTCCTATTTTTTCCTTCAGTCAATAGGTTCAACTTTAATGCTGATATTCAAACGTACTGCACTTTTCATTCTTCCTCATTTTAGCAATTTTTTTCTATACCATATTTAATGAAACATTTATTTATTTATTTTAGTATTTATTGGAAGATTAGGTTCTTAATCTTGTTAGTCCCCAAAGGATTCTGTATGCAAGGTGTTTCACCTCAACCAATGAACCAGGTCTTCCAGAAAACCACACACTGGTTTTCTTCTGCTCCTCCCACTTGGCTGAGAAATACAGAACTCCCTGCAGTTTCATCCAAAACTAACTAGAACAAAGCAGATACAAAGGGGACACGGGGAATCTCCCTGTACACAACAGCATTCTGTTAAGCTCTGCAAGAGAAAGCGCAATCAATAAACAGACAAGAACATGGAACCAACCTGCCACGTGCAATGAGCACAAACTGTAAATGCCATGTTTCCCTGAAAACAAGCCCTAGCAGGATTTTCGGGGTAGGTCTTAATATAAGTCCTGCCCTCAAAATAAGCCCTGGGATTCGCCAGCAGTTTCCCTTCTCTCCCTCCCATCCCTTGTGCAGCAGGACCCTTGAGCGAGCACCCCTCCAGCACCCGCCCCCGCTGCGCAGCCAAACCCCCATCCTTCCCTCCCTCCCATCCGAACCCTGCCGACCGCGAGCGAGACCTACATACGGTACTACATACGGTACCTCCCTAAGCAGCGTTGGACCGGAAATACTCTACACAGGCTGCTTCAGCCTTGTCCGCCTGTGAATTCACTCTGCCGTGTTACTGATGACATCATCAGTAAAGTGGCAGAGTGAATTCATGGGCGGACAAGGCCGAAGCAGCCTATTTAGAGTGCTGCCAGCCTGACGCTGCTTAGGGAGGTATGTAGGGCTCGCGGTCGGCAGGGTTCGGATGGAAGGGAGGGAAGGATGGGGGTTCAGCTGCACAGCAGGGGCGGGTGCTCGTGGGGGGTGCTTGTTCAAGGGTCCTGCACAACGGATGGGAGGGAGGGAAGCTAGGCAAGGGTCCTGCTGCACAAGGGATGGGAGGGAAGGGAAGCTGGGCAAGGGTTCTGCTGCACGAGGGATGGGAGGGAAGGGAAGCTGGGCAAGGGTTCTGTTGCATGAGGGATGGGAGGAAAGGGAGGAGAGATGCTGCACATGTGGGGAAGAGAAAGAAAAGGGGAAGAATTGGGGTGAAGGACAGGAAAGGAGAGATGATCATGTACATATCCCAAAAATAAGACCTAGTGCTTTTTTGGGCCTAAAATTAATATAAGCCACTGTCTTATTTTCGGGGAAATACGGTATGTCTTCAATATAGAGATGCACCAGCATATATAGAACAATTCCCCACAGGGCCCAGCTGCTGGTTGGAAGGTACTGAGGCCTGAAAAGAAAAACATCCGAGGCAGAAATATGCAGGCGATACACAATAGACAGAGTTGACAGAGGGCTGGCCTTACAGAATTCTTCAGGGACTAACAGAAAGAAGATTACCAAAGGTAAGAACCTAGTCTTCCATTCTGTTATATCCCCTCTGGATTCTGTACCAAGGTTGTGGTAATGTCTGAAAACATTCTTACTGCTTTTCCTTCCAGAGTGTTTTGGAGAGCTCTCAGAGCTAGCTGCATGGCTCAAAGCTCTAGACAGTGGATTGACCAGCCCTTCAGATGGAGAATCCACTGCCCTGGATGAAGAATTACTGCAATGAGTCCCCCCCAGCTTGAAAGACTTGAATTGGTGAACAGAGAAATCCACTCCACGACTCTCAAGAGCATCTCCCTGAATCCACCAGTGCAGACTGCTCTGAGCTGGCTCTGTCCAGGGAAAGGGCATCTGAAGGGGATGACACTGTGGAGACAATCAAGACAGGAGGAACTGCTGTAGAAGCCATATGAACACTCTGACCCAGGGCACTACCTCCAGAGAGGCTGTCACAAACCACAGCACCTGAAGATACACATAAACTCTTCCACTGTGGGTCCATTCCACTCAATTTAATCATGCTTCTTTCTCAGCTATCCTTTGGCACTCTCATGCTTACATTTCCTGTTCTCTTATATCTACAGATTTTGGTTTAGAATTACAGGCCTTTTTAGTGCTGATTTTCCTACTATAATTATCAGGTCCTAATTTAACAAATTGTTTTATTGCATTTTATTTGTTCATGAATTTTATTGTGTATGCATTGCATTGTATGAGCATTTTGTTGGATGCTTATGTTTTGGTTCACATGGGTTATTTTAGGTTTTATTTCATTTATTATTTTATTTCAAGCATTTAGCTTAATTTTTAAGCATTTATCTGTTGTATGAGACTTCTTTTATGTGCATTATTTTATGAGTTATTTCTGATATATGATATGATATATATATTTTTTTAATATATGGTTATTTGTCCATTTAAGTGTCCCCCTGAAGAAGGCATTTCTTAGATGCCAAAACTGGGTTCCTAGTCAGGACTTCATTCTAACTGGATGTTGCTTCAATGGACCACTGTTATCCTGATTATACTTTTAAGATATATACAGAGACTCTTTTAGAGACTGTTTACATTAAAGTTAATTGTTTATAATAAATAATAATAATAATAGTTTATATACCACAGGACCATGAAGTTCTATGCGGTTTACAATGATTAGAAAGGTGCTACAAATTAGAGAGTTGCGCGGGGACAGAAATCCCACCCGTCCCCGCCAAAGTCCCACCCATCCCCACCCGTCCCCGTGAGGACTCCCACCCGTCCCCGCGAGGAATCCCTCCGTCCCCACCCGTCCCCGCGAGGAATCCCCTCCGTCCCCTACGTCCCCGCGAGGAATCCCCTACGTCCCCGCGAGGAATCCCCTACGTCCCCGCCAGTCCCTATAAACTACAGAAATAGTTATTTCATTTAATTATGCTACTGAATTAAAGGCTCTGGTAGAAACCCATTTAAAAATAAGCAAAAAGACTTTATTAATTTGGAAATATTAATTGGGAAGAATACATACTTTGTAAACGGGTTTCTACCAGAGCCTCTAATGTTTATAAATTTTTATCAACACAACTAATATACTACTTTATCCTTAAGCAAAAAAAAAAAAAAAAAAAAATTTTTTTCCTACCTTTATTGCCTGGTTTCTGCTTTCTTCATGTTCTCATTCAATTCCTTCCATCCACTGCCTCTCTTCTCTCTGTGTCTTCCATTTGCTCTGTTACTGTGCCTCTCCTTTTCTCCCCCCTCCCAAATTGGTCTGGCACCCATCTTTTTCCCTCCGCTCCCCCCATAGTCTGGCACCTCTGTCTTCTTCCCTGCCAGCGTCTTCTTCCCATTCCCTCTTCCCCATTTCCTTTCAGTGTCCTTCTCCCCCACCATCTTCCCCATGTCCTGTCAGGCAGCATCCTTCTCCCCCCTCTGCCTTCCCCATGTCCTTTCAGCGTCCTTCTCCCCCCTCTGTCTTCCCCATGTTCTTTCAGCGGCCTTCTCCCCCCTCTGTCTTCCCCATGTCCTTTCAGCGGCCTTCTCCACCCCTATTTTCCCCATGTCCTTTCAGTGGCATTCTCCACCCCTTTGTCTTCCCCAGTGCTTTCAGGGTCCTTGCCCCCCTCCTCCCGTTTACCCCATGTCCTTTCAGCGTTCTTTTCCACCCCTTTGTCTTCCCCAGTGCTTTCAGCGGCCTTCTCCCCCCTTAAGCGTCTTTTCTTCTCCACTCCACCTTTCCTCCCTCCCTGCCTCCACCTTTGTGGCGCTTTTGCACCCGACCGACAACAGAACAGGCCCGGTCGGACAAATCTCCCTGTCCTGTAGCCGCGAATCTAAATTACCTTCTTACAGCAGCTGGAGTAGTGAAGCTGCTGTAAGAGGTAATTTAGATTCGCGGCTACAGGGCAGGGAGATTTGTCGGCCGGGCCTGTTGTCGGTCGATCGGGGGACCTGACCGGCTGTGCACATTCTCCGGGGCGGACCGCCCCCTCCCCCCTCTTTCGTACGCCATTGCCTTCTCCCTACCTGCCCTGCCGCACACAGCCGACCGGAAGTCTTCCTGATGTCAGCGCTGACGTCGGAGGAAGGGAGGGCTTTGCTTAAGCCCTCCCTCCGACGTCAGCGCTGACATCGGGAAGATTTCCGTTCGGCTGTGTGCTGCGACAGGGCAGGTAAGGAGAAGGAGACTACCCTCGCGGCTCGAGTGCACTGCGATCCAACCCCGCAGGAACCCCGCGACCCTCGGAGGTGTCCCCACGGGATCCTCGCAACCCTAGGGGGCGTCCCCATGGGATCCCCGTGACCCTAGGGGGCGTCCCCATGGGATCCCCGTGACCCAAAGGGGGAACCCGCGGGATCCCCGCGGGGCCCGCGGGATTCCCGTCATCCCCGTTCCCGTGCAGCTCTCTACTACAAATAGAGTAGAACTTACATAGTTGAAGAATAGTGGCTAGCAGTTTAAGGGAACAGTTGTAATGGGGGGGGGGACTGAGGTGGGAGATTGTGATAGGAGAGATTGTGCAGATTCGCTACCTAGGTATTTCAAGAACAGGTATGTCTTTAGGTGTTTCCTAAATTCGCCATAGTTATTTGTGTTTATAATTAGTTTTTCCAAGTCTTTGCCCCATAATTCCGCCTGGTAAGAGAGAAGAGATATCTCTCTTGCCTTTACTTTGTTGTTCTCTATTTGAAACAGACAATCCAGCTCAGGTGGTGTAGATAAGACACCACATACTCCACTACTTGCTCGCACTCCAATATGGATGACGCTCTGATCTACCAATCATCCAATTAGGGATGAACTTGGACCCCCATTCTGCGGAAATGTGTGCTGCTTAAGAGCATGAAATCTCAGATTCTTCTGGTGATCTGCGAATATAGGGATATGAAGATAAACCTCTGTCAGATCCATAGAAGCAAGAAATTCCTCTAGAGCAGGGGTGCCCAATATGTCGATCACGATCGACCGGTAAATCGCCAAGGCAAAGTGAGTCGACTGCGGAGCCCATTCCAGGCTCTGTGATAGACTCACTTTGTCTTGGTGATTTACCGAGCCGATCAGCCTTCCTCTCCCCGAAGTCAATTCTGCCGTCGAAGAGGAAGTTCTGGCCAGCCAATCACTGCCTGGCTGGGCCAGAACTTCCTCTCTGACGGCAGAATTGATGTCGGGGAGAGGAATGCTGGTCGGCCCAACGCAGGAAGCAGGGAGAGCTTGGGGCAGCGGCGGCTTTGGGGCCAGTTATTGGATTGCGGCGGCGGCAGCTTGGGGGGCCTGTTCCCCGATGGCAGCGGCAGTGGCTTGGGGGAGAGCAGGGAGAAAGAAAGAAAGAGGGCAGGCAGGGAGACAGAAGGAAAGAAGAGAAACAGAAAAAAGAAAGGGGGCATGAAGAGAGAAAAAAAGAAAGGGAGGCAGGGAGAGAGGAAAAAAAAAGTTGGGGGAGGGAATGAGGTCTGGAGGAGAGGAAGCATACAGGCTGAAAGAAGGGAAGAAAGATTGGATGCACAGTCAGAAGAAGAAAGTGCAACCAGAGACTCATGAAATCACCAGACAACAAAGGTAGGGAAAATGATTTTATTTTAAATTTAGTGATCAAAATGTGTCTGAATTTATATCTGCTGTCTATATTTTATACTATGGTCCCCTTTTACTAAACCGCAATAGCAGTTTTTAGCGCAGGGAGCCTATGAGCTTCGAGAGCTCCCTGCGCTAAAAACTGCTATCGTGGTTTAGTAAAAAGGGAGGGGGGTATTTGTCTATTTTTGTATGGTTGTTACTGAGGTGACAGTGCATAGAGTCATCTGCTTTGACATCTTTGAAAAAATCCCGGAATAGGAATGATAATTAACATTTTCTATGCGTACAGTGTGCTTTGTGGGTTTTTAAAATTTTATTGTTGGTAGATCATTTTGACTTGGTCATTTTCAAAGTAGCTCACAAGCCCAAAAAGTGTGGGCACTCCTGCTCTAGAGCCACTGCTGCAATGACTGCATGCACTGTCTCCGTGCGAAAGTGCAGAAAGGCACTATGGTTCAAATGTCCAAGAGATATTGCAGAGGTGCACTGATCTTTAGCGCCTTATCTGGCCTTCCCACAGGAGGAAACAAAAGAAGTAAATCTTGTGTCCTTCCCGTATAATGTCCAGCACCCAATTGTCTAAAGAGATCTCTTCCCACTCCTGGAGGAACTTCAACAACCAGCCTCCAATGGGAGGAACTGCAGCTGAAGCCCTGGCATCAATGAGACTTCTTGGAGGCAGGGGCTGGTGCGAGAATCCTTAGCCTGCTGGCATCTGGGGTTGCTATAACATTGTCTGTAGCCCTGGGAATATCTCTTGGCAGATAGTCCGTGGAATTTTGGCGAAACCTGTGAAGGATAAGAATTGCTGCGACCTTCCTCCCGGGGCACATCAAGACTTGTTATTTATTTATTCATTCCATTTTCTATACTGTTCTCCAGAGGAGCTCAGAACAGTTTACATGAATTTATTCAGGTACTCAAGCATTTTTCCCTGTTTGTCCCGGCAGGCTCACAATCTATCTAATGTACCTAGGGCAATGGGGGGATTAAGTGACTTGCCCAGGGACACAAGGAGCAGCGTGGATTTGAACCCACCACCTCAGGATGCTGAGGCTGTAGCTTTAATCACTGTATAAACTACAACAAAATACCCCAGCAGTATATATATATATATATATCATAGAAAACCGGTACAGATACTGCTATTACCCAGCACTACACTTCTAAATATAAGCCCCGACAGCTGAAAGGGCTCGGGTCTCAGAAACGGAGCCTACGCGCAGCAGTGACAATCACAAACTGAGGAAAATCAGCGTAGTATAATCGCTCCAACTCCAATCATTGACCCACATGCATATTTTTTAAAGCATTTTTCAAAAAGCAATTAAAACAGCTAACCCACAGCCGGGTTGCAGAAAAGAAGTGCAAGCCAGAAACTAAAAATTAAGCAACCAAACTACTTAGCTTTTATGGCTGACTTTGCTGACTTTGCTGATTTGTCTTTATGGAAGAGTGCAGTCTCTAGTGTAGATTTGCCGACACGGCCAGCGTTTCGCGGAAATAATTAATCAAAAGCATCCGCTGCGTCAGGGCCACCAGGACATACAACAAGTCAAAGCTTCAAGCACTCGGTCACAGCATTTCAAAGCTTTGAAATGCTGTGACCGAGTGCTTGAAGCTTTGACTTGTTGTATGTCCTGGTGGCCCTGACGCAGCGGATGCTTTTGATTAATTATTTCCGCGAAACGCTGGCCGCGTCGGCAAATCTACACTAGAGACTGCACTCTTCCATAAAGACAAATCAGCAAAGTCAGCAAAGTCAGCCATAAAAGCTAAGTAGTTTGGTTGCTTAATTTTTAGTTTCTGGCTTGCACTTCTTTTCTGCAACCCGGCTGTGGGTTAGCTGTTTTAATTGCTTTTTGAAAAATGCTTTAAAAAATATGCATGTGGGTCAATGATTGGAGTTGGAGCGATTATACTACGCTGATTTTCCTCAGTTTGTGATTGTCACTGCTGCGCGTAGGCTCCGTTTCTGAGACCCGAGCCCTTTCAGCTGTCGGGGCTTATATTTAGAAGTGTAGTGCTGGGTAATAGCAGTATCTGTACTGCTTTAATCACTGTGCCATACTGTTCTGGGAGGGACATAGGATGTCGGTCCACCACACTGGCCATAAGGTCATCTAGCCCTTTTCCCAAAAGGATTTGGCCCCTAAAAAGGCCAGGCGTCCTCTTCTGCTGAAAGATCCCAGCATAACCTCATATTTGGCAACTGCTGCAGCCTTAATACCCAAAGAAGCCATGTCAAAAAGCTTCTTCAAGATCAAATCCTCTCTACGGACCTGAGAATCTTTCAGCAACACTCTTCCTGAACTCGGGAGGGCAGTGTGCTTGGTAACCTGAGCTGCCACCAAATCCATCCTCTGCTTCTCAAATAGCTGCTGAAATTCCGGTGCTATAAGATAAAACTTTGCCACAGAATCAGTCAATCTAAAGGAACTCTCCCACTGCTCAGTAACCAGAGCCATGAGATCTAGCTGAGCTGGAAAAAGGATGTCACCGAGCATTAGAATAGTTCATGATGGTACAGTGACATGTGGAGGGCTGAGCCTCCAACTTCAATTCCTGTACGGCATCCGCTATAAAATGAGGGACAGAGGCTGACTCAAACAGCCAGCGGATGGAGGGGGTCATCACCCACGTCAGGGCTCCCCGAGACATCGTGGTTAACTGTGCCACAAAGGGCATCAGTGTCATCCAGGGTGTAGCAGCATCCAGCATAACGTCAGTGTGCCAGCTAAGTCAATTTGGGTCTGTAGCGACTGACACTGGAGACCTAAGCATAAGCAGTGACCCCCAAAAAGGAAGACACTGGCAGACACATGGGCCGGGTCTATAAAATACTCTCTCCACGGGAGCTGAACAAATTCTGGGGAAAAATCACACACCAGAGCTGACATCGGCTCCCTACAACAGAAGTTCTCTACACGTAGTACACGTACCCCAGGGACTACGCGTACCATTGTCAGGAGGCATGTGGCACTGGCGCTACATGTCTCCCAACTTCCTTCTGCCATTGCATATCTCCCGCCTTCCTCATCTTCTTTTCCCAAACCTTTTTTAAACCCGGCTAAGCTAACTGATTTCACCACATTCTCTGGCAACGAATTCCAGAGTTTAATTGCACATTGTGTGAAGAAATATTTTCTCTGGTTTGTTTTAAATCTACTATGTAGTAGCTTCATCACATGCCCTCTAGGCTAGTATTTTTGGAAAGAGTAAACAAGCGATTCACATCTACCTTCTACCCTTTCCATTCCATTCAGTATTTTATAGACCTCTATCATATCACATCTGAGCCATCTCTTCTACAAGCTGAATAGCCTTTGCCATTTTAGCCTTTTCTCAGAGAAGTCATCCCATCTCTTATCATTTTCGTCGCCCTTCTCTGTACCTTTTCTAATTCCACTATCTTTTTTGAGATATGGCAACCAGAATGGCACACAGTATTCGAGGTGCGGCTGTACCATACAGCAATACAAGTGCATTATAACATTTTTATAATTGTTTTGCATTCCTTTCCTGATAATTCCTAAAGTTCTATTTGCTTTCTTAAACGCCACCGCATACTGAGCTGAGGGTTTCAATGTATCCTCAACAATGACACCTAGATCCTTTTCCTTGGTGGTGACTCCTAATGTGCAACCCTGCATCACGTAGCTATAGTTCAGGTTCCTCATTCCCACATGCATCACTTTGCACTGGCTCACATTAAATGCCATCTTCTATTTTGATGCCCAGTTTCTTGTATTTTTCACAATCCTCTTTCAATTTAACAATTTTGTGTCATCAGTAAATTTAATTATCTCACTAGTTACCATATATACTCGAATATAAACAGACCAAATATAAACCAAGGTAACATTTCCCACCCCCACCCAAAAAGAAAAAAGGAGGAAAAAGGTTGACTCAAATATATTCAAGTGCCATGCCAGGCTCTGCATCCAGCCCCCTTCTCTCACTTCCTCCCCTCCCACCTCCGTTCCCTGCCAGGCCCTGCATTCCATCTCCCTCTCTCCCGATGCCATGCAGGCATATACCGGGCCCTGTCATAAGCCCTAATGGTCCAGGGCCAGGACAGGAGGAATCCCTCCCACCTCCCCGATCTCTCACCTCCCACCTCCCTCCCATCTCCCCTATTAGTAAAAAGCGTACCTTTAAAATCTCTGGTGGTTCAGTGGTAAACCGGGGTAGGAGCGATCTTCCTATGCTCTGTGCAGAGCTGCTATCTGAATGACTGCTGCGAGTTCTCACAGTAACCTCATGAGACTGTAGGAACACACAGCAACCATTCAGATAGCAGCTCTGTATGGAGCAGGAACATAGAAGATCGCTCTTCCCCAATTCACCAATGGACCACCAGGGATTTTAAAAAGTTACATTTTTTTTACTAATCAGGGAGGCGAGATTTGAGTCAGCCAGGACGGGAGGCGGAAGAGATCCCTCCTGTCCCGGCCCAACGCTGGACCACCAGGTCTTATGGCAGGCCCGCTAAAGGCCTGCAACAGGTCCAGGAGGGAGGTGAGTGGGCAATGACCCGAATATAAACTGAGACCCCTATTTTTGGGTCATTTTTTTAGCCCCAAAATCTCAGTTTATATTTTCAAGTTTATTAAAAATTTTTTATACCACTTAATCAAATTTCTAGGCAGTGTACAAAAATAAAAAGTAACTTAAAAAACAAGTTAAAGTTAAAATACTAAACAGAACCAGGTTAGGTTAGTAGACACATGCCAAAACATATATACTAACTACACACAATTAAGAAAGAAGGGCGAGAACTATAATCTTTGAGAAAAAGACACCATCTCTAGACACCATACCATATTGTTCTTATACCCCGCAATTGTCTACTAGGAATCATTGTGGCTGAATTCAGAAAAGACGAAAATTTTCTTGGTAAGCCCAAAGGACAAAATCACTACAACAATAATACATCTAAACGGTCACGACCACCCAATATCTAAAACGATAAAAATACTAGGAATCACCTTAGATACCCACTTGACCTTGATTGAACACACAAATTCGGTGTCTAAAAAGTGCTTCTCCATACTTTGGAAACTAAAAACCATAAAAAAATATTTCGATCCGCTATCTTTCAGACTACTGGTGCAGTCATTGATTCTATCCACCCTAGACTACTGCAACATCATTTATGTGGGTATACCTAAAAAAACATGAGAAAATTAAGAATAGTTCAAAACATTGCCGTCCGCTTAATATTTGAACTAAAGAAAAGTGACCATGTTAGTCCCTTCTACAAACTGCTGCACTGGTTGCCAATTGAGGCACGTATTCTATTCAAATTCTCATGTGGTTCATTTTCTGGTTTGTAGCTTGAAGGAGGACTGGGGGCGTGGGAGGGGGGATTGTGAGAGTGGGAGTGATGGAGTTGTGTTGTGGTTCTACCTGCCAAAATGCGAGCTTGTTTCTTGTATTATATTGTGATTTTGTTTTTCTTCTTTGTTGAGCTCAATAAAATATATTTGACAATAATTGAAAAGGCCAAATGTAAAAAGGAAGAATTACGAAAAGGTCTGAAGGGACATTTTGTCTTCATAAAAATGGATGCATGCACACTTCACAGAGTCATGCAGCTACTCAATTTGGCAAATTGAGGCAAGTAACTGTTGCAGCCAGGGCCCTAAAACAGATGCCATTTGAAAAGACGCTGGGGAAGCACTTATTTGATGGTAAAGCGTTTGCTTGAATTAAAAAACTTTCTTGAAGAACTGGACAATGAAAATGTTTTATTAACTGAAAGCCAGTGGGCACAAGTAAAAGCACTGGAAAATCTACTTTCTAATCCCTTTACTGTCACCAAGAGTTTGCAATCTGAAGATTTAACACCTGGTAAATTCTTCTTGAAACGGAAGAGCTTGATATATTGCCTGAACAAAAGTGGAAGGTTAATAGCTGATGGCATTGTATCTTCAATGAAGAAAAGAGAGAATCTCTTACTGGATAATCAAATCTTGTTAGCTGCTATTTATATTGATCCAGTAAGCCAAATTTTGTTGAGCAATGACCAGACTGATACTACAAAAAAGGCCCTCTGTGATGTAGCAGTTTTCATGAAGGGATTAATACCTGAAACACCACCACTGGATGAAGCTATAAGCACTGGTAACTCAGGATCATCCTCTTCAAATGAAGAATTATGCTTTGATTCCTACTTGGACAAAATGGAACTTTCAACAGTAAAGCGACGTCGTATATGCGTGAAAGATAAACGACCAGAAAATGTCCAAATAAAGAGATTCCAGCAGGAGTTTTTTAAAGAATGAAAAGAAGTAGAAAAGTATGATCGCTCATCGAAACTGACTGTAGAAGAAGCCATCCTTGTTTATCCTGAGATTATTAGTGATGTGGCTAGAAATGAAACAGCAATACCACTCACCCAAGTCAGTATTGAAAGACTATTTTCAGCTCTAAAAATAATCAAGTCAGATTTAAGAGCTTCTATGAAAGAGGATCTGGCAGAAGCAATTCTGTTTCTTAGAACAACACTACACTGAGTTAGTTTTGGATTGCATTTAACAGCTATTCTACTCTACAACTATATTCCAAGTTTAATATATAAATTATTTTAGGTTTACCAGCTTTTGTTTTTGTAGTTAAGCTTTGTTTTTGTTTTAAAACTACCAAAGAATGTGGTTCATATTTTTAAACTGGTAAAGTTCCTGTTCCTGATTTTTATGCATGCTATGCTGTTACTTTATAGCCACTTGATAAAAACAATAAATAAAACCTTATTGTTTTCATTTTTTTTTCTTTTGTTTAAACTGGCCAATATAGTGGAGCGTCAGCTTCTTAGCCAGTAGTTCTGTGGTTAAATGGCGTTATGTTGCCTTCCTTCAATCAATGTGGAAATTCCGGAACTTGGAGGCTGGATGGTGGCTGGCTGACTGTTGAGCTCCCTCCTTTTAAACAACAATTCTTCATCTATTTAATTATAAAATCCTCTAAAAGGACATCAACCAAACAAAAGAAGCATATGGTATATGCGTTATGAGAAAAGACCAGCTGTAAATTCTAAACATCAGCAGATACAATGAGCTGTTCGCCTGCTCCTGCCTTTTGCCTGCTCACACCGCAACTGAAATCTCCAGGGCTCCCAGGCCACCTCTCTTCCTCCAGGGCTTGGCGTGTGAGCAAGCTCCGCCCCCCAGAAGCAGCCAGGAACCCTCCTGAACTGCGACAGTTGAGCCGTTCGCCTGCTCCTGACTTTTGCCTACTCCTACCAATACCGGAGAATCGCGCTACAACCGACTCATCCGTTACCAGCAGAGTAACTTTTACAGTTACTTCCCCAGCTGATTCAAGCTGAACAAACCCTTCGGACAACCTGATTAGTACTCGCATGGTTATTCATTGCATAACTAATTCATTGCATGGTTACTCTTTACATGGTCATTCTATTACCTACCGCACCAAAGTCTAACCTTCCTACTCTCTGAAAATCTCCATCATTGCAGGATGGCTTCCCTTCACAATCACTTAATCCCATTCCTCATGTTCTACTGGAACTATAGCAAATACTGGTTAACTGAGGCCCTTCTCGCCTCACAGATTCCAATCCTCTCAAGACCTCACATCTTAAACATAGACCCCTTTAGGCCAATCCATCGATTCTTTCCTAACTACTCTGATCATGGCCCGTTCCAAATCCCAGTCATCCCCCCCTCAAACAAAACAAAGAAACCTCGCAGCATAAAACACTGGTTGTTAAAGAAAATCTCCCTCCCCTCCCCTATTAACACCACTCCGCATAAAAGAGTACAAGATTTCTACTTAAACATCCGATCTATCAGGAACAAAATCGAGCTGGTTAAAGATTGGCTATCAGAGACTAAACCCGACTTTGTCCTCCTAACTGAAACGTGGTTGACCTCTGACACCGATATCTTAATTCGTGAATGTCTCCCACCCGGATTTAAAATCACATCACTGCCCAGATCCTGGGGAAGAGGAGGTGGAATAGCCATCATAGTAAGAGATCCTTTCAAGACCACCATCTTAGCCTCGAAAACCTCCTCAGATCTTGAAATTCTCTCTTGCAAACTCCAATCTGATCAACTAGAAGATAGCCTAATTCTCACCTTATTCTACATTCCCCCCAAGAAATGGCCCACTGCTAAAGACAACTTCTCAGAATTCCTCCTCACCAACTCAATTACAGGTCCCTACAATCTTCTGATCGGGGATCTCAAAGACCTACTATCCCTCATCTCCTCTCTAGACTTTTTCACTCCGACTACGGTAAAAACCCACCACAAAGGTCACCATTTAGATCTAGTAACCTTTTCCTCCAAAGAACAATATAATCCCAAGATTCTTTGGGAACAAGCTACCTGGACAGATTCACTATGGTCAGACCACAGACTATGCAATTTCCACCTCAACTGGCAAACAAGACGTCACCAACCCTATCCTAAGACAGCAAAAAGGCCTAAAAAGGTGATATCCTCAAGAGGCTTTATCAACCCAGTGGAATTCTGGTCCTTTTATGACACCACTTCCAACCCTGACCCTGACTCCTTTACTGTCGACGACTGGACAAACGATAGCACACAGATCCTAAATTCAATGGCCCCCTTGAAAACAATGAAAATGAGAAACAAAACTCTGGATGGCTGGTTTGATGCCGAACTTGGAGCAGTAAAACGGGAACTTCGAAAATTGGAAAGAATTTGGCTTAAATCCAATGACAACAAAGACAGATCCAACTGGAGAACAAAACTAAAAGACTACAAACCACCAAACGCACTAACTTCTACGCCCAAAAAATCGGATCTCCTAAACCCAATATCAAAAACCTATTCAAAATAGTCAATCACCTTTACGATACCCAATCCCTTACCCGACCTTCCTCAGACGCACCCCCACCGGCCAATGACTTTGCCGCGTTCTTCAACAACAAAATCTCCATCCTCAGAGCCACCCTACCTATTTCCTCCAACAACCATCTGAACTATCTGGACATTCAGTCCCATGATGACGAAACCAGGGCTGATTTTTATTGGAACAACTTCACCACCCCCACCTGGCAACAATTCAGCAAATTCTACTCAAAATACACCAAATCCCACTGCAAACTAGATAGCTGTCCACCAAATGTAATGCAAGCTGCCCCGATCTCTTTCAAAATCTAATTATATAATTGGCTCTCCTCCCAACTACAATTAGGCTCATTCCCTGTGGACCTAGGCCAGATTCTGATTACGCCTTTCGTCAAAAATCCCAAAGATCCCATCTCCCTCATATCCAATTACAGACCCATTGCGAACATACCCTTCTTTACAAAGTTAATGGAAGGTCTGGTCAACCAAGATTTAACAACCTACTTGGACAAATTCAACATCCTAAACGACAACCAGTCAGGTTTCCGTCCTAGACACAGCACTGAAACAGTCATCGCTTCTTTGGTAGATTACCTTCACAACCTGTTCAGCCAAGGCTCAAGTGCACTAGTCCTACAATTAGATCTTAGTAGCGCCTTTGACTTGGTTGATCATGCCATTCTTCTGGATTGTTTGGAGTCTATCGGCCTCTCAGGCAACGTGTTAAAATGGTTCCATGGTTTCCTAGGTCAACGCTCCTACCAAGTCTACAGCGACAATTCCCATTCCGCCAGCTGGGCCAACACCTGCGGAGTCTCACAGGGCTCCCCCATGTCCCCCACGCTGTTCAATATCTACCTGGTCGCCCTAGGAAATCTACTGCAAAACTTGAAGATAAAATTCTACATCTATGCTGATGACATCACCTTAGTCTTCCCCATCTCCAACATAACCCCCGAGATAAACAACCTCCTAGCTTCAATCCTAATGCAAATCGAACTATGGATGACCGACTTCAAACTGAGGCTCAACTCAGATAAAACCAAGTTCTTCCTGGCAAGCCCAAACGACAAAATCAAAGATACCTCAATCTCCCTGAATGGCCAAGTCTTTACCTTAACAAACTCTTTAAAAATATTCGGAGTGACTCTTGATCGCATCCTTACCTTCGAAGCTCACACCGACCTTCTGGTCAAAAAAAGCTTCGCCACCTTATGGAAGCTAAGATCCATCAGAAAATACTTTGACGCCCCCTCATTCCGCCTGCTTGTGCAATCCTCCATCTTAAGTCTACTCGACTACTGCAACATCATCTATCTGGGATCTTTCAAAAAAACTACACAAAGATTGCAAATTATTCAAAACACGGCAATCCGACTGATCTTCGGACTAAAAAAGTGGGAACACATAACTCCCTATTACCACAAACTTCACTGGCTACCCCTAGAAACAAGAGTGCTATTCAAGTTCGCCTGTTTCTGCTACAAATCCATCCTTGGCTCGGCCCCCCTTTACTTAGTACCCCATTTTATCCTAGACCGCCCATCCAAACTCACACGTAGAACCCACCTGTTTAGCTACCCTACCCTAAGGACCTGCCGTTACAAAAGATATCTAAATAGAACTCTTGCCTTCCAAGCAGGTCATCACAATAACTGGCTGGCCCACATCATCTCACGCTCTTCATCCTACTTAAACTTCAGGAAACTACTAAAAACTAATCTTTTCACCCGATTCATACCCTAAGACCCTATGCCCACCCTGGCCCCCTATCTCTCTATGTCCTTTACGCAGATTGTCTTGACCTTCTTCACTGTACCATTTCACTGCCATAATTGTACCCATCTTTATTTCTGTTTGTACCATTTTTTCTCTCAGTTGTACCATTTTTTTCTCTCTGTTGTACCATTTTTTTTCTCTACCACCTAATTTTATCTGATTGTAACATTGTACCATTTTCGCTGATTGTCCAGCCCTTCTTCGTTGTAAACCGCCTCGAACTACTATGGCTTTGGCGGTATATAAGAAATAAAATTATTATTATTATTATTATATTAAATACAGAAGAGTTGGAGTCGTGGGTACCAGAAACTGAGGAGTTGGAGTCTAAGGATTTATCTACCGACTCCACAGCCCTGATATCCAGTACTAGCATCTAGCACAAATTAAGTATAACCATACATCGTTAGTTAAAACTATGTTTACTTTTTGTGATTTAAGTTTAAAAAAAAATTGCATGCGTAATATAGCTACATATGTAGCAAACAATGCAGCTTAAATCTACCAATACATAATTAATTATTGAACAGTGTTAGAAGCTAATCTGCCAGTAAAAAATGTAGCAAAACCATAAGGGCTAGCTATGAATTCCACTGATTTTCTATTTCTCTTCTGTTAAGAATATCTAGATAAATACTGCCACAGGTACTCAGAGCTCCATTGCATCTCATACCTGCAGCCATTCTCTCTCGAGCAGTGCCTGAAAGCCATGGATGGTCCTGCATCGTGGGTCAAGGATGATTTGAGCGAGCGATGTCACTTGAAGTGTGGAATCAGTTCCTTCAGTTCCATGAACCAGCACAGAAGCGCCTTCTCTGGCAAAAAAGGAAAAGAAGAAAAAGATCATTGTGTAAACTAAGCAAGTATCACAAAGAATGATGAAATTTTTATCCAAATCCTGTCTGTGATGCTTTCATCAAACCAACTTGGGTGAATTTCTTTGAAAAGATAGTAAATAAATACAAATTCAAAAACAAACAATACATTCTTAAGAATAAATCCTTCCTCACAGGCCACACAATTTTGGGTCAAAATGCATTACATGCACGCTTACACACAATATAGGCTGATAAAATCAGGGTAACAAGTTTAAGAACAGAAGAATAGTTAAACTGGGTCAGACCAAGGAAAGATTAGTTTCTTACCTCAGTAATCTTCTTTCTAGTAGAAAGACCCTTTATTCCTGAACCTGTGGGTAGTCAATCCCTTCTTGTGTGAATTCTTGTAGAAAGCCTCATTAGCATTCTTTTGCTCTGCCTCCCATCCTTCTGGGCTGTCCTCCAATTCATCAGTTCGTACCAAAGCAAAAGTTCAGTCCTGGAGAGGAAATAGAATAGAGCGGGGTATAGGGACTCTCCCCGTGAAACATGTCTATCCTGCTCATATCAATAACAGATAACAGATAACAAAAAAACTTAACCATTTGCAATACATAACAAGGTGAAAACAAACAAATCACCAACCTGAGCACAACCTGCACTAAGAGTGTGGGAGATTCTACAGATACCACCTAGATTCTTCAACATGGAAGTCGTGTCCTCTATCTTTGTTAAAGCTGGATAAAGTAAAGAAATAAGATATTTGAGGCAGTATGCAGGCATATTTGAGGCAGTATGCAGGCAAAAGAACATCCAACAGGGCAGGCTTCAGGAATAAAGTATCTGTCTACTAGAAAGAAGATTACCAAGGTAGGAACCTAATCTTTCCTTCTAGTACAACAGACACTTTATTCCTGAACCTGTGGGACGTATCAAAGCAGTCCCCTGAGTTTAGGGTGGGACAGATGAGCCTGCTGACAGAACGGATGATCCTAATGCGGAACCCATTTTGGATGCTATGTCCACCCTATAAAACTTTGTGAACATAAGGAGAGAGGAGCATGTGGCCACTCTACAAATTTCTTCCAGGGACACCACTACAGATTCTGCCCATGAGGAAGGCACGCTTCCAGTGAAGTGCACCTTCACAATATAGGCAGATGCTTTGAAGAAATGGTCATATGGATCCATCTTGAAATGGTCTGTTTCGAGGCTGGTTGGCCTTTACGGGCAGCCCCGCCTATACAGAAAGATGATCCAATGGTCAAAATTTGTTTGTAACCTCCAAATACCATGGTAATACGCTACGCACATCCAACAATTTCAACACCTTATCACTCTTCCTCAATCCCAAGGGAGTGAAGGTAGGCAAGCACACTTCATAGTTAATATGGAAGAAAGAAGGACTGTGTGCAAGACCACTCCGAGACTCAAAATTCTGAGGAAGGGATATCTGTATGACAAAGCCTGCAGTTCCGATACCCGTCGGGTGGCGGGTAATCACCACCAAACCGTTTTGATTGTAATATTCACCAGAGAAGCATGCTCTACAGTTATGTTGCATGCTGCGTTGCGTTATGTTACACTGCATTACATTAATCTGGTTTTCTATTCTGCCTTTACCTATTCATTTCAAGGTCGGATTACATTACAATAGGTTGGGTCCGTTACCCAGGAAGATACAATAGACAATTTGACACGGACTTCTGCAATTTTTCACAATCCTCTTGCGATTTGATAACTTTGTGTCATCAGCAAATTTAATTATCTCACTACTTATTCCCTTCTCTAGATAATTGATAATGTTAAAAAGCAGCAGTCCCAGCACAGATCCCTGGGGAACACAACTATTTACCTCCATTGAGAATATTGACTATTTAAACCTATTTTCTGTTTTCTTTCATCTAGTTCTTAATCCATAATAGGACATTTTTTGTATTTTGTTGTTGCCCATTGATTGATTCTAACTCAATAGTAAATAAAAGTAATTTTAAAAAGCTAGTGTTTAATAATCAGATCATTATATTGTATATCAAATATATTGTTAGTGATACAAAGTTGTCTATGAATCTTAGAAGCCAAGACTGCTAATAGTGAAGTTCTGTAACTGTAGGAATTTTAAACTAACAATGAGGTTACTATAAAGAACCCACTAACCCAAAATCTTAATCTTACTGACTGAGGGCCGGAGTCTCAAAACTCGCTGGTAAATTCCAGCGAGTCGATGTAGTGGCCATAGTGATTTGAATTTTACAGGTGATTCTCAGCACAACAGCAAGCGAATTATATGTACGCTATTTGTGCAGAGAAAAGCCAGATAACCACCTTGCCCCATACTTCCTGCCACCAGGGTCCCCTGTCCCCGTACCTTTAAGATGAAGGCCGGTAGGAGGAATGCCTAGTCCGTCCAGTCAGTAGGCCTGCAAAATGGTGGGCATTCCCTTTCCTAATGCATTCTGGGATGCACTAGGGAAAGGCCAAGGCCCTGATTAGCCCAGGCACCGTAGGCTTCTTCCACCTATCCCCAGGTAGGATAAGGTGGGAGGGAGAAATTGGGGGTCATTTAAAAAAAAAAAAAAATTGCGGGTGTGGCGGGGGGTCTGAGCTGTCAAGTCTTACTTTCCTGTCAGTGCCTGAGGCACTGACCGAAATTAAGTGCAGCAAGGTTAGAAAATCACCCAGCGATGATAGAGAATCACCCGGAGTGCTCGTTTAAAATTTAATGAGACCATTATAATATTAATGACCTCGTTGTACTACATTTGTATGGTAGAGTTGGAGTCTACTAGGAAACTCCGAAAGACCACACTCAGTATGCCGTTCTGATAATCGGCCGGTAAAATACTGGCACGCTAAACCAGCTGGAACCGGTTTAGCAACCATTGTTAAGGGCACAGTAAGTTTTGAGAATCCAGCCATCAGTCAGGTATATGGTACTTCTATTACTCCTGTGAGAGAAAAAGATTACACTTTCTATTTGAAAATCTTATAGTATATGTGTGGCTGGAAGGGCAAATCTTAATTCAAAAGATTGCTTAAGTAGAAATAGTTTACTTAACTCAGTCTGACTATGCTTCCATATGGTTTGCCATACTGGATTCAAATCTGAAAAGGGGATTTCATATTTGGAAACTAAATGATAATTTATTGAACAAGGTGGTTTACCGTCAACATTAGAAAACAACATTTTAGAGTATTATAAAATAAATGATACAGGTGAGTCTATTTAACCATAACTGTATGAAAGATGATAAAGGCTACCAAAAAATTTATTCAGCTGCATATCATCAAAACCAAAATTAATTAACCCACAGCCACAAATATATAAAATAATGGAAAGAGTACCTCAGAGCTGTATTAGTAGAAGATATTAGTTTCAAGATGTTTAAAGTTAAGAAAAAAAAGACTCCTGGCATTAATACTGAAGTACGAATCAACCAAATAAGGAAATTTCTAGAAATGTCCAAATAGATATAAACACTAGATAATGAGGACAAAACTATATTAAATGGATTTTTCTGCTAGACCTCAAATACCCAAGGTACTATTTAGTATTTCTATTCGTAGTGTTTTCATCATTGGTCTTAGCAAGTAGCATGGGCAAAAAAATTTTTATAAAAATTAATTTTCTCTTCTGGCTCTGCATAAAATATAAAGTGCATAGAGTGCTATAAAGTGCTATAAAGGAAAGGCACTTATCTTTATGCCCAACAGCTGCCCAACCGTTTCACTCCTAGTTTCATCAGGGGCTATGCTTCCCTTAATACAGACACCATCATTTTTAGTTAAGAAAGCCCTTACTTTGAGCCAAAAACGCCACTATTTTTAGCACTGCACTCAGCCAGAAAGGCTCAGACTTCAAGCCTGAAGATTAAGGATTCTGAAGACAATCTTTTGTGGGATGGCGAGTCAATTAGGAAGGTCTGCCAAAGGCTTGTTTGTATATTCCAGAAGAGTAAGAGCAAGAATAGTTTATAGATCAATATCAGGACAAGACAGTTTTCAGCTATCATACAGGAGAGAAAGGGACGTTAAAATGATATCCACTAAACATTCCTTTAGAAATACAATTCTCTAGGCCAGGGATGCTTAATGTTGATTCTCAAGGTTTGCAACAATGTTCCTCCTAAGGACCGAGTTCATGTGAGAAAAATGTGTTTTTTCTTGAGCATAGGAACAAGTTGATATGAGCAAAAATTTTCTGTTATGTTACCCTGATTGTATTATACACACTGTACATTACAAATGAAGAATTTAATTTAATGTGGTGTCTTATATACCGTTAAATCTCCCAAAGGATTTGAAGCAGTTTACAAAACAATTAAATTGACTTAAGTAATGGCCAGAAATCTAATCATGTACTTTGAATTTCCCTCTTTGTCCCAACGGGTTCACAATCTAACTATAGTACCCATGAAAGAAATAATTACTTACATTTACTACCTATATAAAAAAAGGAAGAGGGAAAAGATAATACAATAAATTCAATACTATAAATGTGTAAAGGCACAACAGAAGGGAAAACTTCAATATCAAAGAGCCCCCAAAGAAAAAATCCTAAAAATAAAAGCAGGAAAAAAATGGCAAAATTAGAACAAGCCCCCAAAAAATAAAGCAAGAAAGAAAATAAAATTAAACCTCAGTCATTCTTACTACCCTCAGTCTCAGCCAGCTTCTAATTCCATGTCCCCAATCGAGCCAGGCCAGCCCAAGGTAGCCAAAGAGGTAGAAAATTTTTTTATTCATTCAATTTTCTATACTGCTCTCCCAAGGGAGCTCAGAATGGTTTACATATGCTAGATGCAATTTAATTAGATTTCAGCAAAGCCTTTGATACAGTTCCTCATAGGAGGCTTTTGAACAAACTTGAAGGGCTGAAGTTAGGACTCAAAGTGTTGAACTGGATTAGAAACTGGCTGTCGGACAGACGGAAGAGGGTGGTAGTTAATGGAAGTCACTCGGAGGAAGGAAAGGTGAGTAATGGAGTCCCTCAGGGTTCGGTGCTGGGGCTGATCCTGTTCAATATGTTTGTGAGTGACACTGCTGAAGAGTTAGAAGAAAAGTTTGCCTTTTTGCAAATGATACCAAGATTTGTAGCAGAGTAGACACTGAAAAGGTAGTGGAAAATATGAAAAAGGATCTGCAAAAGTTAGAGGAATGGTATAATATCTGGCAACTAAAATTCAATGCAAAGAAATGCAAAGTAATGCATTTGGGGATTAATAATTGGAAGGAACCGTATGTGCTAGGAGGTGAGAGGCTGATATGCACGGATGGGGAGAGGGACCTTGGGGTGATAGTGTCTGATGATCTAAAGGCAAAAAAAATAGTGTGACAAGGTGATGGTTGCTGCCAGAAGGATGCTGGGCTGTATAAAGAGAGGTGTAGCCAGTAGAAGGAAGAAGGTGTTGATGCCCCGTACAGGTCGTTGGTGAGGCCCCCACTTGGAGTATTGTATTCAGTTTTGGAGACTGTATCTGGCGAAGGACGTAAGAAGACTTGAAACGGTCCAGAGGAGGGTGACAAAAATTATAGGAGGTTTGCGCCAGAAGACGTATGAGAGACTGGAAGCCTTGAATATGTATACCCTAGAAGAAAGGAGGGACAGGGGAGATATGATTCAGACGTTCAAATACTTGAAGGGTATTAACGTAGAACAAAATCTTTTCCAGAGAAAGGAAAATGGTAAAACAAGAGGACATAACTTGAGGTTGAGCGGTGGTAGAGTCAAGAGCAATGTTAGGAAATTCTACTTTACAGAGAGGATGGTGGATGCCTGGAATGCACTCCCAAGAGAGGTGGTGGAGAGGAAAACAGTGACGGAGTTCAAAGAAGCGAGGGATGAACACAGAGGATCTAGAATCAGAAAATAATAGTAAATATTGAAGAACTAAGGCCAGTACAGACTTGCACGGTATGTGTCTGTATATGGCCTATTGGTTGAGGATAGGCTAGGGAGGGCTTCAATGGCAGGGAGGGTGTGGATGGGCTGGAGTAAGTTTTGACGGAGACTTCAGCAATTGGAGCACAAGCACAGTACCGGTAGAGCTTTGGATTCTTACCCAGAAATAGCTAAGAAGAAAACATTTTTTAAAAAATTTAAATTGAATCAGGTTGGGCAGACTGGATGGACCATTCGGGTCTTTATCTGCCGTCATCTACTATGTTATATGAATTTAATAATAATAATAATTTATTTCTTATATACCGCCAAAGCTTTATTCAGGTTCTCAGGCATTTTTCCCCCATTTGACCGGTAAGTTCACAATCTATATAGAGTACCTGGGGCAATGTGGGGATTAAATGACGTGCCCAGGGTCACAAGGAGCAGCGTGGGTTTGAACACACAACCTCAGGGTGCTGAGGCAGTAGCTTTAATCACTGCACAACACTCTCAGTAAAAGCTAAGATTTGTGGGTGCATAGGAAAAAGAGAAGCCATCAGGAAAAAGGAGGTGATAATGCCTCTACATAAGTCTCTAGTGAGACTTCACTTAACAGTACTGTGTACTATTCTGGAGACCACACCTTCAAAAGATATAAACAGGATGGATTCACTCCAGAGTTGACTACTAAAATTGTTAATGGTCATCATTATAGCATATGGGAACAGACTTGAAGATCTTAATTAGGGCTGCACATCAATTAAAATTTTTAATCACATGATTAAGTAAAAATGGTAATTGCACAATTAATTGCATAAAACTGTTCCCCTCAAATTTCCACCTGTATAGTGCAAACCATAGGCAGCATGTGTAAATTCTCAAAACTCACATATTTCAGTTACTAAACTGAAAATAAATCATTTTTCTTACTTTTAATTTTACTTTTTCAATCATGTTGTTCATTGTCTTGGGTTCTGCTCATCTGTCTGTGCTCTGAACTCTGTTTTAGGGCATCCTCTCAACTCACTATTTCATTTCTTTTCTCCTCTCTTCCTCTTTTCTTGCCCTATATACATCTTTCAAATTCAGCTTTCCTTCCATTTTTTCTTCCTCCTTATATCATTCTGGTTTTCATGCTGATCCCTGGTATTCCAGAGGTGAGCGAGCTTTCCGCGCTCCTGTCCCGCTGCTAATCCGGTCGGTTGTGGCTGCTGCGAGATCGGTTTCTTCAACCAATGAAAACTCGCTCCTGCCCGCTGCACCTCTGGACTAGAGAATGACATGGGGAAAAAATTTGTCCCCATCCCTGCGACCACCGTCCCTGACAGCGCCCCGTCCCCATGACCACTGTCCCCGCCCCGTCCCCGCGACTACTATCACCGCAGCATCCATACAAGCCTCAGTACTGCAATATTTAGCTTATTCCTTCCTTATAAATCAAAGTTCTGGCTGCTGAACTAGAAAAAGAGATGTTAAGCTGGCAGGGCTTTGTTTATAAATTTTTATCAACACAATTAATATACTACTTTATCCTAAAGCAAAAAAATAAATAAATAGATAAAATAGAATTTTTTTTTCTACCTTTGTTGTCTGGTTTCTGCTTTCCTCATCTTCTCATTCAATTCCTTCCATCCACTGTCTATCTTCTCTCTGCGTCTTCCATTTGCTCTGTGCCTCTCACTTTATCCCCCCCAATTGGTCTGGCACCCATCTTCTTCCCTCCGCTCCCCCCATAGTCTGGCATCTCAGTCTTCTTCCCTTCCAGCGTCTTCTCCCCACTCTCTGTTCCCCATTTCCCTTCAGCGTCTTCTCTCCCATTTCCCTTCAGCGTCTTCTCCCCACTCTCTGTTCCCCATTTCCTTTTAGCGTCTGTTCCTCTCAATCCCCTTCAGCATGTGTTCCTTTCCTTTCCACCACCACCCTTCCCTCTCGCTACCTTACCGCCCTTCAGCACCTCTCATGCGGTCCGAGCATCTCCCTCCCTCCCCCTTACCTTTGCAGCGTGTTTTACGTTTAGAGAGCAACTTGCTCAAGCCACCGGAGTCTGCCTGCAGTCGCGTGCGTCTGTGGGTGGAAGCTTCTCCTCCGATGCAACAGCGGCTTGAGCAAGTTGCTTTCTAAACTTAAAACACACCGCAAAGGTAAGGGGGAGGGAGGGAGATACAGAAGATAGATTTGGACGGTAAGGAGGGAGGGGGCCGCGTGCGTTCCCTCCCTTAACCGTGGGGACAAGGCCATTCAACGCTCCACGGGGCAGTGGATGGCCTTGTCCCCGTACCCGCAGTGAGCACTTCCCCCCTCACCGTTTCGGCGGGTTACCCGCGGCTAACCGTAGGTAACAGCCACCGTGTCATTCTCTACTCTGGACCACCAGGGATCAGCAGAGGAGGTATGAGGACAGGGCAGAGAGGGGGGGACAGGGTGAAGAGCCTGGTGGCGGGCAGCCTGCAATAATTCTGGGAACGGAGTGCTGGCTAAATATAAACTGGGACCCATATTTTTGGGCCAATTTTTTGGGAAATCCACTGCTTATCCCTGGGATAAGCAGCATAAAATCTGTTTTACTACTTGGGATCTGGGTTGGCCACTGTTGGAAACAGGGCTTGATGGACCTTCAGTTGGTCCCAGTATGGCAACCGACTTGGGAGTAACCTAAAGAAATATGGAAAGAGTAGTGAATATGTACCAACAGCCTCCCAGTGGATGTGGTAGAGATGAAGACTATATCTGAATTCAAGCAAATTTGGACAAGTACATAGGATCACTAAGGGAGAAGAAGATATAGACAATAGCATGGATGGTCAGACTGGATAGGCCATATGTGGTCTTTGTCTTCCTTTTTATAAGTTTTTAAATACAGGCAGTCTTCTGGTTAAGAACGGGTTCTGTTTTTTAAACTTTTCTTAAGTTGAATTTGTGTTGGAGGAAGCTCCTCCCATGTCAGAGGGAAGGCTTCTGGCTCAGCCACAAGACGTGTGCTGCCCGCAGCTTTGTGCAGAGTAACGACTGTAGCTGGAAGGAGGAAAGAGCCGGCCAGAAGATAAACACCCGCCGGAGAGAGGTACATACTTGGGGCACAGAATCGAGGGAGGGAGGGAGGGAGGGAGAAAGGGACGTGTTGGGATTCAGGAGGGAGGGGAAGGAGCACGTTGGGACTTAGGAGGGAGAGCAGGACCCCCGTTGATAAGTACACAGCTGATGTAAGTCAGATGTTCATAAAACGGAGACTGCCTGTATTTCAAGAATGTACTGTACTAAAATCAAATCTGTAAAGCAATATTAACAGCAACATTCATACACTTTCAAGGTCAAGGTAAGAGATATGTAGAGCTCAAAACATATTTAAGCTAAGATATTTTCTTTTCCAAGATGTGTCAGGCATATTTTACCTGTCGACACACTGAGCAGCCAGACATGCTGTAGTCAGGATTTCCTTTATGTGAGTCAGCCAGTTGGAAGCTTCGAGTTTACTAAGCCAACGGTCCATATTATGAGACTGATCATTACAAGCTTCTACAAGTTTGATGAAACTCTCTTGCAAGATGTTGTACCTTTGGGGGAAAGGAAAAAAAAAATCACCTTCATATCTATTTTGCTACTCCATCTTCTAACCCAGACCTCAACAAATCCTCACCTTCATCAACTACTGAAAAAATAAACAAATCACTCTTCCAGTGGAAGTCAGGGGAGGCTTATTCCCAATCTTTATTTAAAATATTTATCTTGTATGTCATGACTATACGGATTAGAACAGAATACCTTGTACAAAGTCATCATACATTCATTTCCCATACCTAGGGCTTAGAGACTCTGTGCTTTGAACCTGAGTTCTGGGTTTTCATGAGCAGTCTCAGGTTCTCTGTCATCAAAGAATTAAAAACAAAAAAGAAAATTAAAGGAGGAAGGGGATGGGTTAAAGGGCACAGTAGCATTTCAAGAAAAAAAATCCAGCCCAATTCCACATTAGCACAACTTGTGTTTTTCCCCATTCCTTCTTCACTTTCCCTTCCAAGTGGCACCACAAATGTCTTTACAACAGCTACTTTTCCTCCAAGTTAGGGTAGCAGGCCACTGGAGGGAGGGGATAGGGACATAAAGAGGCCAACAAGAACAAATGAGTTCACAACATTAAGCTCTGTGTAGAGGAATGAGGAAAAGGAACAAAAATCTGATAACTGGCAAGTCTCAAAAGGAAAGACTAGGAGAAAGCGACAAATTCTGAGAGAGGAGAAGTAGGCAATTCATCACATTTTCTAGTTGGAGAATACTAGAGACTAACATAAATGCACAAATCAGTGTTCTCCCTAGAGCCTTTTAGCTGGGCGCTCCGCCCGGCTAATTTAGATGACTGCCCAGCTGTCATCTCGGTCGCGAATCCTGCTGCTGCCGCTGTTGCTCAAACATTTTTTAAAAAACACCCTCTCACTGGATTGGGGATTCCCCGGGCTGATTGGGCAAAGCCTGAAGAGCCGCCAGAAGTTGAACATTTGACTCCAGCCTCTGTCTAACTTTTTTCTTTTTAAAGAACCAGCAAGCGACTTGAACCCGTGCTCCAGGGTTCTAACAGTAACACTGTGCATACTGGCGTCCCTTATTCCCCTCTGATATCAGAAGTTACGTCCCGAGGGGGGGAGGGAAAAGGAAGCCAGCACAGAAAGTGTTACTTTTAGACCACAGGGGTGTCCAATCCATGGCCCAACAAGGAGTTGTGTGCAGCCCAGCTTCTCCTTCCTTCCCTCCCTCCAACAGGTAGTTTTCTGGCTGGCTCCCTTGCTGCAATTGTCTGCGGACATCCTCGGTTCCCCATGCGTGATCTGCGGCTGTGTCAGAAGCATTCCCTCTGATGTCACGACGTCAGAGAAGGCTTCTTAATCAGCCATGAATCGCACGTGAGGAGTCGATGCTGCCCGTGGACGACTGCAACGAGGGAGCCAACCAGGGGCACAGAAGGAAGGGAATGCTTCCAGCACAGGTGCGGATCGTCAACAGCCATAAATTAAATGCTTCTAGCACAGCCACGGATTGCGTGAGGAACCAGCCACCACCACCTGCAGCTTTCATCAGAAAAACGATTGCAGCATGGAAGCAAGCCAGAAGGTAAATACCCGCCGGAGGGAGGCACAGAAGGGAGAGAGGGAGGAAGGTGGTCATGTTGGGACTCGAGAGGGAGGGAGCACAAACTTTGGACAAATGATGAAGGAAGGAGGGAGGGCACATGAGCCATAGGATTGAAGAATAGAGGGAGGGAGGGAACAGTAAGGGAGAATTGGGTGTCAGAGAGGGAAAGAGATGGTACACATGGAGAGATGAAGAAAGAGGAGAACTGTTGGGCAGAGAGAGAAGGGAGGGAGAGAGAGAGAGAGAGAGAGAGAGAATTATCGGACATGGTGGTGGGAGAGGAGTGAGGTAGAGATGCATGGGCGTGGAGAACATGCTGGGCAAAGGAAGCCTCCTGGACTGGGTTGTTTTTTTTTTTTTTTAGTACAGAAGGAGAGGATATTAAAAGAAGTGCTAAATTGGCAGTGGGGGGGAGAGCTTATGGGGGCAAAAACAGAAGACAGAGAGAGAGATGATGGGCAATGGTCTGAAGGGAGAGAAGTTGGACCTCGGGTGGTGTGGAGGAAGAGGGAAAGAGATACTTTAAGGGACAACTGTTGTGAAGAGAGAGGGAGAAATGGTGGACCAGGGGGAGGGAGGGAGGCAGGCATGGGGAGAGATGGGGTGGGGGGCAGATGGGAAGAGAAAGGGAGAGAAGTTGGTTCTAGGGATGGAAGGGAGGTAGGGAGAAATTTCAGGCCTGTGGACGGAAGGCAGAGAAATGCAGCATCTTTCTTTTTTTTTTTCCTCCATTTCATTGTTCAGTATCAAGGGGGGAAGGAAGAAGAAAAACAGAAAACAGAGGGAGCTAAATGTTGGACCATGGGGATAGAGGAGGAGAGATGGACCTATGGGAGGGCAGGAGGGATGACATCTGGGATAAGAAAGGGGATGGAAAGAAAGGGGCAGGGAGTTATAGCCTGACCAGTGGAGAGAGGGAGGGGGATTCTGAAAGTGGTGAGCCATGTGGATGAGGTCAAAAGGGAGATGACAAGATGAGTGAGAGAGTATTGAGTACAGTGGTAGAAATGTGGTAATGGGGAGTAGACAGAAAGAACTAGGAGGCTGGGAAAGGAGTGAGATGGGAAATGGGAGAGCTAGGGACTGAGAGAAGATGGAGAATTGAGAGGTAGCTGAACATTTAAAAAGAAGAATGGTGAGAAAGAAGGCAAGATTTGAGTGGACAGAGGTAAAAAAGAAAAGAGAAAGTTAAAAAAGCTGAAAGGGAAAAATCAATATGTTGGAGACAGGCATAAGGAAGGAATAGAATAGTATTGAGAAGAGGAGAAAAACTGGACAGCAGACACTGGAAAGAGAATTGGTAGAAGACAGACAAAAGGCAGTAAGAGAAACTGGGACCAAGATGATGGAAAAACAAAATATCCAGACAAGGTAGAAAAAATTGTTTTATTTTGAATTTATTAACTGGAATATGTTAGGTTTAAGATATGTGCATCACAATTATTTTTATATTCAGTGGCATAGTCAAATACAGCTGATTTGGGAGATGGACTGGAGCCCAAATTGAGTGGACGGGCACCAAAGTTTCTCACCACCTGAGTGCAATTTACAAATTCTTGAGCTATTGGGGATTCCCAAGCCCTGCCAACTGAAAACATCTTCCTCCAGTCTGGCAACCCAAAATCTCCAAGCTTTGCAGCCAATGGCAATATCCTCAAGCTGCCACTGCTTTCATGCATGCATGAAAGCCAAGGTGGGGGGGGGGGCAGGGAGGAAGGAAGGCAGCAGCTCTGCAATATTGCTGCCAGCTGCAGAACTTGGGAAGTTGGAAGGCTTGAGAAGGTGGCCGTCAGTTGGTGAGGCTTGGGGATCCCTATTAGCTACAGCAGGGGAGATGTTCATTTTGAGGGAGCCTAAGCTCAAAGTGGGAGGCCCAAAAAAGCAGTATTATTTACCCTGACTGAACGATCTTCCATGTGTACCGCTGACAGCTGATTCAGTATCCACACTCTGATGAGGCTCACCGTAGCTGTAATAGAAGTGAATGGGAAAACATGGAGCGCACATCCCTACTCATCAGAGAGGGGATGTGTAAGCCTGTGGCTGCCCCCACTGTCAGCAGTGCACGTGGAGGATCATTCAGTCAGGGTAAGTATTACTGCTTTTTTGTGTTCCTCTACACAATGTCTCTTTAATGAAGGTTTTATTATTAGATACATACATTTTCTATATTAGTGATTGCAAATTTGGGGCCTGCTCAGCCTTTTTTTTGCTCATCAACTAGTGTTAGTCTTTGTTGCGGCCCCAGAAAAATTTTTTCATCCAATGTGGCCTAGGGAAGCCAAAAGTTTGAAAAACCCCTGCTTTAAAGCCCTGGAGCATGGGTTTAATTCGCTACAGGTTAAGGCAGGAGATTGGGAAATGATGAGGGAAGCTTAAAACTAGCTGCTCTTGCTTGCTTTGGGCCTTCCTCACTATCGGGTTCTGCCTTCGCGGAAACAGAAAGTAGGCAGGACCCAGCAGCGAGGATGGCCCGAAGCAAGCAAGAGCAGCTAGTTGTAAGCTTCCCTCGTTGCTTCACTATCTCATGCCTTAGCTAGCCTGTAGCGAATTGTGAATGTTGCATTGCGGGGGGCGGGGACAGAAATGCTGCACTGTAGCCAATTGGAGGGGGGGGAGAAGAAATGCTGCTGTTGCACCTAATTGAGGAGAGAGAGGGAAGAAGAGAGATGCCAAGACCATGGGAGGGAAAAGAGAGGAAAGAGAGATGCCAAGACCATGGGAGGGAAAGGAAAGGAGATACCAGACCATGGAGGGAGAGGGAGAAATGTCAGGGCATACGGGGGGGGAGAGATACATGCCAGACCAGGGGAAAGGAAGGAAGGAGGGAGGGAAAGGAAGGAGAGATGCCAGATAATGGAGGGGGAGATGGAAGGAGAGGAGAGAGATGCCAGGGCATTGGGGGAGGGAAGGGAAGGAGATAGAGATGCCAGACCATGGGGTGGAGTGGGAAGGAAGGAAAGGAGAAGAGAGATGCCAGAGCATAGGGGAAGGGGTGGAGACAGAAAAATGGAGAGGGGTGAAACTGAAATGAATAATGTACAAAGGTGAGAAAGGGCACAGGTTATATAGTTTATTGAAGGACATAAAGAGGGAAGATGCCGTATGGAAGAGAAACACTGGATGGAAAGGGCAGAGAGAGGGTGGACAGTAGATGGAAAGGGTGGGTAGAGAGAGGGCAGAGGCTGGGTGGAAGGTGCAAAGAGAGAGGGCAGATGTTGCATGGAAGGGAGAGAGGACAAACGCTGTATAGAAAGAAGAAAGCAAAGAGAAGATGATTGAAGCAGAAACGACAAAAGGTAGAAAGAAAATTTTTTGTTCCTTTACATAGAATCAAGTAGTATTGTAACTGTATTGATAAAAGTTTATAAATAGGAAATGGAAATAAGGCAATTTTTTGGGGACTAAACCCCTTTCCTCAGGTCAGGACAGAATACCATAACAGCAGTATACTGTACTGTTTTGAAGAAAGATTTGGCCCCTGAAAGCTAATTGAAAAATGGATTAGTAATTTGTAAAGTAGTGTTTGTTATGTATCAGTTTTTTAAAAATTTATATCTATTGCCTTTAAATTTTGCACAGTATTAGGGGACATGTGTCACTGTTTCTGTGGTGTTGCATTGTATGCAGAGTCTGGTTTCTTGGCGGTTCAGTTTAACTTTTGTCTACATATTTCTATTTTTAGTTTGTGATTATTCCATATTGGGCGAGGGTGTTTCTGTGTTGTTTGTGTATGAAAAGGATATGGTTTTCTGTTAGCTTCGACTATACAGGATCAATTGACGGTGCAGAATCTGGCTTGTTTAGTTTTACAATATGTGTGTTGGGGTTCTAGTGCTCACTGCAGTGTTTAAGATGCTGCCTTTTCCTAGGTGCACCCTTGTTGTGTGACTCATGGATTATTACTAAAAATACATTTTTTATATAGGGGAGGAGGTTGTTAAAAATGATCAGCACTGGCTGTCGTATATACTAGGTACTGAAATTAATCAAATGTGATGGACCACTAATAATGTATATGATGCAACTTAAATCAAGGGAAAAAAGACCTCAAAATACCCCAAGAATGCAATCAATGAGTTTCAATCATATTGGGGTTGGGTATCATCATAGGTCAAAAACCCTTGAATTTTTAATTTTAATTTTTTAATAATTTTAATTTTGTATATGTATAATAATTTTATGTTGTTTTTATAATCAACCTTTTATTATCATGATTAACTTTTCATGATAATAAAAGGTTGATTATAAAAACAACATAAAATTATTATACATATACAAAATTAAAATTATTAAAAAATTAAAATTAAAAATTCAAGGGTTTTTGACCTATGATGATACCCAACCCCAATATGATTGTAACTCATTGATTGCATTCTTGGGGTATTTTGAGGTCTTTTTTCCCTTGATTTAAGTTGCATCATATACATTATTAGTGGTCCGTCACATTTGATTAATTTCAATATTTATATTTTTGGACACTATTCGGTTTCCAATCACTCTATTCAGTATATACTAGGTACACCACTGGATTTAATGACCCTATTCCAACTACCAAATTTCCCCATCCCACCCGGTTACTTTATCATGCCATCTGGTTGGAAAAAATTTCTGGAGAGAACACTGGCACAAATATACCTTTACTGTAGTAGATTTTGATACACAAAGTTGGAAAACAACAAAATGAAAATCCCACAATAAAATACACAAGTAAGAAATTATAACTGGATTAAATCTTGGCACATGGGCTACTGAAATAAATCTTGGTTTTTTAAATGTTTTTAAAATAAAGCTGATGATGCACATAATTTAAATTTTCACTGAGAATTAGTTTGCACTTTGTATTTACTGGGATTTACCCCATTTTTCTGTAAATAAGAAAAATGATTAATATAATCAGGTCAAAGTGCACAAAAACTTAAAAGTTATCAGGTATTTTGCTTATACACTCTGGGCTAAGGGAGGGACTTATTCATGCTACCTCTCAATTGCTTTGTGAATTCTTCGCCACTGTGGATAATGTGCTTCTTGTTCAAAACCGCCTCCTTTGGCCCTGGCCTGCTGGGCCACATTCAGAGAGCGAGTATCAATGATATATCCACGTTTCCCTGCCCTCAGGGTGGCATTAATAAGCTTTTCATCTTCCTTGCACCGTCGTCCATTGGTGCCAACCAGGGGTTGGCTACTCCGCATCATCACCTATGGAAAGGGATATTACTTGTTACGCTGATGGAAGTGTATTCAGATGGTTCCAGAACAGACCATATATTGTAACAATGAGGATGATGACAGGTAAAAGACTGAAAGGACTCATTTAGTTTGCTCACTAATTGCTACTCCTTGCTTTTTATCTGCCCCCTGAATCTCTCCCATCATTAATAAAACTAGAGCTCTTGTAAGCAGACTAAGTTCTTAAACATTTTTTTTTTTCCATTTTTAAAATAAAGTTGTAGATAGAATACTGCATGGTCACAAAAAAATGAAGCCTTAAAACGATTATCTCCCAGTTAGTGAGAAGTTATACATGTTTGCTTGATACAAAGAGTTCCTAGCTCTCAGAAAACCAATCCGTTCTCTTGAGGATAGAGTAGCAAACTTGGAGGAGCCAATGAAGAGAGATACATAGAGGAGACCTAAGGGAAGTTGGCAGCTCTGTGCTGCTTTGGAGGAGAGAGGTCTCCTAAAAGGAAAGCATCACTCTGGTGAGGTAGGAATAATCCTGTAGCCAGGACCTGCAATACCCTCTTGCACTGAAGATGTGCCTCCAGGGGGTCTGCCAGGAGGGAAGGGTTAGAACAGTTACTGTTAGTGATTCAATAATTAAGCACATAGGCAGCTGGTATTAAGCAAATAGACAGCTGCGTGACTGGTGGACATGAGGACTGCCTGGCCACTTACTTACCTGATGCAAAGGTGGTGGACTTCTTGAATCACCTATAGATAAATTTTAGATAGTGCTTGGGAGAAGCCAGCTGTCTTTGAACATGAGGTACCAATGACCTCGAAAAATATGGGAGAGGTTTTGGAAGCCAAATTTAAGCTGAGGGGAAGATTCTCAAATGTTCATGGTAAAATCCGATGGGCCGCTATTGCGGCCGCTACTATAACAATTTCAAAAGGCGAGTCATTCTTTAACTGCACATGCAAATTGAGTTCATGGAGAGTCATTAGATTTGCATGTGCCGATTGCTGGTGATAGCGAACGGCACATGTGCAGAATAAATCAACAACAACAACAAAAAAGACCAAAATCGAAGATCGACAGGAGGGATGCCCACTCTCTCCTGCCTCTACCATCAAGTAACCCCTCCCCAGCAATAGGAGGGATGTCCACTCCCTCCTGTCACAGACATAAAGCAACCCCCTCCTGCTGCTAGTCAAGCAAGGTCCCCCCGACAACCCCCCTTAGGTAAGGGACAGATGCCTACTCCCTCCGGCCAAGCAACCCAACACCCCCCCTCCCCCGCAGCAGCAGGAGAAATGCCCACTTCCTTCCGCCAAGCAACCTCCCTCAACAACGGGAGTGATGCCCACTCCCTCTTGCCGCCGCTGTACCTCAACAACTCCCTGACCCCCTCTTACCTTGTTTATGAATGCCAGCTGGAGGGATGCCTCCCACCTCTGGCCAGCAGGGCTACCTCTTCAAAATGGACAGCCTTCCCCTTCCCAGTACATCTTGGGATGCGCCAGGGAGGAGCCTCAGGCTCAGATTGGCCAGGTTGCTTAAGGCCCCTCCCATACAGGCTATTTGTGACTATCCAATTATAAACGGAAAAGAATACAACGGAGAAAAACTATAGCAGCTAGGAAGAAGTCTTGAAGACCAGGATGGAACAGAGGGTCAAGTAAAAGCTCTGCTGAAAACCTGTCGATATGCTCAGTAAAGTTGAAGGCAGAAAAATGTCAATAGGCCCAAAATAGAAACTGGTTAAAATTTTTTTAATATGAAGCAATATTGTAGAGATATTAACTTAAAAAAAAAAAAAAAAAGAGAAAATATCGGCAAGAAGAAAGAAAAATCGAAGCGGGAAAGCAAACTTGACTGGACAAAGTCCATACAAATCTTCTTCACTCCACAGAAGACGAAAGACTGATAACCTCACAAGCTGGCTTCGGGCGGGAAGGCACTCGCACATGCGCTGTTGCAGGCAGTCATAAAGCTTCGTTGAAGCTTAAAGTGACAGTACACTTTTCACTGTCCATACTGGGCTTCATGGATGAGGACACCCATCTGTAGACTCAACTCTTCCCAGCCTTCTTCATCCCAGCCTTCCATCCTTTAAAGCAAGGGTGTCTAACCCACAGCCCGCATGCGGCCCCGTGAGGTATTTCGTGCAGCCCCTCTTGAGGGCAATGCGGTGTTTTCCTCTACCGCCCCCGGGTGTTTACATTCTTGCCAGTTCCCTCCTTCGCCTTGCTGCAGTGTTCGCTCAAAGCAGCGGTTCTTACATGCCTCCAGCAGCTGACCAGGAAGCGTTCCCTCTGACATCGTTGTGTCAGAGAGAAGGCTTCCAGATCAACCGCAGGAGGCATGCAGGAGCCACTGCCCGCAGCTTTTAATGAACACCGCAGCAAGATGGAGGAGGGAGCTGGCAAGAAGGTAAACACCTGTGGCACAGAAGGGAAGGAGAAGGATGTGTTGGGACTTGAGAGGGAGGGAGCACAAACAGGACAAATGAAGGAAGGAAGGGCATGAACTTAGGACACAGAATGAAGGGAGGGAAGGGAACATGAGCCATAAGATGGAAGAATGGAGGGAGTGAGGGAAAGAGATGCTGATGTGAGGGAGAGAATAGAAAGGGAGAATTGGGTGTCTGAGAGAGGAAAAAAGATGGTGCACATGGGGAGATGAAGAAAGAGGAGAACTATTGGGCAGAGAGAGGAGGGAGGGAGAGAAAGAGAATTATTGGACATGGTGGTGGGAGAGGAGTGAGGTAGAGATGCAGGGCCAAGGAAGCCTCCTGGACTTTTTTTTAAAAAGTACAGAAGGGGAGAGTATTCAAAGAAGTGCTAGATTGGGCATGGGGGGAGAGCTTATGGGGCAAGAAACAGAGGACAAATAGAGATGGTGGGCAATGGTCTGAAGGGAGTGAAGTTGGACCTCGGGTGGTGTGGAGGAAGAGGGAAAGAGCTACTTGAAGGGAGAACTGTTGGGAAGAGAAAGGGAAAAATGGTGGACCTGGGGAAGGGAGGGAAGCAGGCAGGGGGAGAGATGGGATGGGGGCAGTTGGGAAGAGAAAGGGAGAGAAGTTGGATCTGGAGATGGAAGGGAGGGATGGAGAAATGTTAGGCCTGTGGATCGAAGGCAGAGAGATGCAGCATCTCTCTTTTTTCCCCCTCCATTTCATTGTTCAGTATCAAGGGGGGAGAGAAGAAGAGAAGAAGAAAAACAGAAAAGAGAGGGAACAAAATGTTGGACCATGGGGCTAGAGGAGCAGAGATGGACCCATAGGAGGGCAGGAGGGAAGAAAGCTGGAATAAGAAGATGCTAGGAGATGGAAAGAAAGGGACAGGGAGTTATAACCTGGCCAGAGGAAAGGAGAGGAGAGGGATTCTGAAAGTGGTGAGCCATGTGGATGAGGTCAAAAGGGAGATGACAAGATGAGTGAGAAAGCAGTAAGTGGTAGAAATGTAGTAATGGGGAGTAGAAAGCAGGAAATAGGAGGCTGGGAAATGAGTGAGATGGGAAATGGGAGAGCTAGGGACTGAGAGAAGATGGAGAATTGAGAGGTAGCTGAACATTTAAAAAGAAGAAGGGTGAGAAAAAGGCAAGATTTGAGTGGACAGAGGCAAAAAAGAAAAGAAAAAGTTAAGAAAGCTGAAAGGGAAAAATAAATACATTGGAGACAGGCATAAGAAGGAAATGGAATGAGAGAAGAAGACAAAAATATGGACAGCAAACACTGGAAAGAGAATTAGTTGAAGACAGACAAAAAGCAGAAAAAGAAACTGGGACCAAGATGATGGAAAAACAAAACATCCAGACCACAAGGTAGAAAAAATTGTTTTATTTTGAATTTATTAACTGGAATATGATAGCTTTGGGATATGTGCATCACAATTATTTTTGTATTTAGTGGCATAGTCATATACAGCTGATTTGGGGGATGGACTGGAGCCCATAATTAGTGGATGGGCACCAAAGTTTCTTCCTGCCTGAGTGCAATTTATAAATACTTGAGCTAGTGTGGATTCCCAAGCCCTGCCAACTAAAGACATCTTCCTCCAGTCTGGCAACTCAAAATCTCCAATCTTTGCAGCCAATGGCAATATCCTCAAGCTGCCACTGCTTTCATGTATGCATGAAAGCTAAGCGGGGGAGGAGGGTAGGCAGCAGTTCTGCAATACTGCTGCCAGCTGCAGAACTTGGGAAGTTGGAGTGGAGGAGGTGGCCGTCAGTTGATGAGGCTTGGGGATCCCTACTAGCTACAGCAGGGAAGATGTTCATTTTGAGGGAGCCTAAGCTCAAAGTGGGAGGCCCAAAAAAGCAGTAATATTTACCCTGACTGAACAATCCTCCACATGCACTGTTTAGAGCTGATTCAGCATCCCCGCTCTTATGAGGCTCACACCTCTGAAGAGGCTCAGCGTAGCTGTAATAGAAGTGAATGGGAGAACCAGGAGCGCAAATCCTTTCTCATCAGAGTGGGGATGCGGAAGCCTGTGGCTGCTCTCACTGTCAGTGGTGCATGTGGAGGATCACTCAGTCAGGGTAAGTATTACCGGTACTGCTTTTTTGGGTTCCTCTCCACAGTGTTCCTTTAATGAAGGTTTATTATTAGATATGTACATCTTCTATATTAGTGATTGCAAATTTGGGACCTGATAAACCTTTTTTTTGCTCATCAGCTAATGTTAGTGTTTGTGCGTCCCTAGAAAAAAGTTTTTCATCCAATGCGGCCCAGGAAAGCCAAAAGGTTGGACACCCCTGCTTTAAACAAACCTGGCAATATTAAACTTGTTTATCAACAACACTATATCACAAATGTAACCCATCTTGCTGTAAGCCGCAATGATTCCCTGTTGAAAATTGCAGGATATAAGAAGTTGTATTGTATTGTATTGCATCTATGAGAATATGCTTCCTGCTTGCCCTGGGATAAAAGGTATTACCTTTATTCCCTTTGTTTTATTTCTATAAATTATCTTTCTAAGTCAAATCTGTGTTCAAGAGTGATATTCAAACTGGATGCACACTCATGCAAGAGAATTGACAATTGTGTTTTCAACAGACGTGAATTCAGGTACTTCTGGTATACATTTTTAACAAACAGCATATTTTTAATTGAATGAACAAGTCTTTTCAAAACTTATACAGTGGTACCTCGGAATCCGAACGCTCCAGAACTTGAACGTTTTGGAATCTGAACTTTTTTTTTTGTAAATTTTGTCTCAGAATCCAAACGCTGCTTTGGAATCCGAACCCGTATCACTCAGCACAAAGCTTCAACTCTTAACACAGCTTTCTGTTTCCGACTGGGAGGAAAGCTTTTCAATGGTTGCAGTTCCTGTATGCTCGGATCTTGCTGCCTCTGCCACGTGGGACAGATCTTGCTGCCTCAGCCACAGGGGACCCAATCTTGCTGCCTCTGCCAAGGGGACCTGGTCTTGCTGTTTCTGCAACTGAGCCAATCTTGCTGCCTCTGCCAAGGGGACCTGGTCTTGCTGTTTCTGCAACTGAGCCAATCTTACTGCCTCTGCCAAGGGGACCTGGTCTTGTTGTTTCTGCAACTTAGCCAATCTTGCTGCCTCTGCCAAGGGGACCTGGTCTTGCTGTTTCTGCAACTGAGCCAATCTTGCTGCCTCTACCAAGGGGATGTGGTCTTGCTGTTTCTGCCACGTGGGTCCGATCTTGTTCCTGCACAGCCCTTAGGCCACCTATATTAGCCATGTGTCCAGCGGAAAATAAAAGCAAGAGGAAAGCTGTTAGAGCTACAATTGAAGTTAAGAAAGAGCTTATTGATAAGCATGAAAGCGGTACACGTGAAGTTGATCTTGCTGCTATGTTTGGGATGCCTAAATCGACTGTGTGTACAATTTTGAACATAAGAACATAAGAACTGCCATCTCCGGATCAGACCCTGGGTCCATCAAGTCCAGTGATCCGTACACGCGGAGGCCCCACCAGGTGTACCCCGGCATAGTTTTAGTCCCCATATTACTGTATGCTTCTCAAGGGAGATGTGCATCTAATTTACCCTTACCCGTATCACTCTATGCTACTCTTAAGGAGATGTGCATCTAGTTTACCCTTAAATCCTAGAACGGTGGATTCTGCAATTACTTCCTCTGGGAGAGCATTCCAGGTGTCCACCACTCGCTGCGTGAAACAGAACTTCCTGATATTCATCCTGGACCTGTCCCCCCTCAGCTTTAGTCTATGTCCTCTTGTCCGTGTCACATTGGACATTGTAAATAACTGATTTCCCTGCTCCATTTTGTCAAATCCTTTCAGTATTTTGAAAGTCTCGATCAGATCCCCTCGCAGTCTCCTCTCCTCAAGGGAGAACAACCCCAGTCTCCTAAGTCATTCCTCATAGTTCAGGTTCTCCATACTTTTCACTAGCTTCATTGCTTGTCTCTGCACCTTCTCTAGCAGTTTTATATCCTTCTTTAGGTGCGGTCTGACCATGGTTCTGCAGAGCGGTATTATAACTTTCTCTGAAAAATAAAGAAGCAATCAAAGCATCTAATGTGGCCAAAGGGGTTACTACACAGACCTCTAAAAGATCAAAAAGCATGGAAGAGATGGAAAAACTGCTCTCTATTTGGATTAATGAAAGACAGCTTGCTGGTGATGTGATTTCAGAGACAATCATTTCTGAGAAAGCCAAAGTTCTTCACGAAGATCTAGTGAAAGGCCTGCCTGATACTACTGATGAAAAGGAGGAGTTTAAAGCCAGTAGAGAACTTTAAGAAAAGGACTGGGATCCATAGCGTTGTTATGCATGGGGAGGCAGCCAGTTCTAATCTTGAAGCAACTGAAGAGTTTGTAAAGGAGTTTAAGGAGTTTGTGATCAGTGAGGGCTATGTTTCGAACCAAGTGTTCAATTGTGACGAAACTGGCCTCTTTTGGAAAAAGATGCCCAAACGAACATACAACTCAAATGAAGAAAAGTCTGTACCCGGCCATAAGCCAATGAAAGATCGCCTTACTCTTTTGGTGTGTTGTAATGCTGTGGGGACTGCAGGATCAAACTTCTCCTTGTATACCATTCAGAAAACCCACAGGTCTTTAAGAAGAATAACATCATTAAGAGCAAACTTAATGTTATGTGGAGATCGAATGTGAAAGCATGGGTTACCAAGCAGTTCTTCACTGAGTGGATACACAAGGAGTTTGCTCCTCATGTAAAGGCTTATCTGCATGAGAAAAAACTCCCAATCAAGACTCTCCTTGTCCTCGACAATGCTCCTGTACATCCACCAGGGCTGGAGGATAATTTGGTGGGCGACTATAGCTTCATCAAGATCAAATTTTTGCCCCCCAATACCACTCCTCTTATACTGCATTCAGCAGGTGATCTCAAACTTCAAAAAATTGTACACCAAGACTATGTTCCAGAGATGTTTTGAAGTTACAAATGAAACGGAACTGATTCTACGAGAGTTCTGGAAGGATTACTACAATATCCTCCATTGCCTAAGAATCATTGAGAAAGCATGGAGGGAAGTGTCTTTGAGAACATTGGTCTCTGCCTGGAAAAACCTCAGGCCAGAATGTGTTGCTGAAAGGAACATTGAAGGCTTTGAAGAACCACCTGTTGTTCCTGACATCGTATCTCTGGGCAAGTCCATGGGTTTGTAAGTCAACGAAGAGGATGCCAACGAGTTAGTGGATGATCACAAGACAGAGCTGACAACAGAAGAGTTTCAGCATCTCAACCAGCAGCAGCAGAAAGAATTAGCCCAAGAAATTTCTTCAGGGGAAGAAGAGGGAGACGCAAGTGCCATACCCACAGCTGAAATCAAGGATCTGCTCAGCATGTGGTCAAAAACACAGGCAGTCGTAGAGAAGTGGCACCCCGATAAAGCCCTTGTTAACAGGTGTGTTAACTTATTCAATGATAATATCATTGAACATTTTAGAAAAGTTCAAAAAGGTTGTCATCATCAAACCACTTTGGAATGTTGGTTCGCAAAAGACACCACCAGAATACAGACACCAGAACCATCTGAGCCACCTGATGCCAACACAGAAGGTGATCCCAAGCCCTCTACAAGTGGTACCTTGACAAGGAGCCTAACAAGGAGCAGAATAGAGACACCAGAACCATCTGAACCACCTGATGCCAACACAGCGAGTGATCCCAAGCCCTCTTCAAGTGGTACCTTGGCAAAGAGCATAAAAAGGAGCAGAATGAAGACACCTAAACCACCTGATGCCAACACAGAAGGTGATCCCAAGCCCTCTACAAGTGGTACTTTGTCAAAGAGCTTAAAAAGGAGCATAATACTGACACCAGAGCCACCTGAACCACCTGATGCCAACACAGAAGGTGATCCCAAGCCCTCTACAAGTGGTACTTTGTCAAAGAGCCTAAAAAGGAACAGAATGAAGACACCTGCCTGGTAACACATGCTTTCACATTCTATCTCCACCTGAAATACCAGAGGCTAATCTGGAAAGTGACTTGCCTTCCTAACAATAATCTACCTCATGTTCCAAGTTCCACATCATGATTGGTAATCATTGGTTACTTTAAATTACTGTCCTGAACATTACTCTACTACATAGTAGGTAATAGCACTTTGCCCGACGGTATGGCTTACTCTTGTTGGAATGTTGGTCCTCGACTTGGCAACTTAACTTTAACGCTAAGAAATGTAAGGTCATGCACCTTGGCAGCAGAAATCCGTGCAGAAATTACACCCTAAATGTTGAGATCTTAGCAAGGACCACAGCAGAGAGTGATTTAGGAGTAATTATTAGTGAAGACCTGAAAGCTGCCAATCAAGTGGAGAAGGCTTCATCCAAGGCTAGACAAATGTTGAGATCTATCTGTAGAAGTTTCGTCAGCCGGAAGCCCGAGGTCATTATGCCATTGTACAGAACCATGGTGAGACCTCATTTGGAATACTGTGTGTAATTCTGGAGGCCACACTACCGTAAGGATGTACTGAGAGTCGAGTCGGTTCAGCGTATGGCCACCAGGATGGTCTCAGGGATCAAGGATCTCTCATACGAAGAGAAGCTGAATAAATTGCGGCTGTACTCTCTCGAGGAACGTAGGGAGAGGGGAGACATGATTGAGACATTTAAGTATATCACCAGTTATATCGAGGAGAAAGATGATATTTTCTTTCTTAAAGGACCCTCGGCAAGAAGGGGGCATCCGCTAAAAATAAGGGGCGGGAAATTTCATGGCGACTTCAGGAAGTATTTCTTCACCGAAAGAGTGGTTGATCATTGGAATAGACTTCCTGTGCAGGTTGTCAAGGCCAGATTTTAAGAATAAATGGGATGCGCATGTGGGATCTCTAAGAGGGTAATAGTGGGGGGAGAGTCATCGGAATAGGCAGACTCGATGAGATATAGGATATCTGGGAGAATAAGTTTAGGGAAGGGGATCTTTAGTGTGGGCAGACTAGATGGGCTATGGCCCTTTTCTGCCGTCATTTTTCTATGTTTCTGTGTTTCTATGTACTGTATTACAGTATCATTGGTTAATACAGTATCTAAGAGTGTTATGAATAAAACATTACAAAACAAGCTGGACTTATTTCACAGAGGCTTCAGTGTTGCCGGTCTTGTCCACTGCTTCTTATTGTTTTAAATGCTACAGCGCTGAAACTAGACGATGGCCAACGTTTCACGATAAGATAATCATTTCTTCAGGGCTCTGGAATTGCAAGAACAGCAGTTGTCCTGCGTTCAGTTCTCTAGTTTCAGCGCTTTAGTGTCTAAAATAATAAGAAGCAGCGGACAAGACCAGCAACACAGAAGCCTTTGAAAAATAAGTTCAGCATGCTTGCTTTTCTTTCTTTTCACAGACTGGTTTCTTTATATTACTGTAATAAAAACACTTATTAGGTCCATGAGATATCATCACATGCTCTTTAATCAAAAAGAGAAGAACCCTACCTACCTTTTTTTTTTCCCCTTCTATTTCTATTTCTTACTTTTATTACTCAACTAATTGTTAATTTTCCAGGTACTTCAGTTAGATTGTGAGCCTTCGGGACAGTAAGGGAAGTTCTAAGTACCTATTCTTTATTTATTCATCTTATTTTTATTGTATCCTTTAATGTATATTTTCTCTGTAAACCTATATTACTTATAATTTTAATGCATACTATTGTCTATTTTCTGTAAACCGCTTAGAATCCTAACGGAGTTTAGTGGTATATAAGAAATAAATTACATTACATTTATATTACTGTACTGTATTATCATTGGTTAATATCTGAGAGTGTTATGAATAAAAAATTACAAAACAAAACTAGTGTGTTTACTGTTAAATTTATTTGAAAATGTGAATTTGTGGGACCAAGGAAGAGATTAATGCTGTTTCTATTGTTTTCAATGGGAAAAGTTGTCTTGGACCTCAAACGTTTCGTAACTCGAACTGAGTTCGGGAACGGATTATGTTCGGACTCCGAGGTACCAGAACGGATTAATGCCGTTTCTATTGTTTTCAATGGGAAAAATTGTCTTGGAACTTGAACGTTTCGGAACTCGAACTGAGTTCCAGAACGGATTAAGTTCTGATTCCAAGGTACCACTGTAATTAGATTCCATTTACATGAGAGAACAATAATGATATTTTGCAGTTATGCACCTAACTGCCTGCAATCAGATTTAAGTATTTCAGTAGCCATTTATCTAGTGCTTGAGCTTAAAGTTAGGCACCTAAGTGTGGATTCACACTAGTATTTTGTAATGGGTAAAGAGTAATTAGATTTGATATACTTCCCTTTAATGGTACAATGAAAGCAGTTTACCGTATTTTTCGTTCCTTAAGATGCACTTTCTCCACCCCCGAAAAGTGGGTGTGTCTTATGGAGCGAAGATGACAAACCCCCTCCCTGGTACCTTTTTAAAACACCACCCGCCCTTCCTTTTAAAACACCCCCCCCCGCCCCGCAATACCTTTTCTAAGCGCCCCTTAAGCCTGGTGTTCCAGCGGTGTATGGGCCGGCAGAAGCGTGCTGTCTGCGCTGCTGCCTAAGCCTGCCCCGCTTTCAGAATGGCTGCGTCAGTTCTCATGGGACTCGCGAGAACTGATTGCTGCCATTCTGAAAGCAGGGCGGGCCCATGCAGCAGCTTAGACAGCACGCTCCTGCCAGCCCATACACCACTGGACCACCAGGCTTAAGGGGTACTTAAAAAGGTACTGTGGGGCAGGGGGTGTTTTAGAAGGAAGGGCCGGCGGGCGGACCGTGTTTTAAAAAGTAGTACAGGGGGGGGAGGAGGAAGAATTTGTTAGTTGGCTGGGACGGATCCCTCCTGTCCCAGCCTACCACTAGACCACCAGAGATGAAGAGGTGGTAGGTTACAGATCAGGGAAGAGGGGATAGGGTGCAGAGCCTGGTAGGGAAGGGGGGACAGGGTGCAGAGCCTAGCAGGGAAGGGGGGGAGGACAAGGTGCAGAGCCTATCAGGGAAGGGGGGGGGAAAGGTGCAGAGCCTAGCAGGAAAGGGGGGACAAGGTGCAGAGCCTGGCAGGGAGTGTAGGGTGGGTGCAGAGCTTGGCAGGGAGTGAGGAAGGCTGGTTACACAATTTGGTTCAGAATGTTTTTTTTCTTGTTTTCCTCCTCTAAATGTAAGTCTTATGGTGAGGTGCATCTTATGGAGCGAAAAATACTTTAAATGTAAGCACATTTGTCAATAAAGGATTCATACTCTGTGCACATCATCCCAACACCCAACTTTAAGGCAAGCTATAGAGAATTGCTCCCATGGAACTTAGCACATACAATTCTTATCTGTCTCTCTCTGATCTAGAAAGGGGGCATGGGGAAAAAAAGAAAGCAGTTTAATGGAGCAATTCGTAAACATTCCATCAGCATGGAAAGAGAAATAAAATGATACTGTATCTAACCTTTAGATGCCAATGTCAATTGAAAGAGTTGAAAGATTTGGGAAGATACATTTTACATGTAAACCACAACTTGCCACAACTATCCCTGGGGGAAAAAAGACCTGTCTTTAGGTACAATTAAAACAGATTATAGTTATATCAGATGTTATCCTGGAAGCCTCTGAACAGTAATGTGGCCCAACACAAAATAGTTGCTATACATTAAAAAAATTATTTAGTCCTTATTAAAACACTATGATTTGCATGCTTATCAAATAAAATCTAAAAAAAGTTGGAGCATTATTGAACTGGTCATCAGGAACAAAACCAGACAAGGCAGATATATGCTTGTCTGGTTTACTACAGATTTACCTGGTACATTTTTAAAATGTTCTTTTATTCAAGGGAAAAAGCAAGCACAGCAATTATAAGGTTAAAATGAAAGTATTCATCTTAAAAATATCTTTTTCCACAGAACACACAAAATGGCTACACCAACAGGCAGGTATCCTAGAAGACAGAAAAAGGGAAATGGAATAGAAAGGAATGCCTTACAAAGCACGATTGATTAGCTTATTCCCTGCACGTAATGAGTTAGGCTGTTTTAATCAAGAGCCGACAATAAACCTTAAAACAATAAAGCCTTCCAGATTCCTGCAGCAAGACAGTAGCTGTGGTTAGGGCATAGCACATTTTCAACCAATAGCAGCGATGGTACACCTTATCATTGACATTATAAAGGTTTTCCTCGTATAAAGAATGAAGACAAAATTAACGCTGCAAGGTTTGAAAGGGACTGTTTCTAAAGCTGCAAAAATAAAGCAAAAATGTAGATACCCTCTAAAAATATTCCTAAAGCTCGTCTCTTCCTCACCGTTTATGCTTTTTTTTGGGGGGGGAGGGGGGGTTTGCTTCGTTTTCTTGCAAGGGTAGCATTCAAAGAAAACAATATTCTCATTCTCTATTGAAATTTTATTAATGGTTTTTTCATTATTTAAACTATTCCTCCATATCACTGGAAAGGGGAAATTCAGTCATATCTGTTAATTTCTTTTCTTTGTACATGGAAACAGAAGTTCAGAAAAGACAGAAAAATGATAGATACATACATACATACATGTCTCAACACCATATACCAAGCAAACCACATCTAATTATGGCAGCACAAAAATTTTCAATTCCAGCTAAATTCTATATATATACTTTCACTAAACTCAAGCTAAGCTTTAGTAAAAGGGTTGCTAAGAGATCAGAAAGAAAAAGGTATAAAACGGAAAACAGATTTACCCAGAATGACTCTCCCATGCCAAAATTTTCCAGGGTGGGTCCTGCCTACTCTAGGACTCAAGGAAAGTCAATAAACAGGTATGACTACACTTCTCCCTCGTCATTCGCGGGGGATACGGGCAGAGCCGGACCGCGAATGCCAAAAAACCACGATTATCCGGCTCTGACCCACCCCCACCTCCCTGACGCCTTCCCAGCCTTACCTGGTGGTCTAGAGGGTTTTCGGGGCAGGAGCGATCTTCCTACGCTCCAGCCCAGTGCAGATCGCCATGAGGAAATGGCTGTAGGGAGTTCCCGACGTAGTCTCGAGAGACTACAGGAACTCCCAGCAGCCATTTCCTCATGGCGATCTGCACGGGGCAGGAGCGTAGGAAGATCGCTCCTGCCCCGAAAACCCTCTAGACCAGTGTTTTTCAACCTTTTTTGGGCAAAGGCACACTTGTTTCATGAAAAAAATCACGAGGCACACCACCATTAGAAAATGTTAAAAAATTTAACTCTCTGCCTATATTGACTATATATAAAGTAATTCTCTTGAATAGGAATCAAATAAACACAAAGAAAGTATTTTATAATTACTTTATTACGAAATAAAAATTATAAAATACTTTATTCAGTGCGAAACCTGGGCCTGTTTGGCTGAACACAAAGCTGATATTCTGGCTGGAATCGAAGAAAGACACACACATAGCTCTTCGTCAACAGCTCTCAGTCTCTCTCTGTATTTGGTTTTTATAGCATACAAAAATAGACAAATATACCCTCCATCCTTTTTATTAAACCACAATAGCAGTTTTTAGCGCAGGGAGCTGCGCTGAATGCCCAGCGCTGCTCTTGACGCTCATAGGCTCTCTGCGCTAAAAACCACTATTGCGGTTTAGTAAAAGGTGACCATATTGTAAAATATAGACAGCAGATATAAATTCAGAACTGTGCATAGTAAGTGAAGGGAAGTTTTCATCTCTGGGAATTTACCCAGTTAACTATTAAGTTATTTGGGCAAATTCCTTTGAAAACTGTGGTAATACTGCCTCCACTTTGCTAAATTTAAAATAAAATCATTTTTCCTACCTTGTCTGGTGATTTCTGGTTGCACTTTCTTCTTCTGACTGTGCATCCAATCTTTCTTCCCTCCACACCTCATTCCCTCCCCCAACTTTTTCTTCCTCTCTCCCTGACCTTTCTTTCTTTTTTTCTGTTTCTCTTCTTTCCTTCTGTTTCCCTGCCTGCCCCCTTTCTTTCTTTCTCCCTGCCGTTCCCCAAGCCACTGCCACTGCCATCTGGGAACAGGACCCACCAATGGATAACAGGCCCCAAAGCCGACGCCGACGCATGCTCTCCCTGACGTCAATTCTACAATCGGAAAGGAAGTTCCGCCCAGCCAGGCAGCGATTGGCTGGCCCGAACTTCCTCTCCGACTGCAGAATTGACGTCGGGGAGAAGAAGACTTATCGGCTCGATAGATTAGATCGCCAAGACAAAGTGAGTCCTGGGTGATCGACTCACTTTGCCTTGGCGAGCTACTGGCGCCCCTGCCTCGGGGCCACTGTCAGCTCCGGGCCCGGCGGCCCTGCGGCACACCAGGCAACATCTCGCGGCACACTAGTGTGCCGCGGAACAGCGGTTGAAAAACACTGCTCTAGACCACCAGGTAAGGCCGGGAAGGCGGCAGGGAGGAAAAAAAGACTGTTTTTTTAATTTTCCCCCTCCCCAGAAAAAAAATCGCGATTATATGAAACCGCGAGTGCAGGAACCGCGAATGGGGAGGGGGAAGTGTAAATGTAATCTTCCTTATCTCTGCTAGACCTGTCTAGACAGGTTGAACAGACCAAAGCAATACTCACTTAATAGGTGAAGACAAGGCCCCCAAAATCACTATTTTGCTAAATGCAAAGTCCACCCTTATGATGTTTCACAAAGGAAAGGAGTGATAAGCAGGTCACTGACCTACAAATATTCTCTGGTGCCCGAGTATCTGCAGTGCTCAGGTCTGTGAAAGGGAGCCTTCAGGTCCTCTAGAACAGTGTTCTTCAACCTTTTGACACCTATGGACCGGCGGAAATAAAATAATTATTTTGTGAACCGGCGGTTGAAGAACACTGGGTTAAGTCGTGGGCCAGACCCCGCCCTATAATAGTACTAATTGTAACATCATTTTTTCCATTCATTTTTCATCTATACACACAAACACAATATAATCTTATTAACAGAATGGTTAACCACAAAATTAAGGGCTTCATTTACAAAGGTGTGCTAACATTTTTAGCGCACGCACCGTATCAGCGCGTACTATAGTGCGTACTAGCTGAAAAATTACCCTGCTTAAAAGGAGGCGGTAGTGGCTAGCGCGTGCTATTCCGCACATTAAGGCCATAACGTACCTTTGTAAAAGGAGCCCTAAACTACACAAAGCACACTTCTCAACATTCATTGCTACCAGAACACAGATAACTCCTCTGCAAATACGGGACCAAAAACTAAAAGTACTAATAAATACAAACAAACCCTAAGATGCAAGAGTCTGCATGCAGTACAACCCCAGAGAAAAAGAAACAAACACATTTCTTCCTGAACAGTGCAAAATATAGACAGCAGATGAAAATTCTCAAAATTGACACAATCAGTAAATTCAAAAATAAAATCATTCCCTCTACCTTCGTTGTCTCCCTCCATGCTGTGCCTTAACTTCTGGCCTGCTCCCGCCTGGCTGTTTTATGCCGCCCCCCATTGTTATCTTTGGGCCAGTTCCCTCTTCCTCACTGACGCAGTGCACAAAGGCACGGGCAGCGGCTCCTTGCGCGTCCCAAGCCTCATCCGGATGCCTTCCCTCTGACGTTGCAATGTCAGAGAGAAGGCTTCAAGCGCAGAACGCACGTAGGAGCCGCCCGCAGCTTCTTGCACTGTGGCAGTGAGAAAGAGAGAGCCAGCCCTAAGATAATGCTGCATCGATCGCACCGTGGACCAGCAGCTGAAGAACACTGTCTCAGGCCCGACACATGTGCCAGCCCATGGACTGGCAGGAAATTTCTGTGGACCGGCACCAGTCCGCGGACCAGCAGTTGAAGAATACTGCTCTAGAACAGTGTTCTTCAACCTTTTGACATCTATGGACCAGTGGAAATAAAAAAAATTATTTTGTGGACTGGCAGACCAGCAGTTGAAGAACACTGGGCTACGTTGTGAGCCAGACCCCGCCCATCTCTACCCAATCTCCACCTCAGACCCCGCCCCATAATAGTACTAATTATAACACTATTTTTTCCATTCATTTTTTTTATATATATATATATATATATATATATATATATATATATATATACACACACACACACAATATAATCATATATACAACACATAATGGTTAACCACAGAATTAAACTACACAAAGCACACTGTATACTTCTCAATATTCATTCCTACCAGAACACAGATAACCCCATGCAAATACAGGACCAAAAACTAAAAGTACTAATACAGTGGTGCCTCGCATAACGGACGCCTCGCACAGCGAACGCTGCGCACAACGAACTTTCACACAACGAAGTCGCCCGAGCTGCATCGCTTAACTGCCCTCTCTCCACCTGGCTCCCTGTGCAGTGGCGCTACATATTTTAAACCCCCCTGCCGCCGCTGCTGCATATTTTTAAGCCTCTGCCGCCACCGCATATTTTTAAACCTCCCCCCGCCGCCACATATTTTTTTTAAAAAGCCACCACTGCTGCAACTTTAATCTCACCCGCTCACTCGAACTGGTGGTCTAGCAAATTTCCCAGCCAGAAGCGCAGACAGAGATCAAGAGCAAGCCTTCTGTGCTACTGCCTGGGCCTGCGCTGATCTCTGAATGGCTGCAGTCAGCTCTCGCGGGACTCACAAGAACTAACTGCAGCCAGCTCTCGCGGGACTCACAAGAACTAACTGCAGCCATTCGGAGATCGGCATGGGCCCACACAGGCGTGCAGAGGAATTGCTCCTGATCTCTGCGCTTCTGGCCTGTACGACACTGGCTGGGAAAGATGGGAGGAATTAAAAAAGGTACTGGGGGTATGTGGGGGTGATTATAATACACAGCAAGGATCAACAAAACCCCTGTCTCCCCTCCCCTTCACATATATCCCCTCTATATCATGCTAACAGCTCTAACAAGATAAATTTATCTTTTTTTATGTCATCTTAGCATATTTTATGCTACAGAACGAATTATTTTTTTTAACATGTATTGTTATGGGAAAACGCGTTTCACATAACGAACTTTTCGCATAACAAACTTGCTCCTGGAACAAATTAAGTTCGTTGTGTGAGGCACCACTGTATATACAAACAAATCCTAAGGTGCAAAACTCTGCATGCAGTACAACCCCAGAGGAAAAGAAACAAATGCATTTCTTCCTGAACAGACAGCAGATGTAAATCAATCACTAAATTAAAAAATAAAATCATTCCCCCTACCATTGTCTCCCTCCCTCCATGCTGTGCCTTGCCTTCTGGCCTGCCCCCTGGTGTTGTCTTCAGGCCAGCTCCCTCTTCCTCAGTGCTGCAGTGCACAAAGCCGTGGGCAGCGGCTCCTCGCGCATCCCGCGCCTCATCTGGAAGCCTTCCTTCTGATGTTGCGACATCAGAGAGAAGACTTCCGGTTCAGGCGTAGGACGCACGAAGGAGCCTCTGTCCATGGCTTTGTGCACTGCAGCACTGAGGAAGAGGAAGCCAGCCCGACGACAATGCCGCATCGATTGCACCGTGGATCGGCAGCTGAAAAGCATTGTCTGAGGCCCGATGCACGTGCCGGCCCTGTGGACCGGCACCAGTCCATGGACCGGTGGTTGAAGAACACTGCTCTAGAATCCTATTTCAGTGAGGAATGCAAAAACTATTTCAATAGCTGCTTTAACCAATTGCACTCTAAAGACTTGAAAGTCAACATTCCCTTGCATGGCTACTGAAAAAGGACAAATAAGCGATTTGATAGATGGCCCAAATCATCAGCTCCACAATCCACAAGATTCTACAAACATCGACCAATATCACAAGAAAACATATAACAAGAGCCTATGCAGAAAGCTTTTCTTTAGAGCCTGCACTCTACCACAAAACTGCAGCAGGCTAATCAATGAGCATGCAAATCACTGCTTTGCTAAAATTGCAGCAGTAATCTGCAGCTCACTGATAAATTTTACCTTTCTTGTCAGTATCTGCATAGTGATTGTCTCAGGCACTTAGAGGAAGGATGACATTGAAAAGAAAGAAACAAAACCACCATACATACATATTGGCAGCACTCCAAGCCAACTTGTTGCAGGACCCCTTGCCTCACTTTCCCCAACCTGACCTGATACGACCTCCCCATCTCTCAAGAGTAAAAAAATAAGTACAAAGTGGTGCCTCACACAACGAACTTAATTCGTTCCAGGAGCAAGTTTGTTATGCGAAAAGTTCGTTATGTGAAACGCGTTTTCCCATAACAATACATGTTAAAAAAAATAATTCGTTCTGCAGCATAAAATATGCTAAGATGACATAAAAAAAGATAAATTTGTCAAAATGGTGAAAATGGTGGTCTTGCTGAGGCCAAACTCTTTGACGAGGTCACACTGTTTTACCCCACATTCACTCCTTCTAATTATTTCCCGTTTCATTTCAACAGAAATCACCTTCCTGCTTTTTTTAGAAGCCATGATATATAAAAAATATTGAGTTTATCTTAAAAGGACGACTGTATACAGTGAGAGAGGGCAGTTAAGCGCAGTGACTAACGACTGCCTGCGCGGAAGGATGCAATACATCGGCAGCTCGGGCGACTTCGTTGTGTGAAACGAAGTTCGTTGTGTGAAACGAAGTTCGTTGTGTGAAGTTCGTTGTGTGAAACGAAGTTCGTTGTGTGAATCAAGACATGAAGTTCGTTGTGTGCAGCGTTCGTTGTGCGAGGCGTTCGTTATGCGAGGCACCACTGTATCTTTCTGTTACTCTAATGCAGCGTTTCTCAACACGGGGTACACATATCCTTAGGGGTACGTGAGCCGCTTGTTGGAGGTATGAGGTTGTGCTGCCCGATTCATTCGACTTGATTCACCAATTCACTTTAGTGAATTGATTTGAATGGATTTGTTTCCTCTGGGTCAAAGCAGCGGTGAATAAGCTGCTCTTGGCCTGCCCGCTGAGGTCTTCCCTCTGCCGCATCTCTGATGATGAGGCAGAGAAAATCCCTGGTAGGCAGTCTGCCAAGCAGCCTGTTTACTGCTGCTGTTTAGATATGAGGCGGGGCAAAAAGGGAGAACAAAATGCTAGGAATGATAAAGAAGGGGGGATCACGAACAGATCAGAGGTTATCATGCTGCTGTACCGGGCCATGGTGCCCCCTCACCTGGAGTACTACGTACAGCACTGGTTGTCGTACATGAAGAAGGACACGGTACTACTCGAAAGGGTCCAGAGAAGAGCGACTAAAATGGTTAAGGGGCTGGAGGAGTTGCCGTACAGTGAAAGATTAGAGAAACTGGGCCTTTTGTCCCTTGAACAGAGAAGATTGAGAGGGGATATGATTGAAACATTCAAGGTACTGAAGGGAATAGACTTAGTAGATAAGGACAGGTTGTTCACCCTCTCCAAGGTAAGAAGAACGAGAGGCACTCTCTAAAATTGAAAGAGGATATTTTACGTACGAACATAAGGAAGTTCTTCTTCATCCAGAGAGTGGTAGAAAACTGGAATGCTCTTCCAGAGTCTGTCATAGGGGAAAACACCCTCCAGGGATTCAAGACTAAGTTAGACAAGTTCCTGCTGAACCAGAACGTACGCGGGTAGGGCTAGTCTCAGTTAGGGCACTGGTCTTTGATCAGAGGGCCGCTGCATGAGCAGACTGCTGGGCACGATGGACCATTGGTCTGACCCAGCAGCGGCAATTCTTATGTTCTTATTTTATTCCCAAATTTAGAAGTAAATCTATCCTTATTCATATTCCTGTTAACAGGTTTCTTCATCCAAGTATAGACCCTACCTTGTTGATAATCACGCTCATCGCGCTTGAATTTCTTCACCTTACCTAATTTAAGCGATTCTTTAAATTTTGAAATAGTATCATCAAGCATTTTCAGTTTTTGAACATATTCCTCCACTGCCTGTTGTTCTTGCAGAATCATGGTATCAATAGCTTTGATTTGTTCTTTAATTTTATTCTCCACATTCACAGTGGTTTCTACTAGTAAGGACTCCTTTTACTAAGATGTGCTAGTGTTTTTAGCGCACGCAGGATATTACCCCGTGCTACACAGCTAGAACTAACGCCACCTCAACGCTGGCGTTAATGTCTAGCGCGCATGGCAATTCATCACGAGCTATTCCGCGCGTTAATGCCTTAACGCACCTTAGTATAAAGGAGCCCTAAGTCTCGACTACATATATTCAAAATTGCAGTCCATTTATCCATGAATGTTTTATCCATGGATCTACTAGCCTGCCAACTTTCATGCACCACACTAAAAGGATCCATAACTTGCATGCTCTGCTATATAACACCAGAGAATTGGAACACAGCAAGATCCGAATTTGAAGACTTTATATACCGAAACTCCCTAACGACAACTTACAACCTAATCCTAGAAGACCTAAACCTCCATCTTGAAGACCAATTCTCCAAACAAGTAGAAAACCTACCGTCATTCCTTGAAGCCTAACATACAAGATTTTAGACCCACAAACCACACATGAGAAAGGTCACCATCTAGACATCGCAGCCTTCATGACCCAACAACCCTTACTGCCAGAGATTCAAACATCAAATGGAAAGTGGTCTCGATCCCTCTGGTCAGACTACTACACATTCTCTTTAAACATCAACTGGGACAAAGACAAAACCAAACCAAAACCTCAAAACCAAAACCTACAACTCACTTAAATACATTGACCCCTCCGAATTCTGGACTAAAACAAGACGCAACAATCCAAGAATTGAAGAGGCCTGGTTTGGTGCACACAGTGCAGAAGCGTTAACAGGGTGTGACAGAGACCTTCCTAGTCCTGATCAGAGGGTCTTATATACAGGCAAACGCGTTTAAAATTTTAAAAAAGTCAGGGATGATAAACAAAAGACCAGGAAACCGATATAAAGCGTAGGAAAAAGGGTATTCACTATTTGTGTGAGGTGTTAGCTAGGGCAGAATCATAGAGGAAAGCAGGTAATGCGTAACATACTTCTAGAGGGATTAAGAACTCCATCTTGAGCTAGTAACTCCATTTTGTGTCAGTGACTTTCTGTCTCTGTCTGTCTTTGTTCAGTTTTTCCCGCTTTGAGGCTCATGGTCTAATTGATAACAGATGTGCTTGAGCTGGTTAGGTGGAGCATATTAGATTTCATATCCCAAAATGGGGTATAACAGAGAAAGCTTTCTTGTATTAAATATGAATGCAATATACCGTATTGTGTGTGAATGGGGCCCCGAATGAATGATGGATGCTATAAATGATATGTGAATGAAAGGGTTGTACTTAATTTCAAATGTTTTATATAATTTAAACCTAAGGAAATTCTGAAAAGTATCACATCTGTGATTTAACCTCTCTGACTTTTAAGCTAAGCAACTTTCTCTACTCTGTGGGGGGAATAGCCCCTCCTCCTCCTGGTGCTGACAGGGATATGAATGATGCTGAAGAGAAATGCAGGCTGACTAACACAGACAAGCTGTTTGATTTCACCTTTTTGAGAATGACAAGAGTATTGGATATGTAATAATGGGTTTATGCATATTTAGAAAGATAAGGTAAACAAAAATATGATTTCAGAAACTTTTATTTCGATGTCAAAAAAGAATTTCTTTGTTCAAACTTAAGAGTAGCCTCTATTAGGTGATTGGTTGACAAGTATGATGTCAGACTGGACAGAAAATATATATTGGGGAGCAAAGAATTATCGGGGGGGATTCTTTGTCAGAAATGCCAGCGTTTGGCGCCTGTACAAGACTCCCACCGATGACGCAATAATCTTTTGATAAATGTTATGGAAATAAATAAAAATAATACTTTTTTTAATACGCTTTGCGTCATTTGCCATCATTCAAGTACACTTTACCCACCCATGAGCAAACCTGGCTGCTCAGAATGCAACCCCAAAGACTTCATCTCACAATGGTGCAGGCTAAACACAGCTACCCTAGATGAGCTAGCCCCAATACAAACAAAAACCAAAATTAGCAGACGCTCAGACAAATGGTTCGCTAACGAACTACTCCTACTCAAAAGACAATGCAGATGACTAGAAAGAAAATGAAGAAAGAATAACCAAGAAACCACGAAAACAGCATGAAGAAAACTAAACCAACAATACAAGCTAAAACAGTCTATGTCGGACGAGCATCCCTTTTTGCTATGCTTCTAAAGAGATGAGTATTTAAAAATACTATTTAATAATATTAAATGCTATACTAGAAAAACTATCAAAAAGATAAGACCATGATGATTTTGGTGCTATTTGATCTGTGTGCTTAAGTTTTGCCACACAGCAGCACTGCTGAGGTCTATAAGGCGGAATACTTAAGGTACTTGTCTGTAAAGTGAACAATTGTGGTGACCTTAAGGAAATTATTATTAAGACTGCCTCTGGTAACTGTTACCGACAGGTCTGCTTGGTTTTTTTTTCATTAAAAAAAAAAAAAAATTGGCACTGATAAGAACATAAGAAATGCCTTCACCGGATCAGACCTTAGGTCCATCTAGACCGGCGACCCGCACACGCCTTGTTAACCCGTATCCCTCAATGTGATTTTCAAGAAGGTGTACAATGTGATTTGATATTTTGAGTGTATTACATAGTTGCAAAAAAGTGCCACTTCCCACGAAGAAAGAGCATCTCGTCCCAGGATCTTAGATAATATTACAAAAATATCAGTCCAGTAGCCCTGGACCTGAAGACACAGGTGTGCATAGGTCCCAGGCCTCTTCTTTTTTTCACTGAACACTAGAAAAACTATTTTAAAAATTCCAATATGAGAAGGTAAGTGAAGTCTTACTCCTATGGTTCTTACAACAAAGAGAAAAGGACATCAGGGTCTATATTGCAAGAGAAAGTCATGGTTTTTCAAAAAGGAATTCAATGAAGTGACCCTGATTTCACTGCTATTATCAGGTAGCTTGATTGTTGGAAGAAAAGATATGTAATAAGGCAGCTCTGCATTGCTGAGGAAAAGCTGTCAGCGAATTCTGAGGAATTTATTACATTCAAATAAAATTTCAGCATCTTATTAAAAAGGAAGATGTATCAAGGAACCAGATATCTAACTGTGATGAAACTAGGTTGTTTTAAAACGTTGCCATCAAGAACTCTTGCACCATGGCTTGAAGCCTCAGCTCCAGACTATAAACAGAGTACAGAAAGAGTGACTATTGTAGCTTGTTGAATGCAACTGGTAAACAAATTACCACTGACTTTCACTGGAAAATCAAAAAATCTTAAGAGTTCCTGCTGTATTTCTAGTATCCTATAAAAACCAGAGGAATGCCAGGATGAACAAAGACATTTTCTGAAACTGGTTTTTCAAGGAATTTGTTCCATTAGTTGAAAACTTCTTGAAAATTATAAACCTGCCTAGGAAAGCAATCCTTCTCTTGGATAATGCACCATCTCATCTTAATGAGGACAAACTGAGAAATGCTGACCTTAAAATGCTTTTTTTGTCTCCCAGTATCACATCATTGTCTGCCAATGGAGCAGGGCATAATGGAAACCTTAAAGAAAAATATCACCATAAGCTTCTTATAAAATGCTCGTTTGTACACTGGATGAAGGGAAAGGAATGACTGACATTTTAAAGAAAGTGAACATCAAATATGTTATCTACTTGATCACTCAGTCATGGAATGAAATCGAACGTCCAAACCTTGCAAAATAATTGAGAAAGTTAATTCCTGATAATGAACATGAACAAGGACAGGACACTGAACACAGAGCAGCTGAGAAAGATCCTCTTCCTTTGTTACAGGAAATACCAGGCTGTGAGAATGCTTGTGAGGATGATATACAAGAACGGATGCAAGCAGATGAGCAAGAACTAACTGACAATGATGGGATTGCTATGGTGAATGGGAGCGACGTTGAACATGCAGTAATTAACATTGTAAAAATTAATTATAGTGAAGAGATCAAGGCAACTGAGGTTGCACTAGCATATGAGAGGAAGCAACTACTACCAATGTAATGTTATAGACACACTGGCATGACCTTGCAGATAAGGTCATCTCATGTTTTTTTCTACAGTTCAAGTTAATAAAAATATCATTTATCAGCAAAAAGGTCCAGTACTTACCATCTCATTCTTTCTATGGTAGTAGCTAAGAACAGGGAAGCGCCCACCATGGCGAAAGGTAGCAATTTTACAGAGAGCCTCATCATCAATCACTTTGGGCACAGTAACAATTGCAGGGTAAGAGGGGCACACTGAGAAGTCTTGGTTAACATAACTCAGCCTCCATTCATTTGTCTGCAAAAGATAAATTGTCAAATTAAAACCTTTTCTTTATGATTTGAAAAACAAAAGCATAGAAATAACTTTCCAGGTATGTAACAAACATGACAGTACGAAAACCCTGTGAAGCCAACTGTGTATAATTGAAGAATATCCCTTATATACAATTGAGCTTTCTAACACGGCTGCAAGGTTAATTACTGGGGTATCTCGTTATGATCATATAACCCCAGTACTGAAAAATTTCATTGATTGCCTATTGAATTCTGTATTGAGTACAAAATTTTGACAAAAATACATCACATATTATATGGAAGCACCATGGTATCTGATCCAAGCTTTGAGAAAATATTTGCCAAACCATATTTTAAAGATCACAATCGGAAATGAGATTGACCCTGGAAAATACTCATGATGTACACTATAGAAAAACATGGATGGCACCAGTTTCTGTAGCAGGTCCAAGGCTGTGAAATGCATTACATGGTTCATTAAGATTATGTGCAGACTTTAAATCCTTTAAAAAATTTATTAAATCCTTTAAAAAATTTATTAAAGCTAAGAAAGAGAATCAAGATGGCAATGGAGTGAGTCGCGCTTTCAAGTGGCTCCTGCTCTCGTCGGCAACTTTCACACTTTTCCGCAGAAAATTTACCTTTTTGCTATGCCTAAGCGCATGGGTAAGCAGAGGAGTGTGCTTCCTGCCTCCTCTTCCACTTCTCTGACGCGACAAGCGGCAATAACAGCTTATGCTGTTCCAGCTGGAGCGGGTGTTTCTGCTGACTGAGGAGGGCAGACTTCGGTCTTGGAGGGTGAAGGGCCTGGAGTTCCTCCGCGTCCTGGGATGAGGTCGGGGACGCCCTCAGCTGCACAGGAAGCACCGGAATTGATGTCTCCAGCGGCGTTGCAGGTCTCAATCCTGACCCCAGATGGGAGTTTCTGCTTGCCAACTTCCTTACAGTCGGCATTGGTGCACGGATGACCTGAATTTCAGAGTGCAGCAGGAAATGAGGAGGTGAAACCATCGGTGGAGTCCCCTGGAATATCTATCCCTGCTCCTCTGATTAAACCAGCAGTGATAGACATGGAGGCGATCTGGAGTGCCTTGGAGACTTTGCATAAGGTATGCTCCCAGTTTGTTGCTTCAGTACAGAAAACTAATATTCAATTTAAAACTTTTGAGGAGAAATTCCAACAACAGTCTGCTAGAATGGACAAATTGGAGAAATCAGTGGCAGAAGTAAATGTTTCTGCTAATTTACAATTGAAGGAAAAGGTTCTACTCACTAGGAAAATAGAAAACTTGGAGAATGCAAATAGGAATTTGAACTTGAGACTTTTAAACTTTCCTGTCTCCAAATTTCAATCACCTAGAGATTTATTTCATTCATTTTTAAATATAGTTTTGAAGTTTCCTGAAAATAATATGCCACCATTACAAAAGTTATATTACCTAAACCTGCCAAAAGAGGATACTACTACTACTATTAATTATTTCTATAGCACTACCAGACGCACGCAGCGTTGCACAGAGTCGCAAAGAAGAAAATAGTCCCTGTTTGAAAGAGCTTATAATCGGAAACAGGATGTCATGCACAGTTAAAGGGAATGGTTGATCAGCTGGCTGGGTTGGAGGGCAGAGGAGTAGGGTTAAGGATTGAAGGCTATATCAAAAAGGTGGGTTTTCAGTCTGCTTTTGAACATGGGAAGGGGATTGATGGACAAACTTGGGTAATTTATTCCAGGCATAGGGAGCAGCTAGATGAAAGGAATGAAGTCTGGAATTGGCAGTGGAGGAGAAGGGTAACGTTAAGAATGACTTTCTGAGAAACGGAGTTCTCTGGGAGGTATATAAGGAGAGAGACGCGAGGAGAGATATTGAGGGGCAGCAGAATGAACACACTTGTAGGTAAGCAATAAGATCTTGAACTGTATGCGATGGCAGATAGGAAACCAGTGAAGTAACTTAAGGAGAGGGGTGGCTTGACCATAGCGAGGTAGGAGCCACACAGACTCAGTCAGGAATAGCCTTACAGGAACTCAGCAAACACAAAGTGTGGAGGGCCATGTATGTTAATGCACACAGTTTAGGCAATAAAATTCTAGAACTGGAAACTGAAATAAGAGATGCCAACCTGGACGTGGTGGCAATATCCGAGACTTGGTTCACGGACGCACATGGGTGGGATATGGCTATACCGGGATACAATCTACTTCGTCAGGACAGAGAGGGCAGGTTAGGTGGAGGGGTAGCCCTATACATTAAATAGGACGTCAAAACCACCAGGATCACTGATGTCAAGTATACCGGGGAGTCCCTCTGGGTAAACCTGGCAAGAGGTGGCAAAAAATGCCTGTATCTTGGTGTGGTATACAGACCTCCAAGACAACCAGAAGACATGGACGCAGAATTAATTGAAGACATAGAGAATATAACTCTACGGGGCGACACTGTACTGCTAGGGGACTTCAACATGCCTGATGCAGACTGGAACACATTTTCAGCAACAACCAGCAGCAACAGGAGGCTTTTGACCTCCATAAAAGGAGTACATCTCAGACAGATGGTAACGGAGCCCACTAGGGCCCAGGCGATCCTAGACCTGGTACTCACCAACGGGGAAAGCGTCTCAGAGGTCTCGGTAGGAGATACGCTAGCCTCCAGTGACCATAACATGGTATGGTTCAACCTTGGGAAAGGATCCCCTAAATCAATTACAAAAACAAAGGTGCTCAAATTCCTGGGCACCGACTTCGCACGCATGGGAGATTTCGTTCATCAGACGCTGCAGGACTAAGCAGAGACCGGCAATGTGGAAACTATGTGGTCGTACCTGAAATCATCCATACACGAAGCAACTAATCACTACATAAAATCAGTAGATAAACGGCAAAGAAACAACAAACCCCAATGGTTCACTGAAGAGATCTCGCACCTCATTAAGGAGAAGAAAAAAGCATTTCTTTCCTACAAACGTACACAGAGAAGAGAAACTAAAGTAGAATATAAGACCAGATCTGCAGCGGTCAAAACAGCAGTTAGGGAGGCCAAACTTCGAGTGGAAGAAACTCTGGCAAAAAACATTAAAAAAGGGGACAAATCCTTCTTTAGGTATATCAGTGATAGGAAAAGGAACACAGACGGTATAGTACACCTTAGACAACCGGATGGAAACTACACGGTGGCGGATTCAGAAAAAGCAGAACTACTAAATGAATATTTCTGCTCAGTTTTCACCTGCGAAGCACCGGGACACGGACCACAGTTGAAGGTATAACAAGACGTGGATGACCCGTTTCAGAATTTTGAGTTCACACCTTGGGATGTCTACAACGAACTGGCAAGGCTAAAGGTAAACAAGGCCATGGGACCGGACAATTTACACCCAAGAGTGCTCAGAGAATTGAGAGATGTTCTGGTGGAACCGTTGGCAGTGCTCTTCAATCTCTCACTAAGTACAGGGAAAGTTCCGTTAGACTGGAAAACAGCCAACGTCGTTCCTCTACATAAAAAGGGTTGCAAGGCTGAGGCTGCGAACTATAGACCGGCAAGCCTCACCTCAATAGTGTGTAAACTCATGGAAACACTAATTAAATATAAATTAGATACGATCCTGAACGAGGGAAATCTCTGGGATCCCAGTCAACATGGATTCACCAAGGGTAGGTCATGCCAGTCCAATCTTATCAGCTTCTTTGACTGGGTAACAAGAAGACTGGACTCAGGAGAGTCCTTGTACGTCGTGTACCTGGACTTCAGCAAAGCGTTTGACAGCGTCCCACACCGCAGGCTGCTGAACAAGATGAAATCGATGGGATTAGGAGAGACTCTTACTGCATGGGTTAAAGATTGGCTTAGTGGCAGACTTCAGAGGGTGGTGGTTAACGGTACCCTCTCTAAAATGTCGGAGGTGACTAGCGGAGTGCCACAGGGTTCAGTCCTGGGCCCACTCCTCTTCAACATATTCATTGGGGATCTGACTCAAGGGCTTCAAGGCAAGGTAACCTTATTCGCTGATGACGTCAAATTATGCAATATAGTAAACGGCTATAATCTACAGGATGCTATGGAGCAAGACCTGCGTACTTTAGAAAATTGGTCCTCGATCTGGCAACTGGGCTTCAACGCCAAGAAATGTAAGGTCATGCATCTCGGTAACGGAAATCCTTGCAGAACTTACACCCTGAATGGAAAAACTTTAACCAGGACTACGGCAGAACGAGACTTAGGAGTAATCATCAGTGCTGACATGAAAGCAGCCACTCAAGTGGAGAAGGCTTCATCTAAAGCACGGCAGATGATAGGTTGTATCAAGAGAAGCTTCATCAACAGGAAGCCTGAAGTCATAATGCCATTGTACAGAGCCATGGTGAGACCTCATCTGGAATACTGTGTGCAATTCTGGAGGCCACATTACCGTAAGGATGTGCTCAGAATTGAATCAGTTCAGTGGATGGCCACCAGGATGGTCTCGGGGCTAAAGGGTCTCCCGTACGAAGAAAGACTGAGCAAATTGCAGCTCTACCCTCTCGAAGAGCGTAGGGAGAGGGGAGACATGATTGAGACATTTAAATATATCACAGGACGGGTCGAGGTGGAAGATGATGTCTTTCTTCTCAAGGGACCCTCGACCACAAGAGGACATCCGCTCAAACTCAGGGGAGTGAAGTTTCGTGGAGAAGCCAGGAAGTACTTCTTCACGGAGAGAGTGATTGAGCATTGGAACAAGCTTCCAGTGCAGGTGGTCGAGGCACGCAGCATCCCAGACTTCAAGAACAAATGGGATACCTATGTGGGATCCCTACGAGGGTCATGCCAAAGGATAGGGTCACTAGGATATGGACTTGAATGAGCAGGTCAGTAGAGTCACAGTATAATTACAATTATACTTTAGGGGGTCAGTAGACTTAAGAGGGTGGGTAAATGGTGTGGGCAGACTTGATGGGCTGTAGCCCTTATCTGCCGTCATCTTTCTATGTTTCTAGGTAGAAGATGAGTCACGCAGCAGAGTTTTACACAGATTGCAAGGGAGAGAGGCGACACTGTGGGAGACCAGTTAGAAGTAGATTGCAATAATTTAAGCATGAGGTTACGAGTGTGGACGAGGGTCCGGATAGTGTGCTCAGAGAGGAAGGGGCGAATTTTGGTGATATTGAAGAGATAGAAGTGACAGGTCTTAGCAGCTTGTTGGATGTGTGTAGAAAATGAGAGGTCGGAATCAAAGACCACTCCAAGGTTGCGAGCAGAGGGGACTGAAACAATGACAGTATTATTTACCAAGATGGAGAAAGGAGGAGGAGGAGCAGAGGGCTTAGGAGGAAAGAGAAACAGCTCAGTCTTGGATATATTTGGTTTCAGATGATGGCAGGACATCCAGGCAGCAATGTTAGCCGAACAAGCAGATGTAATAGTCTTGCTTGACCTGTGTAAGTGCAGAATTAAAGGAGGTCAGCATAAATTTGAATTGAAGAAAGTCAGCATGTGTGCAAGATTTGAGCCAAAGGCGCTCAGATAAAGCGGATACAAGAACATAAGTAACAGATGCTGGGAGTGAGCCACGGTTGAGGTTTGGTACGCCTGAGAGTGAGGAACAGGAGGAGCTAGGGAGTCCAGAGCAGAGGAGAGAATAGAGTTGTGTCATTCTATGTCCCCTCAATTCAGTTTTCCTTTCAATTGAGACGTGCCCCATGTGCATTTGTGCCACATAGGTATTTAAATGCTCATCACAGTTCGCCACTCCCTTTCCTCCAAATTATGCATATTGAGATCTTTCATCCTGTTTATCTTTTTGAAGGTGCGGTCTCCAGAATTGTACACAATATTCTAAATGAGGTCTTGCCACTCACACAGAGGCATCATTACCTCCTTTCTCCTACAGGCCATTCCTATCCCTATGCATCCAAGCATCTTTCTAGCTTAAATTCACTGTCACTGCCACCTTAAAGATCATCATATACTATTACACCCAAGTCCCGCTCCTCTTTTGTGCGCAAAAGTTCTTCACTCCCTAAACTCTACCATTGCCTAGAGTTTTTGCAGCTCAAATGCATGACCTTGCAATTCTTAACATTAAATCTTATATGCCAAATTCCGGGGCATTCTTTAATTTTCACTAGGTTCTTCCTTATGTTATCCACACCAATCAGAGGTGTCTACCCTACTGCAGATTTTGGTATCATCCGCAAGAGGCAAACCTTACCAGACAGCCAGCCTTTCAATAGTTTGATGTAGGATTTTTTTTTTTTTTTAATAACAGTACTAATCCATGAGCACACCTTCTTTGTTGCAAAGCACAATTACTATTGTTTTTACATGGTTTAGGTTTTTATTTATCTGATATGTTCTTACTCTGAAATCATCTTATTAAAAAAAAAAAAAAAAAAAAAGGTCACACCTTGAAGTATCCACTGTTGCAGGATTCTTCCACATACAGATCCTATGGGGCAATTTTCACATATTCTCTGCTAACCGTCTTGTGAATGATTTTTTTCATATTCTGATTGGTTTTCCTTTTTCCCTTATTTCTTTGGTTGTTTTGTATTTTTCTTTAGGACCTCTGAGGAAGGCAATCCTATTGCCGAAACACAGACCATGTAGGATCTGTTCACTTTACAAATAGCACAATTTTTATATCCTATTACAGTTGGCATCTGTCTGATTTTTATGATATTATTTTATGACATTGAGTTATTGATTTGTTTTGCAACACCAATAAATGTTGACATTTTAACTCCTGAAAGTCCAGGACCTGGTTCCACTTTTTGCTTGTCTCATCTACTGATTCTTGTAGTACCTGAAATTTGTCTCCCCTCCGGCCAGAGGGTGCAAATATAAGAAATACCATCAACAACTGCTATCGTACCAAGCAGCCACATGGGGTAAAGAATTAGAAAAACTAATTGCACACACAAACAACTATGGAGAATTTAGGAAACACCTAAAAACCTACCTGTTCTTAAAATACCTAGATAACGAACCAGGACATCAACCCTTGTAACACCATCACAAACCTGATCTTGTAAACTGCTAACCCTAACCCCTAATCACCAACTACGATCACTCCATTCAATTCATGGAATATTTCTACTTCTCTGTAAGCAGCATGGCACTTCTTGGCCTTGCAGCCCACAAACTGTTGTTACTACTATTAATGTTGATACTATCAGATGTACACAGCAATACTCCTTAATTCGTTGTATGTACAGCTTCTATTTATTGTATTTACAGTTTCCCTTTATTGTTAACCGCCTAGAAGTCGCAAGATTGTTGGCGGTATATAAGAATAAAGTTATTATTATTATTACCAAGGTCCTTTGCTGGGGGGTAGTAGGACCGCCATTTGGGCGTAGACCACCCTATAGCTTCCTTTGTTTCTTCATTGGCATAATTTTCAAACTGTGCGTTCTGGTACAAAATCCAAGAGAACTTTCACCAATTTTCAAAGCCAAAGTACATATGCACTTTTATTTTGAAAATAGCCCGAGGTACAAAACACATGGAGACATCTGCACCTGCTTTTCCAGTGGGCAATTTAATGAAGGAGGGTGGGGGGGATTAACACATCCAGATTTGAAAATATATATGTTACAAGCGTGCTTTTCTCTTCCAACCTAAGCATGCTAACAAGAATATCCTTTAGCCTCTCAACAAGACTAAAATGCAACTGTGAACTATAAAATATACAATATTTAATTAGCCATATGATTAGATAAACCAGTTTCTCTAGTTAGTAATGGAGCAATACATTTGGGAATTGTAAGTCTTCATGAAACATTCTTACATTCACTCACCACTGAACTGAGTTGTTCAAACTCCTTGTCAGGAAGGAAAGTGTGCCATCCATCTTCAATTACTTCAAACATAGGTCGGTAAAAAAAGGGATACATCAGGGTGATAGAGTCCAAGGTAGACAAGGCCTGAAGGAAAAATTAATGCAAGAATAAAAAGTTACACATGCAATTTTAATATCTTGCCAGCTGGGAGGTTCACCTGCCCAACTAGCAAAATATTGTTGAATATGTCGGACTTTGCAAAGTACATAACACACAAAACCACTTTATAAAAAAATTCTAGTAGCTGTATTGATCTTAGAATAGAAGTACAGAAGTTTCTACTGAGGACACTTAAGAAGCATGCAAGAAAAGCTGCTGAGATACACCATCAAACAGGATGCCTGAAACCAGACTGCAGGCTCTTGATTTTTAACCATAACCCCTTAAATTCTGCCCCCCCCAAAAAAAAAAAAAAAAAACCCACATTTAAAAAGCCCAAGATATTGATTGTGTGGCTTGACATTTGGCACTAATTTTTATCTTTAACAAGTCCTTAACTGAACATATGATTTTATTGTTTGGCTTTGGGTTGAAGTAGGCATGAGAAACTGAAACAGGTGATTAGGAAGTGGGTACAAAGGTAAAAGTTTAAATTGTTGATTTTGTGTTTTATTGATTTCATTGCTCAACTTGCTTTGAGTTTAAGTGGTTAAGCAGGAAACCCAGTGAAAATATATTTGTAGATTGTGTGGGATTCCTTTTATTGGGCTAACAAAAAAAGGTGATTGAGCTTCTGAAATGCAACTTCAAAACTAAGAACATAAGCATTGCCGTACTGGGGCAAACCAAAGGGCCATCAAGCCAAGTATACTGTATCCATCAATTGCCAATCCAGGTCACAGTTGCTCAACTGTAGCAGGTGTTATCTGAGAACAGCAGGCAGATATTCTCACATGTAGATGATGTCATCCACGGTAGTGCTGCCCGATTCAGGAAAAAAAAAAATTTCGATTCAATTCGATTTAGCCTACTGAATTGGTTTTTCGATTCGATTTTCCTGCCCAATTGGGTGTTTTTTTCAAACATCATGGTGGGTTTATTTTATAGCCTCTTCACCCCCTTTGCCTTCTCCTAACCACACTGGCGCTGTGGTGTAAACAAAATAAACAAACAAAAAAGACTTTTGTTCTCTCTCTTAAATCCTAGCTCACGTTTGCGGTCTAACATCAGTTATCCCAGGACAAGCAGGCAGGTATTCTCACTAGTGGGTGATGTCATCCGACAGAGCCCCGATACGGACATCTTGCAAGCATGTCTTGCTTGAAGAAACTCAGAAGTTTTGAGATGCCCGCACCGCGCATGCGCCAGTGCCTTCCCGCCCAATGGTCCGGGCGTGTCTCCTCAGTTCTTTTTCTTCCGCGGAGCTGAGAAGTCTATCTTCAATTTGCGCCCATTGAATCTCTTTTTTTGCCTTCTATTTTGCCGCGGGTTGAGTTCTTTTGGCTCTCCTGTGCATTTATTTCTTTCTTTGATTTCTTTTTTCAAAAAAAAAAAAAAATTTTCCTTCAGATACCGGGTCGGCCGCGTGGCTGGGACCCCATGCCTTCGACCTTGCGGCGGAGCTTTTCCGGCCTATGTCCCGGCCGATTACTAGTTTCAAAAAGTGTAGCAAGTGCCAGCGCGCGATTTCGCTCACGGACCCTCATCGACGCTGCTTACAGTGTCTGGGACCGGATCACTTCCCGAAATCGTGCCAGCCTTGCTCCACTCTGTTGGCGAGAGCGTTTAAGCGCCGCTGTCTACTGTGGGAGTCCATGTTCAAGATGGAAGCTTCATCGGATCCTGCAGCTTCGACATCGACGGGTGCTTCGACTCCTTCAGCGAAGCCCTCTGCCTCCCCGGCTGCTTCGGGCCTCCTGAAACCGGCATCATTCACACCGGTTTCGGCCCCGGCTTCGGCGCCGGTGCCTTCCTCCGTCTCCTCGGAGCAGGTATCGACCCCTACAGTTCCACCGGTTGTGCTCAAGGTGCCGAAGACTGGCAAGCAGAAGCACGCAGCACTGAAGGAGCGCGGAGACCGTGCGGAAGGGCCCCCTTTTGGTGCGGATCCCTCCATATCGGCTTCGTTGCGGTCCCTTCTGGAGGCTTAGTTCGTGGAGCTCATGCAGACCATGGGGCCTCGACTGATTGCCACCATCCAGGGTGACCTCCCAGCTTCGGCTTCGAGGGGCGGACCGTCCCCTCCTCCTCCTCGTCGCACGACCTCGTTGCTCGGCGAGGAGGAGCGGCGAGCGGTATCCGGGTGCTCGAGGAGGTCCTCCGTTAGTGCTGTGCCTCCCTTGGAGCCCATCCCCTCGAGGAAAGCCTCGTTTAGTGACCTGCCTCCCTTGGAACCGATTACTCCACCCCATGACTCAGTGTGGCGTCCACCTTCGGGGCCACCCAGTCCTGGGCATAGCAGGAAGCAGGACGAGTTCTTCCGAACCCCCTATCAAGCCTGGGCGGCGTCAGAGGAGGCACCGACTCTTCCGCCTCTGCGTTCGACGGCATCGAGTCCAATCTGCTCCTTGGAGGCGTCTGACCCAGTTTCTCACAGACGGGCTCGATCCCCTTCCAGGCATCGATCCAGACATTCTTCGAAGCATTCCTCTCGGCACTCGACCGTCTCGCCTCAGAAGAAATTGCCTCGGTTGGGGTATGCTGCTTCGACTGGGTCTCCTCCTCCGGGCCCGGAGTTCGAGGACCCCGAGGTTTTCTACTCGTCCTGTTGCTCGCAGGCCTCTCTGGAGCCTGAAGCCTCTTCTTCTTCTAGTCTGTCTCGCAGACCGGTGACGGCGGACCAACTGTCCTTTTCATCGTTCCTCAGGCAGATGGCAGATGACATGGACATTACTCTCGATGCTAGGTCTCGATATTCCAAGGAGTACCTCGATACCGTGCACTTGCCTCGTCCTCCGGCAGAGTCCTTGCGGCTTCCCCTGCACAAGCTCCTTGACCAGACCTTCATGCGATGCTTCGAGTCTCCTTACTCTATCCCTGCGGTCCCTGGCAAATTGGATGCGCGGTACCGCACGGTGCATCATAAAGGCTTCGAGGGTCCTCAGCTTTCTCACAGTCCCTCCTGGTCGAATCCTCACTCAAGCGGTCTCATCCTGGCCAGGTCTGTGCTTCAGTGCCTCCGGGCCGCGAGGGCAGAACCATGGATAAGTTTGGTCGACGCATCTATCAGAATTCGATGATGGCGTCTCGAGTCCTGAATTACAATTTCCACTTTGCAGCCTACTTGGAATTTTTTCTACCTGTGCTTCGGAAGTTCACACCATACATCGAGTCCCAGGCTAGGTTTGAGTTTGAGGAAGTGGTTGCTTCGCTGTCCCAACTTCGGCTTCAGTTAATGCAATCTGCCTATGATGCGTTCGAGCTCTCAGCCCGAGCGGCGGCCTGCTCGGTGGCGATGCACCGGTTGGCCTGGTTGCGGACCATTGATATGGACCCGAATCTTCAGGACCGCCTGGCGAACATCCCGTGTGCTGGGGCTGATCTTTTTGATGAATCCATCGAGACTGTCACGAAGAAGTTGTCTGACCACAAAAAGTCCTTCCAATCTATGCTTCGGCCGAAGCCTAAGCCTCAGCAGTCTCGACCTTCTCGTCCGCCGTTGATTTATCAGAGGCGTTATCAGCTGAGGCAAACTCCACCTGCGAGGCAACCGGCGAAGCGTCAGCCTCCCCAGAAGGGTCAGCCTAAGTCTCAGTCGCCTGCTGTCCCTAAGACCACTCAGTCTTTTTGACTGTCTCGTCGAGGGCATAACCAACCTCGGTCTGCCTCCCCCTGTTTTTCCCATCGGAGGGCGCCTCCATCATTTTTATCATCGCTGGGAGGCCATAACAACCGACCTCTGGGTCCTTACTATCATCAAGGAAGGATACTCTCTTTATTTCCATCGGGTCCCTCCGGACCACCCTCCAAGAAAGTATCCTTCCAACTTGACTCAGACCGCCCTTCTTCTTCAGGAAGCTCAGGCTTTGCTCCGGCTTCGTGCCGTGGAGCCGGTTCCGACGGACCAACTGAACCAGGGGTTTTACTCCCGGTACTTCCTTGTTCCGAAGAAGACGGGCGACCTGCGAACCATTTTGGACCTCAGGGTCCTCAACAAATTCCTAGTCAAAGAGAGGTTTCGCATGCTGACACTTGCTTCTCTCTACCCCCTCCTCGAGCAGAACGACTGGTTATGCTCTCTGGATCTCAAGGAGGCCTACACTCATATTCCCATTCATCCGGCCTCTCGCAAGTTCCTCAGATTTTGGGTGGGACATCTCCATCTGCAGTATCGAGTGCTTCCATTCGGCCTGTCTTCGTCCCCCAGAGTCTTCACCAAATGTCTGGTGGTGGTGGCCGCGGCCCTCCGGAACCAAGGTCTTCAGGTATTCCCCTACCTCGACGACTGGCTGATCAAGGCTCCCTCGGCCTCGGGGGTCCTCTCAGCGACCCTGTCAACGATTCTGTTCCTGCAGAGTTTGGGATTCGAGATCAACTTTCCCAAGTCTCATCTACAGCCGACCCAGTCTCTTCCCTTCATCGGGGCTGTCCTGGATACCGTACGTCTCAGAGCATTCCTTCCTTCTCAGCGCATGGATGCTCTTCTTCATCTCTGCCAGTCTGTGTCTTCTCGCCAGACCATCTCAGCGAGACACATGATGGTCCTCCTGGGCCACATGGCCTCTACAGTTCATGTGACGCCGTTTGCCAGACTCCACCTCAGAATTCCTCAGTGGACCCTGGCATCTCAGTGGACTCAGGTGTCGGATCCGTTGACTCGACACATCACAGTCACTCCTGCTCTTCGGCAGTCTCTGCTCTGGTGGATGACCTCTTCGAATCTATCCAGATTTCTCTCCTCCCCACCAGAAGGTTCTCACAACCGATTCCTCGACCTATGCCTGGGGAGCGCATCTGGATGGGCTTCGCACTCAGGGATTCTGGACCTGTGCGGACCGACTCCATCAAATCAATCTTCTGGAGCTCAGAGCCATCTTCAATGCTCTTCAAACTTTTCAACATCTGCTTCACGACATGGTGGTCCTCATTCGCATCGACAATCAGGTCGCCATGTATTATGTCAACAAGCAAGGGGGCACGGGCTCGGCCTCCCTCTGCCAGGAAGCTCTCAGAGTCTGGGATTGGGCGGTTCGCCACAACACCTTCCTCAAAGCTGTTTACATTCAGGGGAGGGACAATGTCTTGGCGGACAAACTGAGTCGTCTTCTCCAGCCTCACGAATGGACACTCCACTCCAAGCCCCTTCATCAGATCTTTGCTCAGTGGGGAACGCCTCAGATAGACCTCTTTGCGGCTCCCCACAATTTCAAGCTGCCTCAGTTTTGCTCCAGGATCTACGCTCCTCATCGCCTCGAGGCAGATGCTTTTCTGCTGGATTGGGGGAATCGCTTTCTGTATGCGTTTCCACCATTCCCTCTCATTCAAAAGACTCTAGTCAAACTGAAGTCCGTACATACCACCATGATTCTGATAGCTCCTCGGTGGCCCAGGCAACCTTGGTTCTCCCTTCTACTTCAACTCAGCAGCAGGGAACCGTACCTACTTCCAGTGTTTCCTTCACTGCTTACTCAGCATCAGGGGTCTCTGCTTCATCCCAAACTGCAGTCTCTCCACCTGACAGCTTGGTTCCTCTCAATGTAACTCCGCACCAGTTTTCCCAGGCGGTGAGGGATGTCTTGGAGGCTTCCAGGAAGCCTGCTACTCGTCAATGCTACTCCCAAAAATGGACTAGATTTTCTTCATGGTGTATTTCCAATTCTAAGGAGCCTCAGCGAGCCTCCCTATCCTCTGTTTTGGACTATCTTTTACATCTGTCTCAGTCTGGTCTCAAGTCGACATCTATACGAGTCCACCTGAGTGCTATTGCGGCTTTCCATCAGCCTCTACAAGGGAAACCTCTCTCTTCTTATCCTGTGGTTTCCAGATTTATGAAAGGACTTTTTCATGTCAATCCTCCTCTCAAACCGCCTCCAGTGGTTTGGGATCTAAATGTTGTCCTTTCTCAGCTTATGAAACCTCCTTTTGAGCCTCTGAGCAAGGCTCCACTAATGTTTCTCACTTGGAAAGTGGTTTTTCTGGTGGCCCTCACATCTGCTCGCAGGGTCAGTGAGCTTCAGGTCTTGGTGGCGGACCCACCTTTCACAGTATTCCATCATGACAAGGTGGTCCTCCGCACTCACCCGAAATTCCTGCCTAAAGTGGTCTCTGAATTTCACCTCAACCAATCCATTGTGCTTCCAGTGTTCTTTCCAAAGCCTCATTCTCATCCTGGAGAATCAGCTCTTCACACTCTGGACTGTAAACGTGCTTTGGCTTTCTACTTGGATCGCACCAAACCACACAGAACTGCTCCTCAACTTTTCGTCTCCTTTGATCCAAACAAGTTGGGACGACCTGTATCGAAGCGCACCATCTCCAACTGGATGGCGGCTTGTATCTCTTTCTGCTATGCCCAGGCTGGATTACCCCTTCCCTGTAAGGTCACAGCACATAGGGTCAGAGCAATGGCAGCCTCTGTAGCCTTCCTCAGATCGACACCGATTGAGGAGATTTGTAGGGCTGCCACTTGGTCCTCGGTTCATACGTTCGCCTCTCATTATTGTCTGGATACTTTCTCCAGACGGGATGGGCAGTTTGGCCAAACTGTGTTACAAAATTTGTTCTCCTAAGTTGCCAACTCTCCCTCCATCCCATTGAGGTTAGCTTGGAGGTCACCCAGACCTCCGGGGGAGGGAAGGGAAACGGAAGGGGAGGACAGAGATGGCAGATGGATGGTTAAAATGGAGAAAGAAGAAAGCAGGAGACCCTGGCAAGCAAGTTATCAGAAGACAACCAGAGCCTGGGACCAACAAGATTTGAATAATGACCAGACAACAAAAGGTAGAAAAACTAATTTTATTTTCCATTTTGTGATTACAATATGTCAGATTTAAAACGTGTATCCTGCCAGAGAGCAATGTTACTTACCGTAACAGTTGTTATCCAGGGACAGCAGGCAGCTATTCTCACTAGTGGGTGATGTCATCCGACAGAGCCCCGATACGGACATCTTGCAAGCATGTCTTGCTTGAAGAAACTCAGAAGTTTCGAGATGCCCGCACCGCGCATGCGCCAGTGCCTTCCCGCCCGATGGTCCGGGCGTGTCTCCTCAGTTCAGGTAGCTAGCAGAGAAGCCAACCCAGGGGAGGTGGGTGGGACGTGAGAATACCTGCCTGCTTGTCCTGGGATAAAGCAATGTTACTTACCGTAACAGTTGTTATCCAGGGACAGCAGGCAGCTATTCTCACGTCCCACCCACCTCCCCTGGGTTGGCTTCTCTGCTAGCTACCTGAACTGAGGAGACACGCCCGGACCATCGGGCGGGAAGGCACTGGCGCATGCGCGGTGCGGGCATCTCGAAACTTCTGAGTTTGTTCAAGCAAGACATGCTTGCAAGATGTCCGTATCGGGGCTCTGTCGGATGACATCACCCACTAGTGAGAATAGCTGCCTGCTGTCCCTGGATAACAACTGTTACGGTAAGTAACATTGCTCTCTGGCAGGATACACGTTTTAAATCTGACATATTGTAATCACAAAATGGAAAATAAAATTAGTTTTTCTACCTTTTGTTGTCTGGTCATTATTCAAATCTTGTTGGTCCCAGGCTCTGGTTGTCTTCTGATAACTTGCTTGCCAGGGTCTCCTGCTTTCTTCTTTCTCCATTTTAACCATCCATCTGCCATCTCTGTCCTCCCCTTCCGTTTCCCTTCCCTCCCCCGGAGGTCTGGCACCTTTCTTTTTATTTGTCTCCATCCACAGATCCACCTTTTCTTAACTACCCTTTCATCCAGCATCTCTCTCTCCTTCCCCACCACCCCAGGGCATCACCCCCAAAGGCCTGACTGCCTGTCCCCCCCCCCTTTGAAGGCCTGCATCTCGCCCAAAGGCCAGCCTGCCTATCTCCTCTGAAGCTCTGAAGGCCTGTACGCCCCCTCCCCCAGAAGGCTGCACACCCCCCCGGAAGGCTGCACTCCCACCCCAGAAGGCCTGCATTTTCCCCCTGGCCTCCCAGAATGAATTTTCCTAATTTCAGCAGCCTGCAATAAGATCGCTGGCGCTAGCGATCTTTGCAAGCTGCCGTACGGCTTCGGAGCTCTCTTCTCTCTGCTGCAGTCCCGCCCCTTCTCTGACATCAGAGTAGTTTGAGCCCATTGGGACAGATAGAGATGCGGTATATAAACTTAAGGTTTAGATTAGATTAGAGAAACATAATTATAATGTCTATGGAAATAGCTTCTGAACATTTGGTAATAGATTTTATGGTGTCCCAGATACGAATCCAAAAGGAATGAACCATAGTGCAGTGAAGAAGCATGTGATCAAGAGTTCCAGGTTCTTTCCAACAGTTCCAACAGGTAGGGTCTTGTTTCAGTTTCGCTTTCCACATTCGAAATGGAGTCCATACTACATTCCACATAACAAATAACATAACAAACACCCTTGTTTCGCACTATCAAACTGTCCTCCTAAACTTATTGACACCATGATTGTGACAGCTCTTATGCACATTTTGAAAAATTGGAAGTCACCCACACTACTAGACTACACCTTTTGGTGGAACTCGTTGAGTATGTACCACAAATTCGAATCATATGCATATGAAAAGAACACGATATCTCGTTTATCTACAAATTTGGTGCGAAATAAATCACCTTGGTCATTCTTAGATTCATATGTTCATTCTGCCTTGTAGACACTTCTGCCTCTCTCTCTTTCTTTATCTCTCTTTTTTCTTTTTTATGTTTAAATTTGTTTTTTATTATTGTCAACAAACCATCAACAAAAGGTACAAGTCATACATAGTGCAATACAGAAAAAAAAAAAAAAACGTACCCGCCCCTTCCCACCCATCCCCCCACCCCCCCAAAGGGAACAGCCAATGTCGTACATGCCTGAATATATTCACTCCAACAGCCGAGCTTTCGCTACAGGAGACATAGTGGAACAAAAAGGTCTCCAACAACGGAGAAATAGCTCCCCTTTTTTGGAATGCATGTCCAGTACATCTTGTCTTTCATATCCCGCCCAATAAATCATCTGAGTCCGCCAATGTGATACAGTAGGAGTCTGAGGTGACAACCAGCATTGCAAAATGGTCTTTATGCCCACCAAGATCGCCCTTTGGACAAATGCCTTTACTCCAGGCCTAATTGGGTCCAGTGAAAATTTCAATGTGAAGAGGAAAGTCGACGTCTGTGTCCAGGAGCAATTCCATAGGGACTGTATGAGGAGCCCTATGCGCCGCCAGTAGGCTTGAATTCCAGGGCATAACCAGAACATGTGTCCAAGAGTCGCTCCGGCCGCCGCACATCTGGGGCATCTAGCTGAAGTGCTGACGCGAGCTTGGTAGGCTCTAATGGGCGCCATGTAAGCGCGAACCAGAAATTTATAGTACCGTTCCCGTTCAGTGGCTGCCACCAGGATACCTTTTCCCAATTTAAAGCTCCTCTGTAGCATGGATTCAGTGATTGTGGTTTGTAAGTCCAAGGACCAGGATTCGGCCAATGTTCTATAGTCAAGGTCCCCCGCCAACCCCTGCAGGTAGCGATGATAAACACTAAGCGGGGTGGGATCTTGCGTTGTTAAGCAGAGGGCTTCAGATAATGTGTCTTGAACAATGTCCAATAAGGCCGATCTGGGTAAGGAGTTCACATAGTACAATAGTTGTCCATATCTCAGCCAATCATTAGCCGTTAAAGTATGTGCATCTATCAATTGTTGGAACGAGTGTAGAGTTCCATCCGCGTTCAACACCTGAGACAGATAAAACACCCCTCCCTGGGCCCACCTAGAAGGGGCCCCTAGACCTATTCCAGGAGCAAAGGCAGCATTACCATGTATTGGCAAATAAGGTGTCACATCTGGTCTGATGTGCAGTTGTTTACACAGTTTTTTCCAGGTTTTCCTCAACGGGACTAGTAATAACTCCCCATAATGCTGTGTACGCACCGGTAATGTGGTAGTATGCAGTAAATAGCTGCAATGAAAGGGGGTAAATGCAAGGCATTCAATCTCTGCCGCTGAAAAGTGAGAGGTCCCACAGAGCCAATCGTTAATATGTCGGAGTTGGCATGCCATATTCATTCTCCCCAGATGTAATAGTCCAAGACCTCCCTGGGATGCAGGTAAGAAAAGTGTACGGAGGGGTATACGTGCACGTCTGCCACCCCACAAATACCCATTTAGTGATCTGTGAAGGATACAGAGGTGACGTTGTTGTAACAATAGGGGTATTGTCTGAAGCATATACAACCATTGGGGAATAATCATCATGTTGTATAAAGCTATTCGACCCACTAGGGACAAAGGGTAAGAGCGCCAGGCTCGTAGTCTTTGTCCCGTTTGCTGGAGCCGGGGGAGCACATTAAGTTTGTATAGTTGAGTTAGATCTTGCGGGATCCATATCCCCAGATAACGCAAGGACTCTGATGTCCATTCCAACTGAAAGGGCCCCTGCCAGGAGGTTCGGACTTCGTCTTGTAATGGCATGACTAGGGACTTCTGCTTGTTTAGGATTAGGCCGGAGAATATATGGAACTCGTCCAATAATTCAAGAGCTCTAGGCAGGGATTGTTGGGGGCACGCCAAGGTCAGCAAGATGTCATCAGCAAATGCTAATACACGCAATTGGGATGCTCCTTCCTTTAATCCAACTAAGATGTCGTCTCTTTGAATCGTTCTAAGGAGAGGTTCCAGGTATAGTATAAATAGTAATGGCGACAGAGGACAACCCTGGCGTGCCCCCCTGCCCACCTCAAAGGACGGTGTGAAGACTCCATTTACCAATATGGATGCCGTAGGTGTTGTGTACAGTGCTCGCAGAGCGGCTAAAAAGTGTCCGCCTATACCTACATATTCAAGAACTGAAAACAAATAGGGCCAGAGGACCTGATCGAATGCTTTGGCCGCGTCCAGGCTCACCAAAATGCCCCCAACGCGCGATTCCTGCGCCCTAGCCATTGCCAAAAGAGTACGGCGTACATTGAGGACAGAATGGCGACCCCGAACAAAGCCTACCTGTGCCGAGGATATGATGTGAGAGAGAAGCGGGGTCAGTCGGTTTGCCAATAATCGGGATAGGATTTTTATGTCCACATTGAGCAGGGATATAGGCCTATAGGAGTCAACCTCCTCCCTGGATTTATTCGGTTTAGGGATCAATGTTATGGTGGCCGAGTTAGCATAAGCCGGGAAAGTTCCAGTGTCTGACACCTCCTCGTAGTAAGACATCAGTGTCTCACAAAGCTGAGGTGACAGCATTTTATAGAATTCCGCCGAGAACCCGTCTGGGCCCGGGGCTGTGCAAGAACGCAAGGTCTTAATGGCTCTCTGGATCTCTTGGCCCTGCAGTGGTCTGTTCAGGGCTTCTCGTTGATGTTCGGTGAAGCGAGGCAGGCCGGCGTCAGTTAGGTAATCTAGAACATCGGGGCCTGAGTATGGTCCGGGAGTCGCATAAAATGTCGATAAGTGGTGATAGAACGTGTCCGCAATGTCCGTCGGTGAGGTGTGATAAGTAGTGGGACCATGTCTAATTTTTGGAATATATCTGGAGTCTTGCCAATTCTTTGTTAAAGAGGCAAGCATCCGGCCCGGTCTGTTTCCATATCTATGAAATTTATATTTACGGTAAATGATAGAGCGTTTAGTACGGTCATGTATTAATGTGTTGAGAGCTACTTGGGCTACATGGAGTTCGTCCCTCAGAGCATTGGTAGGAGAACTCAGAAACTCCGCCTTCAAGGCTGAGCATTTTCCTTCCAAGCTTATAATACTAGCTGCTATGCGTTTGTGTCTTGCCGCAATGTACGCAATGATGTGTCCCCTGAGGACCGATTTAGCGGTTTCCCAAAACAAACATGGTTCTGTACGATGTTGCGCATTAGTCAGTAAGAAGTCTTCCCAGCGTGCTCGGAGGTAGGCCCCAAAGTCCGGGTCCTCATGAAGGTAGGATGGGAATCTCCACCGGCGGGTTCCTAGAGGTGGTTGTCCCCAACCCAAGTCTATCCAAATGGGACAGTGATCCGACACTTCCATTGGGCCTATAGTAGCTTCAGAGACTCGGACAAACCAAGACTCTGAGACCAGTACATAATCTATGCGTGAATATGAACCATGTACTCTCGATTGATGGGTATAGTCTCGCTCTGTTGGGTGAAGCAGTCTCCACGGGTCCACCAAACCTAGTGATTGGCAAAGAAAGGGAATACCCTTGTTTAAATTTGGCACCGTCGATGATTGGGAACCGGAACGATCTAAAGAAGTGTCCAGTACCTGGTTAAGGTCCCCAGCGATTATCAAGGGTAGTGAGGGGTCTTGCAAGCCCAGGGATACTAATTTATCAAAAAATATTTGAGAGTATGTATTTGGTCCATATACAATCAGCAGCCGGAAGTCTGTGCCCTGCATTGATATCTTTAAGAGTAAATATCTACCCTCAGGGTCCTCAGAAAGCTGCGTTACAGAGCAATGTAAGCCCTTACGTATCAGCAGACATATCCCGGCTCTTTTCCCCGAGGTAGAAGCCGAATAGACTGAACCCACCCAGCCCCTTTGCAATTTTTGATGTTCCTCCCGGGTCAATTTGGTCTCCTGAAGGCACGCCAGATCAGCCCTGTGGTGTTTTATCTGTCTCAAGAGCTTTGTACGCTTAATTGGTGATGAAATCCCCGACACATTCCATGACAGAATACGAAGAGAGTGATCACCCAGGGTCAAAACACCGACAGCTTGATCCATCCAGCTGCGAGTATTCGACACCCAGGCGCCCAGCCTCACCTAGGTGAACAATAGTGTCTCTGTAGCATCTGGTAAACAGGCAATAATGAGTATACCACTTCCCCAATAACATTTCAATAGGCTGTTCCCCACTCATCTGCTCCCTCCCCCCCTTACCCCCAGAATACCCAAGATCCATATCCCCGAAGGAATATGTGGAGGGTCCGAAAATGGCGCCTCGCAAGACCCCACCCCTACCCCCGCAAACAGTGAAACAGTTGTGCCCCCATCATGTCAAACTTTTATCTAGTCTGTATTAATCAACATTACGATTGCAGGAACCACCATCCGGTGCAGGAAGCATTGCCACTCCGTCCGTTCCTATGTCGGTTCTGTTGGTAGTTGCGCTGCCTTGTTTATAAAGTCTGCAGCTGCCGAGGCCTCGGTGAACACGTGCCAGGAGCCCGCATGATGAATCTTCAAGACCGCTGGGTAGATAAATTGAAAACGATGCTTGTTTTCCTCCAGCTTAGCACACAGTGGATAGAAGGCTTTTCTGCGTTCGGTGAGAGCTGCTGAGTAATCCTGGCTTATCCGGATTGCAGAGCCTCTGAACTTCACTGCGTCGCGTTTAGTGCGGTACTGTCGCAGGATCTCCAGTTTGTGTCTGTAGTTGAGGATTTTCACGATCACCACCCTGGGCCTGGAGTCCCTAGTCGGACGGGGACCGAGGCGGTGTGCTCTTTCCAGGCACAGTGGGCCCAGAGATGTTGTGTCTGGGAATTCCAGCTCCAACCAGCCCTCCAGCTCAGCAGTTAGTTGATTGTCTGGTATAGTTTCGGGCACACCCATAAAGCGCAGGTTCCCTCGGCGAGAACGGTTCTCTAGATCGTCTATTTTAGCAGCTTGTAAGTGAACCGTCTCTTGCAGGGCCGAGAGATCCATTTCATGTGAGTTCAGGGTGTCTTCCGCTGCCGACACCCGGTGCTCCAATTCAGTCGTTCTGGCCGTCGTGTCCGACATGAGCTGTTCTAGCCTGGTCATTTGTGTCGTTAGGGCTTCCATCTGGGGGCCCAGGACCTGCGCCACTGCCGCCTTCAATTCCTGCAGTGCCCCAGCCGAGAACTCCGTGACCGCCGTTCCGGATGCGGCCGCCATCTTGCCCGCCCCGGGACTCGCACGCTCTCTGTTTTTGTGCGCCGGTTTCTTGCGCGCCGCTTCCTGGGAACGGGTTAAATACCGTTCCATGCGGTCAGGCGCTTGTTGCCAGGCAGTCTTCGTTTTCGGCGATCCAAATGCCGGCGGTATGTGCGGGGGCAGAGACGGGGACTCGGAGCCGAGCGGGAACACGTCCTCACTCGCTCATGGCGTCAGCCCCTCCTCTTTTCTTTTTTATTTCAATTCATCTTCTCTGCTTTTCTATCCTTTCTATTTCTTTTCTTAGCAGTTTCAAATACTCTGAATTCTTCTTACTAATCTACAATATGCAAATAACAGCAATTATGGTTTCTTTTGTTTCTACATCACTATTTCTTATTCAATTTTTATGTATTTGAACTGCTTTCTGTATATTACTTATAATATTCAATAAAATTAATGAACTAAAAAAAAAAAAAGAGAAACATGATAAAGCACCTTTGACATGCACCTGATTGGTGAAGCCCAACTTTAGTAAAGGAAGTCCCGGTCGAAGAATACCGTGAATGACCGGGACCGTGAACCGCGAATGACCGGGGGAACACTGTACATATTACTAAAAATAGCTCTGCAAGTTCATTTCTCAGTTCTATCAGTATTCTGGGATTATTCCATCTGGCCCAGGAGATATTTTGTTATTCTTGTTAAATTGCCCCATTACATCTTCTAAGTTTACAGAAATTTGTTTTAATTTCTTTGACTCATCTGTACTGAATATCATTTCTGGCACTGGTACTTGTTTCTCCCCCACATCTTCCTCATTGAAGACCAAAACTAAGATCTCATTTTCTCTCTCCTCTATGACCTTGTCTTCCCTGAGTGCCTTTTTTATTCCGCAGCCATCTAGTGGTCCTACTGATTCTTTTACTGGCTTCTTGCTTCTAAAACACCGAAAAAGGTTTTTACTATGTTTTTGCGCCCAAGGCAATTTTCTTTTCAAAGTCAGATCCTCGGATTTTCCGAAGGATTTTCTTTTAGCTCTAAAAGTTTCTTTCACCTCACTTTTTAATCATACCGACTATCATATGGCCTGCCTTTCTCGTTTTTTAAATACATAGAATATATCTGGTCTCCCTAGAATACCCTGCAGACCCCTTGCAACTGTGCCTGGCCAATTCAGATTCTGAAGGTCTTGGGAAAGGTCTCATCCTCTAGGAACACACCTCCTGCAGATCCCCAGCACTAGAGGACTCTGAGGAGGTTTCGTTGGAGCATTTTTTGAGCACCAGCACCATTCTGAGTAAAAGGATTGAGAATAAAATAAGCATTATGAAGTGGATGACGACACTCCTGACACAGCCAATGGCAAAACAGGGAGTCCCTGTCAGGTGATATTAAGAGCTTTTGGGATGCAGTTCTTGATGAAAAGGAAATTGTGGTAAGATTTTGGAAGAAACTCTGGAATACAGTTAAGTTCTAACTTGTTCACTATGTTTGCATTTTCATAATAATATAGTGGGTCCAGTTTCTTTAGGCAATGCTTTTTTTGTTTTTTAGTTTTTGTGGAATATTATAAATTGATCATTTTTCGATTTAATTTGGCCTATTGAATTGGTTTTTCGATTCGATTCAATTTTCCCACCCAATTGGGTAGGATTTTTTTTTTTTTTTTTTGAGGGGGGAGGGTCAAATATCCTGGCAGGTTTATTCTGTAGCTTCATCACCCCCCCTCCCTTTGCCCTCTCCAACCCTACACCGGCACTGTAGTATACACAAAAACAAATAAAAAAGACTTTTCCTCTCTTTGTTAGGTCCTAGCTCACACTCACTGTCTAATATCAGCTTTGGCAGGTTACACAATTCAAATCTGACATACTGTAATCACAAAATAGAAAATAAAATATTTTTTTTATCCTTTTGTTGTCTGGTCATTTTATTATTCAAATCATATTAGTCTCAGGCTCTACTTTCTGTTTGTCTTCCATTATTTCACTTGCCAGGATCATGCCCATTTGACATTTTCTTCTTTCTCCATGTTCACCATCCATCTTCCATCTCTGTACCTTCCCTTCTACTGCCATATCCAACATTTCTGTTTCTTTCCCACCATCTCTCTCGCTCCCCCTGCCACGTGCCCTGGGTCAAACTTCTCTATTCCCCTTCCTGCAGCATCTCTCTCTTCCTCCCCTCTATTATCATGTGTAACATTTCTTTCTCTCTCCCCATGCACCATCTCTCCCTGCCCTCCACCCATGTCCAACATTTCTCCCTCTCTCTTCCCAATGCATGTCTCCCTCCCCTCACCATATGCAGGATTTCTCCCTCTCACCCCGTTCTACCTCTTTGTTGCATTTCTTCCTTCCTCTCCTCCACCCCATGTCCAACAATTCTTCCTCTCTACCCCCTATTAGTATATTTTCTCCCCTCCCATCCCTCTGATCAGCAGCTTTCCTTCCTTTCATCTTCCCCCCTCTTGTGCCAGCAACCTTCCTTCTTCTTACCCATCCTCCTCCCCATGCTAGTGTCTTTCTTTCCTCCCCTCTCCTGTACTCTCTGCTCCCTTACTTCGACCCGATGAAGTGAGCCTATCGGTAGCAATTCCTACAAACTGCCTGACATTAACCCGGAAGCCTCCCCTCTGCTGCAGAGAGACTTCCAGGTTGGCGACAAACAGTGTGTGGGAATCACTGCCGATGCCACGACCCAATGAAGCTCTGGATGTATCAGTGAGTTAATGTATGGTAACAGTGTTTCTGGTCCAGTACTGGAGAAAGGACGGGGGGGAGGGGGACATTCACCAAAGGCATGGCTCTTGTAGGTGTGTTGTCTTCATACCCCTTGCTTAAGAACTAAAGCTCTGTACTGCCACTAATCCTCACAGGCCTGCGCTTGAGCTTTTCCTCTGCCCGAGTCCTTCCTTCTGATGTAACTTCCTTTCTGCCTCCATATCGGAAGCATCTTTTCACAGTCTACGAGAGGGAAGCCAACCCTATCCAAATCAAACACACCAAACACTCACCATCATTGCACAGAGCCAGCTTGAAAATGCGGGTCTCCCCAGGGCAACCCCCTCACTGAAGTGCTGATACAGCAGTAGAAAGGAGCTTCTTCTTTTTTTCTTTTTGTCGGTGGCAGAAGTCAGTGGCATACTTTAAACAAACAGCTTGTGCCTCTGGGAAAGGGCCGCTGGGGAGAGGTACATGGAAGGGACCTGGTACCACTAGGTTTACACCTGAAGCTGCACAAGGGCACAGGGACCCCCAAAGGCTAAACAAAACCCAATGGATAGCCAGGAACCAGCAACAACCAGAGCTGCACAGATTATGATCATCCACTTGTTAGACAGAAAAAAATATTAGGAAGGAATCGGCTGCACAGTAGGGTGTAGGCAAAGATCTGGCATTCTCTTTATCTCCTGGTAGATTGGCACAACTGGTAGATGGGCACAACCCTCAATCTCTGAATTGATCTGTGGGATGCTATGGAAACACCATTTCAGATTTCACAGATTCTATAAACTCACAAGTCATTTCCTGAAATCGACTACTGAAAAAACTCTTGCATTCAGGAATTTCAACATGAATTAAGGGGGAATTCATCATGGGGTGTTAACCGATTTAGTGCGTACTAAACCGCATTAGCGCACACTAACACGTGCTGAATCCCCTCCTTCAGATTTTCAGCCAGAGAGCTTAGAAACTGGAAGTGCCTGAATAGTTTCTCTTTTCATCCACATCAAAATGAAGCTATGGGCATCTTAGGGCTCCTTTTACTAAGGTGCGCTAGCGTTTTTAGCGCACGCAAAGCACATGCTAAATTAAAAATACTAACACAAGCTCTATGGAGGCATTAGCATGTAGCGCGCGGCATTGTAGCGGGCGCTAAAACCGCTAGCGCACCTTAGTAAAAGGAGCCCTTAGTGTTTACTGCGTGCTAAATAAGTTAGCGCCCCTTGATGAATTCCTTCTTAGTTTGACGCAAGAAGATATGGCAATCTTAAAGAATAGCAGCCTTTGTTTTGTTTTCAATAAATGGCATTCCAAAACATGGACCTGATATGAAGTATTTTTTCTAGATTCTAGAATATCTAGTTTGTTAATCACGTTATGATGTATGAAGGGGAAAAGAAGCAAAGTGGGGAATGCTTAGCTGCTACTTTCCTGTGGTTGTATTTTCAAGCAGTGTTCATAAAATCTCAAAAGTAAATTAGAAATTATCTTTTGCATTTCTTGATTGTAAACAGCATTCCATTTTCATTATCTGAATAACAAAAACAAGGAAAATGAATTTGTATCTCTGCAGTATTGAATGGCCATGTCATTTTGCAGCTACTCTGCAAAATTACTGAGTCCCACAGATGCTCAAATATCTGGAGAAATTTTTTTATGTTATGGCTTTATTCTGATCACTAAAAAGAAAAATCAGGCCACCACCAAGGATTTCTGGCTTGGCCACATGGGGCTTTTATTCCTATCCCCTTACTAATATTTAGCACACACTTTTAACATTAATTAGCATACGCTACCTGTGTGTATACTATTTAATTCCTATAGGTCATGTATCAGATAGCATATGCTATTGTCTGTCAGTATGAGATAAGAGTTGATAAAGGACTCCCTCAGCTTACTGTGAGAAAAGACTGAACATACCTCAATAGAGCTAGCAATGTTCAAACATTCCTCCATGCCAAGTATATCCAGCTGAATAATTCGCAAGTCTTTGCATTTTATAATGATGGTTCCTAACGAGCCCACAAACCTGCAATTAAACACATGAAGCACAGAAAAATGAAAACAGCACTTTAAATAAGAACATAAGCAATGCCTCCACTGGGTCAGACCCGAGGTCCATCGTGCCCAGCAGTCCGCTCACGCGGTGGCCCAACAGGTCCAGGACCTGCGCAGTAGACCTGAAAGTAGAAAATCATCAGCAAGTACTAATACCAATGCAATACTTATTCAGCATATATCTAAATGAGTTCCAACATGGTTAACAATCTTAAAGAGTTTAAGCATATCCAGGAAGATACAAAATATAGTGTTCAAATAAATTCATGATTCTTGCAGCTGTGCCACTAAGTAACATCACTGCCGGCTACTTCTTTAACCTTGGAGGTTGTTGATCTTTTGGAAGATTTATTTCAGAACCCTATGGGGGGCCCTCCCTCAATTTCTTCCCTTCATGGTAAGTTGCTAAAGTGTGCCTCCTAAGGATCTCTCAAGGTTAGCGACATGTTGGGGAGTAGACTTGACTTATGAGATCATCTCATCTGAGTTGCTGCGACTCATACACTCCATTCCTGCTTGGGTGACCTCAGCAGAATTATGTGAATGTCATAAGAACATAAGCAGTGCCTCTGCTGGGTCAGACCAGAGGTCCATCATGCCCAGCAGTCCACTCACGCGGCAGCCCATCAGGTCCAGGATCTGTATAGTAATCCTCTATCTATACCCTTCTATCCCCTTTTCCTTCAGGAAATCATCTAATCCCTTCTTGAACCCCAAAACTGTACTCTGTCCTATCACATCCTCTGGAAGCGTATTCCAGGTGTCCACCACCCTTTGGATGAAGAAGAACTTCCTAACATTGGTTCTGAATCTGTCCCCTCTTAATTTTTCCGAATGCCCTCTCGTTCTTGTAGTTTTCGAACGTTTGAAGAATCTGTCCCTCTCCACTTTCTCCATGCCCTTAATGATTTTGTAAGTCTCTATCATGTCCCCTCTTTTCTAGGGAAAAAAAGCCCCAGTCAATATAGGGTGCTGTATCATGCATATCCCAACATAGACTTCATTTGATGGGGGAGGGGGATATGTCCACTGATCTTTGTGGGAAATGCCAGGCAGCCTCCAACTCTTTTATACATGGGAAATGGGAATGCAGCGCCATATTGGCTTTTTGGAGGGCGATCTTTAGATACTGTATTTAGAGTGTATTTTACATTTTTACCCAGGAGGTGTTTTATTTGGGTCAGATTTTGCACTTGGGAGTTGGGGGTAAAGGCTCGAAGCTCTGGGTATTGAAAGCTTGTGTAGTGAGCAAGAAAAGTATTCTTCAATATTGGACTTAAGATGTGGCACCTTCTTTTTGCCACTTGCACAACTAATTTCATGAATTACTGTTATTGGAACTTCAAGCCTCATGCCTTACTTTTAAACGAAAACAGCATTTCTTCTCTATTTGGGGTTCCTATATACATAATTCTTTATCCCCATGGATTCACAGTTCAATTCTAAATTGACTTGAGGACACGATATTACAAAATTGAAGTATAGTGGGCTCTGTGGGGTTGGTGTGAGTTCCATTCCTGTTTCTCTATCATTCATCTTTCTGGATTTTGGACTTTGTTGTTTTTGTTGTCTTTTTTTTTGTGGGGGAGGGAGTTTCACTATGGGTCTCGGGAGCACTCTGGATCCTTTTTCCCCCAGAGACCTGGAGAATATGACCCCTGGATAGGATATTTGGTTCTTTGTTCCATGTATATGGTATGTTCTCAGTTTCTAAAGGCTAGGTGGGAGGTGAGATTTTAGGACTCTTATTTAATGAGGGAGGGGGTGGGATATAATTCAATTGCAAAAAAAAAAGATGACAAGAGTTGTAACATTATGTTTTCTTTATTGTTGTATTGCTGTGAAGTCATCAATAAAAATTGTTGAAACTAAATTCAAGCTTCTTGTTGTAATACAAATTTCTGGAACATCCAAATAGTCAGTAGATGCTCTAAATATCCACATTCTACCTCTTTGTGGCTTGGTAAGAAAAGATTAGCATAAAACTCCTTTTCCAGTCAGAAAAAGTATCCGGTTCCTTAATCACAGCATACTTTTAGAGTGGAAGGGACACAAGCATAAATTATGCATTGTGGAACTGTGTATATAATCTTGACCACCATTTATTTATTTTCTACATTTCTATTCCACATTAGTGCTGCCTGATTCACAATTCGAATCAATTCACCAATTCACTTTGGGTGAATTGATTAAAAAAAAAAAAAAAAAAAAAAAAATTGGCCTCCTGATTCGGTGACTGATCCTCCCCCCCCAAGCAGGAGCGGCAGCGCTGCCTCTTGCTGGCTGGCTGCTACCGTTCCTGCTTTAGAGGGCGAGGGGGAGGGTCTGTCAGGAAGTGCTGCGGTATCCGGCTTCCCCCCTGGCCTCCCATGCATCCATTTAACTAATTCTAGCAGCGGAGCAGCCTGCAGAGAGGATCGCTAGTGCTAGCAATCTTTGCATGCTGCCATCGACCTCTGGAGCTGTTGTTTCCTCTGCCATGATCCTGCCTCCGACGTCAGAGGAGGGGCGGAACCGTGATAGAGGGAAGACAGCTCCGGAGGCTGATGGCAGCCTGCAAAGATCGCTAGCACCAGCGATCCTCTCTGCAGGCTGCCCCACTGCTGGAATTAGGTAAATTGATGGGCGGGAGGCCAGGGGGGTGCTGCAGGCCTAAGGGGAGGGCCTGGTGTAGAAGTACACAGAGAGAGGGAGGGAAGGGGGGGGGGGTCAAAGAGACGTGCATATGCCGGACTGGAGGGGAAGAAATAATGGATAGGAGGGTAGTTGGGAAGAGAAAGGGAGAGATGGTGGACCATGGGGTGGTGGGAAAGGAGGGAGAGATGCTGGATGAAAGGGTAGTTGAGAAAAGGTGGATCTGGGGATGGAGATGAAAAAACAGAAAGATGCCAGACCTCCGGGGGAGAGAAGGGAAACAGAGATGGAAGATGGATGGTTAGCACCGAGAAAGAAAAAAATGACAAATGGGCAGGAGACCATGGCAAGAGAGTTATCAGAAGACAAACAGAGCCTGGGACTAAAATGATTTGAATAATGACCAGACAACAAAAGGTAGAAAAAATAATTTTATTTTCTATTTTGTGATTACAATATGTCAGATTTGAAGTGTGTATCCTGCCAGAGGTGGTGTTAGACTGCGAACGTAAGCTAGGATTTAACAGAGAGAGGAAAAGTCTTTTTGTTTACACCACAGCGCCAGTGTAGGTAGGAGAGGGCAAAGGGAGTGAAGAGGCTATAAAATAAACTCACCAGGATGTTGGAAAGCAGGAAAATTCAATCGAATCAAAAAGTTGATTCAATTGGCTGAATCGAATCGAAATTTTTTTTCCTGAATCGGGCAGCACTATTCCACACTATCCAAAGTTCTAGGAAGATTACAACAGCATTACATCAAACAACAGATAACAGCTAGTGATAATTAACAAAAACACAGAGCCATAAGCCATCATTCAAGTCTCTTTCATCCATCTGGCCAAAGTAGCTTTCAAAGATGTTTCAAAAGAGGGAAAACAAATCTTGGTCTTCCAAAAAGTTCAGTAAATTTTAAATATCTCTGAGTGCAGCATTCTGCTATCTTGCTTGTCCTTCATGTTTCATGGAACTAGGTAACAACTATCCAATTGGACTTAAACAGTGAAACTACCTTCAGTGAGGAAGATAGTATCATTCACAATGTCACACTATTCTTAGCCACGGTTAGATACAGCTCTCTGTGAGCAAAGGACTGAACCTCAGAAACCCTTCAGGGCAACGTTGCTTCTGTCAACACATCCCCCAAAGGAATTGTTCTAAGGGGCTCAAAAGGAAGAACATAAGAATTGCCATCTCCAGATCAGACCATGGGTCCATCAAGTCCGGTGATCCGTACAGCATGAGGAGAGTCCTTTCGGCTCTGCTCTCCTGCTGTGTGGTGGCCTGCTTCGGTTCTTCGGCCTCTGCCCAATGGTGGCGTTGTTTCCTCACCGCTGGTCTCAAGACACAAAAGAACTGGCAAAGCGAATCCAGAGCCCCCAGCGAATCAGCTCTATTGGGAGTGCTTGGCTGTTTCATCATGCAGCTGTTCCTTTGCTAGCAATGGCAGTCTTGACTCTACTCCCTCTCATCAGGAGCCTGGAGTCTATGGGGCCCAACCTTGGGAGATCTTCTGTGGCTGGCCTGCCCTCCCATCTTCTAAGATTGAATGACTGTCACTCTCTATTATACCTCCCTCTCAGATATTTTGCTTTTATACCTGTTATTTTTTATTTTATTTTTCATTCTTTTAACATATAAAGTTTTATGTTATGTTAAAGGTGCCGGGGTGCTGGGACGGAATTTAAAGGTGCTGGGACGGAATTTAAAGGTGCGGGGGGCTGGGACGGAATTTAAAAGTGCCGGGGGGCTGGGACGGAATTTAAAGGTGCTGGGACGGAATTTAAAAGTGCCGGGGGGCTGGGACGGAATTTAAAGGTGCCGGGATGGAATTTAAAGGTGCCGGGGGGCTGGGACGGAATTTAAAGGTGCCGGGATGGAATTTAAAGGTGCCGGGAGGCTGGGACGGAATTTAAAGGTGCCGGGATGGAATTTAAAGGTGCCGGGGGGCTGGGACGGAATTTAAAGGTGCCGGGATGGAATTTAAAGGTGCCGGGGGGCTGGGACGGAATTTAAAGGTGCCGGGATGGAATTTAAAGGTGCCGGGGGGCTGGGACGGAATTTAAAGGTGCCGGGATGGAATTTAAAGGTGCCGGGGGGCTGGGACGGAATTTAAAGGTGCTGGGATGGAATTTAAAGGTGCCGGGGGGCTGGGACGGAATTTAAAGGTGCTGGGATGGAATTTAAAGGTGCCGGGACTGAATTTAAAGGTGCCGGGGGGCTGGGACGGAATTTAAAGGTGCTGGGATGGAATTTAAAGGTGCCGGGACTGAATTTAAAGGTACTGGGATGGAATTTAAAGGTGCCGGGGGGGCTGGGACCGAATTTAAAGGTACTGGGATGGAATTTAAAGGTGCCGGGGGGCTGGGACCGAATTTAAAGGTGCCGGGGGGCTGGGACCGAATTTAAAGGTGCCGGGTATATATTAGTATACAATTTGGTTCAGAATGGGATGGAATTTAAAGGTACTGGGATGGAATTTAAAGGTGCCGGGGGGCTGGGACGGAATTTAAAGGTGCCGGGTATATATTAGCATACAATTTGGTTCAGAATGGGGTTTTTTCTTGTTTACCTCCTCTAAATCTAGGGTGTGTTTTATGGTCAGGTGCGTCTTATAGAGGAAAAAATACGGCATATTACAATAGTCAAGTGCGAACAGTACCAAAGACAACACCAAAAGTTGAAAAGCTGATCTTTCAGAACAACTCTGAATGAAATGGAAGTTTCATAGCATATAAAAGCATTTACGAACCACAGCAGTCACTTGATTTTGTTTTGTTAGATTTTGATCTAAAAATACCCCAAAAAGTTTCAACATAGGTTCTATAGTATGTATCGTACCATTTAAGTGGAGACAATCTTGGGTAAGTCACAAATCATCCTTTAATAATTAAGGATAATTTAGCACCTTCAGAAAATATTCTAGCAGACTATTTCATCTCTAAGATAACAACTCCATTCAGGCTTTACATGCTTCCAAATACTGTATATTTATTTAAATTTGTTTTCTATCTCGTGCTCCCCAAAGAGCCCAGGACCGTTTACAGGTCAACACATACAATATACAATTAACAGGTTACAATTTGCCATAGTTACAGCACAAGTTTTTTTCTGGTACAAGTTTTTATCCTAACTCGACAATTCTCCATCCCTAACCACACCTACTTTTCAGGCAGTTGTTGTTAAGTGCTGGTAGGTGCCTCAACTTAGGCATCGCAGAGAATGCCATGCGCAACTTAATTAATTGTTTTTTTAATTTTTAATTGTATGGTCAACCACCACACCAATTAAACTAATTTAAAATAAAAAAAGTTTGCACTGATTCTGACTAAATGTCGCCAATAAGGGTACATTTATAGAATTCCCCCCAAACTGCATAGAGGCCCAAGTATCCTGAGATTGTTTTCTAAACTTCCTACCTCAAGTTCTATTCTCAAGTCCTTGCTGAGCTTATCTAGGTTGTCCCTAAACAATTTCCTTTAGCCAGTCTAATGAGACAAGTTTTTGGCATCCAATTCAGCTGACCAGCACCTCACTACTACTACTATTTATTACTTCCAGGTTTATTGTAAATTTGATTGAACACTTATCAAATACTAAGCGTTTTACAACAATAAATAGGGGTAAGAACAAAATTTAAAACAATGATAAACAAACCAATTTTACTTGGATAAACATAAAGCACAAAATAAACGTACTAAGAACAAGCAGGAGAAGGGGGGAGAACTACAATAAATACAGGAAAGAGAATGTATATGGGAGAAAACCAAAAAGACTAAGGGGATCAATGAGAAAAGAATTGTGGGATCATTAGTCAAAAGCATCAGTGAATAGGAAGCTTTTTAAAGCTCCTTTAAATCTGTCTAAATTTTGTTCTGCCCGAAGATGAGTAGGTGCAATCCAAAGTGTAGGTGCAGTAACTGAGAATATTGTTGATCTACGGGTATTTATTATTTTTAGAGAAGGAACCCAGAGCAAATGTCCAGAGGATCTTAAGGATCTATTAGATTCATAAGGTATAAGATTTTTGTCAAGGAAAGCAGGTTCTTTAGTTTTGTGGGTTTTTAATATTAAGAGGGCAATCTTTTAAGTTATTCTATGTTGGATTGGAAGCCAGTGGGCTTCTTTTAAAAGAGGGATAACTGTGTTCATATTTTCCAGTGTTTGTAATCACTTTGATGGCAGTATTTTGTATTAACTGAAGGCACCTAATGTTTTTCTGACAGATTCCCTTATATAAAGAGTTACAATAATCTATTTTTGAGATGTACACAGCAATGTACATTAAATAAGCAAGAGATGGTCCATGCTCGAAAGGGCTTACAATCTAATTATGACAAACATACAGGAGAAAGGGTCTGTCATAGGGGGAAACACCCTCCAGTGGGCATGATGGACCACTGGTCTGACCCAGCAGTGGCAATTCTTATGTTCTTATCTGTCTCCCAGAAGAGGTGGTGGAGACAGAGACTGTGTCTGAATTCAAGAAAGCGAGGGATAGGCACGTGGGATCTCTTAGAGAGAGGAAGGGATAATGGTTAGTGCAGATGGGCAGACTGGATAGGTCATTTGGCCTTTATCTGCTATCATGCTTCTATGTAGGGAAATATTAAGAGATGAAGAGGTAGAGAGGGTAGGGGCTACAAAGGGAATGAGAAACAGATATAGTGTATTACAAGTTGGAAGGGTTCGAACCTAAACACAGCTTTGCAAAAGTGGGCTTTGAGCCTGAATTTGAATACCACCAGAGATGGAGCCTGGCATACTGATTCAGGCAGGTTATTCTAGGCATACGGCACAGCAAGGCAGAAGGGGCAGTGTCAAGAGTTGGCAGTACAGGAGACAGACACAGACAAAAGACATGAAAAACAGAGTTCCTGGGGCAGGGTGTAGGGAAAGGAGAGATATTGAGGATCTACAGAGCAAGTATACTTTGGGATCAGTAAATGAAGTTTGAACTGTATGCAGAAGAGGACAGCGAGCCAATGATGTGATATGAAGTGAGGGGGTAACATGAGCAAAACAACACTGGCAGAATATGAGGCAATCCAACACAATTTCCATAAACCAATCTACAGTCAAAATTGAGCAAAAGCCTCATGCAGCAAATACTGCCATAGCTGTTTCTTAAACATAATTAATTAGTCTGCTTCTTTATATCCAGTCAGTTTTTTCCACTCATAAGGGCCAACTACTGAAAAAGTACCAGTCTATGTTTAATTTGATCTCCAGTGGAAATACTGAGGAATCATTAAGTCTCCAATTTGAGATGAAAGTCAAGATAATGGCGGTGAATAGCACGTTCAAGTAGCTTGGATAAGAAGGGGAGGAGGGAAATGGGATGATAATTGAAGGGGCAGGTAGGGTCCAGTGAGGGTTTTTTGAGGAGCAGTATAACTACAGCGTGTTTGAAGGTATCAGGTACAGTAGCAGTAGAGAGGGATAGGTTGAAGATATGACAGAGAGCAGGGATGATAGGAGACATGGTGATCAGTAGACGAGAGGGGATGGGATTGGATTGGATGAACAGGTGGTGAGTTTGGAAGAGGAGAGGAAATGTGCAGTTTCCTCCTCTGTGATATCTGTGAAGGAAGAAAAGTTGGCATGGGTCGGCGGAGGGACAGCAGGATGGATGGGAGGAGGGAGGCAGAGGTGATTCAGTCGAGAACTCAAGGTCACTCAGCCATAGTCTTCTGAGAAAGTGAAGGAGAAGTCGGAGGAATCATAAGAAGAACGTCCTCTCATTGAAATTGAAACAGAACTAGAGCTGCTCTCTAGGGTTAAATAAGAGAGGGATTCTAGCACAAGATGAGAATGTTATTTATAAATGGATGAGCCAAATTTACTACAATTCCAAATTCCTGATGAGCCAAATTTACTACATTACAAAATACAGCATTAGTTATTTTAACAGCTTTTTATAGAAAGGGATTCCGGTTTACATCTTTGAAAAGCAAAGAAAGAAACCTGTGGCAATGCTGTTTTAAGAAATTACAGATAACCATCATTTCCTGAGTCCTAAGCACAACTCATAGTACCTTAATGTGACCCTGTCCAAAGCAACAGATGTTAGTTGGCCATAAACAGAGCAACAAGAAAACTCTGATTTCCACCACACAATTAACAATAACACAGAAAATGAAATACTGTTTATGTAAGAATCGATAAAAAAATTCACCCCATACCAGATAATTTACAGTCCGTGTGTGTGAATGCATGCACATGCTTTCCATGTGTAGGAAGCTGGTGCTAGTTGCAGGGGAGTGAAGAAGAAGTACTTTCAAAATGTACGTTATTAGTTATTGATTCTCAATGAGAGATGAGACACTGATGTTCACAAATCAGAAGACACCTGTTCTTAGCATATATATTGTAAACTGCTCCGCTATAGGTTTGAAGGGTGAGATTTCAAGTATTAACTACTAGTATCAGAATTCTGCACAAAAATTTCAAAATTCTGCAAGTTATTTGTCAAAATTTAAATATTTTTGCTAATTAGTATCCATATTTTATTTAAAACAAAATGTTTTTCTTCTACCTTTGTTGTCTGGATGTTTTATGTTTCCATTCACGTTGGTTCCAGTTTTTTTTTCTGTTTTCCTGTCATCTGCTAATTCTCCTTCAAGCAGCTGCTATCCATTTGTCTTTTCTACTTTCTCCTATCTATTCCCTCACTACACCTGCCTTTGACATATTGATTATTCCTTTTTAGCTCTTTTCTGCCTCTCTCTTCTCCTCTTTTTCACTTTTCAGCTACCTATCAAATTTTCATCTTTTCTTCCATGCCTCATCTTATTCCTTCCTCAGCCCTCCATTCCCCTTTATTCTACATCCTCTTATCTGTTTCCTTGCCACCCTTATATCCCAGCATCTGCTCCCTCTTCCTTCCTTCCCCACCCTTGAAGCCTGACATCTCCCTCTCTCTTCCCTCCTGGACTCTCGCCCCTTGGTTCAGAGTTTCTCCTACACTCTTCCCTTCACTCCATTCTGCTCCTGCATCCAACATATCCCTCATTCTCCCTCCATTCAGCATTCTCTCCCTTCCTCTGCCATATCCAACATTTCTGATTCTTTCCTACTGTCCATCTCCTCTCTCTCTCCCCCTGCCTGCACCACAGGTGAAACCCCTCTATCCCTCTCCAAGCACCATCTCTCTCTTCCTCCCCTCTATCATCATGTGCAACATTTCACTCTCCCCTCACCATGCATGCCTCCCTCCCCATGCCAACATCTTTCCTTCTTCTCACTCCACCCCGTCCCAGCATAGTTTCTTCCCTCTCTTCCCCTGTACTCTTCTTCTTGCTTCATCGAATCATGATATTGGCAGCGATCCTCACATGCTGCCTGACTGCTAACCAAAAGCCTCCCATCTGCTGCGGAGAGACTTCCAGGCTAGCAGCCTATGATAATTGCTGTCAATACCATGACCCGATAGCCAGTGGCATAGTAAGGTGGGGGGGAGGGCTGACCACACCAGACACCAGCACCTCTCCACCCCCACAAGCCATGTCCTGCCCTCTCCTCCCCCACCACCATCTATTTAAATCTTCGCTAGCGCAAGCAACTTCTTCAGATTGCTGCTTGAGCCAGCCTAGCTCCCCTCTTAAATCACTTCCTGGTTGCGGGGCCAGGAAGTGACATCAGAGGGAAAGCCAACATTGGCACGAACAGCAGGCCAGAGAAGCTATTCATGCTGGTGAAGATTTATAGAGGTGGGCGGGGTGGGGGCGCAATTACCCCAGGCACCTCCAGCCTTGCTATGCCACTGCTGATAGCTAACACCATACAAGACTCTGCAAGGGAAAGGGGAAATTATGCATGACTGTGCAATTCTGTGTTGCATTCTCCCGCAGAATTCCACCAGGAATTGTGAATGTATTTGTTTATTTCTGTAACCATGCTGTTCTTATTTTTAAGATGTCTATTTTTCTATGTTAATTTTTAAGTTCAATTATTATATATTTGTTTTCTAGAAATATGAGTAATAAACAAATGGGGAAAAACATTTTAAAAAATATCTGCAGCTGAAGGCTGATGTGAAGATGGGGATAGCAAAAGGAAATTTACACCAACAGAAAGCGGGGATGGCAGGAAAAGAGCAGATACTAGATCTGAATGAAGGTGACTCAGAGATAACACAGGAACTGGGGACAGGGGTTGAAGAAAGGATCAAATGCTGGGCCTGCGAGAAGGGAAATGGAGCTAATAAGGGGACAGGCACAAGGAGCGGACTGGGGATAGGAGGAAAGAACTTAAGGCTGGTGGCAGAAAGAAGAAAGAAAATGAAAATAGATAATGGGAGGAAGGGGGGAGAAGAAAAAGCATATAATAGAAGGAAAAGTAAAAACAACAGGCGGAGGGGAGGGGTTAAGGTGGAGCTTGGGCGGAGATCGGGTGGGGGGGGGGGGGGCCTTCAAACAAAAAAAGGCGCCGCTACCTCTGACATCTAGAGTTAACCCAATATACCTAAGTGGTACTTTGTGCTCTGTAGAATTTATAATCCGAGAAATAAAGATCGGACGATGCAGGGGAAAGGTAGGCCCACAAATGGTCAGCAAGTGTGGATAAAATGAGGAAGACACATCTCCGGCTGCAGGAAAATAAAATGAGGGAGGGGGATAAAGAGAATGAGGGCTAGCCGACTCTGCTCACCTCTTCTCGATAGAATCGATGTTGGAGTGTAGCAGCCAGAGCTCCTCCGTGTTGTCCTGTCGGGAGGAGAGAATCAGGTGGTGGCCAGTTAGGCACAACGTCCCCTCTACCGGCGGGTAGAAAGGCCGGTGTAGTACCACGTTATCTGCCCTCGGAGTCTTGATTAGCTCCGCGAACTCCATCACTGTTGCTGCTCCGGGCCGGAGGGAGTCAGATTCTAGACCGGAAAACAAGGAGGAGACGCTCAAACCTCGCTAGCAAGGTACCGCCCTCCACCCCACCCCCAAACCGGAAACGCGTCAACTGCCAGAAGCTCGCGGGCTACTGGGGTTGGAGGCGCGTGACTTGAGTGCCGCAATGATTGGCACTTGGGCAGGAACTGCTATGTGGCCCCCTCAAGATCGCTGGACAGGGGGTGAATGTGGTCGGATGTACTACGGAAAGACGAAATCTGGAGGAATTCTGCGATGTTCACAGAAATAGCATGCATGGAGGCCTCTCTTTTTTTTCAGCCCTTTGGGGAAGAAGCATAGAGACGTTTCCCAGAGAACGCGCGTCCTAATTATAGAACTTCGTCTAACGCATAACATTATAAACTGTGCCGTGCGAGGTCCGGGGTAGGATGAAGGTTTTGGTGGACTGCTTGTAAATAAACGCGTTGCCCTACCTCCATAACAATTACATTAAAATTCTCCGCAAGTGCGCGAACGCCTGTATGTACGATTTAGGAATTAGAGCGAGTAAAAACACTAAAGGGCTTGAGATGTAATATTAAAACTTCTATTGAAAAAAAGTAAGGGAAAAATGGTGGAACTTAATATATTATCCAAACAAAATAAAAATTCCCACCAGGACTATTTAGAGCTACCAGAGCAGTGCTGCTTTCTTAGCAAAACGAAAGAAAAAGCCTCAGTTATATAGGTGGGGGTAACTCTCCACCATCCATCCATCACGCGCTAACCCCCCACAGCATGTTAAAAAAACTAACGCCTGCTCAATGTAGGCATTAGCGGCTAGCGGGGCAGGCAGTTTAACACGCAATATTACACAGGTGAAACCCCTACCGCTGCTTGATAAAAGGACTCCATAAATTCTCAAAATGGACACATTTTGATCATTAAATTGAAAATAAAATCATTTTTCCTACCTTTGTTGTTTGGTGATTTTATGAGGCTCTGGTTGCACTTTCTTCTGACTATGCATCCAATATTTCTTCCCTTCTTTCAGCCTACTGTGTGCTTCCTCTCCTTCAGACCTCATTCCCTCCCCCAACTTTTTCTTCCTCTCTGCTGCAGGGATTGCTATAGCATAGCTTAAGGTAAAAGTGGGGGAACATGCAGGCTTGCAGGGGGGGTAGTATAACAGATTTGCTATATTTGTATGTTGAAGATTGAGAGATGCCTGCCAGGCCTGTGCAGAGGGAGGAGGAGGAAGGGGTAAGAGAGAGAGGGGAAGGGAGATGCCAGACCTGGAGTGAAGTGAAGGAAAGACCACCAAAAAGAGGGGGAGGAAAGCAGAGGAGAGGTGCTGGATTAATGGAGAGAGGGAGAAATGCAAGACCAAAAGGGGAAGGGTATAAGAGGGACAGATACTGCTCCAAAGTAGGTGGGCAGGGTGCAGGATGGCAGGAAAGATAGTAGGAGAAAGCCTGTACCTGGGGAAGGGGATACAGGAGGTAAGGAAGAGAGAAATAAGAAGCTGGATATGGGGAGAAACAAAGATAAAATGCTGGGCATGGAGGAAGCATAGGAACAGGGACACTACTGGAGAGGAGAATAGGGACAGGGACACAGAAGAGAGATGCTGGATGAAAGGGTAGTTGAGAAAAGGAGAGATTGTGGATGGTGGGGTCCATCGCTGCAGCTGCAGGGGGATGGAGATGAAAAAAAGGAAAGATGCCAGACCTCCGGGGGAGGAAAGGGAAACAAGGGGAGGACAGAGATGGAAGATAGATGGTTAGCAAGAAGAAAGAAGGAGAGCCTGATCAGAAAACAACCATAGCCTGGGACCAACATGATTTGAAAAATGACCAGACAACAAAAGGTAGGAAAATAATTTTATTTTCTGTTTTGTGATTACAGTATGTCAGATTTGAAATGTGTATCCTTCCAGAGCTGGTATTAGACCACGAACGTGAGCTAGGATTTAACAGAGAGAGGAAAAGTATTTTTTGTTTGTTTATTATGTTTACACCATAGGACCAGTGTGGGTAGGAGAAGGCAAAAGGGGTGAAGAGGCTATAAAATAAACACCCAATTGGGCAGGAAAATCAAATCAAAAAATTGATTCAATAGGCTGAATCGAATCCAATCAAAAAATTTTTTTACTGAATCGGGCAGCACTAGCAGGCATATGCTACTTAGGATGTGCTGCCTTTTTACTCCTTCAGGTGCTGGAAAAGGGGACTGCTAGACCCTTACCTTAAAGGACTCAGACCTCACACAGAATACTGTTGTTTAAAAATATAAATTTATTATAAAATAAATGGTAGCATACAAGAAAGAGCAGTAAAAATAAACTGACAGCATTCAATGTCAAACAGAACAGATAAAATCCTACACTTGCAGAATGCAGGAAAATACCCTGTCTATTTTAACTTCCTTATCTTACAGCAGCAGATATACCTCTTAGATTGCTGCTAACCCCAATGGTTACATGCAGCCACCGTTAAATATGCTTCATACAGCATATTGACAAATTCTGGAGCAAACCGAGCCCAGAATGCCCCAAGGTCCCTTGCGATCTCTCCCTAGTCCCTTTAGAATTTTGTGGCAGGTGCAGCTGCACTGTGCAGGGACACACCCTTTCCTAAACTAAACTAAGCCTTAAGTTTATATACCGCATCATCTCCATGGATGTGGAGCTCGGCACGGTTTACAAGAACTTAAAATATAGAAAGAGAAGGAAAAAAAAGGTTTACATGAACTTATATATAAAAGAGAAGAGTAAGGGGGGATAGAATTAAATTTTAGTGAAAAGCCAGGTTTTCAGTTGCTTGCGGAATAATTGGAGGGAGCCCAGGTTCCGCAGCAGGGTAGTAAGGTCGTTCCAAAGACCTGTGATTCTGAAGAGAAGGGATTTTCCCAGTTTGCCTGCATAGAATCATGCATGGAATCAGGACTTTTGGCCTGAAACTTGAGCCATCTGGGAACCTACACACCCTGGAGAACTAGAGGGGGCTAAGCTGCACCTGGAAAATGGACAGTGCTCAGTCTGCAATCCAGTGCAAATCAGGTATGAATCCAGTGTATCCTGACCTGAGGAGTCCATCCCACCTGATTTTAAGCTAAATTGAGGTGTTTTGAGGCACTTAGAGGCATTTAGTTTCAAATCAGGAGATCTAAGAAGGCTGCTATGGCAGCAATTTTAGCACCAAAACTGCCCATAGGAGTTACACTGGGGTTAAAAAAAAGTGATTTTAGGATTTTAGAGATAGGGAACCCTATCTCTAACCCCAGGACCAAAAGAATAATTTTTCAGGACCCCCAGTAATTTTCTTACCCAGGCTGTCAGCCTTGTACTCACTGTGCCATGCTTGTGTTGGGAAATACCTGGGCTGAAACTGAAGCTAGAGAAAAAGGAGAACTTTTGCCTCAAACAAGCCTAGAAACCAGAGTGCTTGCTTCTGACTGCCTCTCCAACTCACCAACCTGCCGGAGACCTCAACCCTCACTGGAACTTATGTATATAGTAGAGGGGAGGAAATGCAGTCAGCTGCGATCCTGTTAGAAAACTGCTACAGAACCTGTCAGCCTGCGCTAAAGCCCTCTACAGAGAGAACCTGGGTGAGCTTACTCCCAAGGGAACAGTTCCTGAGCTTCCAAACTGTTAATGCAAGAAGGTGCAAGCTAAGCTTCTAACCTCAAAGTCTAAGCTCTCCCAAATCTGGGAGCCTCTGCAGCACTGAAAAAACTCATGATCAGACAAAAAAAAACCCCTGAGTTAAAGGAAAAATAAACACGAGCAGAGCAGTCTTCTCACATATAGAGAGACAAACAGGAGTCACAGGACAGTCCAGATGGATGAGAGGCAGAGTGAAGAAAATGCTAATGAGACTCTAAACACAAATCTTGAGGTTAGGGATTGACTACCCAGGAGTTCAGGAATGAGATGCCTATTGCTCTAGAGCAGTGTCTCTCAAACTGTGTGCCTCAAAGAGATTCTGGATGTGCCACGAGAGATTCCAGAATTTTATTTTATTTTTTAAAAATTCCCTTAAGTTTACATTAGAATAAATGACACGTATGTCACATACGTGGATTGAAGACAAAGTTTTATTTTATTTTTCTTTCCAGCTTATGATTTATCTTTAATCTTATCTATTGTTTTGCCTTTTGTCTTTATTTTGTTCTATTTCTATCATTTAAATTTCTCCAGAATTCTACTGTTCAACGGCTCCCCCTTCTGCTTCTATTCCTTTCTCTCCTCTCTTCTACCTTCCAAAGTATTTAGATCAATGCTGTCTTGTTAAAATGTTTATTTTATTTTTATTTTTCCTCTAACTCTACTTTTCACTTCTCTATTACCCTCCATGTACTTTAGTTAGATTGTGAGCCTTCGGGACAGTAAGGGAATTTTTAAAGTACCTTTCTTATTTCTAATCTTAATGTATATTTTCTGTAAACCGCTTAGAACCTAACGGATGTAGCGGTATATAAGAAATAAATTACATTACATTACATTTATCAATATTATGAGCGTCTGTGTGTGTAAGGTTACAACCGCCCAGACAAGAATCATTCTTTGACATGATTGGTCCTTGAAAACTAACAGCAAGTAATTTAAAAAAAAAAAATAAATTATGCAGTAGTTATCCTAACTTGAGCAACAAAGCAATCAAGGCTTTGTTACTGTTTGGATCTTATTGTGAACTTGGATTTTCAGCTCTAACAAATTAAATTGAAAAAAGAGTGACTACAGCTGGTGGATGATGAAATGCATGTTAATCAGAGCCTTCAGCCCCTCCCAATTCATCTTCGGGGGGGGGGTATATTGGGGGAGGCACGGAATATCAGGGGGAGGGGTGTAGGGCTCTGTGGCTCAGCTGAAACTGGCTATGCCGATGGGGATTTCTTCTGCCATGATCAGCTGATGAATCCTACAGGTTTTTTTGGGGGGAGGGTCATTCTTTGGGTGGTGGGAGGGGGTCATGACCACTGGAGGAGTAAGGGGGGGTCATGCCTTAAATCCTCCAGTGGTCTTCTTGCCAGTTTGGACACCTTTGTGGAATTTAGACAAAACTCAAACAGGTCTAACTGCCAGCATCTAAGTTCCCTCTAGGAAAGTTTTGATTATGCTGGGGTATGTCCAGATTGAAGCCCGCCTGATTCCTGCTCATAACACACCTCCCAACATGCCCCTTTACTGTCTGGACCCACAGCAGCTTAGAAGTGGTGCTGCACATCCAGAAAATTGGTTTTGATGCCGACTTAGGCTGGTTTTTGGATGTTTTAAACTTTTTGATTATGAGCCCCATAGCATTTCATATTGTGTTCAAAATGGAATCATAGAAGAAAATTGTTTTGTAGTCAATAGTGCATGCTATTCAGGCATGAAGTAAAACAGCATGTGTTAGTAATCAAAAGAATGAAATGAAAGGCTTTTTAAAGCAAAATAAGGGAGGGGAGGGAGCAAGCAATATTAAAAATTAAATTGAACACTTTCCTTATGCTCATCCCTAGCAGAGATGTCAGCTCTACATAGTTCCCTGCCCAAAGGGACTGGTGTAGAAACAATGCATTTAGCACTAACATAAGGTTTCCTAATCCATATGCTGGCCTGCAAATTATTATAGTTTTAGAAAAACATGTGCTTCAAACAAACATACCCTGCTACAATAATCCTTCAATAATCTGCCACCATTTGAGGCACTGGGTGTATTTACTCCCTTCATTGGTGGGCCTTGAATCTCCCCTACTTCCCTGTCAAATACCTTTTTTTTTTTTTTGGCTCCAATGAGCCCTTCATGCTAGTGCTGCCCAATTCAGGGAAAGATTTTTCAATACGATTCAACCTATTCAATTAATTTTTTGATTCGATTCACTGCTTTTTTTCAAATGTCCTGGTGGGTTTATTTTGTAGCCTCTTCATCCACCCCACCCCCCTTTGCCTTCTCCAACACCACGCCAGCACTGTGGCATAAATTTAAAAAAGACTGGCAGGATACACATTTCAAAACTGACATTGTAATCACCAAATAGAAAATAAAATTATTTTTTCTACCCTTTGTTGTCTGGTCATTTTATTATTCAACTCATGTTGGTCCCAGGCTCTGATTTCTGTTTGTCTTCTGTTAACTCACTTTCTCCATGCTCGCATTTATCTTCCATCTCTGTACCTTCCCTTCCACAGCCATATCCATTATCCAACTGTTCTTTCCCACTGTCTACTATCTCTTTCTCTCACTGCCGTGTGCCCTGAGTCAAACCTCTCTATTCTCCTCCATGCAGCATCTCTCCCTTCCTCCCCTCCATTATCATGTACATTTCTTTTTCCCCATGCACCATCTCTCCTTGCCCCCTACCCTATGTCCAACATTTCTCCCTCCCTCTTCTCCATTCATGTCTCCCTCCCCTCTACCATATGCAGGATTTCTCCCTCACCACTTTCTACCTCTGTTGTATCTCTCCCTTCCTCTCCTCTACCCCCATGTCCAACAATTCTTTCTCTCCCATGTGCACAGCAGCATTCCATTCCTCCCATCCCCCTATACATCAGCTTTCCATCCCCTCCCTCCCATCTCCCTTTGCAGCAACTTTCCATCCATCCTATCCCCCTGTGCAGCAGCACCCAACTGACACCCCCCCCCCCCTCCAGTGAGATCTAACAAAACCAAAACAGAACTGCAGGACAATGTACAGGGTGCAGGAATTTATTTATAATACAAAAAATCTTAAAAACTTCTACAGCACAACATTAATAAACATATCCAAAAAACTGGTCCTAATTTACAAATGGACCGGACACAACATGGTCCATGTTTCAAAGAAACACTCCTTCCTCAGGGGATCCCTACTGATGGCATGTGATATATCAGAAAACCAGATTGGATAGAATAAACACAAGAAAAAACAGGCTTAGGATCTCCTGTCTAAATCGCTGCACTGTGAACCACAAAGTGCGGAATAAAAACCTTCAAACCTCCCAAAGCTGCAGTGGCACAGTGAACAGGCTGTTTCTGGTCTGCCCTGCCAGTGCTTCCCACTGCTGTGTCATCAGTGACATCAACAGTGATGGAGCAGGCTAGGAGCAGCCTGTTCAGAGCGCTGCTTCTGCTGGCTGGCTACCACTGTTGCTTCTTTAGGAGACCTGGAGGTATGTCAGGACTCAGTGAGTCAGATTTTTTTAGAAAACAAATTGATTCAAATCGGGCAGCATTACTCCAGCACATCAAAACTATTTCCTGAGGGGTCCTAATGTACCCCCTGTGGCATCAAAACCATACCTTGGAGGTCTAAGTGGGCCCTGAAGCTTCTCCACCTCCTAACACACACACAAAAACATTCCATAGTACTTTAAGTAAGCTCAGAAGCTCCCAGTCTTACTGTCTTCCTACAATGCTTTTTGGGTGGGGAGGCAGGAGCTAATAGATCCTATCTTCAACACCACTATCTTTCAAAATGAGAGCACTGGCAGGCAGATCCTTAGTAGTGGAGTCAGAGCATACTAGTAGGGTTCAAGTGTAGCTATTTTGCAATATGGCACCAGAGGCTGGAATATCACTCCTGCCTCCTCACCAAAGATGGATACATATCAACACATCAAATCCCATATTCCAAGTTTGGAAAGGTTCTAAAATTTAGCTTTCATATCCTAAACTTTTCTGGATTTGCTAATATCACTCATCAAGGTTTTTGATTAGATAACTTGCTATGAGATTTTATTGATACTAGGCACAGTTAAATCATAAATTTCTTTATGTAATAAAATCCCAATTCTTAGTCCCTTGTTATATGTGTGGGAATTTAATGTGATACACCATCTGGAAAGCAGAGGTTAAGAAACCTTTTAACTTCATCCACTAAAGTTAATGAATTTTTCTCCCTTTCTGTGGGCTTAAAGATGCATAGGGCAATGCAAAGTACATGAGACACAACGCAATAATTTTTGACCCTGATTGAATTGCTACCCAGGTGCGTACACTTCTTGATTGTAGAGCCTTGAAATAATCTTACTGTCTTTATAGACAGTACCTTTGTAGCTTCCCTAGAGTCTTAACTCCATATATTTGCAGTTTAGAGTTTTACTGTGAATTGTGTCTGGAAATTCCTCAGCTTAAGCAGCTTTTAGTTGTGTTCTGTGCATGCTCTCTACTACTGAGTGCGTGACTAGAATTTCTTCCCTGATAATTAGTTAATTTGTTCTCATGGGTTACATCCTCTCTGAGTAGTGCAACTTTTTCATAAAGTATTTGTATTTCTCCAGGCAAGCAATTCAGGGCACTATTTCTTTTTTCCAATATTATTTTATCTCCTCTGCCTCCTTTCTTAAGATTAGAAACTGACTATTGATTTGGTGGTGCCTAACTTAATTTCTGTCAAGACAGCACCGTTTTGAGCAACAAGAAATCAGGTGACCCATTGGCTATTTGTTATAGCTATCTTTGGGAGAGAGGTGAATTGTCCAAGAGCTATTTTTCTCTTTGTTTAGTTTGCATGCTGTTTTAGCATTGGCTTTTAGCTGCAGACTAACTTGAAAGTTCAGAGTGGGAGCAAATAAATCATAGCAAATATCAGGAGGGGAGAGGTAACTCAGCAATAGCATTGTTTCCTGGAGGCACAGTTAGGTTTTATGGATTGCCACAGTGAATATAAATGAACTAGATTTTCATGCCATGAAGGCAGTGTGTGTAATTCTGTCTCATGGATATTCATGGTGGCTATCCTGAAAATCTGTCTGGCAAGATGTGCATTCAGGAGAAGTTTGGATAACACTAGAGTTATCAGCTGGTTACTAAATATATGATGCTTTTTAAGAATCCCAGAAACAAAAAGCAAATAATGTTTCTTGCCAGACAAATGTATCCAGGCAACACATGCTTTTTTTCTTGAGGCTTATGAGGATGTTACCAGAAAACCATACAGCTATCTCATCATGGATCGCATTGGTGCCCAAGGTTTATAGACTGGAGACACATCTTTTCTCCAGCAGTGATGGCCATGAACTGTGAGAAAATGTGCTTATAAAAAGAAGTGACAAACTTCAGATTTTTCCTAAATGAGAATCAAACGCTTTCAAGCAACAACATGTCTAACTGCCTGAATTGGAATCTGGAGCTTTTAAATCATTTAGTTTAGGCCTCACCCCAGCAGAGAGAGGCCATCCTAGGCATCACTTTGGATGACTTAATAGCACAGCATCCATTAAAGACAAAAGCATGCAATAAAATGTTTCAGGGACAAAAGGGTACCTCTTAAAATAAAGAAGTTCATGATGCAGTCTGGAGGGTTTATTAGCCCGCTTCTAAGTTTTGTCTTGCCACTGATTACAGTTCAGATTGGCAATGCAGTATACAGTAGAAACAGAGAAAAATTAAGGCAGCTAAAGACCATATGGCCTTTCTAGTCTGCCTTTCCATGCCATCTTCTATACCTTCATCTCCCCTGGAGATCCAATGTACTTGTCCCAAGCTTTCTTGAATTCAGATACCATTTTCCTCTCCACCATTTTCTTCAAACCGCTTAGAACCTAACGGATGTAGCGGTATATAAGAAATAAATTACATTACATTACATTACATTACACCTCCACTGGGAGGCCATTTCCCTTGCATTCACTACTCTTTCCATGAAAAAAAGAATTTTCTTAGTTTACTTCTGAGTCTATCTCCTTTCACTTTCATCCTACGCCCCTCATTCTAGAGTTTCCTATCAATTGAAAGAGACTTGCCTCATGTGCATTTATGCTATGTAAGTATTTAAACATCTCTATCATATCTCCCCTTTCCCTCCTTTTCTCCATATATGTTTTATGATGAAGATCACTGATTATTTTAGTAGATGCCCTCTGGACTGACTCCATCCTATTTATATCTTTCTGAGGGTGAGATCTCGCCAGAGTCTTACACAGGGGCATCATTACCTCCTTTTTCCTACTGGCCATTCCTCTCCCTTTTCTGCTTTTTTGACCACCTTAAGATCAACATATATGGCCACACACAAATCTGGCTTCTCTTTTGTATACAAAAGTTCTTCACCCCCTACATTGTACCATTCCCTCAGGCTTTTGCAGCCCAAAAGCATGACCCTGCATATCTTAGCTGCCACAAATACTGGACCATTATGCTGAAAAGATGTACTTGGTCCTTAACTGGCAACTTGATAATTTAAGAGGGCCTCCAGGACCTCAAGAAAATATTAGAATGGATGGTATTTAAAGGCTCAATCTAAAAATGAGAGGTATTCTTCAAAGTATAGAACTAACTGACCATGAAAATGCCAAATGTTGTTCAGCTGCATTATAGCAAGACAGGGCAAAAAGGAAAAAGAAAAAATAAACCTGTATGTACCCAAAAAAGGTCATAAACAAATGGAGATCCTGATAAATAACAGGACACCTGATCCTGTTATTCAGGAAGTGTTAAAAGGAATCTGTGCACAGAAAAGCTGCTAGATTGATAACCAAACACAAGGATATGGTGACCTGGGATGCCAATAGGACTTTTGTGCACAGACAAAAGACATCAGATTCTTGATTTCTTTTCAGAGTTTTATTTATATACAAGGTGACACTCCTTGTAGGAAACACATCTTTGGAGGTTACAAAACAGATCTTGAAAAGTCCTACACATACAATTTGTGAAAGATAGCAAAGAAAACATAACTCCATTTCATAATTTTCACATGTTTCTCATAATTGTAAAACATTTTCAAGAGATATTTCTTTACAGCAATAGTGTAAGAAAAATAAGCAGATAGTGTGGAGGTACCTTGGTCAGCTCTGAAATCTACCCTACAGGAAGCAACCAACCTCTATATAAAGACTGTGAGTAAACGGAGGAGAAATAATAAACCCCGGTGGTTCTCTGCAGAGATCTCGGAACTCATAAAACAGAAGAAAAGAGCATTTGTATCCTACAAACAATCACAACGCCTGGAAGCTAAGGAAACCTATCTGATGAAATCTATGACTGTTAAAGAAGCAGTCAGATATGCCAAACTCCAGATGGAAGAAAATTTGGCTAAGAATATTAAAAAAGGGGATAAATCCTTCAGGTATGTTAGTGACAGAAAAAAGAACACAGACGGAATAGTGCGCCTAAGGAAACCCGACGATAACTATGTAGAATCGGACTCCGATAAAGCCGAACTACTCAACGAATACTTCTGCTCGGTCTTTACCTGTGAGGCGCTAGGTTCCGGTCCACAGCTGCAGACAAGGGAAAGCTCAGAAGACCCATTCCGGAATTTTGAATTTACCGCCAGCAGCGTCTACCAAGAACTATCAAGGCTCAGGGTGAACAAAGCTATGGGACCGGATAAACTACACCCCAGAGTGCTTAGGGAATTGAGAGATGTCCTGGCGGAGCCGTTAGCTGCACTTTTCAATCTTTCCCTAAGCCAGGGAAAAGTCCCATTGGACTGGAAAACAGCTGATGTCATTCCGCTCCACAAAAAGGGTTGCAGGTCAGAGACTACAAATTACAAACCTGTAAGTCTCACATCAATAGTGTGTAAACTTATGGAAAACGTTGATTAAACACAAATTAGATACGATTTTAAACGACGGGAGGCTGAGGGATACCCACCAGCATGAATTTACAAAGGGAAGGTCCTGCCAATCCAATCTAATCAGCTTCTTTGACTGGGTAATGAAAAAGCTAGATAAGGGAGAATCCCTGGATGTCGTGTATTTGGACTTCAGTAAGGCTTTTGATAGTGTCCCACACCGTAGGTTATTGAACAAGATGAGTCTGTTGGGATTAGGAGAAACATTGACTGCATGGGTTAAAGACTGGCTCAGTGGCAGACTTCAAAGAGTGGTGGTAAATGATACTCCCTCCAAAACGTCGGAAGTGATCAGTGGAGTGCTGCAGGACTCGGTCTTGGGTCCAATCCTATTTAATATCTTTGTACAGGATCTGCCTCGGGGACTTTGAGGTAAAATTGCATTATTTGCCGAGGACGCTAAACTGTGCAAAGTAGTGGGCAGAGTAACCGTGCCCAACACTATGACGCAGGACCTACTTTTACTGGAAAAATGGTCTAATATTTGGCAACTGAGTTTTAATGCCAAAAAGTGCAAGGTTATGCTCCTTGGTAGTGGAAACCCATGTCGAACTTACACCCTAAATGGTGAGACTTTAACAAGAACTGTTGCAGAACGGGACCTGGGAGTAATCATTAGTGAAGATATGAAGACTGCCAATCAAGTGGAGAGAGCTTCATCCAAGGCTAGACAAATGCTGGGTTGCATCCAAAGAAGTTTTGTCAGCCGAAAGCCTGAAGTTATAATGCCGTTGTACAAGTCCATGGTAAGACCCCATCTGGAATATTGTGTTCAATTTTGGAGGCCACACTATCAAAAGGATGTGCTGAGAATGGAATCAGTTCAGTGAATGGCCAATAGGATGGTCTCAGGACTCAAGGATCTCCCATATGAAGAGCATCTAAGTAAGTTGCAGCTATACACTCTCGAGGAACGCAGAGAGAGGGGAGACATGATAGAGACATTCAAATATGTTACTGGCCATATTGAGGTTGAAGAAGACATCTTTTCCTCACAGGACCTACAACTACAAGAGGGCATCCATTAAAAATCAAGGGTGGGAGATTTCATGGTGACATCAGGAAGTATTTCTTCACCAAAAGGGTGGCTGATCGTTGGAATGATCTTCCACTTCAGGTATTTGAGGCCAACAACGTGCTCGATTTTAAGAAAAAATGGGACAAACATGTAGGATTACTTCGAGGGAGTGTTTAGGGGGGAGGGTTATTCGAGTGGGCAGACTTGTTGGGCCGATGGCCCTTTTCTGCAGTCATACTCTATGTTACCATGTTTCTATGTAACCATAGGTTGTCGATAGAGGATGTTGTAGCTGTCTGTTGTGGTACACGATAGTTTCACAGTGCTTCTGTAAAACATCTATAATACTGCTAGGAAACAATAAACTATCAGGGGGACGTCCATTAAAATTTAAAAAAAAACAACAAACCTCACCGATGCATTGTGACTTAGATAGATAGCTAACCAGTGCTTGCCGGGTAGGTCATACAAGTCGGTATTTACCACTAAAGCCAAAGGTCTCTATGATGTTCATGTACCAAGTGACCAATTGCTGGGTAAAAAGTCTAAAAATGATTCTATGGTATACAGGCCCTCCTTCAACAATTTTAGATCTGTACAATGTTCATTGTTTACTTGTAGTCAAACAGGACATTCCTTCATCAGTAGATAATCATGTTTACAATATGGAGCAAAGCATTTACAAAGTATATTTATGTGTGCAGATTGCCGATTTTGAATAGGGAGTAGTGATCTGCACATTTCTGATTGGGTGACAGGTCAAAAGCCAGCAAGGTGTAGCCTCTAAAATTCTGTACAGTCTTTCATCAATTCGCTATTTTTCATATATTTAACAGTTGCTTGTACCAGTTGCATGTATTCTTTTACGACTGTGATCAAAGTCCTGTTGGAGAAGTTTTCACAGCACTTGTTCAACTTCCACGTATAGAGTTACAAAGTTGAAATTGTAATGTTGAAAATTAAGGGTTTTTTAGCTTAGGACCTGATGAAAATAGCAGCAGCTGCAGGAAAAGAGGTTTTCCTGGTTTGTAATGTGAACTCCAATGGTATATTAAATAGCATCAGCTCTCTTCTTAGATTTGCACATGGAGGGCCATAATAAACCCCCCCCCCAAAAAAAAACATCTAAGTCCCATGTTGGCCTAAGTCACTAGGCGTTGATATTGGCAGCAGGGAAATGTCCATTCTAAAAAAAAAGTGTCCAAAATGAGTTTGGTTTTTTTAGAATGGCCTACCTCCACATTCAGCAATCTACTCACCTAGACTTCCACTACATCTATCCCTACAACACATTCTCGACCAAAAAATTGCTCAAGTCCCAAATGCCAAAACCCAGACCTTTTAGGCGAAGGAGGGGCCAGTCCTTCACTTACAAGCAGAATTCTGTAACCAGCATCTGTCAAAAAACGCCTATTACAGAATCCTGTAACTGTCGTCCCCCTCCCCTCCCACCGCAACGATCGCAGCAGGAGAGATGCCTAATCTCACCTGTCGTGATCGCAATCCCCCCCAGCCCTCCCCCCGATACCCAACAGGAACGATCCCAAGCCCTCCTGCCAGTTTGGGGTTCTGGGGGTGGGGGTGCCATTGCCTTCTGGAAATCCTGCCAGCGATTGCAGTTTTGTCTGGGGTGCCAGCAGGAGGGTTTGGGATCCCTCCTGCCGGTTCGCAACAGTTCGGGGGGCGGATGTGTGGGATCGTGATCACGGCAGGAGAGATTAGGCATCTCTCCTGCCATGATCGTTATGGTTAGGGGTGGACAGGTTGCTGGGGGCTGCTGAGCTGATTGCTTCAACAGCCCCTATTCAGAACTTTTACCTGTTTTGACTTGGTCTTAGTCAAAACGTATACGTTCCAACTGGGCAATCTCGTTAAACTTTTGATTATACTTGCAGTATGACTAAGTCTAGGTCAGCCCACCTCCTGCCCTTTCCCCTCCTTCAAAAACGCCTCTTTTCACTCTAGGTGTTCAGAGGTAAGGTAAAGGCCTAAGCTGGTTTTAGATATGTCTAAAACCAGCTTTGATTATAGGTATTTGGACGATCTGTCTTTTTGATCATCCAAGTATCAATTTAGGCCACTTTTTGAATATTTTTTTTTTATGAGCCCCTTACATAAGAACATAACATAAGAATTGCCGCTGCTGGGTCAGACCAGTGGTCCATAGTGCCCAGAAGTCCGCTCACACTGCGGCCCCCAGGTCAAAGACCAGTGCTCTAAATGAGTCCATCCTCACCTGCGTACGTTCCAGTTTAGCAAGAACTTGTCCAACTTTGTCTTGAATCCCTGGAGGGTGTTTTCCCCTATAACAGACTCTGGAAGAGCGTTCCAGTTTTCTACCACTCTCTGGGTGAAGAAGAACTTCCTTACGTTTGTATGGAATCTATCCCCTTTCAACTTTAGAGAGTGCCCTCTCATTCTCCCTACCTTGGAAAGGGTGAACAATCTGTCTTTATCTGCTAAGTCTATTCCCTTCAGTATTTTGAATGTTTCAATCATGTCCCCTCTCAGTCTCCTCTTTTCAAGGGAGAAGAGGCCCAGTTTCTCCAATCTCTCACAGCAACTCCTCCAGCCCCTTAACCATTTTAGTCTCTCTTCTCTGGACCCTTTTGAGTAGTACTGCAGTACTCAAGGTGAGGGCGCACAATGGCCCAGTATAGCGACATGATAACCTTTTCCGATTTGTTCGCGATCCCCTTCTTAATCATTCCTAGCATTCTGTTTGCACTTTTTGCCGCTGCCACACATTGTATGGACGGCTTCATTGACTTGTCGATCAGAGCTCTCAAGTCTCTTTCCTGGGTCTCCAAGTACCACCCCAGACATCCTGTATTTGTGCTTCTAAGGGTTTGAGCAGTCCTTCCAAAAGAATCTGGCCACTTCTCTTTTTTTGTAAGAGCTTTTTGCATGACTGCTAGTGTTGAGGATGTCCACTCCATTCTGTTGTTTTTGTTATTCAGAACAACCATGGGGATGAGGTCCATCGCATCTGTGGATATAAATTTAACCATGCTTTTCATGTGCAATTTAACTAACTCGATGCCCCTTCTCAGCAGTGAAAGCACTTTTATAAATGGACTATGAAACACCCCTCTACTCCCCATTCTATATATCAATACTTGACTTCGAAATACCTTGTAGGAAGTATGAACTTTCCCTAAAATCACAGGTCAGGAATTTTGGGATACTGCTAGATCCATGTTGTCCAATGTTGGTCCTCGAAGACCGCAATCCAGTCGGGTTTTCAGGAAATTCCCAATGAATCTGCATGAGATCTATATGCATGAACTGCTTCCATTGTATGCATATACAGTAGATCTCATGCATATTCATTTGGGAAATCCTGATAACCTGACCTGGTAAGGGAAGAGGTTGGATGCTCCTGTGCTAGACTCATCTCTCACTCTGATCTTGCAAATTCAAACAACCTTTAAACACTGTCTCTATCACCTATGGCAACTATGAAATCTCCATATATTGAAAAGACGAGTTTGACCAGAGTGGTCCATGGCTTTGCTAAAATCTAAATACACCACATCTAGCGCACATCCTCTATCCAATTCTCTGGTCACCCATTCAAAGAAATTGATCAGATTTGTCTGACAAGACCTACCTCTAGTGAATCCATGTTGCCTCCAGTCTTATAATCCACAGGATTCCAGAAACTTGACCATTCTCTGTTATAAAAGCGTTTTCATTAATTTGCTTACCACAGAAGTCAGACTTACCGGCCTGAAATTCCCTACTTCTTCCTTACTTCCATTTTTGTGGAGAGGGACCACATCCGCCCTTATCAAGTCCTCCGGTACCACTCCTGACTCTAGAAACTCATTGAAAAGGTCAGTCAACGGAGTTACCAGAACTTCCCAAAGTTCCTTCAGCACCCTCGGATGTATACCATCCGGCACCATCCCAGGTACACATCTCACCATAGCCCCTTTATTGTATATAGTGAGCCCTTCAAAATCTACCTAAAACCTACTGGACCCAACTGTACACCACACCAATAGCCCTTATCCCTGTAGGTGTCACCTACTGTATATGACTGCCTTGAATGAATAGTGCCTGTGAAGCATTTGACTGTTTTACTAACTGTGTACCTATTGCACTTGTCCTTGTGGTCAAACGGAGGTTTTTATGACTGTGAGGTTATTTGTCCTTTCCAGTTAGAAGAGGGCTTCCTCCCTAAGGGGGCTCTGAGGCTCTTCCTCCTGAACACCTACAGTCATGTGAATAAATTAGGACACCCCATGAAATATTCAGTTCTTTCTTAAGAAATGTTCACATATTGATGTCAAATCTTTTTTTATTTATCTCTGGAAAAGAAAATGATATAATTGCAGGTAAACAACAAAATATTTTCTTGATTTACTCATGAAACAAAAGATATCTACAAAAATGTGTATTCTAACTGAGGAATAAATTAGGATACCCTACACCCTAAGAAGCTAGTGTTACTGCTTCTTACTGAAATAACTGCAGTGAGATGCTTTTTGTAGCCATCTACCAGTCTCTGACATCGGGCTGAGGAAAGTTTGGCCCACTCCTCAATGCAGAATTCTTTCAGCTGTGAGATATTTGAGGGGTTTCTTGCATGTACAGCCCGTTTCAAACCACCCCACAGCATCTCAATGGGATTAAGATCAGGGCTCTCCATTTCTTAGTTTTCAGCCAGTCCTTGGTGGATTTACTGGTATGTTTTGGGTCATTGTCATGTTGCAGGGTCCAGTTCCGCTTCAGCTTTAATTTTCTTACAGATGGTCTCACATGTTCCTCAAGCACCCTCTGATACATGGTAGACTTCATGGTGGATTCTATGATGGTAAGCTGTCCAGGTCCTGCTGCAGCAAAGCATCCCCAAACTATGACACTTCCACCTCCATGCTTCACAGTTGGTATGAGGTTCTTTTCCTAGAATGCTGTATTTGGTGTACGCCAAACATGTCCTCTTTTCTGGTGAACAAATACCATATATACTTGAATATAAACTGGGATTTTTGGCCCAAAAATGGGGGTCCTGGTTTATATTCGAGTCAATGCCCCTCCCAGAATTTTTTTTTCAGGCTGCCGCTGCAAGGCTCTGACCCCGCTTCCCTCCCTGCTCTAGCCTCATAGGAACCTCATCTGGCAATCTGCGGTGGAGGTGCAGCGGGCAGGAGTGAACTTTTCAAGTTCCTACCCTGCTGCTAATCGGTTGCCGGAGTTTCTTCGGCCGCTGAGGGACATGAGCAGGAGCGCGATTTTGCGCTGCTGCTCGGTACTGAGAGGCATCCTTACTGGCTCCGCGAATTCTTACCACAGCTGAAGCCACAGCTGGAGTTTAAAGGGGCTATAGTACATTTTCATCCTTCGATAAAGACCCCAACCCATGTATCATGCACCCATCCCACCAATCAAAATTCCAATCCCCCAATCAGTGGCCCAGCCGGATCAAGCCTCTTTACCCGAAAGTACCTCTGCCATCTGGGAGACTATTTTCTAAAGGCACATAGGCACTTATGTACGACCATGTTGTTGGTAGTAGGAGTAAAGCTTTGGAATGCACTGCCAGGATCCTTGCATTTTTTTACTGCTAGAATGAATTTTAAGAAAATGTTAAAAACCCAACTGTTTGTTAATGCTTTCTTGTGTTGAGATTATATATTTAGAATGATCTGAAAATGTTTTCTGTCCTGCTGACTGGTTTTTAAAGTATGGTGATTTGTAATATTTGAAATATGTATGTTTGTTTAACATATTTTATGCCTGTTATCATGCCTTAGGACCCTCCTGTGGGCAGGGCCTTAGGAACACTCCCAAACCAATAACGTTCTCCGATTTGTTTGTGATCACCTTCTTAATCATTCCTAGCATTGTTTGCCCTTTTCGCCACCACCGCGCATTGCGCGGATGGCTTCATCGACTTGTCGACCAGTACTCCCAAGTCTCTTTCCTGGGGGATCTCTCCAAGTACCGCCCCGGCCATCCTGTATTCATGTATAAGATTTTTGTTACCGACATGCATCACCTTACACTTATCCACGTTGAACCTCATTTGCCATGTCGCGGCCCATTTCTCGAGCTTTTTTATGTCACGTTGCAGATCTTCGCAATCCTCCTGCATCTTCACTACTCTGAATAACTTCGTATCATCCGCAAATTTAATCACCTCACTCGTCGTACCAATTTCCAGCTTTGATTATCGGTACTTGGACGATCTGGCTTTTTGAGCATCCGATTTAGGCCACTTTTTGGATGTTTTTTGTTTTTATTATTATTATTATTATGAGCCCCATACCCTTTGAATGTATTCATTAATATTTGATTTTATATATTTCTGATAGAGACATTCTGCTCAAACATTTGCCATATTTATTTATTCATTCATTCATTCATTCAATTTTTATACTATTCTCCCAGGGGAGCTCAGAATGGTTTACTTGAATTTATTCAGGTACTCAAGAATTTTTCCCTGTCTATCCCAACAGGCTTACAATCTATCTCATGTACCTTGATTTTTTTCCTTAAAAAAAAAGCTTCTAATGGTCTACATATAGGTTTTTGAAATAAACACTTTCACCAAAACAATAGAATGGATGTCACAAAAATCAGTGCTGCTGCAGTTTCAATAAAGGAAGTTTCAAATGAATGGAGGAAAAAGCCTCAGATTGGAACCCTTCCATCACCACAATGGTGGTCCAAGATGGTTGGGCGAACACCTCACTGGCAAAAAACCTCCAGACCGACTCCCAGTAGCTGTAAACTTGAAGCAGGGCTGTTGTGCAAAAGATAGAGGAAATATCCACTTATCCAATTAGTTGATCGGTACACCAACGATGGCCAGCGTTTCACATATCTGCTGCCTCAGAGTGTAGAGCGATCCGATCAAACTTTAAGCTGGACGCAAATCGCATCTCATGATCAGTTTAAAGTTTGATCGGATCGCTCTACACCCTGAGTCAGCAGATATGTGAAACGTTGGCCATCGTTGGTGTACCGATCAACTAATTGGATAAGTGGATATTTCCTCTATCTTTTGCACAACAGCCCTGCTTTAAGTTTACAACTACTGGGAGTCAGTCTGGAGGTTTTTTGCCAGTGAGGTGTTCGCCCAACCACCTTGGACCACCATTGTGGTGGTGGAAGGGTTCTAATCTGAGGCTTTTTCCTCCATTCATTTGAAACTTCCTTTATTGAAACTGCAGCAGCACTGATTTTTGTGACATCCATTCTATTGTTTTGGTGAAAGTGTTTATTTCAACATTATTAACTTTTCACATTTCCGAGTTGTTTTTTGCTACATATAGGTTTTTAACATTTTTTACAGTGTATGTGTTAGTTTGGAAAATAAAAAGGTAAGGACGTATTTATTTATCTTATGTTCCTTGACTGCTTTTTGTTTGGGATTGGATGGCTACCATTGGTTCATACTGGGTATAGATAGGCTGTTATTTGCAACAACAAAGAAAATGTCAACTACATATTCTCTATCACTGCATGTCATTACCAAACCAAAACTAGCAGAAAAAAACCCAACACATTTTGGACCAGATTCTTTAAATGGAACTAGAAAAGAATGGCACCAAGCCTGATTCTATAAAAGGCACTGATTGCCCCCACCCTAACTTTCAGTACCAGACTTACACCTGCTGAAATCTGGTGTAAATGCTTCATATTTGCAATTTAGAAAATGACTGAAATCATTTATTTTTGTTACATTTATGGGTAACTGAAAATCTGGTAATTTTTATTACTAGAATTTTGTCGCTCACAAAGCTTGTAAATCACTGTTATTGTACAGCCTCTTTACTCTCCTGTACACTGCAATAAACTGAAAAGTATTTACGGTTTAGAAATGGTGTGCTGGCCCATTATTCTGTAACAATACATGCAACTTTTTGGAATGCACCTGACATGCTATGGGATTTGTAGAATAGCATGCAGCCAAAAGCCCTTGCCACTTAACATCAACAATTGGTTCTTGGCAGCTAACTATTACGCATTAATGGCTCATTACTCAATTAAGTTGTGTACACATCTTGGGATCGCACTCAAAGTTAGGCACCCAAATCTGGGTACCAGATATAGAATCTGGGGGTTTGTGTTTTGTTGTTTGATGGAAATAGTTTGCAATTTCAGAAAGAAGGCATACTCATTCCCAATATTGGAACCACCAGATATGCGTAAACTAGAGCATTAGGAAAAGAGCGCACTCTTTCTGAAATAGTGCACCGTCTTTCCACATAATGCACACTATTTCCAAAGAGAGTTCGCTATTTACTCCTGGTGAAATTCTGCGCAAAAAAGTTGAATATTCTGCATACAAGTTTTTTAAATTCTGCAAAGTTTATATGAAGTGTTTTGCATAGAATTTCCCCATCTTAAGTACTGAAATTCTTTTCTGCCTTTTCCTTTCTCAGGGTCCAGCTTCATCAGTTCTCTTTCACTCCAGCTGCAGATCTGTCTCCCTCTAAATCCCTGTCTACCTTTAAAGTCTTCTTCCGCATGCAATACCCCAGTCTTTCATGCTGTCTTTTCACCTTCCCGGCTATCACTGTATCTTTACTCCCTTCAACCATAGCAAGCCTTCAGCATGCTTCCTCCACCCTACCCCCCCCCCCCCCATGGCCATTAAGGCAGACAAAAGGAGTGAATGTACTAATTCCCCCGCCCTGCACGATTCACCCTTTTTATTATTTATTTCTTCCGTTTGTGCGTCGCACATACCTACACAAACTCTAGGAGACGTTACAGAGGAAGGGGTTAGAAGAGGGTAGGGAGGACTAAAGGGGGCAGGAAGGAGTGGAGAGGAGAGCAGCAGGTAGAATATTTCATAGAAATTCCTAACTTTACAGATAGGAGTACCATCTATCTAAATGATATCTAAATGAATTAAAGTAATATGTAAAAAGGAATAGAAGGGAGGAACCATTAAGCAATAGAATTCAGGGAAATTCAATTAATAAAATAAAAAGAATAGGGGTAAAAACAAAGGAATAAAATTTAAAATAATTCATAAACTGGAAAAAAAATTGAAAAAAAAAATTAAATAAGTCTGACAGAAGTCCAATTTCCTGAAGCAACTCTGCTGCCTCAGCATATTTTAAATAATCCCAATGACAAAAGTCCCCCTCCCATGTCATATCCTCCCCTTTACTCTACCCCCATTTCCCCCACCTTACACATGATTCACATCTTTTGACTGTCCCCAATCCTCCATGGCACATTTACCCCTTTATTCTGCCTCCAACCCCCCATAGATCCAGCCCATCAAAAGGCAGTATATTTGCAACCTCAAGTACTCTTAAGTTGGCCATACAAATCACAGCTGTCCCAGGATTTTACAATAAACTTGATTTCTTACTCACAGGACTTCAGCAGTGCAACTCAAAACGTAACTTTCCATAGCTTTGAGATTTATGCACCAACTTCATCAACAGTCCCTTTAATAAGCAACCATCTTTCATTCTATTCCATAACAGAATTTAATTTAATGCAGAGTTTATATACCGCTAAATCATTACACTGGCTTCAAAGCGGTTTACAAGAAAACAAATAAAGACTAGACCTATACAATAGCCAAAAATTTAATCAGGTACTTTAAGTAATTTCCCTCTTTGTCCCAATGGGCACAAAATCTAACTGCAGTACTTATGAAAAGGAATAAACAAACAATTATCACCATACATAACAGACATAGATGAAGGAAGGAAGAGGGAATAGTACTTATTTATTTATGTAGTTATTTATTTATTTAATTCATTTTCTATTCTGTTTTCCCCAAAGAGCTAATAATACAATAATTCAATAAAAAACATAGCAGGAGAGAAAAACTCCATGAAGCAGTTACCGAACAGATAAGTACTTAACAAATAGGTAAGTTTTAAGTAAATTTCTAAAGGTGAGGTAATTAATCTGTAATAACGCATGCGACTTTTTGTAATGCCCCTGACATGCTATGGGATTTAGATATTAAAGTTACATTTAGCTCTTTTGCTGTCCAAATGGTCAGGGGGTTATGTGTCCAACATGATACATGTTTCGCCACTAAGGCTTTTTCAAGGACATTCAAGGATATTCTTTATCTTTTGATCTCTAAGCGAAATATAAAAAGGATGCAGATCATTCAGAATACTGCAATACGGTTGATTTTTAGATTGAAACGAACAGATCAAGTTTCACAGAATTATAAATTGCATTGGTTAACAGTTGAGGCCAGAGTGATTTTTAAGTTAGGCTACGTATGTTTTAAGGTTTTGAATGGATTTCTGCCTAGTTATCTTTCTGATTCTTTCAAATTTGTTGATAGGAAACATTAATGTATAGTACGCCACTTCGATTTTTCATCAGTAAAGGGATTTGCGTATAAACGTTTCCTTGGTAAAATGTTGGTGTTTCAGGCAGCTTTATGGGAGAAAGAAATTGGTATCCACATATCAATTTTTTCAAAGTCTTCATTTATTTATTATTATAAAGCAGGGGTGTCCAACCTTTTGGCTTCCCTGGGCGGCATTGGCCCAAAAAAATTTTCTGGGGCCGCCCAAACTCGCAAACCCTGAGGAGGGAGCCGGCAAGACGTGGGGGCAACAGAGAAAAACACCGCATCGCCCTCGACCGGGGCCACACAAAATACTTCACAGAGCCGCAGGTTGGACACCCCTGTTATAAAATGTAATAATAACAACAAAATAAAATACAATACAGTATACTATGAAAAGGCAAAAACATTAAGATAAGTATTCTTTCAAAGCAGACCAATTTGTACATCATATTCAGTCTTTAGAAAAATGTTGAAAACATATCTTTTCGATAAACATCATGATTAATCTTAACTTTTAGAAATTGTTGGAAATTTATTTTCTGTTACATTTTATGATTGATTGTGATCGGCCACATTGTTCGTAACTCTTGACCTGTAAACCGCAAAGAACTGCCGAAGTTGCTGTGGAATATAAAAACCAATTTAATGTAATGTAATATCCCTGCCATCAGCATATAACAATTAGAATATAATAGCAATTCTTTTCACAACCTCTTATTTACATTTTATCTTTACACACCACATTTGCCATTGATCCCGGCAGTTTTTAGATGAAAATGGTGCCGGTATTTTTTAGTTTCACCTTTAAACTCTCCTGGATTTGAGTAAAGACACCCCCTCGATCTCTGCATTGAGGCTGAGGCGATGCACTGTTTTTAACTTGGAAATCTTATGCTGCTCTTTAAAAACACCCATGGCACATTCATCTCTTTATTCTGCTCCAATTTCCATTGGATCTTCTGGATTCTAGATGTGGTGGCTCTTAAAGTTGAAAGCATAGGATTCAGGGGATCCAGAGGATCCTGCTTCCTTTTCTTCTTCATGCTCAGTTCACCTTTACTACAATCTCGGTTTCGGTTTGTACCACAACCCTTTCTCTGCACCCCAGGGAAAAGGAGTAGCTATGGCTAAATTGAGCATGGAAAAGAAAAGGAAGCCAAATCCTCTGGATCCCATGCTTTCAACTTTAAAAGGTGCTGCAGTTACAATCCAGAGGATCCAGTTCAGTTCCTGGCAGGTTATCATGAAAGCAAAAAAATTTGATCACGTCTCACCACTTCTCAAAAAAGCACACTGGCTTCCAGTTTCTCACCAAACATCTTATAAAATATGTCTATTAACCCTTAAATGCCTTCTTCATAAAGCCTTCATCGATAGACTCTTAATTCCTTATGCATCTACAAGAATTCTTAGGTCTAATGATCAGCATTTACTTACAGTTCCCTCTCTCAAAGTTATCAATACGTGCCGACAATACATCTTTTCTGTAATGGATAAAACAACACCACAAGGCAGTTTATGCCCAGATTTACAGTATATATTTTAGATATGAATTTTCAGTGTCTACACACCACACTTAATTAGTAAATTGGGTTTTCAAGTTTTCCTAAAACTTGATAAATTGTGTGTGGGGAGCTGTAACAGATAAAGGTGACACAAGAAGATTGGCACCAAGAGAGGAAGCATGTTAAAAGGAAGAAACAAAGAGTGCACAACTGAAACTTCATAATCAAACCCACCATTGCCATGTTTCTCCTATAGGCTGCATCAGGGGTGTATGTACATAGAATCAAAAGTCTCAGTATCAAAGATGGAAACCAGCAATAAGGCAAATGATGTGCTCTCTATGTAAATATATCATTACAAAAAAAATCAGTTTGTGTGTGGTTTTGCTCTGCTTGATGGGCCCTGAGGATAGCGGGGAGAACCAACCAAAAACTCAGACTTGGCTTGGTTTCAGAAACAAACACTGCTTGCTGAGCTTTGGTTCAGGAAATTTGGAGAGGGAAGATGAAAGTGTGCTGTCTTTCTGTCACATGAGTGGGAGCAGCGGGATTTGTTTTTGTCAGAAGTGTTTCTCTGCTTGCATGCTGTGCACATTATGGTTTTCAGTCATTAACAAGGTCTTAGTCTAGTCTTTTATTTGGAAGCACTACACAGTTTACAGCTCTATCCACATCACAAAAGACATATGTCTAGAAATATGTTTCTGACAGGCTGTTGCAGCACAAGAAATAAAATATCAACAAATATAAATAAACAGATTGTGGCACTTTAATGATCAAGTCTTGATATTAAAATCAAGAAATAAAATAAAATGAAATGAAATCCACCACCTTTTTGTTATAAAGTTGTCCCGATGACAGTCTGTTATGAATTTCACACAGTTCTTATAGTTTATTTAGTAGAAGATCCCAGTAGACAGATACTTAGTCAGGCAGTCTTTCCCTAATAATAGGGATGAGAACAAAATTCCCATTTATTCTAAACCACCTTTCCTCAGGGCTTCCCTGTGAAAAGAAGGCAACACCTTCAGAAGCTGCAGAGTAGAAACAGTTTGTTGAGACTCTGGGATCGGCAAAAGTATCAGTGTACCCATCAGGCAGACTAGGCAGTTTCTAGTAGACAACAAAGAACAGCTGCAATCAAAGCAAAACAATAAAACCTGACAGCCTAAAAACTGAAAGAACAATCAGGATATACTTTAATCTGTGGGGAGTATGGACATTTTTTAAATTCTCCATTTATCCAGATAGCCGACTTTTGAAAACCACCCTATTTGTATGGATAGATCCCCCCAATAGAAGAGGCTCAGGGAGGCAATCTTCCCCATCTCCCTCCCACTGCATCCTTTGCAGCTGTTGCTACTCTCTTTTGATCATCATCAGCAAAATAAAAACATAAAAACCGCTGTACTGGGACAGAATCCTGTTTCCAACATTGGCCAACCCAGGTCACAGGTATCTGGCAAGATCCCAAGGAATAAAACAGATTTTATGCTGCTTATCCTAGGAATAAGCAGTGAATTTCCCCAAGTCATCTCAATAATGGCCTATGGACTTCTCTTGTAGGAAATTATCCAAGCCTTTTTTTAAACACTTCTATACTAACTAATTTCACCACATTCTCTGGCAACAAATTCCACAGTTTACGTAAGTACACTGAATAAAGAAATATTTTCTCCTGTTTGTTTTAAATCTACCACTTAGTAGCTTCATCGTATGTCCCCTAGTCCTTGTATTTTGGAAATAGTAAACAAGCAAGTCATATCTACCCTTTTCACTCCAGTCAGTATTTTATAGACCTCTATCATATCTCCCCTGAGCCATTTCTTCTCCAAGACGAAGAGCCCTAGCCACTTTAGTCATTCCTCATAGGGAAGTCCCATCCCTTTTATCATTTTCATCTCTCTTCTCTGTACCTTTTTTAATACCACTATATCTTTTTTGAGATACGGCAACCAGAATTGCACACAGTATTTGAGGTGTGGCCATACCATAGAGTTTCTCTGTTTCATTAGCATTGAATACAATTTCTTGCACCGGTATCTCCCCCACATCTTCCTTGATGAAGACCAAAGCAAAGAATTTAATCTCTCCTCTATGGCCTTGTCTTCCCTGAGAGTCCCTTTTACCTCTCAGTTTTCTAGCGTTCCAAATGATTCTTTTCCCAGCTTCTTGTTTTTAATATACCTAAAAAAGTTTTTGCTGTATGTTTTTGCATCCATTGCAATTTTCTTTTCAAGGTCTCTTTTGCTTTTCTTATTAGTGCCTTGCATTTGACTTGACATTCCTTTTGCTGTTTACAATTATTTTCAGTCTGCTCCTCCTTCCACTTTCTGAAGGATTCTCTTTTGTCTCTAATCGCTTCCTTCACTTCATTCGTTAACCATGCTAGCTGCCGTTTGGTCTTCCTTCTTCCTTTTTTAATACATGGAATATATTTAGTCTGGGCTTCCAGGAAGGTATTTATGAATAACATCCATGCCTGCTGTAAATTTATGACCTTTGCACCTGCTCCTCTATGTGGTTTTTTTACCATTCTCCTCATGTTATCATAAATCTCCTTTTTTAAAGTTAAATGCTACTGTATTGGATTTCTTATGTGGACTTATTCCAGGTATTATATAAAATCTGATCATGTTATCAAGCGGCGCCAGCACCATAATGTTCCACACCAATTCATGTGTTTCACTAAGAACTAACCCCTCTTGTACAAAACTACAATAGCAGTTTCTAGCGCGGGGAGCTGCGCTGAATGGCCCGTGCTGCTCTCGACACTCACAGGAACTCAATGAGGGTCAGGAGCAGCGCGGGCCATTCAGCGCAGCTCCCTGCGCTAGAAACTGCTATTGCAGTTTCGTAAAAGGAGGCCTAAGTCTAAAACTGTTTCGCCTCTTCTTGGTTCCTGAACCAGCTGCTCCATAAAGCAAGACATTTTATCTCCCTAGCATGCCCTGATCTTACATTTACCCAGTCGAAATCACACATTATTATTGTTACCTAGTTATAATAACATTTTGACATCTGGCTGTTCATCCTGGTCAGGTGGACAGTAGTACACTCCTATCACTATCCTTTTCCCCTTTACACATGGGATTTCTACCCATAGGAATTCCAAGGTGTGTTTTGACTCCTATAGAATTTTCAGTCCATTTGATTCAAGGCTGTCCTGACGACAAATCGGGCTGCATCGGTTGCGTCAGGTTGGCTGTGAAGAGACTTCTTATGCCTGACCCAACATATTACAAGTAAACAAGAGAGGGGAAAAAAAGGTACAAAGGCTGAAAAGAATATTTCCAATAATAATTTTTTATTGAATGGAAAGGAAATAACAGAAAATTTATACCCGGAGGAATCCATACATCCTCAGTCAGTCTCTTACAGAAGCTGATTTTTATAACATTCTTACAAGAGACATCTACTCAATTAGTATATTCATGTTTCCACGGTTACAGGTTAATTTTGTGGTTTCCCTTTCCGTAGTTGCTTCCTGCTTCTGGCACAAAGCTGTAACTCCATCTTTCATACTTCAATTCATGACTTCACAGCAGGTTAACATTTGTTAAACAGTTTTATATTATCTATATATACGTTGCTCATCAGGGCCTCTTATCACATTACCATAGGTGTCAATTCTGGGGAACATTTGGTTATCACATTTCTTATTTTTCTTGTCAGGTTTTGACACCACCGTCTGCCATCTTAGCCTATGTCTGACCTTTGCACATTGGTTATTTTTTTTTTTTCTCTTTCCACCTCCATCTCTAATCTACAGAAAGTCATTAGGTACACATTCTTCATGTGTTTTTCCCTATCTTCATTTTCTACATTCTCGACCCTGTCTCTATCATCCCACACTCCCTTAAGTAAATTTTCCCCCTGTTCTCCCTATGACCACAAGCCTATTTCACTCTGTAAATTCTGGACACAGTTGTTAAATTACACTCAATGCACATTACTCTGTTTCTCTTCCTACTTCTGTTATTCTCATCTGCAAGTATCTGACTTGCTTTGGCCTGCATGTATTTTACTGGGTCAAAGTCTCCATTCCTTTGCCCTTCAGACAGTTCCTCATGGTTATGCTCACAATGACCAAGAATCCTTGACACTCTTTAACATATAATGCTACGCCTCCATCAATTCGATCCACCCTATCATTGTGATTTAGTTTGTACCCCGATATGACAGTGTCCCATTGGTTATCTTCCTTCCACCAAGTCTCAGCGGAACACTTTTTTGTTTGGGGGGGCCCAAAAGCTCCAGCCCAGACCCTGCCCCCATAATAGTACTAATTGTAATACCATTTTTTCCATTCATTTTTCATATATACACACAATATAATCTTATTAACAATACATAATGGTTAACCACAAAATTAAACTACACAATGTATGCTTCTCAGCATTCATTCCTACCAGAAAACCAGATAACCCCATGCAAATACAGGACCACAAACTAAGGGCTCCTTTTACTAAGGTGCACTAGCATTTTTAACGCACGCAGGAAATTACCGCGCACTACGCTTCTAGAACTAACACCAGCTCAATGCTGGTGTTAAGGTCTAGCGCATGCGACAATGTAGTGTGTACTATTCTGCACATTAAAGCCCTAACGCGGCTTAGTAAAAGGAGCCCTAAAAGTACTAATACCGTGTTTCTCTGAAAATGTCTTATATTAATTTTGGGCCTAAAAAAATGCATTAGGGCTTATTTTCAGGGGATGTCTTTTTTTTTCATGTACAGCAATCATCTCTCCCTTCTTCTCCTCCACCCTAATTCTTCATTTTTCCTTTCTCCCTCCCCCCATGTGCAGCAACTTTCCTCCCCTCTCACCCATCTCCTTATGCAGCATCTTTCTATCCCTTGCTCCCATTCCCCTGTGCAGCACAACCCCACCAACCCTCCCACTGTGAAACTGACATACCTCCACTCCAAGGTACAGAGATGGGAGAGATGTTGGCTTGGGGTGGGATTGTACAGCTTGCTAGGGTGTACAGGGACGAGAGAGATGCTGGTTAGGGGTGGGGAGCACAGGGATGAGATGCTGACTGGGGGGGGGGGTTGTTGTACAGCTTACGGAGGTGTACAGGGATGAGAGAGATACTGGCTGGGGTGGGGAGTATAGGGATGAAATGCTGACTGGGGGATGTTGTACAGCTTACGGGGGTGTACAGAGATAGGAGAGATGCTGGCTGGGGGTGGGGAACACAGGGATGAGATGCTGATGGGGGTGTTGTACAGCTTACTGGGGTGTACAGGGGCGAGATAGACGAGAGAGATGCTGGGAGGGTATACAGCTGGCTGGGGGGTCTAGGGATGAGAGAGATGCTGACTGCACATATGATGTTCATATTACATATATGGGGTTTTTTTAAACAAGAAATTACTGCATTCAGTACATTCACATTCTTTATTAGCTGGTTCATTTTCATTCCTTTCAAATTTGGCAACTGTTTTTAGGATTTATGTATTTATGTTTTATAGAGTGCCCTTTTACATTCCACTATCAGGTATGTTTTACAGTCCTGTCTTTTGGTCTTTTATTGTGTTCAATAAATATTTATGAAAAATATGTTTTAAACTTATTGATGTTTTATTGTTTTATCTTTACTGTATTATGGTTAATTTAAAAAAATATATATTTTGTAGCTGTTTTGTCCCCTTAAAAAGGCAGTTTATACTGCTGAAACCTGGATCCTTGTTGGGACCATAAGATTGTTACATAAAACTTGTTTTGGTATGATTGGACATCAGACTTGCTGTTACTTTGGTTTGACCCATACCTTAGGCATCATTCTTCCCTCATCAGAAGGTGAAAAAACCTACAAGTTTAAAATATTACAAAACTACCGGTATTGAGGTGTTTTTTTTAACCTGAAGGGGAGGCACAAATACTCGGGGGGGGAGGGGGGGGGAGAGATAAAACCAAGTAAATAGGTGTGCTCAAATAAAAAGAAAAGTATCATTAGTGAGGGACATGGATATATTTTTTTTTAACTGTATGTGATCTTTTTCATTGCCTGGAGGAAAAGAACCTCTGTGGAGGAGACTCATGCTTTCTGTAATAAAGAACTAACATGCAAAAAGATAATAATAATAATAATAACTTTATTCTTGTATACCGCAATACCATGGAAGTTCAATGCGGTTAACAATAGAAGAGACTGTACATTTACAGCGATGATACATATTACAGTGTTGTTACATTTACAGAGATGTTACATAAATAGCAGTAATAAAAAGGCATATACTAAAGAAGAGACTGTACGTATACAGCGATGTTACATGTTATAGCGGTGGTACATTTACAGTGATGTTAAATGGAGGCAATGAAAAGGCAGGGCAATTAGATAAAACAGAGATTGAGAAAGAGAGGCCATAGTGGCTTGGGAGGGGGGCGTAGTCAGAGGGAATGGAGGCATGTCGAGGTCAGGAGGGTGCAGGGAAGGAGGGAAGGCAGCGTTAGCAGAATTTGTCGAAGAGGTAGGTTTTTAGTGACTTCCTGAACAGGTGGTAGGGCGGGGAGTTGGAGATGAGGGCGGTAAGGCAATTGTCTAAAAGAAAATCATTTCAGACTCATAAGAATAACACTGTCAGGGTGGCCAAGTTTGTAATTTGTGATGCTGCACATGTGTTTGTGAGGGTTTGACTGCTCATCTCTGAATCATTTATTTATACACCAGACCAAGACACGTAGTGTTTTTATTGGTTATTAGACTCATGCCTTGAGTAGGCTGTGTGGCATTAAGCCAGGACCTGAGTACTTTATACAACCTAAAAAGTTTAATACTCTTTGAAGACCTCAAAAGATTTGCAGACACTATGGCACAAGTGTTAGAGAATCCAAACATGCATGGGATAAACAAAGAGGATCTCTAATTAGAAAATGAATGGCATAAATTAAAGAAGTAAGGCCAGTACTGGACAGACTTGCACGGTCTGTGTCCCATATATGGTGATTCGGTGTAGGATGGGTTGGGAAGGGCATCAATGGGAACTCCACTTACTTAGAACATGAGGATGTTACCAGCCAGTGCTAACGGACAACCTCCTCCTAGCTCCCCTTCCTTATCTCCTTCTCTCCTCCCACTCTCCTGTTCCCTACTCCCCTTGCTCCCTCTCTCCTTCTCTCTCTACATCTTCTCACCTGTCTCTTCTTCAAATGCCTATAATTTTATTGTCCTGTAACTTTATTGTGAATGTCAATCGTAACTCGTTCCAAGCTCCCAGAAGAATGGGATAGAAATCTAAACAAACAAATAAATAAATAATGACTATTGGGGTTGTAGACAGGTGAGTATAGTGGTTTTTAGGGGATCCACCATAAACTATAAGGGAGTTCTGGTGAGATGTTTATCTGGCACCCTTTATGTGAACTATACAGCAGCGCACTTTAAGGTGTCCCACTGCTCTGTAGTACCTGAAGATTGGACGGTGGCCAATGTTACACCGATTTTTAAAAAGGGTTCCAGGGGAGATCTGGGAAATTACAGACCGGTAAGCTTGACTTCAGTACCGGGCAAAATGGTGGAAACAATTATAAAAAATAAAATTGTGGAACACGTAGACAAACATGATTTAATGAGTCAGCATGGGTTCAGCCGAGGGAAATCTTGCCTCTCCAATCTGCTTGACTTTTTTGAAGGTGTGAATAAACATGTGGATAAAGGTGAGTTGGTTGTTGTAGTGTATCTGGATTTTCAGAAAGTTTTTCACAAAGTTCCTCATGAGAGCACCTGAGAGTCATGGGGTAGGTAGCAAAGTTCAGTTGTGGATTAGGACTTGGTTATCAAATAGAAAACAGAGGGTAGGGTTAAATGGTCATTCTTCTCAACGGAGGAGAGTAAACAGTGAAGTGCTGGAATGTTGCTACTCTTTTGAGGTTTTGGCCAGGCACTAGTGATCTGGATTGGCCACCATGAGAACAGGCTACTGGATATGATGTACTGTTGGTCTGACCCAATAAGGCTATTCTTATGTCTGGGTGGCTAGTCCATTACAGAACTGGTCCCTCCTACATCCAAATGGTCTTGTTCTGGGCGTTTGGGACTTGGATGAAATTTTGTTCGAAAATGTGGTATAAAGATGGACATCCTGACGGTCTATGTGTCCCAATGGCCTGGATATCCAGACAGAGAATTTACATTTTTTTTTCTAGATGTATGATGATTTCCCTTTCAAAAATAAGACATTTTCATACTGCCGACTTTGGATGTCTAGCGTCATATGTCCAAATCGGACGTATGTTTTGAAAATGTCCTTCCATGTTACTTACCTGGTACCTGCAAGGTTAATTTTATCTGTGGAAAAACGAACACTAGTCAGAGAAAGTTCTGAATCAGGCTGCCGACTGATCGTGGCTGCCGTGATCAGCTCAGCAGCTCAGGCAACCCGTCCCCCCACACTGATAACGATCGCGAGGAGAGATGCCCAATCTCTCCTGCTGTGATCCCCTGTGACCCCCCCCCCCGAATCTTCCCCAGCAGGAGAGATGCCCAATCTCTCCTGCTGTGATCTCCTGCGACCCCCTGAATCTTCCCCAGCAGGAGAGATGCCCAATGTGGATAAAGGTAAGTTGCCCAATTTCTCCTGCTGTGATCCTCCGTGACCACCCCGAATCTTCCCCAGCAGGAGAGATGCCCAATCTCTCCTTACACGATCCCTGTGACCCCCCAAATCTTCCACGGCAGGAGGGATGCACAATCTCTCCTGTTGGACACAAACCCCCACCTCCTTCCTCCTGAACCCCTCCTGGACCATGCACCCACCCCCCGGGTCCCCCCGGTGAGATGGCCAGCCGGGTGCTCCCTCCATCCATCTGCAGGCCTGCCTTCCTCTGAATGGCGGACCTGCCCCTTCCCAGTGCATTGTGGGATGCACCGGGCAGGGGCCTAGGGCCTGATTGGCCCAGGCACCTATGGCCCCACCCATAGGAGGGGCCTTAGGCACATGGTCAACCGGCATTGTCCCAGGTGCCTAAGGTCCCTCCTATGGGTGGGGCCTTAGACACATGGGTCAACCGGAATCTTAAGTGCTGGGTGCATGGTCCAGCAGGGGTTTGGAGGGAAGGGGGCTCGGGGGTGGGGGTGGGGTTGTGCCCGGCAAGAGGAATTGGGCACCCTCCTGCTGATGATCACACAGGTGTTCAGGGCTGGGGGATTGTGTCTGGAAGGAGAGATTGGGCATCTTTCCTGCTGGGGAAGATTCAGGGGGTCGCAGGGGATCACAGCAGGAGAGATTGGGCATCTCTCCTGCTGCGATCATTACCGGTGCGGGGAGATGGGTTGCCTGGGCCGCTGAGCTGATCGTGGCAACTGTGATCAGCTCAGCACCCGATTCAGAACATTTACCTGTTTTGACTTGGTCTAAGTCAATACAGGTATAAGTTGTATCTGACAACCTATCAAACTTTTTTGATTATGGCTGCCAGACGACTAAGTCTAGGTTGGCCCACCTCCCGCCCTATCCACTCCTCCAAAAATGCCCCTTTACACTCTGGGAAGCTTCCCCTGCCCCCTCAGTATCTCCCATATGCAGAACAGGGGAAAAAAACCTAATCCAAAACTTTCCCTTTTCCTCCGAAAGAAAAAAACAAATCTGTTCACTTTGCCATGTGCTAACCAGGGGTGTCAAAGTCCCTCCTCGAGGGCCACAATCCAGTCGGGTTTTCAGGATTTCCACAATGAATATGAATGAGATCTATCTGCATGCACTGCTTTCATTGCATGCTAATAGATCTCATGCATATTCATTGGGGAAATCCTGAAAACCTGACTGGATTGTGGCCCTTGAGGACCGACTTGACACCTGTGTGCTAGGCTCTTGCAGAGCTGTGTGGCACCAAGCCCATGTACCACCAGCCTGGACTGGGTGAGCTGTCTCAATTATTAATAGCCTACCCATCTAAACTGTATGGCTTTACTTTCCACATACAGTCCAGCTATTTCCTGGCTATTCCCTAGGCTAGGGACAATGGTAGCTTTAGGCAATCTCTTGCTTTTCTCCTTTCACAGCAATAGTGGCATAAGAGACCCCCTCCCCCCCCAAAAAAAAGGAAAACCAGTTCATAATTTCCAAAGGCAAAACTTATGTCCTTTAACTTCTCACACACAGTCTTAAGAGCCCCTCTCAAACAGACAAACAACTGTGCTCAGGGCTCACATTACAGCAGCAGGGAAAAACCAAACACTGTAATAAAATTGTCCAAAATAAACTCTGATCTGTTTGAAAATGTTCAGCTCAAGTTCATAGTGTCTTTGCACTGCTCTGTTGCAGGTGTGTCTTCCCAATCCATTCCTGTATCCAATTCACCCATCTCCATGGGGCTGTCCTCTTCCATAGGGAAGTCCTCATACAGGACCTCTGCCTCCTCACAGTTCCGATGGTTTGTGTTCTCACAGGGCTCCTCCCCCTCTACATGAGGAAAAGGGCTCTGAAGGTTCACGCCCCTCCCCCTTGATTAGCTCAGGTGTTTTCTCAATTGGCTCCTCAATTCTCAACCAGGGCTGTTTCCTACTGTTTCTTAAAGGGCAAGTCTTAAATGGTATAGCACAAGTCTGTTTTACTTTCCTGTGCTGCACTGCTCTAGCTCTGCACTTGGACACAGGGGTAGGACTAGAGCACTATGTCAGGGGAGCGCAGTACAGGGTCCCTGCCACAATATATATATATATTGTGGCAGGGACCCTGTACTGCGCTCCCCTGACATAGTGCTCTAGTCCTACCCCTGTGTATATATAGTGACTAACTCAAGTCCATTTCTGGTTTTGTCCCAAAGATGGGGAGGAAATTCACTAAACCCCAATGCAGGAGAGCTGATCAAGTTGAGACGCAGACTGCAGAATTAGCTGACTACTACTTAGACAGAGAGATTGTATCAGATGAGGAATGACAGGAAAAGGACAGACCGGAAAGCTTTACCCAGTTTAAACATGTCCCTGACACTGCCAGGAGATTATTACCTTTCCAGCCAGGGCTGGAAAGAAACCTGTATGTAGACAACCAGACCCAGCTAGTGTGTGGAGATCCCTTCCCCCATCCAGGCTCAGGGTGTGTGTCTCTCCACAGCTTAAAGCGAGGTAGTCCAGAGTAGGGAGAGGAGAGAGGCAAGCTGGAACTGAAGAGAGCCAAGAAGAGAGTGAGATTCGCTCTCACCAGCCAAAGGAGGCTGGGGAAATGGATTGGCATATGGCAGATGCAGAAATGTTTTCTCCCTCTGAAATTGGTGAGCAGGACCAAGGAGAAGCAAAGGACATTCAGGAGAGTCTGGTAGGAACTGAAACTTTTCCTGTGGACATGGAAGTGCAGTGAAATGTACTGTATTTTTCGCTCCATAAGATGCACTTTTTCCACCCCCCAAAAAGGAGGTGGAAATAAGGGTGCATCTTAAGGAGCGAATACCCAAACCACTCCTGTTACCTTTTTGTAAATTCCGAGGCCCTCCCTCGCTGGATGCGGCTGCCTGGAGCACTGACACGGCTGATGAGGCAGGCCCCCCCCCCCGAACCTATTTTTAATTAGGCAGGGCAGCTCCCGGCCTCCCTCCCTTCCTCCCACCGTTACCTTTTTTAAATTCCAAGGCCCTCCCTCGCTGGATGCGGCTGCCTGGAGCACTGACAACTGATGCGGCTTCCTCAGAGTCTTCTTCCCTTGCGGCAGAGCGGCGCACAAGGCTGCCAGCCTGGGAATATGCCGTTTCCCGTGAAGGTTTTTAAAGGAGAGTTCTCATGGGAAGTGGCTCAGGTCCAGGCTAGCAGCCTTGTACGCAGCTCTGCCACAAGGGAAGAAAACTCCAAGGAAGCCGCGTCAGCTGTCATTGCTCCTGGCAGCCACATCCAGCAAGGGAGGGCCTCGGAATTTTAAAAAGGTAACGGTGGGGGGAGGGAGGCTGGAAGCTGCCCTGCCTAATTAAAAAAAGGTACAGGGAGGGCGGGGGCCTGCCTGCCTGCTGGCCGAATTAAAAATAAGGAGGGTGAGGTCAGGCCTGCCTGCCTGGCTGGGGAGGCTACCTGGGAGGAAGGGAGGTAGGCCTGCCTGGGGGGGTATGCCTGGGAGGGGGGAAGCCTGCCTGCCTGCCTGGGGGTGGGCTACCTGGGAGGGGGTAGGCCTGCCTGCCTGGGGAGGACTACCTGGGAGGGGGGTAGGCCTGTCTGTCTGTTTGCCTGCCTAAGGAGCTACCTAGAAGGGGGTAGGCCTGCCTGCCTGCCTGGGGGGTAGGCCTGAGGGGGGGAGTGCTCCAGCTTGCCTGCCTGGGGGTGCTACCTGGGAGGAGGTAGGCCTGCCTGGGGAGGGCTACCTGGGAGGGGGTAGGCCTGCCTGCTTGCCTGCCTGGGAAGCAACCTGGGAGGGGGTAGGCCTGCCTGCTGGGGGGTAGGCCTGAGAGGGGGTGTGCTCCTGCCTGCCTGGGGGGGGCTACCTGGGAGGGAGGAGGCCTGCCTGCCCTGTGCCTACCTGCCTGCCAGCCACTAGGCCTGCCTGCCCTGTCCCCTGTCTCAGCCTACCACTAGATCACCAGAGGGGGGACAGAGCCTGGCAGGGAGAGGGGACAGGGTGCAGAGCTTGGCAAGGAGTGTGGGGTTGGGTGCAGAGCCTGGCAGGGAGAATTTAGTTCAAAATGTTTTTTTTTCTTGTTTTCCTCCTATAAATCTAGGGTTTGTCTTATGGTGAGGTGTGTCTTTTGGAGCGAAAAATACGGTATGTGCTTTGTTTTCTGACTGCAGATGCTGAGCTGCAAGATAAGCTGTGTTTTGTTGTGGGGTTTGTTTACTTTTAGGAGAGTTTAGTTTTCCTCTCCTAGAATTCTGAACTTTGAATTGTGCCTTAAAGCACTGATTTTGATTCAAAAAAACATTTATATGTTTTCCCTGCTAGTAGCTAGGCTAGGCAATCACGTTCCTCTCTCACAGCTATGTGTAATTGCTACAGCAGCATTTCAGAAAGAAATGTCTGAATTAAACTTCTTTACATGCTGGGCTGTTATAAGTTTTTCCCTTACAGTGCCTGTGTTTCTGAACATCAGTTTTGCTTATAAAGAAACAGCTTATTTAAAGAAAGATTATGCTGAAAGTGAAGCCAGGTGATATTCTTGCATGCTTTGCTACCCAGTTTGCTGGGAGGTATTTTTTTGTTTGTTTCTTTTCATTATCTGGCCAAGGACTGGCAGTGCTCCTTTTGAATAAACATCTGAGTGAATATTGCAAGCCTAAAGTATATAAACTATCTGCTCTGGTGAAGAGGATTGTGTTATAACTGCTATTATAGTCCAGAGGCAGCGGACTATATTTTGAAGCCATTACTGACAAACATGGAAACTTTGATTTTGGGGTTTTTTTCTGTATGAGAAATATTTGATGTCATGGAATGAGTGTTTTTTTTGAAACTGCAAGGCTGAAGACAGTATTATGGTTTATTTGGCCAGTGGCTGAAATAAAGCTATTGTTTTTTTGCCATTTCTGACTAAGACTCATTACTTGCATGACCCTGTCAGGCTATTAACTAGCCAGATGAAGTCCTGAAGGGTCCCTTGTTTAGAAGAGACACGCCAGGCCAGAAGTTTTGTCACAGTCCCGTGGGCTCACTGCGCATATCAGGAGCACAGGTGTAGCAATATATACAGTCAAAACGTGGTTTGCGAGTAACGCGGTTTGCGAGTGTTTTGCAAGACTAGCAAAACACTCGAGCAAACTATAACTTGCAAACCGAGCATTGACTTGATTGCAAGCCCCCCACCCCTGGGAACCGGCTTTGTTGCTCCCCTGAGGCCACTGGTGCTACTCCCTCCCTTCACAATCGCCTCCTCCCCCACTGATCAGCCCTGTCCTTACCTGTGAGCCGCCAGTGTTAAAAGTGCCTGCTGGGCCTTGAGCATCTGCGCATGCTCAAGGCCTTCTGATTCTCACCTTCGGAGGCCCAGCAGCAGCCCAGCAGAGAACCAGCAGCAGGCACTTTCAACACCGGCGACACACGGATAAGGACAGGGCCAGTCAGTGGGGGGGGGGGGGGGGTAGGTGATCGTGAAGGGAGGGAGCAGCACCAGTGGCCTTGGGGGAGCAACAAAGACAGTTCCTGGGATCAGCTCGAGGGTCAGGTAAGGGGTTGGCTCGGGTCGGGGGTCTGGTTGGAAAGATGTGCCTATAGGTATTCAGTCAGTGGAACGAATCATCCGAGTTGCCATTATGGCCTATGGGGAAAGTTGCTTTGATATATGAGCACTTTGGATTGCGATCATGCTTCTGGAACAAATTATGCTCGCAAACCAAGGTACCACTGTATATATATATATTTTTTTTCCCCATGTACTTTGAGAAATATAGAGGCCAAAAGAGGAATTGGACAAGTGTTGAAGGTACATGTTTGATATTTATCCTAGAGAAATGACTATTTGTAAAGCAAGAGGATATAAGCTTGGCTTTGGAATTGTGCTGTTTATGTTTACTATCTGAGTGTGTGTGGTGCAATGGATAGAGCTATAGCCTTAGCACCCTGACATTGTTGGTTCAAATCCCCCATTGCTCCTTGTGACCCTGGGCAACCAGAACAGAAGATAAATATGATAAAGGAGTCAAATTTAAATACCATATAAAGATAACCTTGACAATATTGGCATCACGGAAACATGGTAGAACGAGAAAACGTTTGGGACACTGTGCTACAAGGATACAAGCTATACCACAGAGACAGAGTGGGTCAAAAAGGTGGGGGTATTGCCCTATACATCAGAGAGGAAATTGAATCTACCGGTGAGAACACGAAGAATAAATTAGAGTCTCTATTGGCCAAAATTCTGGGAACAAATGGAATGGAAATGAAGATCGGCATCTTCTACCGACTACCAGGGCAGTCCGAAGAAATTGATGGAGAAATGACGGACGAGATAAAATGCAACTGCAAGGGAGGCAACGCAGTTATCATGGGTGACTTCAATTATCCAGGGATAGACTAGCACCTAGGCACCTTCGGCTGTGGTAGAGAGACCAAGTTCCTGGATGCTGTAGGCGATTGCTTCCTGGAACAACCTGTCAAGGAAAATACGAGAGGGAATGCAATTCTGGACTTAATTCTAAATGGACTACGAGGACCGGCGCAAGGTATAGAAGTAGAGGGTATGCTGGGAACCAGTGATCACAATATGATCTGCTTCGACCTGGACACAGGGGCAAAACATCGATCCAGAAGGCGTTCGTCAAGGTTCCGTATGAACGACTACTTCAAAAAATTGTGAGCCATGGAATTGAGGGTGAGATACTCACATGGATTAAAAACTGGCTGGCGGATAGGAAAGAGAGTGGGGGTAAATGGACAAGACTCGAGCTGGAAAAGCGTCACGAGTGGAGTGCTGCAGGGTTAGGTGCTTGGACCCTTGCTCTTCAACATATTTATAAACGATCTGGAAATTGGTACGACGAGTGAGGTGATTAAATTTGCGGACAATACGAAGTTATTCAGAGCAGTGAAGACGCAGGAGGATTGTGAAGATCTGCAACGTGACATAAACATGCTCGAGAAATGGGCCATGACATGGCAAATGAGGTTCAACGTGGATAAGTGCAAGGTGATGCATGCTGGTAACAAAAATCTTATACACGAATACAAGATGTCCAGGGCGATACTTGGAGAGACTCCCCAAGAAAGAGACTTGGGAGTACTGGTTGACAAGTCGATGAAGCCGTCCGCACAATGTGCGGCAGCGGCGAAAAAGGTGAACAGAATGCTAGGAATGATTAACCTTTTCCTATTTTGTGTCCCGGATGATGGGACATTCCAAAAATGTCGTTGGCATCGTATGTCCAATGGCATGGGACATACAGTACACCTTCTACCTATCATTTGTCCCATCTATTTATTACCAAGTAGTTCGGAGTCTGAGTTGGATAATGATTCGGACTTTGATGCAGAAAATGTAGCAGGCAGTAGCGATAATTATGATTGGAACCAGTGTAACGTAAAATTTATTACGATAGGAAAAGGTTAATAAGGGGATCACAAACAGATCGGAGAGGGTTATCATGCTGGTGTGAGCCATGGAATTGAGGGTGAGATACTCACATGGATTAAAAACTGGCTGGCGGATAGGAAAGAGAGTGGGGGTAAATGGACAATACTCGAGCTGGAAAAGCGTGACGAGTGGAGTGCTGCAGGGTTAGGTGCTTGGACCCTTGCTCTTCAACATATTTATAAATGATCTGGAAATTGGTACGACGAGTGAGGTGATTAAATTTGCCATGGTACGCCCTCACCTGGAATACTGCGTCCAGCACTGGTCGCCTTATATGAAGAAGGACACAGTACTACTCGAAAGGGTCCAGAGAAGAGCAACTAAAATGGTAAAGGGGCTGGAGGAGTTGCCATACAGTGAAAAACTAGAGAAACTGGGCCTATTCTCCCTTGAAAAGAGGAGACTGAGAGAGGACATGATAGAAACATTCAAGATACTGAAGGGAATAGACTTAGTAGATAAAGACAGGTTGTTCACCCTCTCCAAGGTAGGGAGAACGAGAGGGCACTCTCTAAAGTTAAAAGGGGATAGATTCCATAAAAACTAAAGGAAGTTCTTCTTCACCCAGAGAAAACTGGAATGCACTTCTGGAGGCTGTTATAGGGGAAAACACCCTCCAGGGATTCTAGACAAAGTTAGACTAGTTGTTGCTGAACCAGAGCGTACGCAGGTAGGGCTGGTCTCGGTTAGTGCACTGATCTTTGACCTAGGGGCCACCACAGGAGCGGACTGCTGGGCATGATGGACTACTGGTCTGACCCAGCAGTGGCAATTCTTATGTTCTCATAAATAAATAAAATATAATAGTGGTGCCAGCATTTTACTGCATAGAATTTTAAGGTAAAAAAAAAGCATAAAATCCCCATTCTAATGATGTCACAACACTAACACATGATAACGTTATAGACATTATTAGGACATCTATGTAACACTTAAAATCCAATTCTACAAAGGAGTGTGCGCGATTCTCTATAGTGTGTCTATCCATTATAGAACTGCGCTATGCATTCTGCTGCTGGTTAATTGATAGAAAACAGAAGGTACGGTTAAATGTCCATTTTTCTAGGTGGAGGAGAGTGGATACTGAAGTGCCACTTAACATATTTATAAATGATCTGGAAATTAGAATGACAAGTGAAGTGATTACATTTGTAGATGACAAAACTATCCAAAGTTGTTAACACATATGCAGACTGTGAAAAATTGCAGAAAGACTGGGCATCCATATGGCATATTAAATTTAATGTGGACAACTAAGTACAAAGTGATAGTATGTGGTGCAGTGGTTAGAGCTACAGCCTTGGCACCCTGAGGTTGTGGGTTTGAATTGCGCATTGCTCCTTGTGACTCTGGGCAAGTCATTAAGGACTAGATTCACTAACCCCTGATTCCGTGTCCGATCCGTGCCTGACTGCATGCAGGCCTATTAATTCACAAGAGGCCTGCCTGCAAATGGGGATGATCATTGACATGCCCCCCACCCACCGCATGGATCGCTAGAAAGCAATCCCGATGCATGTGCAGACCATCTGTAGATGGTCTGCGCATGCATCTATGAGCCGTGACTTAAAAAAAAAAAACTTTTACTTTTAAACAGCCCAGCGAGCCCGTGGTTATAACCCGCTTTAAACCTGTGGGTTAAAACCACGGGCTCACAGTGCAGGGAAGGGCAGGAGATCAGGGCTGAGATGGGGCAGAGAGCAGATCGGGGCAGGAGATCAGGACTGAGACAGGGCAGAGAGCAGATCGGGGCAGGCAGGAGATCAGGGCTGAGACAGAGCAGAGAAGCAGGGCAGCAGAAGGCAGGGCAGTTAGAAAGGACCTCAGCGACTGGTCCTCAGCAGTTGCTTTCTTTGAATCGGCCAGCCCAGTCGGTGTTGCTTTTTTTATTTTAGTGAATCGCTTCCTGTCTTCATTTGAATGCTGTTCCCCCCTCATTTGAGTGCATGGATTGGAGGATGATCGGGACAGAGGTTAGTGAATTGGGTCGGAGGGAATTCGGGTTGCAAAGGGCTTTCAAACCGATAGGTACATGATTGGATTGCTTAGTGAATCTAGCCCTTAATCCCCATTGCCCCAGGTACATTAGACAGAGTGGGAGCCCACCTGGACAGCTAGGGAAAAATGCTCGAGTACTTGAATAATTTGTAATCCGCACAGAATTGTAGGATATGCGGAATATAAATTATATTTTAAAAAAAAGATACACATTGTGAAGAATAATCCAAATCATAGTTATTTGATGCTAGGGTCCACCTTAGAAGTTAGCACCCAAGAAAAGATTGAGGTGTCATCGTAGACAATAAAATCTTTTGCACAGTATCCAGAGGTGACAAAAAAAGCAAACAGGATGCTAGGAATTATTAGGAAAGGGAGAGAAAATAAGAAAAAGAATACTATAATGCCTCTGTATCATTTCATGGTGCAACCTCACCTTCAGTACTGCATGCAAATCCTGTTAAGTCAACAAGAAGTAGTTTCACAGGAAAATAAAAAAAGGCTAATTTCCTAATCTATTAATCACTTCACTTGCATATTGTTTTTGTATCTGCTAACTACTGCTGTAATTAATTTTAAAGAGCTAATTTAGGACAATCTAATTTGTAGTGATAGTTTTGCATAGTAATAAGAACAGTATCAAAAATTAAATGTGTGAAGGAAGAATTTATGAATTGAAAAGACAATATTTCAGCTATCTAATGGCCCTAATTTTGTTTGTTTATTCAGAGTTTTGATAAACTGCCATTTTCTGCACACAGCACAAACCAGCTTATATTTAAAATGTTAAAATACAAGATTAACAAAAGAATGCCATTGTCTCTTAGGACAGAAAAGCACCATTCACTCATAGGCATTCACACCACAATGTAATACCATATTAAGAGTATAATATAGACTACCTCACTCCTCTCCCACCACCATGTCCGATTATTCTCTTTCTCTCCCTCCCTCCTTTCTCTGCCCAACAGTTCTCCTCTTTCTTCATCTCTCCATGTGCACCATCTCATTCCCTCTCTCCGACACACAATTCCTTACTGTTCCCTCCCTCCCTCCATTCTTCAATCCTATGGCTCATGAACCCTCCCTCCTTCCTTCATCATTTGTCCAAAGTTTGTGCTCCCTCCCTCTCGAGCCCCAACATGACTTTCTCCCTCCTTCTCTTCTGTACCTCCCTCCGGCGGGTATTTACCTTCTGGCTGGCTCCCATGGTGCAATTGTTTTTCTGATGAAAGCTGAGGGTGGTGGTGTCTGGCTCCTCATGTGATCTGTGGCTGTGCTGGAAGCATTTATTTTATGGATTTTGACTATCCGTGCTTGTGCTGGAAGCACTCCCTTCCTTCTGTGCCTCCCAGAGAATGTTTGTTTTCTGGCCGGCTCTCTTGCTGCAGTAGTCCGCGGGCAGTGTCGGCTCCTCACACGCGATTCACGGCTGATTCAGAAGCCTTCTTTGTGATGTCAAAGGGAACGCTTCTGACACAGCTGCAGATCGCGCATGAGGAGCAGAGAACGTCCGCAGACAACTGCAGCAAGGGAGCCGGCCAGAAAACTACCCACCGGAGGGAGGCACAGAAGAGAGGGAGGGAAGGAGAAGCTGGGCCGCACAAAATTCCTTGTTGGGCCGCATGTGGCCCATGGGCTGCGGGTTGGACACCCCTGCGGTCTATAGGTAACACTGTCCATGCCGGCTTCCTTTCTCTTCTCTCCCCCCCTCGTGACATAACTTCAGGTTTCGGAGGGGAATAAAGGAAGCCAGCATGCACAGTATTACCGTTAGAACCCTGGAGCATGGGTTCAAGTTGCTTGCTGGCGCTTTAAAAAGAAAAAAAGTCAGGCAGAGGCAGGAGTCAAACGTTCAACTTCCAGCGGCTCTTCAGGCTGTGCCGAGTCAGCCTGGAGAATCCCCAAGCCAGTGAGAGGGTGTTTTTAAAAAAATGTTTGAGCAGTGGCGGCAACAGCAGGATTCGCGACCGGGCGGTCATCTAAAGTACCCGGGCAGAACACCCAGCTAAAAGGCTCTAGGGAGAACACTGCATCTTGTTTCTTAGGCTGCTGGCATTTGCATACAACCGATTGTTTTTCCTCCGTAAAACTGAATAATTCTTTAGTAGTTTGCATTTGAGCCATCTTCCTGTATTATTTGTATATATCAAGAGGAAAACCTCACTTTTTTTTAAAAAACTGAAACCAAAACACAATAATGCTAGATATGTCATCTGTATTATTCTTTACTCATTCTCATTTAAATTCAACACAGAGAGTACTTCTTGGGAATTCAGATTTCCACCCCTATCACATAGATACAGGTGGTGAGATTCTTCACCATTCCTAGTACCTCATCTGTTTTTCATATGTACTTATCCATTTCTTATTATGTATTTTTATATATAATTTATTTTCTGTTACTGTTTCTTTAATAAATATATAAATAGTATAACTTAGCTTTTCTTTTGTTAGGAGTTCATTCCCCTTCCCGACGCGTTTCTCCTAGCTTTTTCAAGGTGGGGGAACTATAAATCAAAAACAAGATAAGAATTAAAGATTAGTAACAAAAATCCTATTTATACCATAAAAAAGTCAACCCTTTTCTTGCATTATACCTGAACATTGCAAATCAACTTCTCCTGTTATCAGCTGCCTGCAGTATAAAAAATGGCTGCGGCGTTCTGAACCAGCACTAATATACACCCTTCCTCAAAGTGACGTCATGACGTCACCGTACTACCTACTAATCTAAACAAACTGCTGACGAAGTCGGGGATCAAATTAGCTGTCAACTTGGGCCATCCAGTCCGAGGTTTCATTAAGACCATTTGAGGCCATAGTCTGGAGTTCAAACATCCATCTAAGTTCCCTTAAGTTCAAAGTAAATAAATATATTTTATATATAAATAAATTATATATAAAAATACATAATAAGAAATGGATAAGTACATATGAAAAACAGATGAGGTACTAGGAATGGTGAAGAATCCCACCACCTGTATCTGTGTGATAGGGGTGGAAATCTGAATTTCCAAGAAGTATTCTCTGTGTTGAATTTAACTGAGAATGAGTAAAGAATAATACAGACGACTTATCTAGCATTATTGTGTTTTGGTTTCAGTTTTTTTGAAAAAAAAAGTGGGGCATTTGCATACAGACATTTCAAAGTGTTTGTTGTATCTATTTACAATTTGATCAGCAGTTCGCATAGATAATTTGTAATGTTTAAAATCTGCCTGCTCTGAATTAAGGAAACCTGGTCTACTGCAGCCTGTATTGCAATCTCACTAGCAGGATGCTCTGTCTTTCCTTTTATGACAGCGGTTATCAAGTGATGAAGATGTCAAAGAAGCTGTGACTTCCTGATTTGAAGGTCAAACAGAAGAATTCTTTTTCAAAAGTGTTTAAGTCAGCACCGTAAAAGTGGATAAAGTATATGGAGCTAGCAGGAGACTATACTGAAAAATAAAATGTATCTTTTTTGAAAACTCTTTTCCTTCTTACTGAAGTAGATAAATTATTGAACACCCCTCATACCTGAAAGAAAGCATGGGACAAGCACAAAGGGCTACATAAGGACACAAATCATAATGACTTGTGCCATTTTTCTATGTATCTACATCTGATTTCAACTGTAACAGCAGTAATGAGCTCAGGAGTGAAACTATCTACCAGAAAAGGTTTAGTTATTACATTTCTAATGCACACTCACTCCTTTGCATTCACACAGCAACATGAACAGGAAGTAAAATTAGCTTGAAGTTGCACTCAGACAAGAATTAATAGCATGTGTGAAAATAGTATAACAAACCACTTCCCAGCATCATTGTTTTTGTGAAATAAATACCTAAAATTCTTGTAGGTGAAAAATAAAATACTCTTTTGTTTACATTTTCTATTAGGAGACTGTTTTGCAACATTTTTCCTTTTATAGCTCTGCTTTAGAGATTAGGAATCAAGTATTTCACCTGAGCTCTATTTTCATGGGGTTTTTGACACATTAGCTAAAAGGGAATATTATGAGGATAAATAATAATAATAATAACTTTATTCTTTTATACCACCATAACCAAAAGTTCTAGGCGGTTTACACTACAAAGAACTGGACAATCAGTGAAATATAATAATACAGTAAAAAATACAAATATTTGTAAAATAGAATTTCAATAATAAAACTCACTAAGTAATAAACTTATCGGACAAAGTGGTCTTAATTAATTTCCAAAAACTGCAAGAGGATAACATAGCTTGCTGGATACATTTACCTAACCAAGATTGTTGCCTACCAGCTTGAAATGCTAGGGAAGGTCTTATATCTACACCCATTAATTTTTGGATAAGCAAATAAGTAGAAGTTTCTAGTTTCTCTTGATGGTCTATGCAAGTGGTTCTCAACCCTGTCCTGGAGGACCACCAGGCCAATCGGATTTTCAGGATAACTCTAATGAATATGCATGGAGCAGATTTGCATGCCTATCACTTCCATTATATGCAAATCTCTCTCATGCATATTCATTAGGGCTAGCCTGAAAACCCGATCGGCCTGGTGGTCCTGCAGGATAGGGTTGGAAACCACTGGTCTATGCAACACAAAATGAGGAAAAAGGTACTCCTCTTTTCAAAGCCTTTATTTGTATTCCTGTTTCCCTACATACCATTTCTATGTTGCTTCAGAGTGTAGTAGCCCCTGTGACTGACAAGGCAGAAACTACTCTAGCTCTTTCCTAGGTGGCATGAGTTGCTCCTTTCTCTTCTCACCTTCTAACAGGCCTCATCAACTATGGTCTTGATGAAATGCAAATAAGTCTGGCCCCTGGTTCATTTATATAAAAAAATTATGAATATTCATTCTGGCCTTCCAGAGCACCAGACTTTTGTGTAGTCATTGGAGTTAGATAGCCCTATCCTATACACAGCAGCAGCTTTCTTCATAGTGTTTCCAGTCCTGACCAAGAAGCAAGTGTAATCCCAGGTGTAGACATGAAATTCCTACATTTCTGCAAATGGCACTGCTTTTGGGCTACAGACCTAGCACCATTTTAAATTTTAAAGTGTTCCTTTTATGAGCTCAAACAGCATAATGGTCTAAGTGATTAGATTATCTCTGTGCATCACTCAATATTGTAACAGCTTGGAACTCACAACCAACCAGTTTATTTAATTTCCCTTATTCATTTCAAGGTAATTCAGATAAAATGACTCACCTTCTGTTTCTCATCTTGATAGTCTGATGATAATGAACAGTTTCATTGACACAGATCATTTACAGAGCAGCATAATAGCTTTTTAGACAAGAAAGCTTTTGGTGACAACAATGGTTCTTTCATTGACTGGTAAAAGAAGAGTTTTTTTTGCCTTATATAGGCCACATTACTCTCAATAATGGTATTTAACATTTTTGAGCCCAGAGAAGTCTTCCTGTGTTTTCATTTTTATTGCATAAATGGAATTTTATAATCACTAAAATTAAAGTAGTGCTCAAAGAATTTTTGAATTTCCAACTTTGTTACACTGGAAGTAGATTAAAAGAGTTTAACTAATCAGAATAATTACAATGCTAGACATAAAGATTCAAACAGAGCTGAATAAAGGTGTCATTTACAAGCAATGCACACTAATACTGATAACATGCATTGTCTTTTACAGGGTTCAGTTTATGCAATAGGCCATGTGATACAAAGAGGGTCATTTTTGCTGTAATGTCCAAATCCTAGTTTTACGGAAGATGCACAAAAAAAATCCAGTACCAAACATGCCCATTTTCAAAACTGTAAAATGTTTATCTTGTTTTTTTAAAAATGGACATTTTTCAAATGTGCATTTATCTTTTTGAATCATAAAAACAAACAAACAAACCCACATCCAAAAGAAAAACACAAAACAAGCCATTGGGATGTAGGAGGGTCCAGCATTTTTAGTAGACTGGCCACAGACATCCCAGCAGAGCAGTGGAGCATCTTAGGCAACACTGCAGTGAACTTCACATAAAAAGGCTCAGGTATACATCTTACTATAACGCTCTTATAGTGTATGGTGGGCTCTCCAAAATCGACTGTACACCACACCAATAGCCCTTATGACTGCAAGTTTCACTTCTATGATGGCAAACTAGGTTGTTGGTGGGTTTTGGTGGGCTCACACCTTCCATTACAAGTGTAGCAGTTAGAATGAGATATTTGCCTGGGTCCTCTTCTATGCAGTCCTCTGAACTGATCACCAGGCAACTCCAGGAACCTGCTTGCTGCTCTACTAGGACTGGCCATAAGAAATGCAGCTGGCATACAGGCAGATATGTACTGTTTTATTTACATCTTTGGGGGATGGGAGGGGATCAATGATCACTGGGGAGAGTGTGGGAGGTCATGCCTACATCCCTCCAGTGGTCATAAGGCCAGTTTGGGCACCTTTTTGGCACTTATTCGTTGTTAAAACAGTTCTAGCCCCAAATGTCCAAATTGTGCCCTGATCATATTCTTAAATATTCGATTATGGAATAAAAACATCCAAAAAGTACAGAATATGCTACCTTCACAATCCGTGAAAGCAGAAGAAAATCAACGAAGGTGGCTGATGGTGTTCAATCTCGTTTATTGATTCTAAAGACTTGACACGATTATGTTTCGGCCCCAGGTCTACCTCAGGAGTCTAAACGTGTGATGAGATGATATTTATGTGGGTACTCAAACTTCCATTGGTAACCGTGTTACCATCCTCTGTAGCTGCTTCCAGTATGTGCTGCTCTCTGTGTAGCAACAGACAACATACATTTCAAAAATAGCGAATTGTGAAGCTTTGGCAAGCAAAACATCCATCTGCCCCTTAGGCCACTTTTTGGACATCTTTTTTGAAAACGAGCACCATAATGTGCATTACCGTATTTTCACGCATATAACGCGCGCGTTATACGCGTTTTTACCTACCGCGCATACCCCTCGCGCGTTATATGCGTGAGCGCGGTATACGAAAGTTTTCAAACATAGTTCCCACCCCGCCCGACGCCCGATTCACCCCCCCAGCAGGACCACTCGCACCCCCACCCCGAACGACCACTCGCACGCGCTCCCACCCGCACCCGCATCCACGATCGGAGCAAGAGGGAGCCCAAGCCCTCTTGCCCGGCCGACTCCCCGACGTCCGATACATCCCCCCCCCCCCCGGCAGGACCACTCGCACCCCCACCCCGAAGGACCGCCGACTTCCCGACAATATCGGGCCAGAAGGGAGCCCAAACCCTCCTGGCCACGGCGACCCCCTAACCCCACCCCGCACTACATTACGGGCAGGAGGGATCCCAGGCCCTCCTGCCCTCGACGCAAACCCCCCTCCCCCCCAACGGCCGCCCCCCCCCCCAAGAACCTCCGACCGCCCCCCCCAGCCGACCCGCGACCCCCCTGGCCGACCCCCACGACCTCCCCACCCCCCTTCCCCGTACCTTTGGAAGTTGGCCGGACAGACGGGAGCCAAACCCGCCTGTCCGGCAGGCAGCCAACGAAGGAATGAGGCCGGATTGGCCCATCTGTCCTAAAGCTCCGCCTACTGGTGGGGCCTAAGGCGCGTGGGCCAATCAGAATAGGCCCTGGAGCCTTAGGTCCCACCTGGGGGCGCGGCCTGAGGCACATGGGCCCAACCCGACCATGTGCCTCAGGCCGCGCCCCCAGGTGGGACCTAAGGCTCCAGGGCCTATTCTGATTGGCCCACGCGCCTTAGGCCCCACCAGTAGGCGGAGCTTTAGGACGGATGGGCCAATCCGGCCTCATTCCTTCGTTGGCTGCCTGCCGGACAGGCGGGTTTGGCTCCCGTCTGTCCGGCCAACTACCAAAGGTACGGGGAAGGGGAGTGGGGGGGTCGTGGGGGTCGCCAGGGGGGTCGCGGGTCGGCTGGGGGAGCGGTCGGAGGTTCTTGGGGGGGGCGGTCGTTGGGGGGGAGGGGGGTTTGCGTTGAGGGCAGGAGGGCCTGGGATCCCTCCTGCCCGTAATGTAGTGCGGGGTGGGGTTAGGGGGTCGCCGTGGCCAGGAGGGTTTGGGCTCCCTTCTGGCCCAACTACCAAAGGTACGGGGAAGGGGGGTGGGGGGGTCGGGGGGGTCGCCAGGGGGGGTCGCGGGTCGGCTGGGGGGGCGGTCGGAGGTTCTGGGGGGGGGCGGTCGTTGGGGGGAGGGGGGTTTGCGTCGAGGGCAGGAGGGCCTGGGATCCCTCCTGCCCGTAATGTAGTGCGGGGTGGGGTTAGGGGGTCGCCGTGGCCAGGAGGATTTGGGCTCCCTCCTGGCCCGATATTGTTGGGGAGTCGGCGGTCCTTCGGGGGGAGGGATGTATCGGACGTCGGGGGGGGGCATCAGGCTTTCAGGATGGGGACAGACCTTCAAGGGGGGACAGTGCACGGAAGTCAGGGGGGGGTGAACGGAGAGTCGGGACAGCGCACGGAGAGGCGGGGCAGTGCACGGAAGTCAGGGGGGGTGAACGGAGAGTCGGGACAGCGCACGGAGAGGCGGGGCAGTGCGCGGAAGTCAGGGGGGGTGAACGGAGAGTCGGGACAGCGCACGGAAATTCAGGGCAGTGCACGGAAGTCAGGGGGGGGTGAACGGAGAGTCGGGACAGCGCACGGAAAGTTGGGGCAGTGCACGGAAGTCAGGGGGGGTGAACGGAGAGTCGGGACAGCGCACGGAAAGTCGGGGCAGTGCACGGAAGTCAGGGGGGGTGAACGGAGAGTCGGGCAGCATGCGCGGTATAATCGTGAGCGCGTTATACCAAAGTTTTTGTGCTTATCATCGTGATTTCTGCGCGCTATACACGTGTGCGCGTTTTATACGGGTGCGTGTTATTTGCGTGAAAATACGGTAATAGTGTTAGTACACATTGTTAGCCCAAGTGCCCTCAGTATTGTGCAAAGTAATTCCTATGATTCTATAAATCCAAGTAAGGTATAAATGACTCAAACAGGGATCTCTTAATTTGTAGCTGAAGCCTAACTACTACACAACCCCAGATATTTTGAAACTGAAAGATCCTTTCTTCAATAACATAACCATTTAGGAATGAGACTGAAGACTAATGTTAAGTGATCATTAAAAGTTCACATCAAACAATGAAACTATAAAGATTATTTCCATGATATAAGTGACCAAGAACATGATTCAGTAAGCTTTGTTTTCCATGGACCCAAAAGAAAAGGCTTTAGTGGAGTAAGAACCAGGTGTAGCTAGTTCTACTAGCAAGCTTACATATAGGAAGTATTTCAAAAAAGGATTCTTGTTCAAACACTAGTACCCGATTCTTCAAATTATTTTTGTTTCCTTCTCTATTTGCTTCCATTCTAATGATATTAATTTTGCATTTTTCGTATCTTAATATATTTACAATCTTATTAGATTGTAAATACAGATTATACAGAAAATGTTCTTATTGTATTGCAGTCTAGCAAGAGATGGAATATGTCTAACAACATTACATCTTCTGATATGGCTAATTAAAGCCTTATAATGAAACAATATTTTAGTCCTAGATACAATGGAAAAGTCTCAAGAATTTAGTCATGTTTCAGATCCTGGATTCTAGCAAGAAGGTGAATATATTAGATTAGAGAATGTTAGCTCATTTTCAAAACATTTGTCATTAATCTCATTAAACGTAGGGCTTCATAATCCCATCACCATTCAAACTTTTTCTTGAATAAGCGGCCATTTTGATGTTCAAAGAATAGATAGCAGGAAATACGTCAAATTTCCGGAAGTCAAAGCTTATAGTGGCGGCGCGGCAAAACGCGGGTTTTTCAAAAGAAAGTCAGTAGTGTGAGAATTCAGCCATTCCTTTTAGCAAATGACACATACTAATCGCATAGATAGGGAAAATATTATTTTTAATCGCAGCTTTTTTAAAATTCATGCATTATTTTAACATTAAAAGCTAAGGGCGCTTTTTCTACTTAGGTGTCAAAATTTGAGGAGCACAAGAGAGATCTTAAAAAAAAAAAAAAAAAAAAAATCACTTAGTGCCGGTTCTTTCTTTCTACCTTCGGCTGTCACTTTGCCCCTGGACACTAGAGGGCGGCCATCTTGGGCTTTCCCTCGGGTAAACGGGGGAGCCGGGAAATGACGTCATTAACCCCGGAAGCGGAGGGCGCAGCGGAGCTTCAGAAAGCAAGATGGCGGCGAAATCTGATGGTCTGGGGGTTGGTACCGGTTTCGCCCAGCTGCACAACTTGGACGAGACGGCCGGGAATGAGGAAGGGGAGCCGGAGGAGAGCAGCTCCATCCACATCTGCCACTGCTGCAACACCTCGTCGTGCTACTGGGGCTGCCGGAGCGCCTGCCTGCGCGCGCTCCTGGGCAAGAAGAACGCGAAGAGCCCGCGCTCGGCCGGCGAGGAGCAGCCGCCGCCACCGCCGCAGGCACAGCGGCCGTGGCTCGACTGCCTCTGGATCGTCCTCACCCTCCTCGTCTTCTTCTGGGACGTGGGCACCGACCTGTGGCTGGCGGTCGACTACTACTCCAAGCGGGACTACCTGTGGTTCGGGCTCACGCTCTCCTTCGTCTTGGTGCCCTCTGTGCTGGTGCAGATCCTCAGTTTCAGGTGGTTTGTGCAGGACTACACCGGGGGCGGACTGGGGGCGGTGGAGGGGCTCAGCAGTAGGGGACCCCCCATGATGGGCGCCACCGTCGCCGCCAGTCCCGCAGCCATCCGCTTCTGTAGGATCTCGGTCTGGATCTGGCAGTCTGTCATCCACGTCCTGCAGATGGGCCAAGTATGGAGGTAAGTGAAGGGGGGGGGGGGAGAGGAGGTGGTGCAGGCTTTCGGCCATGCAGCATGTCATTCCTTGTGTAGGGTAAATTCGGATGCGAAAATGGTCGTTATAGGAGGGGAGGGTGACTTACTGGCCTGCGGTACAATGTCAAAGGTAGTGACAGAGTGGTTAGGGTTTGGCTTATTGTAGTGTAGGAGGTCTGGGTCTCCTTATGTCTAGGCTTTGGGAGCTGTTCACAGGAGCTGGTGCTGATCTGCAGAGCTCCGTCTCTGCTCACTGCTGACCACCGGTGCGACTTGTGAACGGGGCTGTTTATAAAACCAGCTGGATTGGGCATCCATAAAAGCCCACTTAGCCCACTTTGTTTACAGAAGGGCGAACAATTTCATGGTTTAATCTTTGCTTACGACTGCAGGAAAAGGGGTTAAATTGGTCCGTGGTTTGATTGTGCAACGGGTGACCCTTCTCTGCAGAGGCTTTCAGCGCTGCACTCTTGTTGATGACAGGTGACTGAAACGCGATGCCTGCTGAGAAATCACAGTTGCTGAAATGTAAGAAGGGGGGGGGGGGATTTTAATCGAGCATCTGGAGGCTCATCTTTCTCGAAATCCAGATGCTTTCTTAATTTTTGGTTGAGGGTCGATGCCAGTCGGCTACTGAAGCAGTGATAGCTAGGAGTATTTTGAGATTTGGCTTCGTAGTTCTTCTGATGAATGCTAAATTGGTTCGTGGTTGTGTACGTGATGCATTCTCCGCCGCGGCGATCACTTCTTGTCTCTGGGTTAATTGTAATTTGCAAAGGCAAAAAGCTTTCTGGGCTGTGACCTGAAATCAGACGGTGAGGCAGTGAGGGTTACCCTGGAGCAGCCTGCGTGTCCGCAGCTAACCCCGGCTTTCTGTCACAGGAAGAAGTTATGAGAAAGGAGAGCGTAGTGGAATCCATGTTTAGGATCTGTGACTATCTGTTCGACGTGTGGTGCTTGATTAAGAAAGGAAAATCTTCTAAAGTTTGTGTAAGAAGTGTTAAAAAAAAAAAAAAAAAAAGCGTGAATGAAGAAGAAGAAAAAAAAAAAAAGAGGCATGAATGTATGCAGCTCTGCAGATGTTGCTCTGCAGCAGCCAAGACGTGTAGTAGATAAGACGTAGGAAGACCTTGGGTAGCTGTAATTTTGGAAATGTACACCTGTATGTCTGGTTATAATTCCTAAGGTTTTTGTTTGAAATATTCTCTAGAAAACACTGATAGGTTAAATTGGGGGTGCTCAGACCTTGCAAGCTTCCTTTAAAGACACATTGCATATTGAACGTTGAGATGTTTTCTGTCGCTGCATTAATGTTTGTTGATTTTATGCTAGCAGAAAATGGAAAAAAAAAATAATTCACTGTCTAGAGAGAGAGAGTATGCAGCAAATATTTAATTTGTGGATAGCATTTACAGATGTTTCTTGTAATCTTTGCAGCTAATAAACTCATTGTTCTGGGAAAATGAATTTAAAACAGGCATTAAGAAAACAATGGTCAATTAGTGGCTAAAAATCAACATGTCAATCTGAATGTAAGGTTTCTTTTCTGGAAAAGATGCTCTTGACAGACACTAGTTGTGTTTATTTTAGTCCTTGTTGCAACTGCTTGTGTTAAGATTTATTTTATAAAGATGTTTTCTATTTATCTGTAGGAAAATATATTTAGAGAACAGAATGAGGGCTTTGCTGCATAGGTTCTGCTTTATGTGTCTATTATGAGTTGTGGTCCAACATTGTAAGCCTGCAGACTTACAGTGGCAGGAAGATTGCAGCGTTTTGTCTTTGCTAGAAATAGACACAGAGTAGACAAGTGTTTCATGCTTGTCCAGCTCTGTGATTTCCATTAAAATTATTCATCTGGCTAAATTTAGGAAAACCTATGGTTCCTTAAATAGGCTCCCTCTGCCTTCTTTTTAGTTGGGGACTAGTCTACCAATGAACTTGCCCAACTGCTTTCTCTCTAGTGCTGCATGTACCTAATATAAGTGAGTCACTATTGCATCTCTTGCCAAAGCTCTTGTCTTGGATTGTGACTAGATTGTTATGGTGCTGTTAAAAGGGAAAAAAGTTCCTGGACAATCATGTTGTTGGATCATAAATAATATTGTAAACAAGGTTACCAAGTTTATTTACATTTTAATATACTGACCATCAACATGTATCTGGCCGGTTTACAAAGCTAAAAACGTTAGAATAAATTTAAGAATGGGGTAAAATAAAAGGTTGGATATAAAACAGACGAAAACAATGCCGTACACGATTTTGAGGGAGAGAGTTTATAATTACATCTTTGAATAAAATAAAAATGAATGATGGGAAAAGGGGGGAGGGATAAACACCAGGGGGGGGGGGTCGCTTCTTAAAAGTGGTTCTTTTTGTATCAAATAAATAGAGTAAAATGAAGTTACATATTACCGTATCACTCAATGCTCAAATCATTTGAATTTTACCTATGTTACATCTGAGTAAATTCTCTTATAAACTGAGTTGAACATCTATTGTGAATGTTGGTAGAATATGAGAAGCTTCTGGTGCCATTTCCCATGACATTAAACATTTTATATTGTATATGTGGCATGCAATCTTTAAAGTGGATGTAAATGTTTGATTTGTTTATAGTTTACTCTGAATATTGATAATTTCACACTTCTGGAGAGAAAGTAGCAGGAGGAACAAAATAAAGGTAGAAACACACTGATCTCAATGGAAAACCAATACATTTGATTGTTATACCTGAGAGCCATCTGTGCCCAATGTCTTAAAATAAGTGGGAAAGCCCTTGTTCCTGCCCAGAACAGCATTAAGTAGATTAGGATATGTGTTTTCCTGGATTCATATCCTTAGACAGTAGGATTATCTCTGTCTAATCACTTCAGAGAAGAAAAGATTTGCATTCAGTTTCCATCTGCAGTATTAGTTTGTAAAAAGTGGATTTTAAGCCTGTAAGAGCTAGACTCACCAAAAAGTACTCTCACGTTGCCATTTGATAGCACAATTCAGGTTATTTCACACACTGGGTCCTAATAAATGCACATGAACAGCATTAGCACACTTTAGTAAATCTAGTCCTAAGTAGACAATGCATCCAGCACTTTCCTTTTTCAAAATGACCATTACCAGTGGCTCCCCTCTTTTGCCATCACTGTTCAATATATGCATGAATGCCTTGGGCAGGCGCTTCTCCTCAATGCAAGTCCATAGTTTTTCTTATGCAGATGATCTATTTCTGTGTGGTCATCGACTCCTTCATGGATACATTGCAACACATATCTATTCTGATTGAGGATCTAACTGCCTCTTTTACACAGCCATGCAGCAACAGCCCCGAAGCCCTTTAAATCTCTAAGGGCTTCGGGGCCATTAGTGCAGCACAGCTGCTAGCGCGGCTTTGTAAAAGAGGCCATAAGTACATGGTCACAGAAGAACTTACTTAAACAAGCAGAAGACAAAGGTGCTATGGTTTGGCGATCACAACTCAGTACCTCACTTAGAGTTAACCCTATCCTCAGGTGAGAAGTTCATGATTAATAAAATGTCAAAAGTATTAGGAGTAATTCTAGATCCAATCTCACAATGGGCGAGCAGATTATCTCACTGTTCAAAAGATTTTTCTTCAGATTGAGGCAGTTGGGGATGATAAGATCAGTCCTGAGTCCAACTAGTTTTTGGACAGTGACTCGAGCAGTTCTACTTCCATATCTAGATTATTGCAACATCACAAAGAAAGGACTTCAGAGGTTACAGTTACTCCAGAACATAGCGACTAGACTGATTTTCCGTAGGGCCCAATTTGAGAGAGCCAGTGCGCTGCTGATAGAACTATACTGGCTGCCAGTCAAGTATAGAATTCAATTTAAAATTGCATGTATGGTTCACAGGGCTATATATGGAGAATGAATCAGTGCTATAAATTACCTCTTCCCTCTCCACGTTAAGTTCGGAGGAAATCACTCTTCGAATCCACCTTCAAGTTTCAAGGCCCCAAAATTTGGAACTGCCTCCCGACCTGCTTATGTCAGACCTCCTATCTTCAATTTAGGAATGCATCTGTTTTCATTACAGTCTTGCTAAGATTCATAATGTCTATGTTGCTAACCTTATTAATCTTATGTGTAGTTGCGGTGATTCCCAGTTGACATTTGCGGGATATAAGAAACTATAGTATGGTATGGCATTTTTTACAGTGCAGCGCTTTAGACCAGAGAGTTTCATACTTGGGTTGTTTGAGATTTTGTTGTATTCATCCATTGGATTTTTTGATTCTCTACATACTGAATAATCTGGACCCCTGAGGAAGAAGTGTTTTTCGAAACACGGACCGTGTTGGGTCCAGTATGCGTGAGAAGAATAATCTACTTATGGAAACAATTAATTTATCTGTCATTTTTATATGTTTTTATGACTTTTATTTAATAAATTCCTGCATCTTGTACATCTCTCTGCAGTTCTTTTATGCATTTTCACTGTAGTTCCAGCACTAGTGACTGTGACCTTGTATAGCCCTCTTTAATTCTTTGATTTCTAGTTCACTATGGTATAGTCTGCTCTTAGCCCATGAATTTCCCCTTTCCCCTTCATTCTGTCTTCTCTGGCCACCTCACTCTCTCTTTCTATACCTTCCCTAGCACCTACTTACATTTTTATTTATTTATAACATATATATCCCGTATATCAGAAAATTTATGTGGGTTAAAAAAAATACATACATCTCTTCAATCCTATTTGGGTCTGCTTTTTCCTCTCTGGGTCCTGATGCCTTATCTTCTGGAAACATCTATGCAACCTAGGGGAGCAGGCAAATTGATTTTTTTTTTTGACAACTAGAACTCTATGCACACCTTCTTTATCCTGATTTAACTTTCTGGCCACCTTGTCAAAGGTGTTGATTATAATTGTTGAAGATGACATCCATCTGGTTCCTTGAGTACTGGTCAATTATGAACCTCTTTTTTTTCTGAATGTTTGCTTCTTTCTTATTATAAGAATTGTAGTTCCTTTCTTATCTCTATTTTCCATGTATTTTTTTAGATTGTTCAACGCTTTGCTTTCTTACTTACAGTTAAAGGTGGTATAGAAAGTCCTAATTAAATAAAGTAAATAAAAAAATAATCTTGTCTTGGGTGTTGGAGTGATTCTCAAATTTGCCCTAGGAGGACCAGTTTTGAGGATCTCTCTACTGAATATGCATGAGACAGATTTACATGCCTGTCACATCCATTATATGCAAATCTGTCTCATGTATATTCAGTAGAGAGATCCTGAAAATCTGACTGACTAGTGGTCTCCCAGAGCGGGGTTGTAAACTATTAGATTCAGGATACTGTACAATCTTTTTTGAAAGAGTAATTTTCATTAAATTTCCCATCACTGAGATAAGGTTAACGGCTTGTTTACTCTCCCTCCCAGTTTTTGCTAAGGTGGACTAGCAAAATAGTGCCATATGGAGAGAACATATATCATGGATTAACTCCTCTGCTTTCTTTTCTTTAATTGAACAAAACATAAATGCATTCTTCTTTTCACATATATGTTGGGCTAATGGACAGTTTGTTATATCTGCTTCTTTAGCACAGGGATCTACATCTGTTATTTTTGGAGCAGTCATGATCTGATGACCTTGAAAAAACATTTATGAGATTAGGATTCCCCCCCCCATCCAGAGAAGAGTATCAAGAATTAAAGATATGAGTAAGAAATAGGAAAGAGTAGACTAAGCAGTTTATAAGTTTCACTATGTGAGAAGTATATCCTGTGTAGATGTTGGAAATGTTTTCAAAGTTGTAAATGTGCCTTTTACGGAAAGACAAGCATATGTGACAAAATTGAACTTATACTTTTTCTTTGTTTATTCCCTGAACTATTAGATTATTACATATATACTGAATTCTGATTACATATGCAATCAGAATCTGTTTTCTGTCCTTGCTTTACTGCTTTATTACTGATAGAAGCAGAGTGGAAGCTTAGTGCCACTGATCCAAACTGCAACCAAGTGAGAACTCAAAGCTACTCATCGTAGAAAGAACTTGAAGCAGAAGATCTGCACTACGTAATCATCAGAGCAAAAGCTGGAAATGAAATATGAACCATCTATGATTGTGCATGTCAATTATTTTGTTGTGGGAAGAACTTAAATACCCAGTTGTTTTCCTCAAATTAGACCCTGACACAAGCACAAGTTGAAACACGGGCCGTGTTGGATCTTCCAATAAAGATTCTTCCCAGTGCATGTGATGCCATGTGGTTGTTATATCTGAGGCCCTCTACACCTTTTTGGCTGCTCATTGCTTTAAAGCTTAACAATAGTTGGACATTGGACTGCTGACCTGTTGATTTGTGTAATAAGTGTCAGAGACTCCTCAATATAAGGACATGTGATGGGGTGGGATGAGCTAGTCAAGTGTCATTCTGCTGATGTTAAGTTGATGCTGGACTGCTCCACAAAAGCTTTTGCCATTGAACTAACAGTATCTGTGAGTGTGGTGTTCTTTCTCTTGACTTCTCCCAAAGATGGGAAGAAAAGGCTGAGCAGGTAATCTGCCCAAGCAGGTAGTCTGAACAAACAACTCAACTACAGGTGCCGTGGGCAAGAGCATGGTTGGAGTGGCTAGGTCCAGGTCAGGGTCAAGCAAGGCATGAACAGAAGCCAAATGTTGAATAGGAACCAACTGTGGAGCAGGAATTGAGCATGAAACAGGATTCAGGGATAGAACATGAACTGAACTGGAGTAAGTAGAAAAGAATATGCACTGTAACAGTGCAAGAAGCTTGGATGGCAGTAAATGCAGGAAAAACCCACTGAAAACTATTGAGCCAGCAACGGTGTATCTGGCTAGGCTTCCTTATCTACTGCCATTAATAAGACACCTCTTGTTGGTCTGATCAGCCCCTTCAAAGGTGAGCTGCTCCTTTTGCTCATTGTTCCATTTCCTGGAACTCAGGTTGCAGTTAAGCATCTCCTGTTCCTGGCTTGCAGAACTGGAGGTTCAGTTCCTAGCAAACCCTTACACCAGGAAGTTTGAAAAATTTCAAAGAGACTGTGATAGCATTAATAAGTGTATGGATCCTCCATAGTTCTAGCAAAGTCACACTATAATTTGAACAAAATTATTTTTTATTGAGTTGTGCATCAAGCATACACTTGGACTTGTTCCTGGTAATTCAGTAGTAAGCCTAATCTTCTTATAGCTCAGTTCCAGTACAGAGGGTGTAGTTCCTGCCAGGCTATAGTTAGTCACCAGGTACAATAAGTATCAGCTTAAAGATAAGTATTGAACAGACAAGAAAGGCCTTGTCTTCTGTCAAACCATAAGTTTAGCAGTTCACAATATTCAACTGACAACTTTTCTATCTTGACCACTTTTATCTGGTTCCTAGTTCATAATATTTTGGAAAGGATATTCCTTCCTGCTGTAGCTTTTTACCCCCCCTCTGGCTAAGCCATCTAGCGGTAGATCTCTCTTAATGTAGCCCTGTAAGGTAGTCTACTTAAAGGGAACTGGGTATATGCCACACACTCCATCAGAGAGAAATCTCTTCTTTGGTAATTATATTTGCCTGGAGACCTTAAGGGAATAAGATATTCAGTCTGCAAACATATTCTTCTGCTTTGCCTAAAGAAAAGAGGGCCCTTGTGCATACTAAATGCTAAGAAGCCCATTTTATACCTAAGGGCATCTTAGCATTTAATGTGTGCTAATTCTGTTGATGCGTGCTAAGCTTTAGTAAAAAGGCCCAAAGTCTCATTTTGGAAGAAAATGTGAAAAATTTACCCCCCCCCCCTTTTTATTAAGCTATGGTAGAGGTTTCTACTTTGCCCCGGAGTTCTAAATATTCCGATGCAGCTCTGTCGCCCATAGGAATTTTATGTCAGAACAGCTTCAGAGCATTTAGCACTCCAGGCTGTGGTAGAAACCTCTACTGCAGCTTAGTAAAGGGGGTGGGGTAGAAAATGTTACCAGAAGAAAAAAAAAAAATATATATATATTTTTTTACATTTTCTAAAGAGTAAAAATGCTACAGAAGGAATTATTCAATAAATATTTGGCAGATGTTTTGAAAATTCCTAATAAATCTCTTCTTGCAATCCAACAATTTTGTTTACTGAGGAACAAAAAATTAAAAAAGGACTCCTGTGGATGAATTGCCATCTTCAGGGCTTGATAAAACTTTAGTCTGTCCTAGTATGGCAATTTTTATGTCTTTTAAACCAGTGTTTCTCAACTTCTTCAAACCAAGTACCCCCTAATCCTAACGAATACCTACTGAGTACCCCTGTCCAAGCTCCACCCCTGACCCCACCCCCATAATAATAGTACTAATTGTAACGCAATTTCTTCCATATACACACAATATGATCTTATTAATACATAATGGTAACCACAAAATTAACAAAACACTGTATGCAGAGAAAATATTAATTATCAGGGTTTTTTTCCCAAAGAAGTTATGGCAGATGACTTTAAAATATACAATCAGTAACAACTATAGAAAAATGGACAAATATTGAGCAAAATATAGACAGCAGATATAAATTCACAAAACTGACACATTTTGATCACTAAATTGAAAATAAAATTATTTTTCCTACCTTTGTTGTCTGGTGATTTCACGAGTCTCTAGTTGCATTTCCTTCTGACTGTGCATCCAATGTTTTTTTCTTTCTGCCTCCTGCATGCTTCCTCTCCTCTGGACCCCATTCCCTTCCCCAACCAACATCTCGGTCCCTCCATGAGTCCAACTTTTGTTCCTCTCTCCTCTCTCTCACTGTTCATCTGTCTTGAGAGATCCAGGCATCTCTCCCACTCTCTCTGCTGCCACAGCCAACATTTTTCTCTCTCTTATCTGCCTCCCAGCCCCATGCCCATTTCTCCTTCTATCACCCCTCTCTAGCACAATGCCACATTTCTTCCTCCATCACTATGTCCAACATTCCTCCCCTTGCATCCCCTTCAATCTGCCCTCTCCACCACTATATCCAACATTTTTCCCTCTCATCCTTGTATTCCCCATGCATCTCTACCTCATCTTCTCTCTCTATGCCCAATTTTCCTTTCCCCATGTGCACCATCTCTCACTCACACACTCATGCCCATCAATTCTCCCTTTCTATTCCCTTCCTTCTGTGTCTGTATTTCTTTTATTTATACCCCGCCTTTCTGAAGGCGGGTCACAGTAAAGTACATACACAAACAGAATCGTATACAATACAACATTTTTTTTTTTTTTTGAAAATCGTCTAACTGTATGTCCAGACGTCTGATTGTCCAGACCGCTAAGTCATCCATCTTTATACTCCATTTTCGACCAACAATCCGCCCAACTCAAAAACGCATAGAAAAAGACCTTTTGGACGTTGGCGTGGCCAACAAAGCAATGGACTGGACACCTAAACATTGCACCAGAGTAGTGGAGTACCTTACAGGGCACTGCTGTGAACTTCACAAAAAGGGTGCCACATACACATCTCACTACAACCTTATAGGTCATGGTGAGTCCCCCAAAACACCAACCAGAACCGACTGGGCCCACCTTCTACTACCCCAATACCCTTATGGCTGCATGTGCCACTTATATGGCAGTACAAAAGAGTTTAGGAGTTTTTTTGGGGGGTGCACATGTTTCAGAAAGACCATTTAAACCACCTCTGTGCAGCTCTACTAGGTTTTCCTATGCTAGGCTGCCAGGTGCTGATGTTCTAGAGGCAGATAGGTAAAATTGTTATTATGATTTTTTATGGGGTGGGGGTGGGGGGGCAGTGATCACTGACATCAATATAACATGATAATAATAATAACAATGTGCACTAAATGCAAAGGCTGTGTAAAAATTACAGTGGTATTTCCAGTTCCTACCTCACATGAAGTTCATTCATAGTGCAGATGCACTTAAGCCCAGATTCTATAAATGATGCCTATCTAAGCACCTAACTTAATTATTTAAAAGACTAAATCAGCATCGATAATGGAAAATTAGCATCTTGTAATTAATGTGAATTGCACTGTATTGGATGGTAGGTGCTGAACTTGGGCCCCCTTTTATCAAGCTGTGTTAGTGTTTTTTTAAAAATTGCCGGCCACTATAGTAAAAGCTGCAACGCTCATAGGAATTCTATGAGTATTGGAGCTTTTACCACAGCAGCCGGCGATGAAAAGACCCTAACACAGCTTGATAAAAGGGGGGCCTTGGTGTTCCAAGCCTCCGTCAGGTGCTCCAGCTGCCTCTCTCACTGCATTTGGAGCCTTAGTCTCGAGTCACCAGAGGTTTTGACCATGTTCCCTTAGGAATCCCACAACTCTCATTTCCGTGACGCTCTCCAGTTAGTACTGGATTTCTAGTATACTGGCTATTTTTTTTTTTTGCATGTGATAGTTGTTAGTGCCAGTAAGGTTTTCAGGATATCTGCAATGAATATATATGCTTCACCTTCCTAAAATATGCTTCACCTTCCTAAAATATGCATTTACTATTCCGATAACCTGAAGCACAGTTATAGTAGCCACTGTTATACACTAAACATAGGTATTAAATTGCAGTCCTGGAGATCTGCAAACCAGTCAGCTTTTCAGAATATCCATAATGATTGTGAAGTGACATATTTACGTGCAGTTGTATTTAATGAGCATTTAGTAGGGATATCTTGAAAACCTGATTGATTAGTCCGTGCATGTCAATCTGTGATCTTGGAGGGCTGCAATTGCATTTTATTGAGGCATGAGCCAGATTCAAGAGAACTGATAAATTTGTTTTTGGAGGTCCTGAAACAAAATACTTCTCATAACAAAAATAATACATAGAAAAAATGTGCAATTGAGCAATTGATGTTGATAGATTATGTTGGGGACAGTTTTCAAAGTGTCCACATTGGAGCAAAGACTTTCCACCAGATTGTAAATTTCAAATTGAAAGAGACCCATGAGCTTTTGCATCTGTTTGTTTATGCTTTTTTACATGAAAAATACAGGTAGGTTTGAACATGTAATTTACATATAGTGTTTTTTTCCCTCCCTACTTAAATAGCCCCAGTTCTACCAGGAATGTCTCCTTAAATGCAGTTGAAAAGAATACATGATAAAGATCACCTAGGCCAGGGGTAGGGAACTCTGGTCCTCGAGAGCCTTATTCCAGTCGGCTTTTCAGGATTTCTCCAATGAATATGCATGAGATCTATTTGCATGCGCTGCTTTCAATGCATATTCATTGGGGAAATCCTGAAAACCCAACTGGAATACGGCTCTCGAGGACCGGAGTTCCCTACCCCTGACCTAGGCCCTCTTCTATTAAACTGCGCTAGCAGTTTTTAGTGCAGAGAGCCACGCTGAATGGCCCGCATTGCTCCCGACACTCATAGGAACTCTATGAGCGTCGGGAACAGCGCGGGCCATTCAGCTTGGCTCCCCGCACTAGAAAACTGCTAGCGCAGTTTAATACAAGAGGCCCCTAGTGTATTGTTAGGTGCATTGAGGGAAGGCAGACTGCATTTAGCCATTGTAGGAGGAACATTATCAGTTTGGGCTACCATTAAGATAGGATATTTGATAACTGCCCCCCTTATAGGGTAAAAGGGGGGATGGGACTTGATATACTGCATTTTCTCTGTGGTTTACACAATTAAAGCAGTTTACATGACACAATGAAGTGTTCAGTGACTTGCCCAGAGTCATAAGGAGCTGCAGTGGGAATCAAACTCGCAACCTCAGGGTGGTGAGGCAGCTGCTCTAACCACTAGGCCACTCCTCCACTCCATGTGGTTGTCTTTGTTCCCCAGTATAAATGGCTTTGAAAGTTGTCCAAGATGAGGTCATTTGTGTCACTTTGACAAGCATCCTCTTTCAGGGATTAGGGGACTTGAAGAGGATCAACTTAAAGTATTTCTAAATTACTGTTGTGTAATTTCTAGTGGAGAATGGATTTTTACTACTGATGTGATCTTATCAAATACTCAAATGGGATTTCAATTAATAAACTCCATTCTTCTGCAAGCTGTTATGCTGCTTTTCCCTTTCAATGCTAGCTTGAATGTAACTATGTTGGATAAGGTTTCACATTGTATGGACCAGTTGGATGCTAATCTGCATGATGAAGTCTCTGATTTAATATAGGATACCACACAAGCATAGACCAGATAAGTACCAGCTTTTCATGTCATGAATGCCTCTTCTTACTTACATTTATGTATTGATATTTCACATGATCTCAAAAATTCTCAGTAAATTACAATTCAAATCGTACATAATTCTAAAAATAAAATATAAACATGCAACTATAAATTAGGGAGAAAGGGAGGCAATAATTCTTATTATAATCATAAATAAAACAATATAGGAGGGACTTTTACACTAAATTGATTGGGTTAGACCATTCAAATTAAAATTTTTTGATATATTAAAACGGTTGACAAAATGTCCTCCTGCTGTCATTTCAGATGTAAAACAGCAAGGGATCTTGCAGTATATTTCTCTGGTAAAATAGATACTATTTGTAATGCTTTTGAAAAAGATTCAGGGCATAAACTGTACTCTGGAAGGCAACCCCCTGACATTAATTCTATAGATTGTATACTAGCTGATAGGGCAAAAAGCCAACCGATTCCTATTTCAATGATATTTCTCTAATGGCTTCTTTTACAAAGCCGCACGGCAACAGCCCCGAAGCCCTTTAAATCTCTATGGGCTTCGGGGCCATTAGCGCAGCGCAGCTGCTAGCGAGGCTTTGTAAAAGAGGCCGTAAATGTGATTAACTAACTGGTTGACACTTTTAGTAAACTCCATTTTAATTCTTAATTGGCTTTCTCTTTTATTTGGAGAAATTATTCTACTTCAATTCTGGAAGGCACAAATCTGGATCTACCACAAACATCCAATTTTAGACCAATCATGGCCATACCTTTTATAACTAAAACAATTGAATTTTTGGTAGCTTCACAACTGAGTAAGTTTATTACCGATTCAGATATTCTACTGTCTTCTCAATATGGTTTCCAAAATTTTCATAGTATTGAAACTCTACTGATTTGAATTAGTATCATGTGTACAGCAAGGGAGGTCAAATGCTGCTGTTATAATTGGTATTTCAGTGGCATTTGACACTGTTAACCATGATTTTTTATTGAACAGATTATTGGAGATAGGAATTTCTGGCAATGTTTTACGATGATTTGAAGAGTTTTTACGGTATAAGCATTATAAAGTATTGAAAGATGAAATTTGTTGGGTATCCCCATGTGGTGTACCACTGCGTTCCCCTATTTCTCCTATATTGTACAATCTTTTTATAAGTACATTGAATACGATTTCAGTACATTGTGATGAATGGATTTTCTCATATGCCAATGATCTATTTCTGTTAATATCGATTGCTTCAAATATGAATTTATTTTTAGACTTTTGAAAATGGTTGAACAGGTTAAACAGTGGTCTGTGTCCTATTGTTATGGTTTTGTTTATAGATTAAGGGCTCCTTTTACGAAGGTGCTCTAGGGTTTTTAGCGCACGCACAAAATTATCACACGCTATAGCTTACGGTAGCCGAAAATCTACCGCCTCCTAAAAAGGAGGTGGTAGTGGCTAGCACGCTCGGGAATTTAACGCGTGCTATAGCGTGTGATAAGGCCCTAGCGCACCTTTGTAAAAGGAGCTCTAAGTGTGTCCCAGCTTCTATTCACTTCTTTGATGGTTTGAATTTTAAGATCAATAATACCTCTAAATTAATGGGAGTTTATCTAGATTCCTCTTTTGAGTTTTGAAACACAAGTCAACTTTATGGTTCAAAAATCATTTTTAAAATGTAGGCAGCTGCATTTGGTTTGAGCTTAATTTTTTCAACAACATTTTAAGAGTCCTAGTCCAATCTACTATTCTATCTGGATTGGACTATTGTAACTCTTTATATTCTGGAATTTCAGGAAAATTAATGAAAAAACCCCCACAACTTTTTCTGGTCCAGAAAATGGCAGCAAGACTAATGTACTGGCATTCTAGGTTTGACCATTGTACTCCGTTGCTGTTAGATTTACATTGGCTTCCTGTAGAATTACCAATTAAGTTTCAATTGTGCTGCTTAGTGTACCTGATGATCTAATTAAGCTTTAGATAGACAGGTAGGAAATTGCAATTGTGAAAGGCTTTTGTTATCTTCTTTTATAGGTATTAAGGAGGAAATTCTAGAAACAGCGCCTAAACTTAGGCACTGATAGGTGCCCTACCAGTGGCTAAGTTAATTAACAAAGGCCATTTAAAACAGCAAAAAAAGTGCAATAGTAAAGCACCTACCGGCGAATCATGCCTTTAGGCCACCTAATTCAACTATGGGCATGGCTAACACTGGAAGTGGTATTAGGCGGCCTAAATCGCCTACGTAAGTGCGATTCATGACAAAGACAGGCACTGGAATTGTAGGCCTGGAAAACCCTGACCTACGTTTCCAGCACCCATCTTTTGCGGAGGTGCAGTTCTCCATTGGGTGCCTTTGCATGATTGACAAACGATTAGTGGTCGCTTTTTAGGTAGTTGCCGGTATCGGCACCCTATAGAAAATCCAGGCCTAAGTATAAAAAGCATGTATCAAGGATCTTATAGTAGCTGTGCAACTAAAATTTGGAATGCATTACCTTTAGACATATGTCAAAGTCCATCTTATGAAGTATTCTGAAATAGAGTTAAAACATGGCGCTCTGATATGAAATTAGAATGGTTCCTTTTTAGCAGTGTGTCTCAAACTGTGTGCCTCCTGAAATTCCAAGTGTGCTGCGGCACACTGAGGAGGAAGAGAGGCGCCTGCCAGCTGACTTCCCTACGCGGTACAGTGCCAGCGCTGCCCAATTCGCCAAATGCCTGCATGTTTCCCCCTTCTCTCTAGCGCCCTCCGGCTTCCCCCCTGGCTTCCCAGTCTCACCTTTAAAGCTAATTTCAGCAGCCTGCAGAGGATCGCCGATAGGTAAAATGATTTTATTTTCAATTTAGTGATTGAAATGTTTCAGTTTTGAGAATTTATATCTGCCATGTATATTGTGTGTATATGAAAAATGAATGGAAAAAATTGCATTACAATTAGTAAATGGGATGGGATCTGGGGCAGGTCTGTGGTTGGGGTACTCAATTGATATTTGTTAGACTTAGGGGGTACTTAGCTTGAAGTAGTTGAGAAACACTGCTGTAGGCAATCAGCTGGCGCCAGTGCTTCTCCTCTCTGGCCCTCTTCCCTGCTGGCACCCCCTACTGGCGTCTCAGGGCCCATCTGGAGGTCCTCTGCACATGTGCGGACGTCAACGTGATGATGTCAGGCATATGCATGATGTCATCACGGTGACATCTGCGCACTTCTGGATGCCTCAAGCCGTGGTCACTACCTTTAGTGTGCCCCAGCTCGAGAAAGTTTGAGAGACACTGCTTTTTAGTATATGTCGCTGATTTTTATATAGCCCACTTTGAAGCTGAATGTGTGGATATAGCGGCTAACCATTGCAAAAAGTCTTATAGCCGCTTCTTCATATCATAAATGCAATCCTAATTTATTTTTTCTCTATTCTGAAATTGGAAAAGCCGCAGAGTAATTTTGTGGATCTGTAATCTGGTGCGGTAAAACCACATTCAAAATGTTCCCACTTCTTTCATTCATTGTCATAAAAACCTCCCCTTTTCAGTTTTTTGATTCAAAGTGATATAAAACCCTAGCGTAGTATAACCAGAACAATTTTCATAATATTCCTCAATTTTTCTCTGTCGCATGAACGCTTTGGGAGAGATGAGTATGAATATAAAATTTAGTTGTCCTACTAGCCTGGCCAAATAACTGAACTATGTTTTCATTAAAACCTTTCTAGTATGAATGCTCTCCATTCTTTATAGTCTTGTTAATTTTTTTAAATGTTGGGCGAAAAAAACATGTTAGCTATGGCGCAGAGGAACCTTGAACCTCGCGAGTTGCTTGAAGTACTATAGCAGTCTTGCATGCACTGCCTCTGATGCATCATATGTACTTTAGTTCTTTGATACTATGTTCAGAGCCCCTTTGACTGAATTAAAACGAAAGAAAGAAAACAGCAATTTACATAATCAGTTGCTAATACGCCATGTGTTTTGTTTTTATTGTAGTCTCTTCAAGGACATTTGGGTAACTAGTAGTCTTCAAAAATTATAGTTAGAAAACAGTATTTATGAAGCTGAACAGCTGGCGGCTGGTGGCTTGTTTGTGTCTTCTGCAGAATATGCATAAGGTACGTGCAGTATCTGTGTACAGCTCTCTGCCTAAGAGGGCACAGGGTTACTGGCTCTCTTAGATTATTTGACCCTGAGAAATTGGTGTTATGATTTGATTGACTGCATGAGGGCCTTACCTTGGTTTTCTTTTTCAATAGTCTTTTTAATTCCTGTTATTTGCATGTAATAACTGCAACTGGTTGGTTTTTTTCTCCGAGTTCCTGTTCTGTGTAAGCAGACAGGATTGGGCGTTTCTGCCAGGAAATTGATCCCTGGGGATGAGGGTTGCCAACACGCATTCTGGTGCTTTGTGGAAAGGGAAGAAATCCTGAACATGACATCAGCTTGACCAGGAACCAAGCTCTTAAACCGTCAAATATATTTAATTAGCTTGCTTTATTAAATAAGATTGTGTAAGATTTCTTACATTTCTAAACAAATAACCCAAAAATCCATGCTCAAATCTATACAGGGCAGAATATCCTGCTGCACTTGTATTGCTTGTTAAGTTTCAAGCTGTGTGAGTTAAAATAAAGCTTTATCTTTTTAGGAGGTGAAAATCTCTGTGGAGGTGAAAATCTTTGTGGTGCTTTCACCAGATTTGCATGTTTGTGGAACTTACTTTCTCTAGCCAAGACAGACAAGACACATTGCAAAAAGAAAGAGCTTTAAATTTAAACCATGACTGAAGAGGATTAAAGTAGGTTGTTATGATGAGGTTAACAGAGGAACGTTAAGTTTATTTGAATAAAGCTGTAGGGAATGAATCTGTATTAGAAAAAATGGCAAGGTTTTAAAGAGGTTGACAGGTGAAGGGCCCAATTCAGTTTACTTATTTGCTGAATCAGTAAGAAATAAAAATTTTCCCCTAAACTAGCCTATAAGAAAAAAAAAAAAAAAGAGAAAAGGAGAGAAGACAGTTCCAGAATTTACACCCAAGAAAGTTACATCCATAAGTTCTGTCATATCTTTAATTATAAAAAGCAACAAAACCATAGCCACCAGTAACATTTCCATGCATTCCTCAACTTTATCTTTAGATTACTACTTTTTATATATAACTATTACTTTATAAAGAAACTTCCAATTTTGCTGAAATTGTAGTTAATATTTAAGTGAAGCAATCTGAAATTTGGTTTGCTGCCTGGATATTTTAAAAATCTCTGGGTTTTTAAATTCTCTTTTATTAATGGATTTTTCAGTGCTAGGGTTTATGAAATGTTTATTCCTTGAAGTTTTCATGTTGTTTTCTTTTTTCATTCTTGTTTTTTAGATGTAGCTGTTTGTTAATTCAGTTTATTTAGGTTTAACATCCACCTTAAACAGAGAAGACTCCAAGAGGATTACAAAATAATGATACAACGGTAAATCATATGAAAATTAAACCAGTGGAGAACCACGTAATGCCCTGAGTGAGCAGGACACAGGTCTATGCCGCTGTGGGGCTCCGCACCTAAGAATAGCACGAAACATAAGAACTGCCGCTGCTGGGTCAGACCAGTGGTCCATCCTGCCCAGCAGTCCACTCATGTGGTGGCCCTCAGGTCAAAGACCAGTACTCTAAATGAGTCCAGCCTCACCTGCATACGTTCCAGTTTAGCAGGAACTTGTCCAACTTTGTCTTGAAACCCTGGAGGGTGTTTTCCCCTATAACAGACTCCAGAAGAGCATTCCAGTTTTCCACCACTCTCTGGGTGAAGAAGAATTTCCCTACGTTTGTACGGAATCTATCCTCTTTCAACTTTAGAGAGTGCCCTCTCGTTCTCCCTACCTTGGAGAGGGTGAACATAGAAACATAGAAAGATGACAGCAGATAAGGGCTACAGCCCATCAAGTCTGCCCACACTATTGACCCTCCCTATTAAGTCTAATGACCCCCTTAAGTATAATTGTAAATATACTGCCACTCTACTGACCTGCTCTTTCAAGTCTGTACCCTAGTGACCCTATCCCTTGGCATGACCCTTGTAGGGATCCCACATAGGTATCCCATTTATTCTTGAAGTCTGAGATGCTGCGTGCCTCGACCACCTGCACTGGAAGCTTGTTCCAATGCTCAATCACTCTCTCCGTGAAGAAGTACTTCCTGGCGTCACCATGAAACTTCCCTTCCCTGAGTTTGAGCGGATGACCTTTTGTGGTCGAGGGTCCCTTCAGAAGAAAGATATCATCTTCCACCTCGACCCGTCCTGTGATGTACTTAAATGTCTCAATCATGTCTCCCCTCTCCCTACGCTCTTCAAGAGTGTAGAGCTGCAATTTGCTCAGTCTTTCTTCGTACGGGAGATCCTTTAGCCTCGAGACCATCCTGGTGGCCATCCGCTGAACCGATTCAATTCTGAGCACATCTTTACGGTAATGTGGCCTCCAAAATTGCACACAGTATTCCAGATGAGGTCTCACCATGGTTCTGTACAATGGCATCATGACTTCAGGCTTCCTGTTGACGAAGCTTCTCTTGATACAACCTATCATCTGCCGTGCTTTAGATGAAGCCTTCTCCACTTGAGTGGCTGCTTTCATGTCAGCACTGATGATTACTCCTAAGTCTCGTTCTGCCGTAGTCCTGGTTAAAGTTTCTCCATTCAGGGTGTAAGTTCTGTAAGGATTTCCGTTACCGAGATGCATGACCTTACATTTTTTGACGTTGAAGCCCAGCTGCCAGATCGAGGACCAACTTTCTAAAGTACGCAGGTCTTGCTCCATAGCATCCTGTAGATTATAGCTGTTTACTATATTGCATAGTTTGGCGTCATCAGCGAATAAGGTTACCTTGCCTTGAAGCCCTTGAGTCAGATCCCCAATGAATATGTTGAAGAGGAGTTGGCCCAGGACTGAACCCTGTGGCACTCCGCTAGTCACCTCCGACATTTTAGAGAGGGTACCGTTAACCACCACCCTCTGAAGTCTGCCACTAAGCCAATCTTTAACCCATGAACAGTCTGTCTTTATCTACTAAGTCTATTCCCTTCAGTATTTTGAACGTTTCGATCAAGTCCCCTCTCAGTCTCTTCTTTTCAAGGGAGAAGAGGCCCAGTTTCTTCAGTCTCACTGTACGGCAATTCCTCCAGCCCCTTAACCATTTTAATTGCCCTTCTCTGGACCCTTTCGAGTAGTACTGTGTCCTTCTTTGTGTACGGTGACCAGTGCTGGACGCAGTACTCCAGGTGAGGGCGCACCATGGCTCGGTACAGCGGCATGATAACCCTCTTCGATCTGTTTGTGATCTCCTTCTTAATCATTCCTAGCATTCTGTTCGCCTTTTTTGCCGCCGCAGTGCATTGTGCAGACGGCTTCATCGACTTGTCGATCAGAACTCCCAAGTCTCTTTCCTGGGAGGTCTCTCCAAGTACCGCCCCGGACATCCTGTATTCGTGCATGAGATTTTTGTTACCGACATGCATCACTTTCTACATATCCACGTTGAACCTCATTTGCCATGTCTATGCCCATTTCTCAAGCTTGATTATGTCACATTGCAGATCTTCACAATCCCCTGTGTTTCGCTGCTCTGAATAACGTCGTATCATCCGCAAATTTAATCACCTCACTCGTCGTACCAATGTCCAGATCATTTATAAATATGTTGAAGAGTACGGGTACAAGCACCGAGCCGAGTGGTACCCCACTGGTGATGAAGATAAGGCTGAATTGCTTAACAAATATTTCTGATCTGTGTTCACAGCTGAAGTGCTGGGAGCAGGACTGCAGAAGACAAACACAAATAGTGATAGAGGTATGGTAGACCCTGATCGATTTTCAGAGGATTTTGTTCATGAGGAGCTAGCTAAACTCAAGGTGGACAAAGCAATGAGGCCAGATGGTATACATCCAAGTGTACTGAAGGAACTTAGAGAAGTTCTGGCAGCTCTGCTGGCTGACCTTTTTTTAATGCTTCTCTAGAATCAGGAGTGGTACCCGAGAACTAGAGAAAAGGGCGGTTGTGGTCCCTCTCTATAAAAGTGGAAGTAAGGAAGAAGTAGGGAACTACAGGCCAGTAAGTCTGACTTCTATGACATAACATAACGTAACATCGTATTTCTAGACCGCATAACCATAAGTTCGATGCGATTTACAAAAATTACAAAATAAAAGAAAATACACGCAGCAATCAAAATTGATTTCAAGCTGACATTTTCATTGTCATCGGCATAAAAAAACTCACACCCACCAAAATGTGAAAATCTAATTAGGAGAATATCCCACTGGGTGCACAGCAGTGGGATATTCTCCTAATTAGATCTTCACATTTTGGTGGGTGTGAGCTTTTTTATGCCGATGACAATGAAAACGTCAGCTTGAAATCAATTATGATTGCTGCGTGAGAAAATTTATCTTGAGGCTTTTTCTCCACCCTTTTGACTAATGTGGATCTTTTAGGGAAAGCCCACTGTTGGCGAGTAACATTTTTGACAATTATTGGTATTATACTGTTACTACTGATTTTTTTCTTGAGAGACATTTAAATATCTAAATGGCATAAATGTGCATGAGGTGAGTCTCCATTTGAAAGGAAGCTCTAGAATGAGAGGGCATAGGACGAAGTTAACATAACATAACAAATTCATTTATATAACGCAGTAACCTCTCAGTTCAATGCGGATAACAACAATCAAGAGACTGTACAAGTACAGTGTATTATAATCACATTCAGAAGAATTTATCAAATAAGTAAGTCTTTAGCATTTTTCTAAAGGAAATATAGGAGTTAGTTTGTTATCAGGACAGAAAAAGGTTTATCCCATGATCAGCTTGAAAAGATAAAATTCTATGGTAAAATCTTTTGTATATGCAACCTTTTACAGTAGGAAATGTAAATAATCTAAAATGCCAAGAAAAATGTTTTCTGTCAGTAAATATATCATTCATTCATTTCAATTTTCTGTACCGTTCTCCCAGGGGAGCTCAGAACGGTTTACTGAATTTATTCAGATACTGAAGCATTTTTCCCTGTCTGTCCCTGCAGGCTCATAATGTATCTAATGTACCTGGGGCAATGGAGGGGGGATTAGGTGACTTGTCCATGGTCACAAGGAGCAGTACAGGGTTTGAACCCACAACTTCAGGGTGCTGAGGCTGTAGCTCTGACCACCTTACCGCACTCTCCTCCTCTTATCAATAAAATAATCGTATATAAGGCCAAACAATATCTTGTAACAGGTACAACCTAACTTGAATAATATTCTTACCTCAACAGAGAGCCAATGTAGCTTCCGATATAATTTAGTTACATGATGAAATTTTTTAAAATTGAAAACCAACCAAACAGCCATGTTCTGAATGATCTGCAACCTTTTGATATTCTTTTTACTAGAGGCTAGATACATAATGTTTCAATAATCCAGGGAACTCAAAATCAATGACTATACCAGTAGTCTTAATGAGGAAGGATCAAAATATGCCCTAATCGATCACAATTTCCATAGCATAAAATATGTTTTCCTAACTAGTGCATTAATTAAAGCATCAAGTGATAGATTTCGGTCTAAATAAACCCCTAACATTTTTATAACTTCCATAATAGAGTATGTAATGCTGTTCAACTTTATACATACATTTTTAGCACGTGCTAACCCCTGTGCTAGCCGAAAAACTACCGCCTGCTCAAGAGGAGGCGGTATTGGCTAATGTGGCCGGCAAATTAGCGCGTGCTATTACACGCGTTAAACCGCTAACACGGCTTTGTAAAAGGAGCCCTTAATATCAGAATGGCTGGTTGAAAACAAACTGCATCTTAATTTTTCTAAATTTCTTGGTTGTTGGATCACAGGTAAGAATAATATTCCATCTATATCACTTATTATGTCCAGTCCACTTTCTTTGGTTACTCAGTTCAGGTATGTAGGAGTTATTCTTGATCAACATCTTTCTTTTGAACATCAAATATCTGCAGTAGTTAAATCTTGCTTTTATTCTTTTAAGACAGCTTCATTCAGTTCATTCACTTCTTGATAAGGAATCACAAAAAATACTCATTTACTCTTTGATTCTCTCAAAATTGGATTTTATTGTAATAGTATTTCCTCAGGTTTACCCAAGACTCAAATTTGAAGATTACAAACCGTTCAAAATACAGCTATTTGCCTTCTTTCTTATGCATCATGCTATAATCGTCTTACTCCTTTATATCTCCAATACCATTGGCTTCCAATTCAGTTTTGTATTAAATTAAAAATTCTTATTTTAACTTTTAAATCTATTCATTACAATAGTCCGTCTTACCTTTCTTTACTTATTCGTCTTTAGTTTCTTGAATGATTAGCATCTTTATATTCCTCCTGTTCGTTCTGTTCATTATGAACTTATTAGAGAGAGAGCATTTTTTGTCTTTCACTATCTCTCTGGAATTCTTTAGTACATCCTGAATTTACATATTTAAGATTCAGAGCCATGTTAAAAACTTATCTTTTTAAACAGGCTTTTTCTATTCAGTTGGATGACTTAAAAATGAGCTTGCCCTGTCATATAGTTATGGCTCCTTGTGCTTGGAATAGGCCATTGTGTTGGCTGGCCCCAGGAAAGCAGATGCACCCTGCAGTGGTGGTGATCAAAGTTCACAATTATCTACACAAAGTAGAGATTTTGTGGGGTTATCAGAAGAGGGACACTCTGCAATATGAGGGCCCTCCTGTAAAGATTTTCCAGGACTATTTGATTGCTTTGCAAGAGAAGCGCAGGAATTTAATCCACTCTTCACAATCCTTGTTGAGAAAAATAAATGCTTCATGCTGTTAAATCCTGCTGCATTAAAAATATATCTGGAGAATTCTTGGAAATCATTTACATCTGTGCAGGCTGCCTTAGAGGTGGTGAATGGGAAAACCTCATCGGCTGACTGAAAATTAAAGCAGTAATACGAAGATAGAGCCTTCATAAATTCCATTGAAATTCTGACCTACATAGATTCCTACCGTCATCTCACAGTGTAAGTATCCTAACATTGTACTGGCATTCAGTGCCCAGCAGGCAAGAAATCACTTTTCCTGGGTTCCCACACCAACATCAACAAAGCACATATATTAGGATGCAAATTTTTTTTAACCCATAGATTGCCTCCTTCATTCATTTTCCTTTTATTTTGAATGAGTGACATATTGCATTATTTTGAGATGCATTGTGCGGGGTCCATTACTCCATAAGATCTTAAGCTACACATTTGTTCAAAATATTCATCTTGAGCACAAGAAGATCTGTATATGCCAAATTTGGTGTACAGTATTCCCCCGGTTATTCGTGGTCAGCAGTTCGTGGTCCTGGTCATTCGCAGTATTTTCCGACCGCGAACCGCCGACAAGGAGAGGGCAGCAGGAGAGGCAGCGGGAGAGGCAGCAGGAGGGCAGCCGGAGCACTGTGAGTGCAGGAAATCACTTACGGTATGCTCCTACCGCCTCTTCCTGCACTAAGTCGGGCCTTATCCAATCAGGAGCTGCGTGTCAAAGCAGCTCCTGATTGGATAAGGCCTGACTTAGTGCAGAAAGAGGCGGTCGGAGCATACCATAAGTGATTTCCTGCACTTGCGGCCCTCCGGCTGCTCTCCTGCTGCTCTCCTGCTGCTCTCTCCCGCTGCCCTCTTCAGGCTAACTCATGAAAAACCGTATTTGCGGTTTTTTGATATTCGCAGGGGATCTGAATATCAGGGGAGTACTGTAATCTTGTTTTTTAATGTCTGCTTTATCCTTATTCATATTCAATTATAGTCTCCTTATCTCAAGAAAGATATAGCGGCACTAGAAAAGGTTCAAAGAAGAGCAACCAAGAGGATAAAGGGGATGGATCTCCTCTCGTATGAGGAAAGACTAAAAAGATTAGGTTTCTTCAGTTTGGAAAAGAGAAGGCTAAGAGGAGATATAATTGAAGTCTACAAAATCCTTAGTGGAGTAGAATGGGTACAAGTGGATCGATTTTTCACTCTGTCAAAAATTACAAAGACTAGGGGACACTTGATGAAATTGCAAGGAAATACTTTTAAAACCAATAGGAGGAAATAGTTTTTCATTCAGTGAATAGTTAAGCTCTGGAACGTGTTGCCAGAGTTTGTGGTAAAAGTGGATAACGTAGCTGGTTTTAAGAAAAGTTTGGACAAATTCCTGGAGGAAAAGTTCATAGTCTGTTATTAAGACATGGGGGAAGCCTCTGCTTGTCCTGGATTGGTAGCATGGAATGTTGCTACTTCTTGGGATATAGCCAGGTACTAGTGACCTGGATTGGCCACCGTGAGAATGGGCTACTGGGCTTGATGGACCATTGGTCTGACCCAGTAAGGCTATTCTTATGTTCTTAAGGTGGGTGATGGTTCTGTCACTGGTTACCGGCTCCTGGCTCAAAACAGAAATGAAAAAAACTTTTTACATTTCTAAGAAGATTAGGGTGTATAGTTAGTATGTTAAGAATAATGCAATTAACATGCTAAATATATAATGGATGTTATTGTCTTGATGCTTCTCCAGTTTGGGGTCAGCATTGGTGTGCTGTCACTAACTCTTTTGGAAACAGGAAGTTCGCAGCAGAAGTGATATCACACACCAACAGATTGGATAAGAGAGATAGAGAGCAAGGTAGAACCTACACAAGATGTAATGCCACTGCCCCGCTCCTTTAACCACTCTTCATGAAGTAGGACCCGGCCTCGCCTTTACTCATCTCATTGCGAAAGCACACTCAGTCTTAGCTGAATCCCCAGGTCTAAAGGGCGGATATGAGATCTGGAGCTTTGGCTTCTGCTCTGACTGCTGCACTGGTACTGGGAGATCATAGAGGAGAGAGGAGGAGAAGGGGGCAGGGTGACTAGATGGGGGAGGGTGATGAGACAAGAGCTGGCCACCACTACTACTACTAGTTATCACTTATATAGCGCTGAAAGGCATATGCAGTGCTGTATATTTTGACATTTTTAGGCAGTTCTTGCTCAGAAGAGCTTACAATCTAACTTGGACATACAGACATGACATATAGGGCTGGAGATGCAGAACCCAAGGTGAGAGGAGTTAGGAGTCAAAAGCACTTTCAGAGTTGGTGGGCTTTTAACTGGACCTTGAACACTACCTGAGACGGAGCCTGCTATAGGGATTTGGGCAGCTTGTTCCAAGCAGAAGGGACAGAGTCTGGAGTTGGCAGTTGAAGAGAAGGGCACAGATAGGAGGGACTTACCAGCTGAGCGGAGCTCATGGGGGTATCATAGAGGGAGATAAGTGAAGAGAGATAATGAGGGGCAGCTGAGTGAGTGCATTTATAGGTCAGTAAGAGGAGTTTGAATTGTATTCAGAAATGGATGGGAAGCCAGTGAAGTTATTTTAGGAGAGGGGTAACATGAGTATAGCGGCTCTCCAAGAATATAAGTTGTGCAGCCAAATTCTGGATGGATTGGAGGGGAGCGAGATGGCTACATGGAAGGCCTGAGAGTAGCGAGTTGCAATAGTCTTAAGTGCGAGGTGATGAGGGTGTGGATAAGTGTTTTGATAGTGTGCGCAGAGAGGAAGGGTCAGATTTTGGTACTATTATAGAGAAAGAAGCAGCAAGGTTTAGCGATATGTTGTATCTGGGCGTTGAAGGAGAGAGAGTACGGTGAAGGAGAGAGATTAAGAGCAGACAAAACAGGAAGGATGAGAGTGTTGTCCACAGAGACGGAAGCAGAGATAGGGTTATAGAGGGAAGTGGAGTTAGGGTTATAGAGAGGATTACAGGGAGGGGTCAGCAGAGGTGGTCTGAAGGGCCATGTCAGCCCCCCCCCCTTTTCAGCTGGATCATCTCACAAAGGTGGGTGCCCTATAGTAGTCCATCCTGACAAGTCTACTATATCTGTCTGAACACGGGAATCTTCTGCTTTGGGTCTCGCTCACCTGCCAGTGGTAAGCACTGCCTACATATTGAATACTTGGGACAGACTATAAACCATGGCCATGGGAGATCCAGAGAATCTGGGTGATCTGTCTTTTATCTGGACACATCAGGTGTTTTAAAAAACAAAGTGGGGGGGGGATGTTTGACAGCTACAGAGAATAGAAGCAGATACAGAGTGTGATAATACGAAACTAAACTAAAACCTGGCTTTATATACCGGGTCATCAACCAGAGGAAGCTTGACTTGGTTAACAGTAATTAAAAAAATACACTAAAAGAGAACAAGAATTAAAAGAGGATTAATTTCTGAAATGTTTAGCGAATAAAAAAGTTTTTAAAGATTTATGGAAGAATAGGAAAGGGCTAGGGCTTCTCAAAGCTAAAGGGAGTTCGTATCATAATTGAGAAAATTTAAAAACCAAAGAAAGGCTGAAGTTCTTGATTCCTTTAATTTCTTTTCTAGATGGAAGAGAAAGTTTGAATTGTTGAGCACCTCTAGCATAGGAAAATCTATAAATGTTCCATAGCAGAGGGACAAGAGGAGTAAAAATACCAAGTAAAATTCTGAAGGCAATGCATGCATATTTAAATTGAATCTTGAGATAAACCGGGAGCCAACAGCAATGGAATCACATGGCCAAACTTGTTTTTTCTAAAAATCAGCTTCACAGCGGTACTCTGAATCTACTGTAATCTTTGGAGACAGGTCTTTGTAACACCAAGATAAATAGCATTACAATAATCTAGCCGAGATAATATAATAGTTTGAACCAAAACAGAGAAATGTCATTAATGGAAAAGAGATCTAACCTTCCTCAGCATTCATAAACTGCCCTACATGTGAAATCATATATATTTTTAAAAATGTGTTTTTAGTTTTTAATGGAGTGGCCAATTAAAACACTTAATTTAGGCGTCGGTAGGAACGATCTAGGTGCCTACTGGCGCCTAATTTTCCATGACCTTTGCAGAATCAGGCCCATAATGCACAGTCAGAGTACTTTAGAAATGTATGCGATGGGCCTTTATCAGAAACATTACAAGATTGTGCCTTGGGCATTATGAAGTGTACAACAACATTTGGCAGACAGTTGTCATCTGTTAACATTTTGTTGGGGAATATATTTGTACTTAAATAAATATGGAATTTTATCTTGGTGGTTGTTCTGGCTGTGTCGTCTTTTTATTTTGATTTCTCCTCAGTTTCTCTCTTGTCCTCTACTTAACATCTCTAACTTTTTTTCTTGTTGTAGCCACATCTCCTTCATCTGTAACCCCTAACGCATTGCAAAATAGTACATAAAGGAGAACATTCCACATTACCACATGCCTACTAAATCTTAATTTATATAGAATCTGCTTTCTTCACATAGTCATATACCAGTAAGTTAATTTTTGTGACTTAGTGCTAACATTATGCTGTACCGCTTTAGTGTGGGTGATAAAGCTTTACTACAAAAGTTCCCCAATCTAATTAGTTTTATTTGCTAGTGTTAAATATGTAGCTGCCAAAAATCATTTGAAATCCTGAGTTTGGCAGAGCTAATAACTTGTTACATTGACTAATAGACCTTAGAATCTAGTCTCTATCCAGGAGAAATTGTAACTATCAAACGGTTAATCTTATTTCTTTTTTTAAACTATACAAGATGCCTTCCATGCATTGTGTTCATACGTGGCATGAGTTTTATAACTGTTTATAACCCATGTGTATAAACCATCAGAATGGCTAAGGTATAATAAAACAGCAAGAGCCTCGAGTCCAAGGTTTCATTTTCTATTAATATACAGTTCGCATACATGCTGAGGTTCTTTCCTTTGGGGAAATAAACCGTAGCAGGAAAGTAAAACAGTCTCCTGGGAGTTGTATAAGAAGAACCTTCCCAATAAACATAACCAGCTAGTCTCTGCTCTTGGAGGTTGGGATGGAGAGTAAGCCTTTTATTATTTGTTCACAACTGCAATTATTAGCTGTCAGTTGATTTACTTGTATCTGTTAGGGCAGAGGTAGGGAACTCCGGTCCTCGAGAGCCGTATTCCAGTCGGGTTTTCAGGATTTCCCCAATGAATATGCATGAGATCTATTTGCATGCACTGCTTTCAATGCATATTCATTAGGGAAATCCGGGTTTTCAGGATTTCCCCAATGAATATGCATGAGATCTATTTGCATGCACTGCTTTCAATGCATATTCATTAGGGAAATCCGGGTTTTCAGGATTTCCCCAATGAATATGCATGAGATCTATTTGCATGCACGGCTTTCAATGCAAATTCATTGGGGAAATCCTGAAAACCCGACTGGAATACAGCTCTCGAGGCCCGGAGTTCCCTACCCCTGTGTTAGGGCATTCAACCCACCAGAAAAATATTCACTAGGTTGAATTTTCTTAATGTGCTTACTCATGGAGTCAACAGTATTACATTTCATCTAACTGCACTGGAGACAAAATATTTCTTTCTTTATAAGTCATTACTCTGGGCAAAACTGCTTTAGCCACAGAATTAAGCTCTTTAAAAATTGCTCCTCCTATATGCAGGTAAAAGTACACACTTAGGGCTCCTTTGACTAAGGTGCACTAGTGTTTTTAGCGCATGCTACATTGCCAAGCGCGCTAACCCCGTGCTAGGCGCAAAAAACTAACACCAGCTCAATGGAGGCATTAGCGTCTAGCGTGCGTGGCAATTTAAACCACTAGCACAGCTTAGTAAAAGGAGCTCTTAGTTTCATGGCAACATACTTTCATCAAAAAATGCCAAAGTGGGGATGGAACTGTATACATCATCCAGAGATAAAACCAATGAATTGAGCTATTCTGTAGACACGGTCCGTGTTTCGGCATTGGTGCCTGCCTCAGGGGTAAAAGAAAAAGTAGATGGCAGTCTTATAACATCAGTGGTTGCTTATCACTATATGTTTTCCTGGTGGATTTTCAGGACATAATCCTTTAGCATCCTAAGCACCCACTGACGTTATAAGACTGCCATCTACTGGATGCTTTTTTACCCCTGAGGCAGGCACTAATGCCGAAACATGGACTGTTTCTACAACACAGCTTAATTCGATATACAACAGAGACTGTTTTATTGGTTCTTAATAAATATTTATTCATTGGTTGATGTGTACAGTTCCATTCCCACTTTGGCATTTTCTGTTTATATTCTGTGGGGTTTATTGTAGGAATGCCACAAAAGAAACACACATGCAATCTTAGAATTGGGAGGAGGCACTAGTAAGGACTAGCTCCGAGTCCCTATTTATTATGCTTCTAAGCTAATGACATCATAATAACTCCCTCGTTTACACATCTCATGATTGGTGGGTACAAAGGTACATGGTTTTACATTGGGGGATACAAAGATAAGTACATACTTTTTACCTCGTGATAACCTCATGCTTTTACCTCGTGATCATCCTACAACTCAGCACTTAGACAAGGGCCTGATTAACACGTGGACAGGGCCTGAGTCTATGCACATATGCAATGCCTGTCAGCTGATGTCCTTACCAAATAAGGACAGCTCACATAAGATAAGCATGTGACAGTCCAAAGATTATAATGCATGCTCCTTAGCCTTAAGCTGTAGGCAAAGTCTGATTGTTGCCCATATAAGTAATGCTTAAACAAGATAAGAGAAAAAGGGTAAATGTGTGTCAGGTTAATATATGACAAAAGTCTTGTGACAAGATGCTAGTATTTATCCTTTACTTAGAATGGCTGCATGGCAAGAAGGGAAAGGGAATGAGAAACATGGCCTCAGATCCAAACACAGGCCTAGATCCACACACAGGGCCTAGGTTGACCCAGTCTTTGTTCTGATGCCCTGGATCAGAACTTATCAAATCTCCATCCCTACAGTTTATTACCTTGTTTTCTGCATTTAATGGAGGTGTTCCTGATGTTGAGTTAGTACAGGGAATGAAATAATGTGTTTAATTTTGTAAATTATAAAGTACACACATTAAGATATTTTAGTAACAAAACAAAAAAGTACAGAAATAGAAGGTGCAGGGCTTCTAAAACTAGTCATCATGACCCAAATGGGGTCTCAGAATCCACATTTGGGATTGTGGTCAAGGTGGGCTGAAAATAGAGCCCATGGCTCCCAATCAGCTCCTACTATAATTAGGCCTGCATGGACTCCATGAAAGCTGGGATTGGAACTGGCAGCAGCATGGATGGAAAGGTAGGCCTTGAGGATTATGTGCATTCTATGGCTGAAATAGTAAGGTCATGGCCACAAAAAGTTTAATAAGCGCTGCCTTGGGCATTTTTCAAAAGTGAAAAGATGCCCATATGAGCATTTACTTTCAAAATTGGTGTAGAGACTACAGATAAAAAGTGCCCATTAACTTTACAGTTATATGGGTAATATGCAAATCGTTCCCAATTAAACTTTAGAAAACATTCCAAAGATAAACCACAAATGCTACTTAGAAGAATGCTATCGTAACTCTTAACATTGGTGCTCATTCACATGGAAAGCCATGATTTGGAAATGCATCTTCTTGCGACAGTGTCCAGGCAGTATTTCATTCTTTCCAATGCAACAGATGAAAATATATGTCCGTGGGTAAAGTAACTCAAACATTTAGAGCTCCTTTTACTAAATGACGGTAGAAGTTTTTAGCGTGGGCTGGCAAGGTAAATGCTCCTATGAGCGTTGGAGCATTTGCCGGCTCACACTTAAAACCTCTAGCGCCGTTTAGTAAAACCCAGCGTTAATGGGATGGGACCTAAATTGGCATTGGGGAGAAAATGTAGAAAAGATAATATCTGATTAAGGGAATGGGTGAGTTTGGATCAGGGATTCTAGCGAAATAAGCTCCCTAAAAAAAGACGTGTTTTTTTAATGGGAGAAGCACATCCATCTTCTCCAGTGTGGAATCTCTGATGCACTCATCCATACTCTCCTGGTCTTTCTCTCTTTTTAGAGACATATATAAAAATGCACACACACATGTGGCATTCTTCTCTCATAAGTGTCTGCATTTTTCAAATGAGATTTTGTGTGGCATTTTTTGACTAATTGCTTCCTTCTTACCACCCTACCATAGTCCAGATGTGTGCAGATCTTGGAATATATACTTGGACCAACCTTGGCCACGGGAGCCAGTAGTACTTTCAAAGATCCATTGGCTGGTGTGTGCTTTTGAAAGTGATAGGTTATTTCAGGGCTACAGAAGTTTGGGGAGTGGACATTTAACCAACCAAGATAAGTCATGTTTTTGTTGAGGTTTTTTGTTGTTTTCAACTTCTATTTTCTGAGAATTTCTGGAATATACTGTATTTTTCATTTGTCCTGAATGGTATGTTGCAAAGGGGAATACTCTTTAACATTCTCATTTGAGGGACTGTTGTTTGAATTTTGGATTAAGGCTGATATGAGAGGCTGGGGGATCTACAGTGAGGGAGATTATCCACTCAAATGCAGCAAAAGAATCCAAAGATCTTTGGAGAAATTGGTTTGACTCAGGACTTATGTCCCTTAAAAAAAAGAACTTGCTAACAAGATGAGCGCTATTGGTGTAAACATCCCTCCCCATAAAACAAGAATGGCATCAGAAAATCTTTGAATATAAATCACTACTGATGCAAAGGAAGAAAGAGTACTATTCTAATAAGATTTTAACAAAAAATAATATTAAAGTCAACAAACTGTTCTCAATATTAGATAAACTAACCAACACAAACAAGATAAGAAATGGTGACAACCCCTCCATTCCAACAGCCTCAAAACTAGCTATTTTAAAACAAAGATTCAATCCACACAAGAACAGCTACCCCCCACCAAACCCACCACAACATAATTACCAATGGAAAGAGCAGCAGACAGATCTTGGAATGATTTTCAAGAGATTCAATTCAAAGACACAAAATGGCTTCTAAAATACTCCAAAGCATATTGCAGTTTCGACACCTGCTCATCTTATATAAACTGTTATTATTATTATTATTATCTGATCAAAGCAGCAACAATCATATGAAAAATAACTCAATGGCTCAACTCTCATCTAAAAACCAGCCTTTTCACCAAATCAGGAGGAGGAATTGTCTTAATACCCATTCCCAAGAACTCAAAGCTTAGCCCTTCTGATGTGACCAACTATCGGCCAGTAGCTTTCATCCCCCTATTTATCAAAATGATGGAAGGCTATGTCAAGAACAATTCAAATGCTACTCACAACACTTCAATATCCTTCACCCTTTACAATTGGCATTCATGAAAAATCACAGCACTAAGATAGTGGTCGCAACACTAGATATGACAAAGATATCTGAGATCTTCAGTGATTTTGGATTTAGCGGCCCAGTCCTTTCCTGGTCCCAAGGCTTCCTAACCACTCGGCACTATGTTGTATGTAAAGATAGTGAACTTTCTGACAGTTGGTACCCTTCCAGCAGGGTCCACCAAGTATTCCCACTTTCATCATCAGTGTTTTAACTTTCTAATGAAATCCTTGGGAGCCAAACTAGATTTTGCACGAATAAAACATTTCACCTATGTAGACGACATAGCGATCATGCTACCTTTACTAGCTGCATTAGCCAACACCCTCACCACTGTCAAAAAATGAGTCCACATCTTGGAAAACTGGACCGCAACCCACCACCTCAAACTAAATAATAACAAAACCAAATCCTTTGGCTAGGACCCTCAAATGACCCACGCTACACTCCAAGGATTACAATAGATGGCCCAGACTTTCCACTAGAACTACAATCTCAAATTTAGGATTAGAAATTGATAACCACCTATCCATGAAGAGCCATGTACAATCAATAATAAAACAATCTTTCCTTGTGATGAGAAAGCTAAGATCCATCAGAAAATACTTTGACTCAGAAGCTTTCTGATTCTTAGTGCAATCTCTAATCCTATCTCGCCTAGACTACTGTAATGTAACACTAGATCTTTGCTATCGCATCTACAACTAGTTCAAAATGCAGCAGTAAGGCTCATATATGGACTATGTAAATTGGAACACCTACAGCACTACTATACAAAACTATATTGGCTGTCCACAACCACAAGGATCAAGTTTAAATTAGGCATCACTGCTTTTAAGATCCTAACAGGCAACACCCCCAACTATTTAACAGAGTTAGCCATCCTACTCCAGGGTGCCTCCAAAAGATAATCCACCAGAAATCTTTTTCACTTAAAATTCCCAGCATATAACAATATAAAGTCTACCAGGCAAATTACCTTATCCATCCAATATCAACTATCAAAATGCTGAAACCAACTACTACTTAACACTAGGACCTTGTGACCAATAACTTAGATTCAGAAAACTTTTAAAAGCATTTCTATACCAAGACAGAGAACCAACCCTGAACTAACTGAAATGGTAATTGTAAAAGCCTATTTCTAAACTGTTTAATGCAACTCCTGAAACATAATGATGAGCCAATGATAACCTATTTAAACTTGTAACTATATATTTGTATCTGTGACCTAACTGTATCAGTAACTTTACTGATCCATTTGTACTAGCAACCTTATTGAATGTCCATGTCAAACCGTCCGTTGTAACTTCCTAGATACCCCAACCTCTTGTAATGTAATCCAACCTTGAACTGAATAGGTTAAGCTGGAATAGAAAACCTGATTAACATATAACATCAGTCCATACGTTTTTTGTTATTCAATTTAATATATATGGAAATATTCTTTCTTTTTTTGTACCATTTATTTATCAAATCATTCTTAAGTTCATTCTTGGTCCTTATTTCAATTTTATAATGTAACCTTAATGATACTTAGCTCGGGTGTATATTTTTGTACCCGGCCCTCTGAATGCAGTGACGGAAGATCTCCGTTTCGCTCTCAACAATAACAGGAGAGCTTCATCAGGACCAGAGAGGTTAATACTTATTAACACTCTCCAAAATGTCAGCCTCTATTAGCTCATAACTGCATGCACTTGAGATCCTAAGGCGTTAATTCAATTTAATTTGATATAAATATATGAACTTTTGGGTCTAGCATTAGCCTATTTTTTGGAAGCGAGTAGTGTGTTCCACAAGTTTTCGAAGTAACATATAACATAACATACTGTATAACATAACACTGCTTCTGGGAAAAATAATGTTTGGTATAAGAGAGATTTTAGATAGTTTTTTCATGATAGGAAGAAGTTAATTCTGATTGCCTCTCAGAGTGGTGGAGATTATGGGGGTATAATTTTGTGGGAAACAAAACAAAAGTTGCATTGTGCCTATATTAATGCTAGATCTGGATGAATAATATGTACAAGTTAATCAGTTTTTTATTCCATCAAAAATTACAAAGAGTAGGGGGGACACTCAATGAAGTTACAGGGAAATACTTTTTCACTTGGAGAATAGTTAAGCTCTGGAATTCTACCAGAGGATGTGGTAACAGGGGTTAACAAAGATGGATTTAAGAAAGATTTGAATAAATTCCTGGAGGAAAAGTCCATAGTCTGCTATTGAGACAGACCAATACTTGCTCTGGGATCAGTAACATGGAATGTTACTACTCTTTGGGTTTTTGCCAGGTATTTGTGTCCTGGATTGGCCCCTGTGGAATCAGGACACTGGATTAGATGGACCATTGGTCTGACTTAGTATGGCTATTCTTATGTTTTATGTCTCATAATTAAGGATTTAATACACTACTATATGTTGGGTTTGTTAGTTATTAGTGAAACATGGCTATCTGATGCCCCTGGCTAGTAGATGATCTTTTCCATCAGCCATGAATGGGGAAACAGGGAAAAGGGCTTGCAATACTTTGTGAAAAGGAGTTTGGATTCTCTAAGCATTCAGGATTTTCAGGTATAGGAGAGGGATATATGTGTGTTCCATTATCAAAGAAGGGTAAGGGATGCCATCTTTAGGCACGAGGCAAGAGAAGTGTTATATAAATAAATGATGCTAATTTTTTGAAAGACCCTTTAGTAACGGTTTTAAGAACATAAGAAGTTGCCACCACTGGGTCAGACCAGAGGTCCATCACGCCCAGCGGTCCGCTCCCGCTGTGACCCATCAGGTCTGTGACCTGTGAAGTGGTTCCTGACCATTTCTGTAACCTACCTCTACATCTATCTGTAACCCTCAATCCCCTCATCCTTTAGGAACCTATCTAAACCTTCCTTGAAACCCTGTAGTGTGCTCTGGCCTATCACAACCTCTGGAAGCGCGTTCCATGTGTCCACCACCCTCTGGGTAAAAAAGAACTTCCTTGCCATGATGATTTTAATTGTCATAGGGATGATGTGACTGAAGGATTTCTGATTTTTGTTTATTGTTGGAGAATCTATCTTTAAAAAATATGATTTCTGAGCCAGCACGTGAAAAAGGCCACATTTTTGATTTGTTGATGGTCTTGGAGGATTTCTATCAATTTTATTTACCCTTCCTCTGGACAGATATTAGATTATTGGAGTTTGATTTAAGGGTGGCATTGATAAGTTGGGAAGAGAGGAAAGACTAAGGGCTCGTTTCACTAAGCTGCGCTAGTGGTTTTAGCGTGTGCTTAGCGCACACTACATTGCCACACACGCTACACGCTAACGCCTCCATAGAGCTGGCATTAGTATTTTCCGTGTAGCGCAGAGGTTAGCACGCGCTAATCTTCAGCGTGCGCTAAAATCGCTAGCGCACCTTAGTAAAAGGAGCCCTAAGTCATTTGATGTAGAGGGGATTTAGAGACTGTATGATATTGTTTCATGGAAAAATTGATGAGTGATTGCCATCAGCAGGCTGAATCAATGTAATTTGTTAATACAGGTAGTCGTCGTCTTACGACTGCAATCGGTTCCGACTGATAGGTTGTAAGTTGATTCAGTCGTAAGTCGGCCTATGTTAATGCAGTACTGTACTAACTATTTTTTACCCCTCCCCGCCTACCTTTTCCCTGGTGGTCCAGCGGTGTATCCCGCCTGAGCCCCTCCTGCCGACGTCAGAAGCCAGCAGCGCACCTGGGCCGGCACGCACAGGAGCGAGCTTTTAGAACTCCCGTACCGCTGACTGAAACACTGTCGTAAGTTCTCACGGGACTTGTGGTTCTCACAGCAGTGCCCTCGACCACCAGGGAAAAGGTAGGCATGGATGGGTAAAAAATGTAATTAGTATGGGCTGGGGAAACGCATCGTAAAACAACCTATACTTGGAACTCTGGAACTCTGCATTATCTATATGAGAGGGTGCTGAAAAGTTCTCGGCCCAATCAGGTTATAAGTACCTGGCAAAAACGCAAATAGTAGCAACATTCCATGCTACCGATCCAGGGCAAGCAGTAGATTTTTCCTCTAGGAACTTGACCAAACCTTTTTTAAAACCAGCTACTTCCATTTAGTCCAATAAAAAGGTATTACTTTATTTCCTTTATGTTTTTGTTTTATTTCTATATATTACCTTGAAAAGTGAGCTATCATGGCTACCACACAATTTCAAACAAAGTTTTATGTTCGGTGTATACAACCATGTTTGTCTCATAGATGCTGACATTGTACATCTTAATCTCTAAGTCCAGATTCGTGGCCAACGAGAAACAGAAATATGCTGTTTTAACTCGATACTCCAAATATCTCTAAGACTATTTTTTGGTTTTTTATTTAAAAATCCAGAAATCAATTTATACCACTGGGCAGCCTGATGTCCTATTAAATCTGTTTGGTAGCAAAGGATTTGCAAGCTAAAATAAGTTTTCAAATTTTTCCATTCAGGGAACCCCATCTGAATAGCCTGCTTCAACTGCAAGCACCTATATTGTTGAAATACCAAATGAATGCTGCAGTTGTGAAAACTCAAGCAGATTACCATTAGAAATAAGATCATCTAATGTCCTAATATTTGCCTGCATCCAATTCTTCCAAGCGATTCCAGCACCGCCTATTTGAATCTTGGAGTTTAACCATAAGGACTGTAAAGTAGATTTCATTATTGGTACCTCTGTTAATTTATCAATAAATTTAATAGTTTTCCAAGTATCCAATAAAATTATATTGTCCTTAGCATATTTATGAAATCTGATACTTAATACATGTGGAAGTCTCATAGGGGACACCAAATTCCGTTCCAAATATAACCAATCTGGTTGATGATCAATAAGCTCAGGGAGGATCCAATACATACCTTGACGCAATATATAGGCTTGATGGTACCTATAAAAGTTTGGAAAATTTACCCCACTCTCCACAATTGATTTTTGCAACGATACTAAAGCAATTCTTGGTTTTTTCCCAAGCCAAACAAATTTTGTCAAAATATTATTTAATTTTTTGTAAAAAGACTCTTGAAAATAAACTGGTAACATACTCATTTGGTAACAAACTATAGGCAAAATCATCATCTTTACTGTTTGCACTCTCCCCCACCAAGAAATATGCAAAGGATTCCATTACTCACACAATTCTGTAACTTTTAGTAATAAGGATTTTTCATTTACCTTCATTGTTTCTTCCAATGTACTTTTTATCCAAATTCCTAAATATTTTATTCCATCTTTCTTCCAACTAAACTGAAACGAATCAAATAAGCCTTTTATACAATGTACATTTAGTGGAAGAATTTCTGATTTATTCCAATTTATTTTATTACCTGAAAATTTTCCAAATTTATCAATCAAATCCAATAAATGTGGAATGGTTGACTCCGGATTTCTCAAATGAATCAAAATATCATCTGCATAAGCAGAAATTTTATATTCCCGACCTGCATAAGGAATACCTTCTATCTCCTTTGATTGTTGAATAGCTAAAAGTAGAGGTTCCAAAACAATATCAAATAACAAAGGAGATAATGGACAACCCTGTCTAACTCCCCTTTCTAAAAAGAACCTTTCTGAAAAAGTATTATTTATATATAATCTAGCAGATGGGGAGATATACAGGGATTGAATCATTTGTATAAATCGAGAACCAATACCAAACCAATCCATTGCTTGATACATAAAAGTCCATTCTACCCGATCAAATGCTTTCTCTGCATCTAAAGAAACAGAGAAAGCCGGATCTTTCATATCCTTTGTTAAATGTAAAATATGAAAAGCTAATCTGGTGTTATTTGAAAAATGTCTTTGAGCAACAAAACCTGTTTGATTCATACCAATAATATAAGGGAGAGCCTTATTCAAACGCAAAGCCAATATTTTAGCTAACAATTTCCCATCAACATTAATCAAAGAAATAGGCCTATAGTTTGAAACCAACATGGGATCTCTGTTTGGGTTAGGCAAAACTATTGTTAAAGCTTCTGCCATAGTACCTGTAATACAACCTTTATTTAGTTGAAACTGATATAATTTGAAAAGATGGGGTAACAAAATAGTTTGAAAAGAGTTAAAAAATTCTACCGTATATCCATCACTTCCTGGAGCGGATCCAACTCTAAGGGACTTTAAAGCCCTCTGAATTTCTTTTTGTGTTATAGGTGCTTCGAGATTTTCTTTCATATGATCAGGAACTTTAGGGCCATTAATCAACTTTAAAAATTCAAAACCATCTTTCTCTTTATTAAAATAATGCTCAGAAGAATGCAAGCTTTCATAAAATTTCAAAAATTGTTGTAAAATATTTTTAATTTGAGAATGAATTATTCCATTATCATCTGAAATAGCCATTATATTAGCTTTCCTTTTTTTTTGCTTTTAAATAGTTAGCTAGTAATCTTCCCGCCTTATTTGAGGTTCCATAATACAATGCCTTATAGGACACAAACTCCTTTCTAGCCAATTGTGATGATATCTCATTGTATCTAAATTTTACTTTTAGCAAATTCTGATAAATACTTTGTTCCCATTTTTCCTTTAATTTAATTTCCAATTTTCTAATATTTTGTTCTAAAATTAAAAAATCTTTATTTAGTTGTTTTCTAACATATGCTGAGTACGAAATTATGTGTCCTCTCAAGGTAGCTTTAAAGGCATCCCATAAAATTTCCTGAGACATTTCTTCTGATTCATTAAACTGAAAAAATTCACTTATTTTTTACTTAAATTTTTCTATAAAATTGGAATCTGCTAGCAATGTATTATTAAACCTCCAAACAGGTCTATTATTTTCTTGTTCATCTATCTCAAAATCAATCCAAATACCCCCATGATCTGAAAGTATAATTGAATCTATATTCGCCTTCTTAACCTTCTGTACTAAATTATCTGAAACGAAAAAATAATCAATTCTAGAAAATGATTTGTGAACATGGGAATAAAATGAAAATTCCTGATCATTGAAATGAAAAATCCTCCAAATATCTTTTAAACCACAAGAATTTATCAAATTATCTAATCCTAAAGATTTTAAAATTTTACTAGGCTTTTTATCTAAAATAGGGTCCATTACTGCATTAAAGTCCCCTGCCAAAATTAAATTGGAGGAAGATGATGGTAAAATTATTTGTTGAAGGTTTTTAAAAAATTCAGTTTGATTCAAATTAGGTGCATAGATATTGAACAGTATCAAGGTATCTTTCCCTGAGCTCATTTTTACTTGGACCCATCTTCCGAAAGGATCCATAGATGTAATGTAATGTAATGTAATTTATTTCTTATATACCGCTACATCCGTTAAGTTCTAAGCAGTTTACAGAAAATATACATTAAAATTATAAGAAAGAAAGGTACTTAGAAATTCCCTTACTGTCCCGAAGGCTCACAATCTAACTAAAGTACCTAGAGAGTAATAAAGAAGTGAAAAGTAGAGATAGAAGAAAAATAAACAAATAAACATTCTAACAAGACTGTATTGAGCTAAGTATTTTGGAAGGTAGAAGAGAGGAGAGAAAGGAATAGATGCAGAAGGAGGAACCGTTGAACAAAAGAATTCTGGAGAATTTTAAATGATAGAAATAGAACAAAACAAAAACAAGTGGCAAAACAATGAATAAGATTAAAAGTAATTCATAAAACATTATCTTCAATCCACTGTTTCAGCTTCGGTGATGAAGTGGAGCAAGTAAGTTTTGGAGGAACGATGACGTTCCCAGAGAAAGGACTTCTTCAGGGAAGAGGCTTGGTTGATGGTCCCAGGATGCCCACTTCTTCTCCCCTGCGATGATCTCCTCCATGTAATCCTCCCCACACACTGCCCGTGTTCCAGCCGCCAAGGAGACTGCCCTAGATGAGGCCTGTGGTGATAGCCAAAGTTTCTCTTCTGCGTAAAAGCCGCCCGGTGCCGATCTCGGTGTGCGTTGGTGCCGTAGGAGCTGGGGCTGACAGGGAGCCCCCTGCCTTGCTGTAGCTGCATTCCCCACTGCGCACGGACTGTGCGACACCGGCAAGAAACTCTGGGGAAATTTGGAGACGCTGGGATTTTGGGGTAGAAGTCCTCAAACTCCGGGCTGGGCAAGCGCCAAACAGGCCGCCGCTGCTGGAACCAGGTGCGCAGGAGACAAGCGGAGTCGGCGAAGAGGACCGCAACGACCATGGGGTGCCGAAGCTGGATACCAGGGGCGAGTCCCCCACTCCAGTACGATCCATCAAGCACATCCAGACAGTGGATCTCGTGGGAAACTCCCTCCAGCTCCTCCAATTGCAGGCCATCGATCGCAGTGCGGCATCTGCGCTGCTCTCGCCCCAGGAGTCTGGCTCGATCGTTGCCTCCGGCCGCCCGCCTGAAACCTGTCACCTCCCTTTCCACTCCCAAACAGGGGCAAACCGCAACATGCAGCCGTCGGCACATAGGTGCAAAGGACTCAGACTAGGTCTTCCACAACCCCAACCAGAACAAGGCCCCAGTCCGGTCTCTTCCAGCTGCCACCACAAAGTCCATCAAACCACAAGTGCAGGGCCCCTCAACTGCCGATCTTGACCCAACGGTCAAATCACAAAAACAGTAAGTATCTTGAAAAATAAATATATAACAAAAGAAAAGAAACTCAGGAAAAGAAACTAAGATCAAAGACAAAAGCAAAAATTAGAAATCAACAATAAAAATTATAAAAGACAAAAGAAAAGAAAAAAATAAAAAAGTAGTTGGAAGGAGACGGAACAGTAGATGACTTAACTATCCGCCATCTTGTTAGAATAGTAAACATAGTAAAAGTAGCCATACATTTTTTATGTATCAAGATAGCCACACCAGCTTTTTTGCCTACAGCAGGGGCAAAAAAACACTGTTTAACCCAACCCCCTTCCAGCTTACTTGATTCTAATGCAGATAAATGAGTTTCTTGCAGGAAATAAATATCTGCCCCCTTATCTTTTAAGAAAAGATAAGGCTTTCTTTTTCTTTATAGGGTGTTTGAGTCCATTAACATTCAACGAATACATTTTAAAATACATTTATATTTATATTTATTTTAAGGAACCAAAGAAAATGACTTGAAAAGATTTTAATTCTTATATATAAATTATCCCAATTACACATCCAATTACCCTCCCTTAAAACCCCTATATACCCTCCCACACCCATCCCCCATAACAAATATAAGTGAATGACAGCACACATAAAGACCAGGAAATCGAAATAAATCCCCAACCAGCAAACTATCAATTCATACTATAATAAAATCTTAAAATAATGAATTAAATTAAAATCATTACTTAAAATTACCATAAAATGAAATCTTGAAAATAATAAATTATATTATATAACTAATATCATTTTTCATTATAGACATTAAAACTTATTAAATAAAATTTCCAACTTATCCAAACAAAACAAAAATCACAAAAATTAATAAATACCAAATATAAAAACTAAATGAATAAATAAATTAATGCTTATGATTAATAGATACCCAATAAAATATTAAAATAATAAATATTGAAATATGAAATGTTAAAATTAATATATTAAATTATATAATTTATATTATCTAAAATTAGAGAGTAGAAATTATTATATAAAATTATCATCCTATTCAACCAAAACGTAACAAATTTAGAAAAATTAATAAATATTAAAAATGAAGACTAAATGATTAAATAAAATGATTATTACTAGATATCCAGAATATAAATGAACATTAAAATAATAAAAATTCCAAATCTTCCCAACCTTTAAAATTCATATCCATTCATTCCCTCATTATAAATTTTATAATAAAATAAAAACCTAAAATCAGCCAACAAAGAACATATAAGAATAAATATATATAAATACTAAATACTTGTCACACTAGAAGAAAATCATATCTAAAGATAAAAGTAATCCATTTCTCAACTTATAAAAGATTCAAATCATCTTTACTAAACACTAATGTTACAGCTATAGGATAAAAAAATAAAATAAAAATAAAACTCATATCTCTATTTATGTTATTATGGAAGTATCTGCCATAATATTAAAAAAGATATATAAATTATAATTAATAAATCAAATAAACATCTATCATCTGTTAATCCATAACATCAGAAAAAATAGAATTAGATTTCAAAAAATTGATGACCAGAACAAAATTTCCAGGACAAGCTTGTCAAATCAATATTAGGTTTCATAAGAAGTTGCAAAACCACAGAACCAGTCGACCTCAAAGACTTGTTATATCCCCAAAGTCAGTCTTGTTAAAACCACAGGAAAAACAACAGAAAAAATGCTCAAAAAATTAATAGAACTTTTTAAAGTCTTTCTTCAGAAGTCTTCCTTTGAATGTTAAAATGCCTTGTTATATCCCCAGGAAAGTCAGTCTTGTTAAAACCACAGGAAAGACAACAGAAAAAATGCTCAAAAAATTAATAGAACTTTGTAAGAAGTCTTTCTTCAGGACTCTTCCTTTGAATGTTAAAATAAGGACTCTTCCTTTGAATGTTAAAATGCTTCAATGAAATTACAATTCAGGCAAATTAAAAGTCTCGTATTATATGATGAAGTTGTAATAGCAGTTAAAACATTTCTGCTACAAACTAGTTTGGATTGAACTAGTTTGGATTCAAACAAATTGAAGAAGTTAGTAACAAATCATAGCAGTTTTTGTTTAAATCTTGGATAGTATCCTATTCCATACGATTTTCACAGCCTTCAATATATTGTTGTAGGGCTGATTTATTTGAAATAATATAATACCCATAGAAGCTAACTTTTCAAATTAAATGGTGGTGCTAACTTCAAGACACATTGTCCCTCATTAGACATAGTGAAGGAGTTTGTTCAATATTGGGGGTGCTCAAGCACCCACAGATCTGACACCCATGATAATATCCCCATTAAAAATCAAATTATCCAACCAAATAATCCCAATTAAACATGCTAATACGTTATAACAATCTTAAATACCAAGTTTTCAAACACTTCCTAAACTGCTTAAAATCCTTAATAGATCTCCGTTCAGCAGGTAGCACATCCCACAGTAACAGAGCTGTCCCTGAAAATCACTAAACCTTTTTGCTTTCTGACTTAACTCCCATGCAGATGGTAAATTTGAAGTGTCAACTGTGATTGCAATATATGATTGGGGGCATAAATATGTATATATATTTGTTTTATGTAATTATTTTTGTTTTCATGTTTTTCTGTAACCCATTCTGTACAGCTTATTAAACTGAATGTCATGGGCTAGCTACTTGTAACCTACTTGAATGTAATCTGTAACTTACTTGAATCTTTGCTAGGTAATTCTCTCGGAAAAATCCAGATATCTCCTAAGTTGTAACTCTTTACCGTATCATGTAACTCACACGAATCTGTGTTATATAATTCTCTCGGAAATGTCCAGATTTCTTCTAATTTGTAATCCGCCTAGAACCGCAAGGCACAGGCGGAATAGAAATCACTTATGTAATGTAATTAAATTAAATTGCATGTATTTTTTAACCTTCCTCTTTCAAATTACTTAGTTCAATTATTGCAGGGCAAGCTCAGGAATAGACAGACTATTGGCTAACCCTGTGACTTAGTGGCACTACACAGTATTACCATGCAGAAGACCAGTGAAATTGATAGCAGATAAATAATTATATTTCCATTTTTCCTTTCCTACTACAATATTTGGAGTGAAGAAGTTAGCCTAGTTATTAAAGCACTGGGCTGACAAGGGAAGGCCATTTTAAATCTCACTGTTGCTCCTTGCGACCTAGGGCAGGTCATTTCACCCTCCTTTGCATCAGGTATAAATTTAGGACTCCTTTTACAAAACCACAATAGTGATGCTGCGGCAGTAAATACACTGAAGTTCATTCAACTTCTATGGGTTTGGTGCATTTACAATGGCAGCCTCACTACTGAGGTTTTGTAAAAGGGGCCCTTAGATTGTAAGCCGCCTGGGGACAGAGGAATTCCTAGTGTACCTGAATGGAACTCACCATGAGCTGCTTCTGAAAAGGTGTGAGCTAAATATAAAAATAAATACATAAAACAAAATATTGCATACCTTACTACAACTTTACCTTCTTTTTGCCTTAAAGATTAGCTACCACACTGTTGATGAGGTCTCAGGATTTTTAAAAAAGATTATTCTTTGCCCATTCTATTAAAAGTTTAGTTTGTGCAAAATCCATTTAAAGCAGATTAATTTGCAAATACAGGTGCATAAAGTTGATTTGTATGTGTAATAACGGTCTAAAAATGCAATGAAAACAATTTATTAACATAAAAATGGGAAGAAAGTGATAAAATATCTAAAAATCTGAGAACCTTTAAATGACCTAAAAATGAATGAAAGCTAGTAACTTGGTATAAAAGCCAACCAGTCTTTTTTTTCATGTTATATGAAATTTCCAAATATTAGATAAGCTGATGGCTGATTTATACCAATGAGGTACATTAAGAGGGTTGGCCTCTAAAAATGTCCAAGGGATGCAAACAAATGTATTAGCCCTAAAAAATGGCTGTACAGTTATTCTTTTGGCATTTGTAGATTATTTTCTTTCAATCGTCACCTCCTCCCTCCCTCCCCCTTTTCCCAGTGTTCAGCAAAAAATAATCTTAGCTATAGCCAATCTTTTGATATTAATTAAAGAGAATTTAATTTAGCTTACACCAGCAGTAATTTTGAAACACTGGCCATTTGTATCGTTCCTCTGGGCTGTCCTTTCTCTATAATCACAGATCTTCAATTCTTCAGGTCTTCAGAGCGATATTAGAGTATTTTCCCTCACAGCCCATAGTGTTGTATTCTTCTATTGACAAATCCCTCTTAAGTTATCACTGTGTCTCTCTGCTCATTATTAATTTAAAGAGGTTGATTCTGTATGGTCCCTTAGACACTTGCTTTAGCACTTACACAGCATAACCTATAACACCAGGCTATTCTTTCTTATTAATCTCTAATGCAGGGGGCTGTAACATAAATTGTGTCTTTTCCATCGGACACCAAACTGCTGTACATAGTTGGGTTTTTTTGGTTTTTGTTTTTTTTAAATCATAGGGGCCATTTTACTAAAGTGCATTAGAAAAAGGGCTTTGCATGTTTTAATGCAGGACTTTCACATGCGTTAAGCCCATTTTTAATGCTACTCTAAAATATTTTTTTATTTTTTTAAGTTCCTTTTCTAACTTTTCCATTAGCACATGAGGCCTGCAAAAAAGAAAAAGTGGTAACACTTAGGCCCTGATTCTGTATAGGATGCCCAGGAGAGGTATCCTATACAGAATCGGTCCTACACTAAACCCGATTCTGTAACCGGCGTCCATGGTACAGACGCCGGTTAGAGAATCGGGTTAAATTAGACCAGGTGCTAGCCTGGGCCAATCAGGTCTTAGGATTAGTGGGGATGGGCGGACCCGCTATGCCTAAGGCCTGATTGGTCCAGGCTTCTAGAGCCTGGGCCAATCAGGCCTTAGATTTAGCGGGGATTTGCCGGGAAGGGGCGGGCCCGTATCATTTCCACAAGGCGGGCCCGTCGGCTGGACGGCAGCAAGACCCGTCCAGACGACCAACATGTAAAGGTTAGTTTTTTTGGGGGGGTCGTTGGGCTTTCAGGCAGGAGGACTAGGCATCCTCCTGCCCGCGATTACCAGTTTGGGGGGAGGGGGGTTCCAGGGGGGTTCCGGCAGGAGGACTGGGCATCCTCCTGCCCGCGATTACCAGTTTGGGGGGGAGGGGGGTTCCGACAGGAGGACTGGGCATCCTCCTGTCGGCGATGGGACAGGCGGCCGCGACCGCGGCCGCTATACTTATTGCAGCAGGGAGATCCCTTGCTGCCGTAAGTATAGCGGCCGCGTCTACTTACAATGTAGACCAGCATTTTGCTGGCCTACATTTTAAGCGTCTCTTCCTCTAGGGAGATGCGTAGGGCCGCCTAGGTTCGCCTAAGGCCCTTAGGCGAGCTTAGGCGTCTTGCAGGTCTCCCTAGGCTCCCGGAGGCACCTTCAATATAGGCGGCCTGCCTGGGGAGCATTTTTTTAAAAAACGTGCATCCCGATTGGCTGATTAGACAGCTGTAGGAGCCTACAGCTGCCTAAAATCGGGACGCACTTTGGAGAATCAGGCCCTTACTGTCTCCTATTTAGGCGGTGCTAAGTGCCCCTGTGCGAGCTCCATGTTATGTTAAGTAATGATTATATTCCACCAACACCCTTTAAAAATAGTCCAACGTGGATTACAGTTAGATTAGAAATAATGAATCTATGAAACAGTTTATAGTAAAGTAGATAGATCATAACAAATATTTCTGAAACAAATAGGTTTTTAAATTGTGATGGAAGTCAGAATAATTCCTAATCTGTTTTAAATCATTGGGAAGAGAGGACCAAACCTGTACTGCCCGGTAACTTAATAAAACTATTTAGATCTATATTGCACCCCTCAAACCATGAGAAAAAAACACCTAGTCATGAACCTAAAGCACGAGTGGTGTGAATAGATTGTTTCCATATTTTGGTGATAGCCCCTCAAATAGCTTAAAAACTATACATGAGAGTTTAAAATCAATCCTGGCATTGACCAGTAACCGGTCTGGCTATATTAATGATCGAGATGCAACATCTCCCTCCTTCTTCATTGTTGAGTTGCTTACAATCCAGGGTTAATTTTATACCTTTCAAGGCAATTTACTATCAAGAAATTTGGGACACTATCAAAGGCTTTCTTATAGTCTATTCATGCTATACTGATCATTTCTGCTTTTCTTAGCACTGGCCATAATAGCTTTATTTGACATTAACTGGTCCATACTCTTCCTTCATACACCCTTTATTGCAATGATTTTATTGTACATAATTGGTTACTGTATGTGAGCACTTGTGTTGCCTTTAGGACTTCAGATTTACACTGCTGGAGATATTTAGCTACTAGCTGAATTCTGCCTTCAAAACTTAGGGCTCCTTTTACAAAGGCGCACTAGGGCTTTAACATGCGGAATAGCGCACGCTAAAATGCTGCAAGCGCTAGCCGCTACCGCTTCCTTTTGAGTAGGTGGTAGATTTTTGGCTAGGGCGCGCTATAGTACGTGCTAATCTGTTGCGTGCGGTAAAACCCGTAGCGCACCTTCCTAAGAGGAGCCCTTAGTATGACTTGTTGACCTATGAGGTCAAATTTTCAGCCTTTGCATAGCCTGCCAGACAGATTCAGTTATTAATGAGCATTATTTTTGCTAGAATTTCTAGTTATTCTTTCACCATACAACATCCCCTACTTAATCTAATCTCCCTTTTTATTTCTGTAACAAATTACAGTATGTCTAAACAGCTACCAACATACAGTACTCCCCTGAAATTCGCGGGGGTTCCTTTCCAGGAACACCCACGAATTTCAAAAAACCACAAATGTGGTTTTGAGTCTGTAAAAAGGAAGGAGAGGGCAGCTGGGGCGCCTGTGGGTGCAGTAAATCATATCCGGTATGCTCTGGGGGGAGGATGGGGGAGGAGGAGGAATCAGCTGTTTAGAAAGCTGATTGGCTGACTGGGGGGGGGGGGGGGAGAGGAATCGGCTGTGCAGAAGGCTGATTCACAGACTCATTTCCTGCATTTTCTGACTGGAAGAGGCAGTCAGAAAATACCGCGAATAACTGAGTCCGCAAATTCACAGGAGAACACTGTATATGAAGCTGTTGCTTTAACTGCCACCCTGTTCTTACAGGACAGAACTTGGTCACCATTAACTTGTTTTGTGTAATTGTTGCCATCTGGTACACCAGGCCTACAGTACTACTAAGGGGTTCTTCCTTTTCTGCCCTTTTTGTCCTTACTTTCCTTTACCCTTGGTTCAGCCCTTGGGGGGAACAATGTGGGTGTGGGATCTTAATACTGAACACTCCAAACCTTGTTCCTATCACAGTCATAGAGAGTGACATCTGATAAAGGCTATTAGTGAAACCAGCTTCACTTCTGAGTCATTGCCATAGAGCCATCATTTTACCATTAGGGTTCTTCTATGCTTATCACATACTTAAAAAAAAAATTCTTATTGTCTTGTCTTCACCACTTCCATAGGGAGGTCATTCAGTGTATCTGTCATGCTTTCAATAAAAAAATATTTGGTGATATCTCTCAGGGGTCTCATACCATGTCCCACATGTATCTATCTAGCATATTTTTCGTGTGAAAAAGGTTTGCTTTTGATGTCTAATGTCTGCATTTCAAGTATTTGAATGTCTCTAAAAGGTATAAATTGAGCATCAGGAGCAAACCTTTTTCACAGGAAAGAATAAGCTATACACTTATGTGTATATCTTTGATTTATGATGTCTGATTTATGCATTTTTCTTTTTCTTTCTTTTTCTTTTTTTTTTTGCATTTAAGAAGTTCTTTAGCTTTGGCTGCATCAGTATTGAAGCAGAGAGGTTAATGAGTTACATATATGTATTTTTTACTCCTAATTGATTTAGTAGCCTTTTAAAATTTATATTTACTAACAGAGAGCTACATACCTCATGGTCCTAACTATTAAAGCTGAATTTCAACCTTATTACAAAATGAGAAATCTGATTTCTGTGCCATAAAAAGTAATTACATTGTATTTTTAATTATTAAGGTTTAGAAATTCACACTTTGTATGCTGTGCTTTTTTTAAAATTCAGTGTGCATAGAATCTTGTGTTAAAAATTAATTGGAACAGCTGAGATTGACAGTTGACGTATTTCAGATTTGAGAATTATCAGCTGCTTAATACTAGAGAAATCAATGTAATCTGCAGGATGGCTAGCAATTTATTTGGTTGTTCACTAATTAAATTTTTCAGGTTGGCAGAGAATGGAGGCATGAAAGCCATTAAATTCCTTAGGGATTAAAACCATCCACATCTCTGAGTTTTCTTCAAGATAAAACTTTTCCGTGTGCCAAATGCATGAATGCAACCAGTCTTTTCATGTTATTAGGGAGGATATAATGAGACCCTACATCAACCTGTCTGTGAAAGAAAGAAACTGATGTAGTACAGCGCACAAAATTTTTGAAGTCTGCTTCACCTGCAAAAAGGGGCAAGTTGTGTATACAAGCTGATTGTAGGCCCACAATTTTTCCCTTTAGTATATACTGTATAATGGACTTTTTCCAAAGGTTTTTGACTTTGCAAGTATTTAACTGACCTAAGTTATCCCACAGGTCAGTACAAAACTTTGGTGTAATCATGGGAGGGGGGGCAGTGTTGGAGACCTGGTCCCCCTCACCATCAACTTGGATCCCCTCTGCGAGTACTGCCTTTGCTGTCTGAGCATCACTTAAGTCAGCAGGTGTGCTTTGGCCACCATACTAGCTCTCGTGCACATGCTTAGTTCAGCAACTGAAGTGCACTGACGACTTGAATGCTGCTCTGGCAGAATAGATGGGACTCACACAGGAGGCCTCTTCAGCTGGTGGGCTTTGCATCCTTGCCAGCAAAGGCATGGTGGATGGGGGGCAAGAGGGGAGAGAATACCTGGCCCTCTCAGTCCACCTTTGGCTCCCCCCACATGAAATGGACTTCTGGCTATGCATGCAAAAGATCTCAAAGAGACCAAAGGATGATAGCAAATTATTGGGAGATAATTTTATACATATGAAAGGGTTTTTATAAAATTGTATATCTTATTAATCTACCCAACAGATCCTTTTGCTCCATCTCTAACCCCTCTCCAGGATTGTCTTGACTCTGTCCGACAGCATGACGCAAGACCTGCTTTTGTTGGAACAGTGGTCCTCGACCTGGCAGCTTAGCTTCAACGCTAACAAATGCAAGGTCATGCACCTTGGCAACAATAATCCGTGCAGAACGTACACATTGAATGGAGAAACCTTAGCAAGGACTGCCGCAGAACGGGATTTGGGTGTGATCATCAGCGATGACATGAAAACGGCCAAACAAGTGGAGAAGGCTTCATCTAAGGCTAGGCAAATGCTGGGTTGTATCCGGAGAAGTTTTGTTAGTCGGAAGCCTGACGTCCTAATGCCTTTGTACAGGCATTAGGTGAGGTGAGGCCTCATCTGGAGTACTGCGTACAATTCTGGAGGCCACATTACCGCAATGTGGCCACATTACCGCAAAGATGTGCTGAGAATCGAGTCGGTAAAGCGAATGGCCACCAAGATGGTCTCGGGGCTCAAAGATCTATCATACGAAGAAAGGCTGAACGAATTGCGGCTATACTCTCTTGAAGAACGTAGGGAGAGAGGGGATATGATTGAGACGTTTAAGTATGTCACTGGTCGCATCAAGGTAGAAGATAATGTTTTCCTTCTTAGGGGACCCTCGGCCACAAGAGGACACCCGCTGAAAATAAAGGGCGGGAAGTTTCATGGCGACACCAGGAAGTACTTCTTCACTGAAAGAGTGGTGGATAGCTGGAATAGGCTCCCAGTACAGGTGGTTGAGGCAAGCAGCGTTCCAGTTTTTAAGATCAGTTGGGATGCTCATGTCGGATCTCTTCGAGGGAAAAGGTCATCAGAGAGCAATTAACTAGGGGGGTGGGTCAATGGAGTGGGCAGACTCGATGGGCCTTGGCCCTTTTCTGCCGTCACTTTCTATGTTTCTATGTTTTCTATGTTTCTATGTTTCTGTAGTAGGCTGGTTGTCTGAAAACAAATTGGGACTAAGTAAGAGAAAAACTATAATGTGGTGGATCACTGGCCATCTTTGCTAGCCATCCAATACCATTTCTTTGGTAAGCCAATCACACCAGTTGGTTCATTCAAATATTTAGGGGTTCTACTGGACTCAAAACTTTCATTTGTTGCACAGGCACCACATTTATGCAAGACTAGTTTCTGTACACTTCGTCAATTGTACTCCGTGAGACATATTTCATGGACTTTCCCTTTTGATAACAGAACTGAACTATTGTAATGTTTATGCTGGTATCTCACAGTCAACTTTGGAAAAAATTACATCATGCGAAACCTACTGACCATGTTACTTCTCTTCTTAAAAAGAAAACACTAACTTCTAATAAAGCAACAAATTATTTATCAGATCTTAATGATAGTCCCAGAAAACAACAGGGCATCTAAGTTCTTAATGATTACTTTTAAGGCATACTTGTGAGATAGGATCTCTGGATTACTTTGCCACTCTTACAATCCCTTATACTTCTTCAAGTGTTCTTTGCTCCATAAATGACTATTGGTTAATCTTCCCAGGCCCCAAACAAGCACAACTAGAATCTACAAGACATGAGGTGTTTTACTACTTACTGGTAGCTTCTTCTTATGTGAAATAAATTACCACTATATATCCATAGTATTTCCTCCCTAAAGGACTTTAAAAAAGCCATCAAAACCTAGCTCTATGAACAAGCATTCAAAATCTAGTTCCCATATCTAATTGATTGATTTCTCTCTCTAGCACTGTATATCTTGGAATAATATATGAATATATTAGATTGTTGAGTACTCAATGTCTGACTGTTTTTCTTTCCCTCTGTTTGATGTACTCTGTTGTATCTTATAATTGTTCCTTTCCTTTTTTTTTTCTTTGACATTAGATTGTACACTGCTTAGATCTGTTTGTCAGTATGGACAAAATTAATATTTCATAAGACCAGGCTGGATCATGTCACACCGTTATTTATGGCATTGCATTGGCTTCTGATAAATTTACAAGTTGAATTTAAACTGTGTAGTCTAGCTTATAAAACTTTATTATGGGGAAGTTCTTGAAAGTTTTCCAAGTTGGATGGACATTTTAGGAGGTTATACTAAATGTCATAGCTCTGAACATTTATTGCTAGCTTTTCCTTCTCTGAAAGGTGTCAAATATAAACAGATACATCAAAAATCTTACTATTATTCTGTGATTCAGACATGGAATTTTTTACCTTTAGATATTCAGATAATGATTTCTTATACAGTTTTTCGTAGACAGCTAAAGACCTGGCTTTTTCATACATTTGTATCAGGAATATAACAGCAAACTTCATATTAGTTTAATATGTGTAAACATCCAAAAGTAATTTAAGCTTCAGTCTTGGATTATCACCTTAAGAATTATTGTAACCTACTTTGAACTTATATTTGAGAGGATATGGTGGGATATAAAATACTAATATAACATATATGGGCGATATAGAAAGCCTTCAATAAATAAACATATGATTGCGTACAGAATTCCTACTTCTATGCTGTGTGTATTTAGGTACTCGTGTGTATGTGCATAGTTTGGGCAGAGTTGTGATATGTACTTGTATTTTATAAAATAGTACAAAGTATGTGCATAAATTATCTTACATTCTTTAGAGCAGGTGAGCTCAAAGTGGGTGAACATAAGAATAGTCTTACTGGGTCAGACCAATGATCCATCAAGCCCAGTAGCCCGTTCTCACGGTGACCAATCCAGGTCACTAGTACCTGGCCAAAACCCAAGGAGTAGCAATATTCCATGCTACCGATCCAGGGCAAGCAGTGGCTTCCCCTATGTCTTTCTCAATAACTTGTCCAAACCTTCCTTAAAACCAGCTACACTATCCACTCTTACCACAACTTTTGGCAATGCATTCCAGAGCTTAACTATTTTCTGAGTAAAAAATTTTTTTCCTCCTATTGGTTTTAAAAGTATTTCCCTGTAACTTCATTGAGTGTCCCCTAGTCTTTGTAATTTTTGACAGAGTGAAAAATCGATCCACTTGTACCTGTTCTTCTCCACGGAAGCACTGATAAAAGGCAGCATCGATGAACATCTAGAAAGAAATCAGCTTCTGATAACAAGCCAACATGGCTTCTACAAGGGAAGTTTGTGCCTAACGAACTTATTGCACTTCTTCGAAGGAATAAACAAGCGGATGGACAAAGGGGACCCCATAGACATCGTATACTTAGATTTCCAAAAAGCCTTTGACAAGGTACCCCATGAACGCCTACTTCGGAAACTGAAGAACCAAGGGGTGGAAGGAGACGTACATAGATGGATCAGGAATTGGTTGGCTGTAGGAAGCAGAGGGTAGAAGTGAACGGCCACTACTCGGACTGGAGGAGGGTCACGAGTGGTGTTCCGCAGGGGTTGGTACTCAGACCGCTGCTATTCAATGTATTTATAAATGATCTAGAAACAGGGACGAAGTGCGAAATAATAAAATTCGCAGACGACACCAAACTATTTAGTGGGGCTAGGCCTAATGAGGACTACGAAGATTTACAAAGGAACCTGACCAAACTAGGAGAGTGGGTGATGAGATGGCAAATGAAGTTTAATGTAGAGAAATGTAAAGTCTTGCATGTAGGAAACAGAAACCCGCCATGTGAGCGGACTGCTGGGCACGATGGACCTCTGGTCTGACCCAGCAGAGGCACTGCTTATGTTCTTATATTATGTTATCATATCTCCCCTCAGCTGTCTCTTTTTCAAGCTGACAAGCCCTAACCGTTTTAGTCTTTCCTCATACGAGAGGAGTTCCATCCCTTTTACCATCTTGGTCGCTCTTCTTTGAACCTTTTCTAGCGCACTATATCTTTCTTGAGATAAGGAGACCAGAATTGAATGCAATTCTCCAGATGAGGTCGCACCATGGAGTGATACAGGGGCATTATAACATTCTTAGTCTTGTTAACCATCCCTTTTTTAATAATTCCTAGCATCCTGTTTGCTTTTTTAGCCACTGCTGCATATTGGGTAGAAGGTTTCATCGTACAAAGACACCCAGATCCTTTTCTTGGGCGCTAATACCCAAGGTGGACCCTAGCATCCAGTAACTGTGATTCAGGTTATTCTTCCCAATGTGCGTCACTTTGCATTTGTCCATAGGTATGTACAAATATTGCACTTGTCCACAGGTGGGCACAAATATTCTCTCAGCTGCTATCCTCCCCCTAATCTTCTGAAGACTTCCTCTAAGGCAGTCAGAACTCCCTTTTACCAAGCTTGACAGACAGCAGAAAAGTCTATGAGTCACCGATACCAACACTCTATGCATGCTTAGTTGTCGGTGGCTCAAGGATGCTGCTACCTACTGCAGAGTAAAAGAGAATTCTGGTTACCTTTGGAGGAAGTCTCAGCTGGTGGTGATTGGGGATCCTCACCAGCTACAGCAAGGGTCAGTGCCGGTGGTAGACATGGTAGGGTCCAAGTTAGAAAATAAAAGAGAGGGCCCCTTGGATCCCCTCTCCTCCCTGTCTCCCCTTTGATCTCTCCACTTGCCACTACAATCACACTGACATACCGTCACCAAATATGTGCGCATGCTCAAGACCCAGCACAGGAAGCAGATCTTCGGGCACCGGCACCAGCGCACAGGACATGCTGGTGCCGGTGCCGGTGCGGAGGCTACACCAAAGTAAGAAGAGGGTTCGGGTGAGTTGGGGGGACCTCAGGTCGCGTCAGGGGGTTGCTCAATGGCGGCGGGGGGTGCCCGATGGCGGTGGGGGGGGTTTGCTCAATGGCTGCGGGGGGTTGCCCGATGGCAGTGGGGGGGGGTGCCCGATGGCGGCGGGGGGGTGCCGGATCGCGGGGGGGGGGGAGGGTGCCGGTTCGCGGTGGGGCGCTCACAAATCGAGGTGCGCTCGGTTTCCAAGGCGCAAATTTTGCGAATGTTTTGCTCATCTTGCAAAACACTCGCAAACCAGTGCACTCGTAAACCGAGAAACCACTGTACATGAGATCCATTTGCATGCACTGCTTTCATTGTACGCTAATAGATCTCCTGCATATTCATTGTGGAAATCCTGAAAACCCGACTGGATTGCGGCCCTCGAGGAGGGACTTTGACACCTCTGACCTAACCCCTGTTTGAAGATATGGAGAAGAAGAGAGAGGGTTCAGCTTGTGGAATCAAGGCTTCTTCATCCTCAGCTCCTGTTACTGGCTGGATTGATAGTTTTGTATGTTGGAGCTCTTCTCCAGTCTTAGCATGGGTGAGCATGCCGCTGGGAAAGGCTATTGATTTGTGAGGGTCAGACTTTCCCTTGGCCTGTGAGTTCATTCTGAGCCCTGAGGAAATAAAGGTGGTGTCCTTGTCCATTGCACCTTCAGTGATAGTTTGGGAAGGATTCTGAGTGGAGCCATTGGAAGGCTTGAGTGGAGTCCCATAGACACAATTGAGCAAGTACAGCTCCAATTGTATAAGGAATCATGTGTCTGGAGGAAACAGATCCTAAATTGACCCATCAGGACCTACCTCTCTCTGCTGTATCAGATATCACAGGAAAACTGCAAGTTATAACTTGGGACTTATTATGGCAAGCTATTCTTGATTTAAAGAAGTCTTTCACTGAACAATTTAATACTGATGCTATTAGTGTATCTCAATTATCTGAGACTTCAGCTTCCCATACACATCAATTATCTGAGCATGAAAAAGAAATTCAAAATATTGATTTCAGACTAAATAAAATTGAATCTTTAGATGCAGTTATAATGAAAGATAACATAGTCATGAATAGAAAACTGGAAGTAATTAAACATACTGTATTCATGAGCAAAAAAAAAATGAATTATTAACTTTCCAAACTGTGAAGCTGTGTCGCCAGTGGACTTTGTAATGGAATACTTAAAATATATCTTGAAAACGACTCAGTTTCCAACAGTGTCTTGAGCTTATTTTGTACCTCCAAGTACTGGTCTCTACTTGCAGAAAGTAACAGTCTTTTTATTTTTCAATAAAGATCCCTTTAGGAAGCATATCATCTTCTCCCACTGTTTGTATTTTCTTCTCCAACTACTGGGACATTTTCTGCACAATCAGCTACTGAGGACTCTCCATTGGAGCTATCTGATAGTTTGAACATTTCTAATAGAATAATAATAATAATAATTTTAGTTCTTATATACCGCTATACCATAAGTTCAAAGCGGTTTACAACAAGATACATACAATGAGAGTAAGAGATGTTTACAACAAGAAGTAAGGGATGTTTACAACAAGAAGTAAGAGATGTTTACCATAAGATACATACAATGAGTGTATGAGATGTAAGGGGAACAGAAAAAGTACTTTCTGGGATACAAATTGCAAATGGAAGAGAACCAAAACTATCAGAGCCTCAGCACCCGGTGTCTACAGAATTCCACCAAGACACATAATGTTGTTATGCTCAAATTACCCCTTCCTCAGGTCGCTTCATTGGCTCCCTGTCTGTTTTCGCATACAGTTCAAACTTCTCTTATTGATCCACAAGCGTATTCACTCTGTGGCTCTTCAAGAGCTCTCCTCTCTTATCTCTCTCTACACTCTGCCCCAGGAACTCTGTTCATCAGGTATGTCTCTTGTCTGTACCCTTCTACGACGGGAGCTCACGGCAGCTATTTCCTATGAGTGATCTGCACGAGGCAGGAGCGTAGGAAGATTGCTCCTGCCCCGAAAACCCGCTAGACCACCAGGTAAGACTTAAGGGATGCTGGGGGGGGGGGGGGGGGAGAGGGGAGGTGTCAGAGCTCTCTTGAATATTATTCGCATTTTTTTAATATTTGCGGGCCTGCTCTGCCCCTAACCCCCATGGATATGGAGGGAGGAATGTACATGAGTTACAATATATGAACTATAGACAAAGAGCAACACTGCAATGCTCGAGTTATGACAAAAGAGCTTAGTAATGGTGTTACATACAGAATTAGATTGTTTCTGAGATATCCATTATACATATACTCATACAAATCATTTACCTTAGTGTGTGTGTTTGTTTATGTGTGTGTATATTCTGTATTTCTTTACAAGTACCTATTTGAATGTATTTGAAATTTCATAAATGCGTAATAGTCAAATCTCGGTTTGCGAGTGTTTAGCAAGATGAGCAAAACATTCTTGCAAAACTTGTCTCGCAAACCGAGTTGACTTGATTTGTGAGCACCGTCCCCGAGAACCGGCATCGCTCCCCCTGCTCGCAAAGGCCCCCCCCCCCCCGCTCAAACCGGCACCCACCCCCCGAACAACTTGAAACTTACCCCCCCCGTCTGGCACCGGCACGAAGCCCACAGGACGTGCTGGTGCCGCTTGAAGAACTTCCTGCCTCTGCCGGGCCTTGAGCATGCATCTGCGCATGCTCAAGGCCTTCTAATTCTCCCTCTCGCTGAGATTCTTGGCAAGAGGGAGAATTAAAAGGCCTTGAGCATGCGCAGATGCATGCTCAAGGACCGGCAGAGACAGGAAGTTCTTCAAGCGGGGGGGAGCAGCGCCGCTAGCCTCGGAGGTGGGGGGAACGTATCAAGCGAGTTTCCATTACTTCCTATGGGGAAACTTGCTTTGATATACGAGTATTTTGGTTTACGAGCATGCTTCTGGAACGAATTATGCTCGTAAACCAAGGTTCCACTGTATTTTTAAAAAGCGGACTTTTAGCCAAGATTTAAATAGTGCTAAAGATGGAGAATATGATGTACTGATTCAGGAAATCTATTACAGGTGCAGCAAGATGGGAGGGTCTGGAGATGGCGGTGCAGGAGAAAGCAGTGCTCTCCCCAGCACGTTTTAGCCGGGCGCTCCGCCCAGCAAATTTAGATGCCCGCCTGGCTGTCATCTGCTGCAAATCCTGCTGCCGCCACTGCTTAACGCACAGTTGAAGAGCCGCCAAAAGACTCCCGCCTGACTAAACAAAACAAAACCCAGCAAGCGACTTGAACTCGGCTTCCCTTCTCTTCTTTCCGAAACCGGAATTTACGTCCGGGGGGGGTAGGGGGGGTAGGGAAGAGAAGCCGGCACGGACAGTGGTACCTCTAGAGCCCCGGAACATGCGGGAGATAGGCCAGCCATGGAGGGAAGCTTACTTGCTCTTGCTTACTTCAGGCCTTTCTCGCTGCCGGGTCCTGCCTACTTTTTGTTTCCGTGAAGGCAGGACCCGGCAACGAGAAAGGCCCGAAGTAAGCAAGAGCAGCAAGTTATAAGCTTCCCTCTGTCGCTGACCTTTGGGAGATAGGTCAGCGACGAAAGGAAACTTGCAACTTGCCTTTGTCTGTAGCGAATCTGCCGGGTGTGTGAGACTGGGGGGGGGGTGTGAATGGAAGGAGAAATGCTGCTGTACCCAATTAGAGGGGGAGGGGGAAAAGAAATGATGATGCTGCTGCTGCTGCTATACCCAATGGGGGGAGGGTGAAGACAAATGCTGCTGCTTCTGCTGTACCAAATTGGAAGAGGGGAAGAGAAATGCTGATGATGCTACACTGGCTGCCGATGAAGGCACGCGTAAAGTTCAAATTTGCCTGTTTCTACTTTAAAGCATTACACGGACTTGCCCCCAAATACATTACTGACCTTTTCTCCTTCTCAACCAACAGACACAAGAGAAGTTCACATTCCAACTTCGTTTCCCCCCCAGTGAGAGGTTGCAAACTGAAAAAAACACCATGAATTCCTTCTCTCACACCAAGCAGCATCATGGGGTAAAGACCTAGAACAATTACTTTCGCCCTCTACTTATGAGGAATTTAGGAAACGTCTAAAAACACACCTGTTCCTAAAACATCTTGACAACTGATCCACTTATCTCTTTCCTCTCAATAGCGACCTACTGTCCTTTTGATCACTTTTCTCCTCAACAATGAATTTCCTGTCTAATTACTTCTCTTTCTTCTTCCCCTCTTGAAGTCAGTCAATTTGTACCTTTGCTTAATCTTTTGTAAACCGCATAGAACTTCACGGTATTGCGGTATATAAGCTGTTATTATTATTATTATGATGATGATGCTGCTGTTGTACCCAATGGAGGGGAGGGGGAAGAGAAATGTTGCTGCACCCAATGAGGGGGGAGACATGCTGCTGCACCCAATTGGGAGGGAGGGAAGAGAAATGCTGCTGCACCGAATGGGGGAGGGGAGGGGGCAGAGAAATGTTCTGCTGCTGCACCTATTTTTTGGGGGAGGTGGAAGGAAAGAGAAATGTTCCTGCTGCTGCACCCAATTTTTTGGGGGAAGGAGGAAAAGAAAAGCTAGTGCAGCCAATTGGGGGGGGGGGAAGAGAAAAGCTGCTGCTGCACCCAATTGGGGAAGAGAAATGCTGCTGCAGCAGCACCCAACTGGGGAGAGAGAGGGGAGAAAGAAGACCAGGGAAGGGAGAGGAGAGGCAAGAGATGCCAAGACCATGGGAGGGAAAGGAGCTACCAGACCATGGAGGGAGGGGGAGAGATGTCAGTGCATATCTGGGGAGGGGGAAGATGGAAATCCCAGGGCATGGAGGGAGAGAAGGGAAGGAGATAGAGATGCCAGACCATGGGGTGGAGTGGGAAGGAAGGAAGGAAAGGAGAAGAGAGAGGTGCCAGAGCATAGGGGAGGGGGTGAAGCTGAGATGAATCATGTACAAAGGAGAGAAAGGGCACAGGATATATAGTTTATTGAAGGGACATAGAAAGAGGGAAGATGCCTTATGGAACAAAGAGCGGGTGGACACTGGATGGAAAGGGCAGAGAGGGTGGACAGTGGATGCAAGGGGCACAGAGAGGGTGGACAGTAGATGGAAGGGGTAGAGAGAGAGAGGGGGCAGAGGCTGGGTGGAAGGGGCAAAGAGAGGACAGATGTTGCATGGAAGGGAGCGAGGACAAATGCTGAATAGAAAGAGAGCGAAGAGAAGATGATTAAAGCAGAAACGACAAAAGGTAGAAAAATTTTTTTTTGTTGCTTTATGTAGAATCAAGTAGTATTGTATCTATTGATTAAAGTTTATAAATAGGAAATGGAAGTAAGGCAGTTTTTTGGGGACTAAACCCCTTTCCTCAGGTCAGGACAGGATACCATAACAGCAGGGGTGCCCAAATGGTCGAGCGCGATCGACCAATAGATCGCAAAGGCAATGTGAGTCGATCACGTTGCCTTTGCAATCTTTTACTTCCTGCCTCCCTGAGCCAGGCCAGGCGCTTACAAGTGCCGGACTCACAAGACTTCACCTCCGATGTCAATTCTGATGTCAGAGAGGAAGTTCTGGGCCAGCCAATCGCTGCCTGACTGGCCTGGAACTTCCTCTCCGACTTACACCCTAAATGGCGAGATCCTAACAAGAACTGAAGCAGAACGTGACCTAGGGGTGATCGTCAGTGAGGACATGAAAGCTGCCAATCAAGTGGAGCAAGCTTCCTCCAAAGCAAGGCAAATCATAGGTTGCATACGCAGGAGTTTCGTCAGCCGTAAGCCTGAAGTCATTATGCCATTGTATAGATCCATGGTGAGACCACACCTGGAGTACTGTGTGCAATTCTGGAGGCCGCATTACCGAAAGGATGTGCTGAGACTAGAGTCGGTCCAGAGAATGGCCACCCGGATGATCGCGGGTCTCAAGGATCTCCCGTATGAGGAAAGGCTGGATAAATTACAGCTCTACTCACTCGAGGAACGCAGAGAGAGGGGAGACATGATCGAGACGTTCAAGTATCTCACGGGCCGCATTGAAGTGGAAGAAGATATCTTCCTTTTCAAGGGTCCCATGGCAACCAGGGGGCACCCGTGGAAAATCAGGGGAGGGAAACTGCACGGTGACACCAGGAAATTCTTTTTCACAGAAAGAGTGGTTGACCGCTGGAATAGTCTTCCACTTCAGGTCACTGAGACCAGCAGCGTGCCTGATTTTAAGGCCAAATGGGATAGACATGTGGGATTTATTCACTGAGTTAGGTGGGGGAGGGTCATTGCAGTGGGCAGCCTAGATGGGCCGTGGCCATTATCTGCTGTCTATTTCTATGTTTCTATGTTAGAATTCGACGAAGAATATCTTTGCTGGCTGTTTGTCTTCACGGAGAAGCTAAGTACTTCCTGTTGTTTTTTGCTTGGCTGGACTTGGACGTTTTTTGGCCCCCTGGATAAGGGGCAGAGACAATCGTAGTGAATGGTAAAGTGTGTTTTTTTTATTTATGTATATCTTTTTTTACACTTAGTACTGTTGGGTGCACTTTATTATAAAAAATACGGAGTAGAGCCCGGGGATGTTTCACAGTTAACACTCGTTTGGGTGTAAGCCATGTGACAGCCTTTTCCACTGGTTCTCTAGTGGGTGGCTGTGTTACTGAGGGCTCTCCCGTTTAATCTACTTACATCTTAAACATCATTGATAGGTTGGTGAATGTAGTTGAGCCGTCTCTGCTTTTGTCTCTCTCCCTTGTCTAGTTCCTATTCTTGGGGTTTGGGAGGTTTTTTTGCTGTTGGATTTGCCTATTCACCTTCCTATTTTTTCGGGTTTTTCTGATTTCTATGTTAGAATTGATATCACAGGTGAAGTCTTGTGAGTCCGGCGCTTGTACGTGCCTGGCCTGGCTCGTGGAAGCAGCAGGGAGAAATTGGCGTGGTGGCTTAGGGGGTAGGGAAAGAATCAGGGAAGTGGAGAAATCGGCGTGATGGCTTGGGGGGGGGCAGGGGGAGAAAGAAAAGCAGGCAGGGGGGAGAGAGAAAGAAAAAGAGACAGAAAGAAAAGGGGAGGGGCAGAAAGAAAAAAAAAATTGGATTTCCAGTCAGAAGAAGGAAGTGTAACCAGACTCATGAAATCACCAGACAAAAAGGTAGGAAAAATGATTTTATTTTCAGTTTAGTGATCAAAATGTGTCTCTTTTTTTTTTTTTTTTATTGATAGTGATATTTGGGTAATTTGTATTATATATTAGGATATATTATGATATTATTATATGCAGGAAAATGAAATTATTGAATGATATTTATGTTACCTGTATAAGTAATAGTGGAATATCTTTTGTTCTTTCATTTGTATGACATTGTTTTTGATTAAAAATCAATAAAGAATCAAAATGTGTCTGTTTTGAGAATTTATATCTGCTGTCTATATTTTGCACTATGGCCCCCTTTTACTAAACCGAAATAGCGTTTTTTAGTGCAGGGAGCCTATGAGCATCGAGAGCAGCGCAGGGCATTCAGCGCATCTCCCTGCACTAAAAACCGCTATTGCAATTTAGTAAAAAGGGAGGGGATATATTTGTCTATTTTTGTATAGTTGTTCCTGAGGTGACATTGCATAGAATTGTCTGCCGTGACCTCTTTGAAAACCCGCGGAATATAAATGATAATTAACATTTTCTCTGCATACAGTGTGCTTTGTGTTTTTAAAAATTTTATTGTTGGTAGATCATTTTGACTTGGTCATTTTAAAAGTAGCTCGCAAGCCCAAAAAGTGTGGGCACCCCTGTTATAGAGCCATTTCTTGTATGACTGGATGAGCTATATTTATCTTTTTTTTCAGTTGTTTAAATTCATGCAGAAATAAATGGCTAGATTGAACCTAATGACTTCATTAACGCCTTTCCCTTTTTTAACCTCTATACCATTTGAAAGAGGGCAAATACTTCTTAAATTTAGTAAAAATATTCTGGCACAAGTGTCAGACTTTAAAAAAGGAAGTCATATTGAGCATTGGAAAATAATAATAATAATTAATAAAAATAGTACACATTTAGGGCTCCTTTTACTAAGTTACGATAGTGGTTTTAGCGTGCGCTTAGCGCGTGGAGAATTGCCACGTGTGCTAGATGCTAACGCCAGCATTGAGCTGGCGTTAGTTTTTCCACATAGCACAGGGGTTTGTGCGTGCTAAAAATGCTAGCGCACTTTAGTAAAAGAGGGGGTTAATTTTCCCCACCACCAAATTTCCCCATCCCGCCCCATCCGGCTACTTTTTCATGCCACCTGGCTGGAAAAAATTTCTGGGGAGAACACTGAGAAAGGTACAGATAAGCGTAACTTAATTGATGAACCGAGTTTCCCAGGAAGCTAAGAGAGGAGAGGTATAGAGGTGTTGCGGAATGAATACACTTAGTAAGAGAAGTTTGAATTTTATATAGAAACAGGGAACTAATGAGATGACTTAAGAAGGGTTATGTGAGTGTAGCACTGTTGGCAGAAAATAAGTTATGCAACAGAAATTTGAACAGATTGAAGGGGAGAAGATAGTTTAGAGGGGAACCTGAGAGGAGCAAAATTTTTCTGTTAATCACTGGATGTAATTTTATTTGAAAATTTATATTTCATTAATACTAAAATACTTGCCAATAGTGGATCACAGAGTTTAAAAGTTGAATCAGAAATAATGCTGTAAGCCCCAAATTCTGGATATAGCTCTATAAGTTGTGTGCACAAATTGATGCACACAGCTGATCTTAATTGCTTAACAAGACCAATTGGCACTGATAATTGGCAACTAACACCTCATAATTGACACTAATTAGAAGTTGGTAGGCGCATTCTATAAAGTGGTGTGCATCAGTTCTAATGCATAACTCATAAGAACATAAGCAGTGCCTCTGCTGGGTCAGACCAGGGGTCCATCATGCCCAGCAGTCCGCTCACATGGCGGCCCATCAGCTCCAGGGCCTGTTAGTAACCCTCTATCTATACCCTTCTATCCCCTTTTCCTTCAGGAAATTGTCCAATCCTTTCTTGAACTCCAATACCATACCCTGTCCTATCACGCCATCTGGAAGCGCATTCCAGGTGTCCACCACCCGTTGGGTGAAGAAGAACTTCCTAGCATTGGTTTTGAATCTGTTCCCTTTTAATTTTTCCGAATGCCCTCTCGTTCTTGTAGTTTTCGAAAGCTTGAAGAATCTGTCCTCCACTCTCTCTATGCCCTTCATGATTTTGTAAGTCTCTATCATGTCCCCTCTAAGTCTTCTCTCCTCCAGGGAAAAGAGCCCCAGTTTCTCCAATCTTCCAGCGTATGAAAGGTTTTCCATACCTTTTATCAAACGTGTCACTCTCTTTTGAACCCTCTCGAGTATCGCCATATCCTTCTTAAGGTATGGCGACCAATATTGGACGCAGTACTCCAGATGCGGGTGCACCATCGCCCAATACAACGGGAGGATAACTTCTTTCATTCTGGTTGTAATACCCTTCTTGATTATACCTAGCATTCTATTCACTTTCTTAGCGGCCGCTGCGCACTGTGCCGAAGGCTTCATGGTCTTGTCCACTATTACCCCCAAGACTCAAAAAGGAGGCATGGCTGGGGGGGGAGCATGTTTGGATCACAGGTGTTCCTAAAAGTTACATGCTCAATCCATGCACAACTTAGGTGCAGGTATCTAGGCCTGGTTTTTCTTGGCTTAAATGGTGTGGGTGCATCTACTGTAATTGTTAGCAACATGTACAGCTGCATGAAATAAATTTGCATATAATGGAGGCAAATCAAGTTTATGCATTTTCATTGTGGATATCTTGAAAACCTGACTGGCAAGGGGGTATCCAGGACTGAGTTGAGAAACACTGTTGTAAAGAACACACATTGAACTCAAAACATCATCTTAATTTTTCACTGTCTTGTTCATTTCCTTCCCCCCAAGTCCCAAGGAACCATAATTAAGCCAGTAGTATAAAAACATAAAGCTCAAAATAAAATGTAATCTTTTATCCTTATTACTTGAAGAGAGAGATTCCCAGGAGAAAGATCTGAAAGAGCTCTCTCTGTACTGAACCTGGGCACACCCTATCCACCTACTTCATAAATCATAACAATTGAACAAAATGAAAGAAAGGAGTACAAGTCTTCCAAAATCTCTCTCTCTTCTTTCAAAACTCAAAGGTCTATGTTCTGGGCTTCATCTCTACCTACACTGCACAGTATATTGTTTACTCTTGTATAGCTATATGTGTCTATGTTAAAGAGCTTTTCAGCAATAAGTCCAGTATCAGAAATTGTTTCCTTGTATCCAGGAGTTGCAATGTACAATGAAGCAGCTTTGATAGAGCCCATTAAGAGTGGTCCTGGTCTGATTTATTTATTTATTTTTACCTTTACCTTTCATGTTATCTTTGTTTCCCCCTTTGAATGATTGTTACTATCCTGTCTATTGGATTATAGTTTATTTCCAATTTAACTATATTTTTAGACTTTAAAACTGCTTTGCTCTGTTTTTGAATATTTAAAAGCAATATAGGAACTCAAAATAAATAAATGAATTCATCATCATCTTTGTTGGTGCTAAGGGAACATGATACAGGATACTGGGCAGAATCTAAGATGCCTTGGCATTGTTCACATCAAAGCAGGGCACTGGAGAAGGGTCGGATGAGGGGCTCCTTCCGACAGAAGAAATTGTTTCTTCAAATTTGATGTCTGTATATTGATTCACTGAACAGTACAAGTGGAATTGTCCAATAGAGATAAGGTGCAACAAATAAAAAATGTCTTTCAAACCGTCTGGACAATCAGGTTATTCTTTATTCTTCCAATAATACTCGACCCGACATGTACATGTTTCGGCCCTACGGCCTGCGTCAGGAGTCTATAGATAATGTATAGAATAATATAAACGCATATAGAGACATATAAACACTATAATAATATAATATACGTTAACATTTAAAACACAAAAAATATATTAAAAACATATTAGGAAAATATTTAGAATAGAAACAACAATGTGCATATAAAAATCTCATGGAACAATGCAACCAAACATATATTTTAATCAACCAAACATAAATCATAATATATAAATATAAATATATAAAAAAATAACTAATTTATTATAAGTTCATCATATAAATATCATATGGATTTAAAATTGAACATAACACCACATAAAATTAAAATCAAACAAGATCTAGATGTCACAGCAAAGCAATTTAAATTTTTGATACGTTAATAATTGAAAAAGAGATAATTAAAAGATAATTAATACTAATTAAGTAATTAAAAAATAATGGATGTTAATTAAAGAAATTAAAAAAAAATAAAAATATATACATAATCAATATGTTATCCCAAGAAGATTAAAAGTAACCAATGTATAGTCCCTAAAAGACAATGTGTAGTAATTTATTTAACAAAAACATTTAAAACCAATCACTTCATAAAGCTCGCAGTTTAGCCTTGAATTTCCCATGAGTCTGGTGGATTCAGTGATAGATTGCCATGGATTGTCTGCTCTCATTCTTCTAATTCTCTTACTCTGCCAGGTCTCTATCTGAAACATCCTTTTTTTTCCTCTTCTTTCTTTTTCTTACTATCTCTTTTTTCTTTGTTTTTGAGGATCTGGGTTGGCTTACTTGGGGAAGAGGGGTGTTGTTATATCTGCTAAGGTTGGACTTTTCTATTGTAGTGGGTTCCTTGCTTGCCCCTGTTTCTTTCTATCCTTGTCCCTCATCTTGTGATATTTGCTGATGGGGATGCTGCTCTGCGGTTCTATATTGGGCTTTGGAGACCTGATCTTATGGTTCTCTAGAGCAGTGTTTTTCAACCTTTTTACACCCGCGGACCGGCAGAAATAAAAGAATTATTTTGTGGACCGGCAAACTACTAGGACTAAAATTAAAAAAACCCTTTTCCACCCCATCTCCGCAAACTCGGTCCCCACAAATCATCTGATCTCATCTGCACAAGCCTCAGTTATGATTTTATATTGAATGTATTTTATTAAAGTATAAAAAGAAACAATATTCTGTACAATTGTCATTTTATAAATACAAATAATATAGAGCAAGGATCAACAAAACCCCTGTCTCCCCTCCCCTCCCCTTCACATATCTACTATCAAGAAAACTGAGTAAGCCATGCTACACAGAAATATCATGATAACAGAATACTGCAGTCATGCATGACAGGAATAGTGTTAGGGGAGTGCAACTAGGGCAACTGCCCCCTGGTCAGAAAGCGCCCTAAGCCAGCTGAAAGCTAAAGAAGCACTGCCTGGGCTTTGCAATCCTCAGTTATGTCTAACACCAGCTCTATCAAGATATATATTTTAAATCTGATATATTCTAATCACAAAATAGAAATACAATTATTTTTTCTACCTTTTGTCATCTCTGGTTTCTGCTTTCATCTTCTTTTCACTCTCTTCCTTCCAGTGTCTGGCGTCTCTGTCTCTTCAATCCAGCATCTGCCCCTTCCATCCATTGTCTGCCCTCCCCTCTTCCATATGGTATCTGTCTTCTTTCTATGCCCCTTTCCCCTTTCCATCCAGCCAGTGCCCCCTCTCTCCTTTTTACATGATTCATTCAAGCTTCACTGCTCTCTTCATTTTTATCTCTCCTACACCAGATCTAGCATCGTTGTCCCTCTCTGCTTATTTCTCTGCTGACCCCTTCCCATCATCAATCTCTCTACTTTATCATGCCTGTCTCTCCCTTTCCCCTCCTCTAATCTCCCTGCCAGCTGTTTCCTTCCTTTTTTCCTTCTCCCTTCCCTCCTCCTCCTGTCCAGCAGTAACTCTCTTCCCTTCCTCCCCTCCCACCAGCATCTCTCCTTCTCCTTCCCTCCAGGTTCAGTAGCAACTGTCCCTTTTTTCCCTTGTCCAGAAGCTTCCCAGACTCCTTTCCCTCCTCCCCTCCCAGCAGCATCTCTCCTTATCCTTCCCTCCAGGTCCAGTAGCAGCTGTCCTTTTTTTTTTTTTTTTACCATGCCCAGCAGCTTCCCAGCCTCTAACAGTGGCTTTCTCCCCTCCCAGCAGCTCTCCTTACTTGCCAGCGCAACGATTCAGGAAGGCAGCCTCAGGTCCTTTGTTGGGTCGTGCCACCTCTGAGGAAAGAGGAAGTTGCATCATCAGAGACAGCCATGACTCAGCAAAAGCCCCAAGGCTGCCTTCGTGAATCGCTGCTCTGGTAAGTAAGGAGAGCTGCAGAGAGGGGAAAAAGCCACTGTTGGAGGCTCCCCATGATCTCTCTGGCCCAGCGCAGACCAGCTGGAAATGTCTCGTCGACCTTGCTGGCCCTGTGCGGACCGGCAGAAATTTCCTGCGGACCGGTGGTTGAAGAACAGTGCTTTAGAGAATGTTTTGGGATGCTAGATAGGGGGGTTTCAATTGGGACAGGGTCCTGGGGTGGGGTGGGGGTGGAGGGGCTTTTTATGGTAACGTTGCTGGTGTTTGACTACTTTTTCTTCGGGTTCTGCATTATTGTTTACTGATCACCAATACCCATTGTTTGCTTTTCCGATCAATTCAACAAGGGAGAGATTGGTGTGTGGGGGGGGAGGGGTTTGGGGTTGGGTGGAGGGGTTGTGTCCTGGATCCTTGGGGCCCATCAGAGTCCAGGGCTCTGAGTCGGCTGTGATTGTACTCTTGCTTTGTAGTTGGGATGGGGATGTTTGTATCCTATCAGTTCTTTGTTGAAACTTGATGATACTGTTTTTTGAACTTGGTTGTTTTACTTCTGTTTGTAAATTTTATCAATTTTTGGTGACCTGTTTCTATATTGCTGTTGAGTTCTTATCATCAAAAAAAATTGTTTCAATCTAAAGCATTTGGTATTCTCAAAGTGCTCATCCTTTGTACCATCAGAGAGGGTGCAACAGTTTCCACAGTTAATTTTAGGAGATTCTGGCCACTTGTATTGCAATGCCCATGCCTCTGTCTTTGGTGGCTTTCAAGGAACAACTAATGCATAAATTTGAGAAGTGAATGGAGTGTTTTTGCCATGTTAGCACCGTACTACAGAATATTGATGGCTACCCCAAATCTCCCTTTTGCTCTGGATGTGGCTTTAAAGTTGCCTCAGATACCATCAAGCTTTTTAGGAGGGGGATATTCTGGCCCAGATTCTCTAAATGGCGCTATTGTCAATAGCTGCCTTAAAAGCAACCGCCAATCATTTGTCAGTCACATGATGGCAATGTTTAAAGAATTGCATCACTGGCCGAGGTAAGCACTGGAAATGTATTTCATGGTTTTCAAGGCCTACATTTCCGGTGCCTACCTTTGACATGAATCGTACCTATGTAGGAGGTTTATGGTACCTAATGCCACTTCCGGCGTTAGCTACGCCTACAGTGGCATTAGGTGTCGTAAAGCACCTTTGGAGGTATAATTCTGATGCCATTTATTTAGGCGCTAGTAGGTGCCTTGAAAAGTCTTTTAAGTCCTCTTTTAAGTGGTGATTTGGACTAGGCATCAGTAGGGCACCTACCGGTGCCTACGTTAAGGCATCATTTAGAGAATATGGACCTCTGCGTTTTATAGCCTTTTTAAGACTGCATTCTGAGGCCAAGACTGATCATTATAATGGTATGTTTTTTGAATCACAGCAATGCATAATCGGGATCTGGAGCAATGCAGGATTTACTTAAACTGTGGTTTCAAGTACCTCAGTTCAGTAAATAATGCAAGAAATGTATTTTTCTTACAGCAGCACTTATTTTTGAATGCAGCTTAGTACGTAGGGCTGTAAATGGCAAAACTTAGCATTTTGATTTAAATGGTTACTATTTTACATTTCTCTGCTGGATAATGTGACAAAACAGCAGAGAAAATAACAGTATGCAGTGATCATAAGGCGAGAACTCTGTAGTGGACAATGGAGATAATATGGTCCTAGAATTGATCACTGGTGAAACACCTGTCCAGGTTGTTTTCATTTATGAAGACTACGTGAAGAATAGTACCAAAATAGTATAGAGCAGTGATCGTCAACATTTTTCGTGTAAAGGGCTGCAATATGAATCTGAGAAAGCCCCGAGGGCCACCAAAAGATTTTAAACTTACACATACTATTAATTTTGTAAACTGCCTTGACCTGCTTGTTCAGACTGGATATTAAATATTAATACTAATATTGATTCTACAACACTTGAAGCATATATTTTAAAAAAATCACTTTATTTTGGATTGTCAACAATAGCAAATTCCATAAATGACACCTCAGAAACACACTTAAGAGATTGTTTGCAGTTGCTTTATCTAGTTGGCAAGACTGAAATTAACACATTACAGGATTTAAAGATCATTTTAACCAATTGTTTGAAGGCTGAAATTGAGGACTTTGGGGCCACACATTGATATAGAGCAATGATTTTCAAACTTGTCCCAGAATGAATATTTAATGAGATCAATTTGCATATACTGCTGTCTTCTATATGTAAATCTATCTTGTGTATATACAGTACATTGTGGATAGCCTGAAAGCAGGATTGTCTGAGGTTCCTCAAACACATGTTTGGGAATCGCTGGTGTCGAGTCTGCAGCATAAATACTGCACAAGAGGGTTCAAGGAAACAAATATGTCCTCTAATAGAAAGGAAAGAGGGATACAGTCGAGGCATTTTATAGGTTTTAGTAAAGTACAAGAATATATTTTCCAAACAAAGAAAACTTATGGATAAAGACTTACTAGTTGAAGTTGGAAAAACTGTGTATTAAGAAAACATAAATGGAGAAGTAGTCTAATGGGTCAAGAACCAAGGAAGCTAGAATTCAAATCCCAGTATCTGATGATTCTTGTGACCTTGGGCAAGGTCCTTCATATTCTAATGCTTCAGATATAAACTTAAGGCTTCATTTACTAATGTGTGTTAATTTAAATGCATAATTAATAACTAAGCCCTACTGCATTACTTAACATGTCTTAATTATTGTGATTAAATAAGGCCTTTAGATGGTAAACTAGAGAATGACACGGGGAAAAAATCTGTCCCTGTCACCGGCTCACCGTCCCCTTCACCGCCCTGTCACCGCCATTTCCTTCACTGCCCCGTCACCGTCCCCGCTGCATCCATATAAGCCTCAGTACTGCGAAACACCATGAAGACAGAAGAGAGTCCTGCCACTACTACTACTGCACTGAGAATCTGTTTCAGTGCCTCTGCCCTGTAGTAAAAACAGAACATAAAATAGATCAATTGACTTGTCCTCCCTTGCAATGATGTGTCCCCCATGTTCACCTATAGCTCGAATCAGGTCAATTGTGCACACTAAAATGTCCACCTGAGCACATAATCATGCAGATGCTGCAGTATAATGAGCAACAGGAGGATCTGGAACGTGAGCACAGGCAGTGATACAAAAACAGCAGACACCCGACCGATTGCAGCGTTCCGCCATCTCCCTCCCTCCACCTCACCTTAGATGTAGAGTATGCTGGCTTTCTTTATCGCCCAGCCGCACGCATTCAAAAAGCCGCGCACGCGCGGCTGCTCATTTGTTCAATATTCTTCTCTGACGCAACCGGAAACAGGAAGTTACAGGAGAGGAGAAGATTGATCAACTCGAGCAGTCGCGCATGCGGCTGGGCGAAAAAGAAAGCCGGCATACTCTTCATCAGTGTTTTTCAACCTTTTTACACCCGTGGACCGGCAGAAATAAAAGAATTGTTTTGTGGACCGGCAAACTACTAGGACTAAAATTAAAAAACGTTTCCGCCCTATCTTCGTGAGCTTGGTCACCTCAATAACTATAGAAAAATAGACAAATATAGTGCAAAATATAGACAGCAGATATAAATTCTCAAAACTGACACGTTTTGATCATTAAATTGAAAATAAAATCATTTTTCTACCTTTTCTGTCTGGTGATAGATTTCATGAGTCTCTGGTTGCGTTTCCTTTTGTCTGTTTCATTTCTTTCTTTCTGCACTCAGGCCCAAGAATTGTCCCTTTCTATTCCCTCCCTCTTTCCTTCCTATGTCCTTAGTGCCCCCCGGTGCCTCCTTCCCATGTCCTTAATGCCCCTTCCTGTCTTTAGTGCCCCCAGTGCCTCCTTCCCATGTCTTTAGTGCCCCCAGTGCCTCCTTCCCATGTCCTTAGTGCCCCTTCCTGTCTTTAGTGCCCCCAGTGCCTCCTTCCCATGTCTTTAGTGCCCCCAGTGCCTCCTTCCCATGTCCTTAGTGCCCCTTCCTGTCTTTAGTGCCCCCAGTGCCTCCTTCCCATGTCCTTAGTGCCCCTTCTCTCTTTAGTGCCCCCAGTGCCTCCTTCCCATGTCCTTAGTGCCCCTTCTCTCTTTAGTGCCCCCAGTGTCTCCTTCCCATGCCCTTAGTGCCCCTTCTGTCTTTAGTGCCCCCAGTGCCTCCTTCCCATATCCTTAGTGCCTCAGTGCATTCTTCCCATGTCTTCAGTGCCCCTAGTGCCTCCTTCCTATGTCCCTCTCACTGCCTTCCACACTTTGTCCCACCCCCACCCCTGAAGCCTGCCTGTATACCTCTGTCCCTCCCTCCCTAGCCAAAGCCAGCCTGCTGCCTCCCTGCTGCTTAAAAAAAAAAAGCCTCCTTCCTTTTCTCCTGCCCTTACCACCATTCTGCAGCTGCTAAAGCCGACAGGAAGTCTTTCCGACGTCAATTCTGAAGTCGGAGAGGACGTTCTGGGCCAGTTAGGCAGCGATTGGCTGGCCCAGAACATCCTCTCCGTCGTCTGAATTGATGTCAGTAAGACTTCCTGTCGGCTTTAGTAGCTGCAGCTTGGCGGTAAGAGCAGGGGAAAAAGAAGGAGGCTTTTTTTTTTGTGCCTGTCCATCTTGCCGGCCCTGCTCTACATCAAAGGTGAGGTGGAGGGAGGGAGATGGCGGAACGCTGCGATCGGGCAGGTGGGGACCGCGCGATCCTTGAATGCCTCACTGCGGAGACAAGTCCATTCACCGCTGCACGGGGCGGTGAATGGCCTTGTCCCAGTCCCTGCAGAGACCACTATTTTTTCTTCCCTGTTTTGGCGGGTTACCCGCGGTTACTCGCGGCTAGCTGCAAGTAACAACCACCGTGTCATTCTCTAGGAAGAACTACCAGTAAAAAAGCATGAGTTACATCTAAGTATAGAAACATAGAAACACGATGGCAGATACTAAACTAAACCTTAAATTTATATACCGCATCATCTCCACAGAAGTAGAGCTCGGCACGGTTTACAAGAACTTAAAAATGAGAAAGGGTAGGAGAAGGTTTACATAAGTTTATAAATTGAGTGGAAAAGTAAGGGAAAAGAAATTACATGTTAGAGAAGAGCCAGGTTTTTAGTTGCTTGCGGAATAAATGGAGGGAGCTCAGGTTCCGCAGCGGGATAGTAAGGTCATTCCAGAGACCTGTGATTTTGAAAAGAAGTGATTTTCCCAGTTTACTTGCGTGGAGAATACCATGTAGGGAGGGGAAGGATAGTTTTAATTTATGGGCGGTCCTGGTGGAGTCAGGGCACGAGGAGTTGAAAGAAAGTGGGATTAGGGAAGGAAGGATGCCGTGAATAATCTTAAAAGCCAGGCAAGAGCATTTGAATTGGACTCTGGAAATCACTGGGAGCCAATGAAGATTGGCCAGGAGTGGGAAGACGTGGTCAGATTTACGTTTTGCAAAAATCAGCTTGGCTGTCGTGTTCTGAATAAGCTGGAGTCTTTGGAGGCTTTTTTTTGTTAAGCATAGGTAAATGGCATTACAATAGTCAAATTTGGAGAGGATGATGGATTGGACAAGGACGGCAAAATGTTTTTGGCGGAAGAAGGGTCTTGCTTTCCTTAGCATGTGGAGGCTGAAAAAGCATGGTAAAGGCCAAATGGTCCATCTAGTCTGCCCATCAGCAGTAATCATTATATCTTCCTCTCTCTAAGAGATCCCGCGTGCTTATCCCAGGCTTATTAAGTGGGGAGTGAGTATATTGAATAGCCTACCTAAATAAGATTAATCACAGAACAAATAGAATTCAGGCCTGTATAAAGGTTGTTAATAAGAGTATTTGAGAGAGGTCACTGGAGATAGTTGAGTCTCTAATGACAATAGGGCAATTGATCCGACTTTATGGCCTGGGAAATTCTCGTTTGCCAAAAACTACACTGGCAGTATGTTTACAGTTCCTTAAGTGTTTAGATTACAGTTGGGCTGGTTTAATGCATGGCAAGTGTGTTTTTAATAGCTCTTTACAAAGCTAACTTATTCAAAATGGTCTTATACTAAGATGGATAGGCAAATGGTTAGAAAACAGATTGCAGAGGGTGGGCATAAATGGGAAGTTCTCGGACTGGGAAGAGGTAACGAGCGGTGTACCCCAGGGATCGGTTCTTGGGCCCATCTTGTTCAATACCTTCAAAAACGACCTAGAAGATGAAACAACAAGTAATTTAATCAAGTTTGCGGACGACACAAAACTTCAGAGAGATTTGAACCAGCTAGAGAAATGGGCAGAAAAGTGGCAGATGAAGTTTAACATAGAAAAATGCAAAGTGATGCACCTGGGTAAGAAAAACAAGGAACATGAATATAAAATGTTAGTATGACACTGGGCAAGACCGAACAAGAAAGGGACCTGGGGGTACTGATAGACAGGACCCTGAAGCCGTCGGCTCAATGCGCAGTGGCAGCAAAGAAAGCAAATAGGATGTTGGGCATGATAAAGAAGGGAATCACAAGTAGATCGGCGGACATCATAATGCCGCTTTACAGAGCAATGGTCAGACCACACTTGGAGTACTGTGTTCAACACTGGTCTCCCTACCTAAAGAAGGATATAACCCTACTGGAGAGGGTGCAAAGGCGAGCTACGAAGCTAGTAAAAGGTATCGAGAATTTGAGCTACACAGAATGCCTCGGAAAACTGGGATTGTTCACCCTCGAGAAGAGAAGACTGCGAGGAGACATGATAGAGACTTTTAAAATACTAAAAGGATTTGACAAAATAGAGCAAGAAACATCGTTATTCACATTGTCAAATGTGACTCGGACAAGAGGTCATGGACTGAAACTGAGGGGCACCAGGCCCAGGACAAATATTAGGAAGTTCTGTTTTGCACAACGAGTGGTGGACGCTTGGAACGCTCTCCCTGAGGAGGTCGTGATGGAGACCAGCATTCTGGGTTTCAAGAGCAAGTTGGATGCACACCTTCTTGCAAATCACATTGGGGGATACGAGTAAACAATGTTTCTCATCAGGGAACACCTGGCTTGGCCTCCGCGGGTGCGGGTCGCCGGACTGGATGGACCTAGAGTCTGATCCGGCGAAGCCATTTCTTATGTTCTTATGTAATTATGGTATTGCTTTTGTTTTCACTTTCCTGTTGAAGGAATAAAGGACTTTGAGATTGCTTTCTACTCTCCAGCTTAAGGACTGATTCTGATCCCCGAGGTTTGGTAATTGCACTTTGCTCATTGGCTGACCTCTGATGCAGGTGTTACAGGCTGAAACACGGTTTGTGTTGGCTTGGGTCAATAAAGACCTATTCATCAAAGCCCTTTGTGCTTCTTTTTTTTGCTATATTGCGTTTGGTGTGCTCTGACCTTCTCTGTACTGGTCATTGCTTCTGCTTGAAATATAGGAAGTGAATCGTTTTAGTAGTGAATTGAATCCCAAAGACATTCAAATTTGTTCCTTATTGTTATCATCAGGTTTAAGTAGAGGCTGCATTGAATACAGCCCTGTTCAAAATATTCAGGGATATAGAAAAAAGGAGAAGCCCTGATAAGCCACAGGTGGCTGCTATGCCACAGGTTGAGTATTACTAATGTGAAATCTTGTCCCCTGAACAGCTATTTCTAAGCATTACAATTCCAGGCGGAACACTTTCTTTACTAGTTATAGATTTTAATAGTATTTGTTGTGCTGTAATGGCTTTTGGCACAAGAATACTTATTTTTTCATTGGTAATTGAATTCTCAAGTTCTTTAGCAGTACTATAATATCTACCCCCCTCTCTGTAATGCTGTTATTCTTGGATGTTTGCATGCATTCTTTAAAGAGAATTAATTTAGAAAAGAGTGATATAGAGAGGCCACAGCAGGAAAAGAAATGAAACAGCCTGTTTTTGCCCCTAAAGAGAAAACAGAACCACCATTTTCCAATGAAAGAAAGGCCTTATTGTATAACTAGGTGCAGGAACTCTAGGAAATTGAGAAATATGTTTTCCCTTGTAGATCATAAACTTGAATCTAGTTGGTATAAATGATTACACAGAATATTATCTGCATTTTTGCCATACAATTTTGATTGACCAATGTTTTTTCTCATATAACATTTTATTATCCTAGGAGAAGCAGGCAGCATATTCTCACATATGGGTGATGTCATCCACGGAGCCTGGTATAGATAGTATGCAAAGTGAATTGTCACTTTAAGTTTTAAGAAACTTCGCAACTGCCCGCACCGCACATGCGCGACTACCTTCCCACCCGATGAGGCTCGCAGCACCTCAGTTCTTCATTTTCCGTGGAGTGAAGAAGTACTGTTTGGCTAGACTTTGTTCAGCCTGCGTTTACCTTCATGCTTTCGCATATTTTTTATCTTTATTTATTCTATAACAAAGATGGAAGGGAACAGAATTTAATTTTCTGGTCCTTTCTCTCGTAAATTTTGGTGACAATTGAGTTCAAGCTCGCTGAAGTAATTTTTCCGTCTATGTCAAAATTGTTAATGGGTTTTAAAAAGTGTGGTAGGTGTCAGCGGTCTATTTCTGTTGCCAACCCTCATAAATTCTGGGTGTCATCTTTAAAGTTGCGCTCTCTTAAAGCCTGTTGCACTCAGCAGGAACTGTTGTTCAGCACTGCCATGGACTTTGGAAGATCTTCGCAGGCGTCAACATTGAAAACTCCGGCTTCGACATCGACATCACAGGAGATTCTGGCATCGGGGAAACCAGCTGAAAAGCCATCTGCTTCCAAACAAGTGTCGCAGGTCTCCACAGCATCGAGTCCCTTGATGAAGACCAAACAATGATGCCACCACTCTCCAGCTTCACAGGTTGTCTCTCTTATATGGTGTGCATCCTTATGAGGTCACCCACTCCGAGACAACCTGCTGCACCAATGGTACCGGCTGTTGAGCCATCAGTACCTGTGCCTTCTTTTAGGGAGAAACTCAATGAGTTCTTCCAGAGGGAACTCTGTAACGGTGTGAGCATCAACTCCCTCGGTACCCACCCAGCTTGAGCATAGCGATAAAAGGCCTCAAGGTACTGCAGTCAGCTATTCATTGGAGCATCGAACTCCTCAAGGATCTCCTGTGAGACACTGTTGTTCTTCTTGACGACGTTCAGCTTCTAGACATTGATCCTCACATCAATGTTCTTGCTTGTCTTACAAATGTTCCTCATCGAAACATCAACTCTCTACGTCAAAGCATCAACACTCTTCCTCAGGGCGTTCGACATCAAGACATCATCGCTTCTCATTGTATCGATCTCATGCTTAGAAGCATAAGAGTGACACTCATTGATCCTTTTCATCAGATTGGTACCGAAAATGTCGACAATCTACTCATAGACATCATTCTCCTTGACGCACAGTGTCTCCAAGTCTTCTATATGATTCAGATTTGCATTCTGAATCAGACTGTTCACCTACTTTATCTGCGCCTGAATCTTTTGGCATTCCTTCGGAACAGTCGCCACAGAAAACGCTTCCTAGAAGAACATCTCCCTCAGAAAGTCTTTCTTATACTAGATACATTAGGCAGCTAGGCAAAGTCCTACCTGTCAAATTGGAAGCTGAAACTGGTCACAGTTCAGAGTACTTGGAAGCCTTGGACTATGATGAACCTCCAAAAGAACTCCTTAAGTTACCGTTACAAGGCATTCTTAAAGAGACACTTTAAGAATTGGGAAACACCTTTAACAATTACGGTAGCTCCGAGAACTTGATTCCTTATACAGAATCATTTCTTGGCCAGGGTTTGATAAGCCACAGTTTCAACATCAATTTTTAGTCGTAGACTCAACCCTTAAAAAAAATCTTTCAACACAAAAGTTTATGCCTTGGCGCCTCCAGGGAGTGAGCAAATTTGGACTTCGCCTTTATCAGAATTCCATGCTGACAAGTAGGATCCTTAATTACAATTTCCTGCTATTTAAAGTAACTAGTAAGTCAATTCCCTAACTTTGACCAGTATATTCCTTCACATCACCTTGTGCAATATCAGCACATTGTGCAAAAACTCTCACACTCTAGACAATATATAGCAAGATCAGCCTATGATGCTTTTGAGATGCCATCTAGAGCATTGGCTATGTCAATGGCTAAGAGACGTCTCGCTTGGCTAAGAGTTTCTGATATGGACATTAATGTTCAGGACAGATTAGTCAATATTCCATGCTTGGAAGATGAGCTTTTTGGTGATTCCATCGAGGCAGCCATGTAAAAATTGACTGCATGAAATGAGTTGGAATTCTTTGCTCAGAACAAAGACTAAGCCTTTGACTTCAAGACAGTCTGCCAAGCCTTTTTGTTCATTTCAGAGGTGATATACTACTAAACCTTCTGTTTCTAGACCACCACCACAAAAGAAGCAGAACCCATAGTGGTCTCAGAAAGCTCAGACATCAGCTCCTCAAAAACCTGCTCAGTCTTTGTGATGTGCTTCTCGAGGGCATAGCCCCTGTTCCCCTATCTCAGCCAATCAGAGGTCATCTGCAAATCTGTCACCAACGTTGGACTCTGATAACAACTGATATGTGGGTTCTCAAAGTCATCGAGGAAGATTACTCTCTTCATTTTGTCTCCATACCTTCAAATCATCCTCCAAGAGAGTTCTCTTGAAACCTTCAGCAGACTTCAACTAAATGCCATAGAGCTAGTACCCTTGTCACAGAAAAATCAGGGGTTCTACTCCAGGTATTTTCTCATTCCAAAGAAGATGGGAGGCCTACATCCAATTCTCGACCTCTGGCACCTCAATAAATTCCTAGTCAGAGAAAAGTTTTGTATGTTATCTCTTGGAACTCTATATCCACTGTTGGATTACAATGATTAGCTATGCTCTCTAGATCTAAAAGAGGCTTATACTCATATTAGCAATTCATCCTGCTCACAGAAAATTTCTGTGATTTTCGAATTGCCTATCAACACTTTCAGTACAAAGTTCTGCCCTTCGGCTTGGCCTCCTCTCCAAGACTGTTTACTAAATGCCTTGTAGTAGTGGCTGCAACTTTAAGGGATCATGGACTCCAAGTTTTTCTCTATCTTGACAACTGGCTCATAAAAGAAAGCCTCTCCTCAAGGACACTCAGCAACACTGTCAACAATCGTGTTCCTTCAGCACTTAGGGTTCGAAGTCAACTTTCTGAAGTCTCAACTTCAGTCCTCTCAAACTCTACAGTTCAAAGGGCCCTCTCGACACCATTCAGCTCAGGGCATTCCTACCTCAGCAGAGACAAGACAACCTCATTCAACTTTGCAATCAAGCCTGCCATCTTCCGTCCTTCTCAGCCAGATAGATGATGAGACTATTAGATCATATGGAGTGTACAATCCATGCTACCCCCTTTGCCAGACTTCATCTCAGAGCAGCTTAGTGGTCCCTGGTGTCCAATGGTCTCAAGCTCTTGATCCCTTTTCACAGAAAATTACTGTCACGTCATCGCTACAGTCTCTTCAGTGATGGATGAATTCATCAAATCTTTCCAAAAGGCTGCTGTTTCAAACACCTCCACATCAGAAGGTCCTTACCACAGACTCCTTCATATATGCTTGGGGAGTTCACCTAGATGGTCTCCGGACACAAGGTCACTTGTCTGCTCAAGAACAGAAGCTTCATATCAACTTCTTGGAGCTCAGAGCAATTTTGAATTCTCTGCAGACTTTTCAAAGCAGTATATCCAATCAAGTCCTCCTAGTACTCACGGACAATCAAGTTATGATATATTAAATAAACAAGCAAGAAGGGATGGGTTCTCTGACTCTGTCAAGAGGCCGAGAAGATTTGGAACTGGGCAATTGCTCGAAACATATTCCTCAAAGCTGTCTATGTTCAAGGAGCACAAAATTCACTTGTCAACAAATTCAGCAGATATCTTCGACTGCACGAGTGGGACTCCTCAGATAGACCTATTTGCATCCCCTAGCAATCACAAATTGCCACAGTTCTGTTCCAGGCAATACTCTCCTCATCGTCTGGAGGCAGATGCCTTCTTTCTGGATTGGACAGACAAGTTCCTTTATGCATTCCCTCCAATTCCTCTCATTCTCAAGAAGCTGGTCAAGCTCAAACAAGAATCGGCCACCATGATCCATGGCCCAGACAATCGTGGTTTCCCCTTCTACTTCAGCTCATGGTCAAAAATCCAATAACCCTTCAGATTTTTCTATCTCATCCAGAGTCAAGGGTCTCTTTTACATCCCAATCTACAGTCATTACACCTGACAGGCTTGGTACCTCTTGGCTTGACCTCAACAAACGCTGATCTTTCTGATCTTGTCAGAGTCATTTTAGCTGCTGCCAGAAAACCTACACAGCAGTGCTACCAACAGAAATGGACATGATTTTCAATGTGGTGTGATCTTCATCATTAAGATACTTCATCTTCCTCTTTATCTTCAGTGATGGATTATCTTCTACACTTATCCAACTCTGGTCTTATAACCACTTCAGTCAGAGTTCACCATAGTGCTATTGTTCAGATGAACAATAAATCTCTCGCTGCTCGTCTTCTTGTTTCCAAGTTTATGAAAGGACTTTTTAATATCAAACCACCTCTCAAATAGCCTTCAGTGTTTTGGATATCTTAATGTTGTTCTCACCAGACTGATGAAACCTCCATTTGAGCCAATGTCTTCTACTCATCTTAAAATCTCACTTGAAAGTGAAATTTTTAATCTCCATCACTTCTGCATGTCAAGTCAGTGAGCTTTAAATGTTGGTGTGTCAGAGCCACCCTTTACGGTTTTCCACCATGATAAAGTAGTTCTCCGCACTCTGTCACCCGCACTCTCAGAGCTAGGAGTCCAGGAATGCGGGGACAAGATTTTGGGGCCTCTGTAAGCTGTGAGAGGCTGCCCCAAGAGTTGTCAGAATACTGGCTTAACTTAAAAGGAAAAATCAGAACGAAAATCTGGACTGGATTTATTGTATTCCACAGCAAAACAAGGAAAATAAACTTTGTTCCAGTTTCTTCAGATAAATCCAACAGTTCCCAAAAGTAAACTTAATGTTCATTCAAGATAGTCCAAAGAAAAATACCAAAACCTCAGCCCTTCTGAGTTTTTATCTTTAAAGTTCTTGGCTTCAATCAGCAGCCACACAAACAGTCCTTTCCCATTCCAAGGAAAAAAAAACAAAGAACAAAATTTGGCTCAAAAAGCAAAGTGTAACTGCACTGCACTACTTTAGCAGATAGTAATGCTGGCCAGGTGGTGGTGCTCCACGTGTTGACATGCGCTACATGAAGAGCCCTCTATCCCACCTCGAACGTGGGGCTAATTCCCCCCACCACACTGGTAAAACATACACCAGAAAAATAAAAGACAATTTAGTGTCCTTAAAGTAAAATGGAATTATGATACCTTTAGTCAGGCAGGGTGGCAATTGCCTTGGAGACGCCGATATCCATGGCTTGATCGTCCCAGGTTGCTTCACCTTCCAATTCCATGTCTTGCAGACTGTCTGAGCACTCAGGAGACAGCACAGTTTCACTTTCCTCAATCTCCATACTTTCAGCACATTGAGGATCCTGGCAAACTCTTAGCCCTGAGCTAGCCTGAGGGAGCTGTGTTTGAACCTCATCTCCTGCTCTCCAGCCCTGCTTCTCCCTCTCTAACCGTACAGTCCTTCGGTTAAGGAGCCTACAGCCCCGCCCAGCCTCCCCAGCTGAAGTGCATTTCCGGTTTGCAGCCTTGGGAAGAGATGGGGGAGGGGAAGTCTGAACTTCTACCCCCAAGCTCCCTCTGCTGGATTTGGAAGAAATGTCAGGCAGAAGGTTACTTTGGGGTTTAACTTGAGTGGCTGGGCAATTACCTGTTCTAACCTGGGGCTTTAGATCAGGGTCAACCCTAGCAGGCATACTCCGCATATCACATACCCCCCCCCTTAAATGACTGCTAGGGGTGGGCCTATGCTTGGGAGTATCTTCCTCTCCGATTCGAGAGAGAGCGTCCGCGTTAATATGTAACCGCCCTGGCCTATGTAAGGTCTTGTAACGGAAGGTTTGCAGAGCTAGATACCATCTAGTGAGTCTGGCATTATTGTTCCGCATTCGGTTAAGCCAAATCAAGGCCGCGTGATCAGTTACTAATGTAAACTCTTGCCCCTCTAGATAGTGCTCTAGACTCTGCATGGCCCATTTGGCCGCTAGGCATTCCAGTTCTACCGCCGAGTAATGTTTCTCATTATCATGTAACTTGCGACTTAAGTATAGAACTGGATGCTCTAGCCCTTCCACCTCCTGGCTGAGCACCGCTCCAAGTCCTGTTTGAGAAGCGTCCGTCTGTAATACAAACGGCTTCTGGAAGTTAACTGAAGCTAAGACTGGCTCTGAACATAAACAGGACTTTAGCTTTTCTATGGCTTCCCGGCCTTCCTCTCCCCACTGCAGTTTGTCTGGCTTCGTTTTTCTTAACATTTCTGTCAAAGGGGTAGCCTTGGTGGAAAAATGAGGAATGAACCGTCGGTAATATCCTACCAACCCGAGGAATCCTCTAAGTTGTTTTTTGGTTTCAGGTATCGGGTACTCCCGAACACATTGTATCTTATCCAGTAGGGGTTTTACTACGCCCTTCCCTACCTGGTACCCTAAATATCTGACCTCCCTTTTCCCCAGACAACATTTCTTCGGGTTGATCGTGAGGCCTGCCCCCCTCAGTGCCTGAAGCACCGCACGGACATGTTCCATATGCTCCGACCAATCTTGGGAGTGAATGATAATGTCATCCAAGTAGGCGGACGCATACCCCTGGTGCCCTCTTAGCACCTGGTCCATCAAGCGCTGGCATGAAGCAGCAGCATTATGGAGTCCAAAAGGCATCCTAGTAAATTGAAACAGCCCTTGGGGGGAGCTAAAAGCCGTCTTAGCTCTGGCAGCCTGGGTTAACGGGATCTGCCAGTACCCTTTTGTGAGGTCTAAAGTGGTCAAGTATTGGGCTTGTCCCAGTCTATCCAGGAGCTCCTCCACTCGGGGCATGGGAAAAGCGTCAAATTGCGAAATAGTGTTTAGTTGGCGGAAATCAATGCAAAACCGGGGCGATCCGTCCGCCTTGGGCACAATTACAATGGGGCTTGCCCAGGGACTCTGCGACGGCTCAATAACTCCCAGGTTTAGCATTTCCTCCACTAATTCCTGCACCAACATCTTCTTTTCCTCCGATAGGCGATAGGGTTTCACCCTGACTATCTTCCCTGGCGACGTTAGTATGTTGTGGGACACCACTGTCGTGCTGCCGGGAATGGGGGAAAACACATCCTTGAATTCTCCTACAAGTCCCTCCACCTCCCTCTGTTGACAAGAGGAAAGTTCTACTCCCATATTGACTGTAGCCTTTGTCCCAAACTCCCCTATTTGAGGCCCGAACTCATCCTCCTCATACTTCTGAGCGATGAGTGCCAATACCTGGCGGTCTTTCCACGGTTTCAGCAGATTAACATGATAGACCTGTTCCTTACCCTTGCTATCACGGACCCTATAGTCCACTTCATTAATCTGCTGTATCACCGTACTAGGGCCCTTCCACTGGGCAAGGAACTTGTGCGGATCAGTGGGTACTAACACGAGGACTTGTTCCCCCACCCTCAAATGTCTCTCCTGAGTTCTTTTGTCATAGTAACTTTTCTGCTTACTCTGACTCTTCTCAACCCCGGTACGTCCCTTCTCTACCAGCCCCCTAAGTTTTTGTTTCAAGTCCTTCAAATAAGATATGATGTTGGTCTTGCATTCTGAAGGGGGGTCCCATTGGTCTTTCAAAATGTCCAGTAAACCTCTAGGTTTTCGCCCGAACAACATTTCGAAAGGGCTAACCCCCAGCGAGACCTGCACTTTCTCGCGACTAGCATATAGGACCCAGGGAATCAGGAGATCCCAATCAGTCAGCTCTTGGCCAGCGACCTTTTTAAGCATCAACTTAAGGGTCTGATTGAACCTCTCGACCAACCCGTTCCCCTGGGGGTGGTAGGCGGCAGTCCTTATATGGCGGATACCGAATTTCCGCCAAAATGCCTCCATCTCCCGGGAAACGAAGTTGCTGCCCTGGTCCGTGAGAACCTCTTTGGGGAACCCTACCGAGCAGAATAACTCAACTAATTCCCTGGTTATATTGTGGGATGTGGTTCTCCTCATGGGAAAAGCCCACGGGAAGCGAGTAGCGACATCCATCACTACCAGTATATATTGGTGACCCCGTGGTGTTTTCTCTAGGGGACCTATTATGTCCATAGCCCACCTCCCCAGTGGTTCCTCTACCCAGGGAATGGGAATAAGGGGTGCCCTTAAAGGTTTTTGAATAGCCAATTTTTGACAAACAGGACAGGAGGCACAGAATTGAATTAACTCCTGCCGCAATCCGGGCCAGAAGAATCTTTGCAAAATCTGCGTCTCCGTGGCGTCCACCCCCTTATGCCCGGCCAACGGGTGATCGTGAGCCATCTGTAAGACTAACGCCCTGAAGCCTTGGGGAACCACTAATTGCTCACTCCTATCATCTCTACCTCCGTCCGACTTAACCCGATACAGCAACCCCCTCCTTACCTTCATATTACCGGCCCCCTTATGAGCTGTTCCCACTTGTTGCCATGCGGCTCGCAAGGTGGGATCTGCCTTCTGCTCGGCCTGGAAGGAAGGGAATGTTTGGATTACCTTATCGGGTATAGAGGGTACCTCCCTCTGATGCGTAGTGTGGGCGAGAGCCTGCCCTCTCTGCCACTTTTGCCGTTTTAATTGAGCCTTCGATGGCCGTGGCCCTCGGGCATTGCCTTCTTGGAAGATCTCTCCCAGGAAGGGGAACGTCTGCCCTAAATTCTCCCCGGAAGTTTCTTCTTTCTGACTCTGGGCACGGGTACTAACTAGGGCTTGCTCGGTGTTCCAGGCACCGGTCCAGCCTTCCCAGTCCCGTCCTAAGATCATGTCATAAGGGGCTCCCGGGACCACTGCTACAAGGAGGGGGTCTTCCCGGTCCTCAAACCGCACCCGCGTCCAGTGTGTAGTATATTCGTGGATATCCCCGTGGATGCACCGAATAGAGACCCTAGGCCCGTCTAGGCTCTCCCCCTTTTCATCAGAGTATGTCTCTCTCCCTCCCTTGGCCTCTCGGAACCTTTCTTATAGGGTATAGTTTCCGTTAGTTCAGACCAGTCCCGGCCTAAAATCAAAGGCACCGGTGCTTTGGGGATAATGGCTACCTTCAGCACTTTTACCGCCCCTTTGTACTCTATAGGAATGAGGTACTGAGGATAGGAGCTTTTGCCCCCATGTACACACACCACTATTGCCTTTCCCGGGACCTTGCTAAATGGCCCCCTTCTCCTGGCTTGATCCCAGCAATTCCGAGACATAATGGATTGTTCGGCCCCGGTGTCTAGTAAGGCCTTAACCTTCCGATCATTTATTTGCACCTCAACGACATAAGGGCTCCGGGACCTTTTCTTTTCACTACCAGAAGTGGTAAGGGCTAACTTGACTCGGCATTGTTTTTGTAAGTGCCCAGCCTTTCCACATCTAAAGCAGGTAATGGGACTTTTCTCGGAGACTGGGGTATCGGTTACCTTCCTCAGGGGTGCCTTACTACCCTCATAGGCCTTATTCCAGGATTTCGCCTGATCTCCAGGGCCCCTACCTGACCCCCTATTCCCCTGGGCCTCCCTCCCAGGTGTAGTGGTATATAGGGAATCCAGATAAGCCTCTGCCAGGTCGATTACCTGCGATAAAGATCGACTACCCTGTCTCTGGATCCAGGCCTTCAAACCCTTAGGCACCGCTTCAAGAAATTGCTCATGAAGAATCTCGGTGAGTAAGGCCTGGGCATCCCCGAGACAGGGTTGTAGCCACCTCTCCGCCAATTTCCTTAGCCTATGAAAGAGAGCTTTGGGCCTTTCCTTTTCCCCCATTTGGGTGCCCCTAAACTCCTGGCGATAGTGCTCCCGGGTGAATCCCAGGTAATCTAGTATATGATTTTTTATAGCCCTATAATTACTGGCTAGCTCAGGACTAAGAGTCTGATAGGCGGCCAATGCTGATCCAGCAAGGCACGGTATCAGCCTCGTGGCCCATTGAAGCTCAGGCCAGCCTGCTGACACAGCCATCCTCTCAAATGCATGTAAAAAGTCATCGGGAGCGTCAGTGGGCCCCATCTTACATACTTGCATGGACTGTAGATTTTGTGATGCTACCGAAGCTCCCATAGTTGTAGGTGCTCCCGCAGTAGTTCCGCCCATCGCTCCCTGGAACAGCTGTGCCATAGTCCTAGTCTGGTCCGCCATAGACTTGACTAGCTCCTCATGCCGCCGTCCAGTCTCGGCTTGGCTCGCCCGCCAGAGTTCTTGGTTACTCTGCAGAACGACTTTTAAATCCTCCGTCTGTTTCTGTCTCTCCGAAGACAGGAGGGTAAACAGTTGCTGGAGATCCATCGGGAGGCTGTAAAAGACAAACAAAAGAAAAGAAACCCAAGTGCGGAACCCTCAAACAGACTGGGTCAACCTTGCAGTTCCCCCCTCACCCTTGAGCTTAGGTACTCTTACCCGCAGCCTGGGTGAGTCTGCGCCTTTGGTTGTTAGGCCTCCTTGGCCTCCAGTCGTTCTCCGCAGGCTTGTTCCCTCGAACCTCGGGTCTGTTCCCTTATCGGCCACCTCCCGAAACAGGTCCGGTCCAGGTAAGCTCCGATCTCCACAGCTTTCTCCTCGGACGGCTTCCTTCCGGGGGTCCCGTTCCACGACCTAGAAGACTCGGCCCTTCCAGCAGCCACCTGAAGAGTCCTCTTGCCTAAACAATTCTTTAGTCCGGAACAACAAAACAAACTTAAAAAAAAAATTGCAAGCGTTTTTTTTTTTTCCAATCACCAAAGTTCACCAATACGTCCAGCAGGAGGCAGTAATAAAATCCCACTCCTGATACCAAGTTTGTCACCCGCACTCTCAGAGCTAGGAGTCCAGGAATGCGGGGACAAGATTTTGGGGCCTCTGTAAGCTGTGAGAGGCTGCCCCAAGAGTTGTCAGAATACTGGCTTAACTTAAAAGGAAAAATCAGAACGAAAATCTGGACTGGATTTATTGTATTCCACAGCAAAACAAGGAAAATAAACTTTGTTCCAGTTTCTTCAGATAAATCCAACAGTTCCCAAAAGTAAACTTAATGTTCATTCAAGATAGTCCAAAGAAAAATACCAAAACCTCAGCCCTTCTGAGTTTTTATCTTTAAAGTTCTTGGCTTCAATCAGCAGCCACACAAACAGTCCTTTCCCATTCCAAGGAAAAAAAAACAAAGAACAAAATTTGGCTCAAAAAGCAAAGTGTAACTGCACTGCACTACTTTAGCAGATAGTAATGCTGGCCAGGTGGTGGTGCTCCACGTGTTGACATGCGCTACATGAAGAGCCCTCTATCCCACCTCGAACGTGGGGCTAATTCCCCCCACCACACTGGTAAAACATACACCAGAAAAATAAAAGACAATTTAGTGTCCTTAAAGTAAAATGGAATTATGATACCTTTAGTCAGGCAGGGTGGCAATTGCCTTGGAGACGCCGATATCCATGGCTTGATCGTCCCAGGTTGCTTCACCTTCCAATTCCATGTCTTGCAGACTGTCTGAGCACTCAGGAGACAGCACAGTTTCACTTTCCTCAATCTCCATACTTTCAGCACATTGAGGATCCTGGCAAACTCTTAGCCCTGAGCTAGCCTGAGGGAGCTGTGTTTGAACCTCATCTCCTGCTCTCCAGCCCTGCTTCTCCCTCTCTAACCGTACAGTCCTTCGGTTAAGGAGCCTACAGCCCCGCCCAGCCTCCCCAGCTGAAGTGCATTTCCGGTTTGCAGCCTTGGGAAGAGATGGGGGAGGGGAAGTCTGAACTTCTACCCCCAAGCTCCCTCTGCTGGATTTGGAAGAAATGTCAGGCAGAAGGTTACTTTGGGGTTTAACTTGAGTGGCTGGGCAATTACCTGTTCTAACCTGGGGCTTTAGATCAGGGTCAACCCTAGCAGGCATACTCCGCATATCACAACTCATCCTAAATTCTTGCCAAAGATGGTCATGGAGTTTCACCTAAATCAGTCAATTGTACTTCCAGTTTTCTTCCCAAAGCCTCATTCTCATCCTGGAGAAACAGCTCTTCATACCTTGGACTGTAAACGAGCCTTGGCTTATTACTTACAAAGGACTAAGCCATACAGGAACATCTCCTCAGCTGTTCATCTCCCTTGTTCCTAACAGGTTGGGCCACCTGTAGCCAAGAGAACTATTTCCACATGGCTTGAGGTCTGTATTTCTTTTTGCTATGCTCAGGCTGGGATGAGCTATGGGAGCTTCATTTGTTTTCTTATGTTCCACTCCCATTGATGAAATCTGCAAGGCAGCTACTTGGTCCTCAGATCACACGTTCATGTCTCACTACTGTCTGGAATCCTATTCTAGACGGGACGGTCACTTCAGCCAAGCAGTCTTACAGAATTTTTTTTCTTAATAGTCAACTCTCCTTCCAACCAAGCTAGGGAGTCCCATATGTGAGAATATGCTGCCTGCTTGTCCTAGGATAAAGCACAGTTACTTATGTAACAGGTGTTATCCGGGGACAGCAGGCAGATATTCTCACATCCCAACCTCCTCCCCTGGTTGGCTTTGTAGCTTGCTTATGGATCTGAGGTGCCATGAGCCTCATCGGACAGAAAGGCAGTTGCGCATGCGTGGTGTAGGCAGTTGCAAAGTTTCTTAAAACTTAGTGACAGTTCACTTTTCATACTGTCCATACTGGGCTTCGTGGATGACATCACCCATATGTGAGAATATCTGCCTGCTGTCCCCTGATAACACCTGTTATAGTAAGTAACTATACTTTCTGTGCCAACTAAAGTCAAAAGAAATTGAGTTAAAGTATCTATCACCTGTTGTAAGAAGTCATTTCTTCATTTATGCTCTAAGTTTTTTTTTTAACATTGACTTTCTGATAGAATGATATCACTTCATTGTTTCCTTTTTTTAGATGATCTCTTATAGAATATCAACTAGTGAAAAAGCACAAGCCATGTTATGATGGTGTGTACTTTGAGTCGAGTTTGGGCAGAGCACAGGCACAATGTGCAAATATCCAAATAAATGATAGTATTCTATAATTTATGGGTGTCTGTGTAACATCTTGGCATAGGCATATACACCAGTTATATGGCTGTAAGTGATATATATGACAGTAAATATAAGCGTATTTTCTGCCACTTGTGCTAATATTTTATAATGAAAAGTAGGCTTGAACTAGGTACCTGCTTACCCATTTATCGTAGGCACCTTGGGACTGATTCTATAAATGGGTTTCTCTATTGTGGGCAGCAGTAGACATCCTACTGCTGTTTAGCATTCAATTGGAACACATGTTCTTTTTTTTTTTTTTAACCCTGAGGCAGAATGCCTACACTAAAGGCATTTGTCACAGTCGATGGAGAAGTGTCAGACACTTAAGCTCACCCAAGGCTGAGCGTATGGGCATTGTTTTCCCCGGAAGTGGCCCTGGGTGAGCTTAAGCGGCCCTAGGTGTCTCCCTAGGGCCGCGACTGGTGCTTGAAATGTAGGCCAGCAAAATGCTGGTCTACATTTTAAATAGAAGCGGTTGCTGAGCTAATCATGGCAAAAGGAATCCCCCTACTGTAATCAGTTGAGTGGCTGCAGCAGGGGACCCCCCAAAGTCACACCGAAATTGGCAGGAGGGATGCCCACTGCCTCTTGCTGCCAAATACCCGTGCCCCCCTCCCCCGAAGCAGCTGGACAGGAGGGATGTTCACTTTCTCCTGCCCCCAAATCCCTGCCTCCCTCCAAAGCAGTCAGACAGGAGGGATGCGGGATACCCTACAAACCTTAACCTTCTCCAAACTCCCAAAAGGCTGAGGCCCTCACCCTGCACCCCTGGGTGTACCCTGACACTCAACATAACCCCCGTATCTTGTAGGAGAATGTCCAGCCAGAGGGATGCATGCCCGCCACACCAAAATTGTGGGCATTCTCCTTCCTGGTGCATTCTTCTATGGGAGGGGCCTTAGGCATCTGAGCAATCAAGGCCTTAGGCCCCTTCCTGGTGCATCCCAGAATGCACTGGGAAGGGAAAGGCCCACCATTTTGATGTGTCAAGCATGCATCCCTCTGGCCAGACATTCTCCTACAAGATACAGGGGTTATGTTGAGTGTCAGGGTAGACTTAGGGGGTGCAGGGTGAGGGCCTGTAGCCTTTTGGGGGTTTGGGGTGGGTTATCCCGATCCCTCCTGTCTGACTGCTTTGGAAGGAGGCAGGGGCTTGGGGGCAGGACTTTCTCCTATGAGGTATGGCGGTGTTGGGGTAGGCCTAGGGGTACAGGGTGGGGGGATAGCGACAGGAGGGAGTGGGTATCCCTACTGCCCTGCTGCTTCAGGAGAGGGGAGTGGAGTTTTGGCGGCATGAGGGAGTGGGCATCCCTCCTACTGATTTCGGCGGGACTTGTGGGGGTCCCCTGCTGCAGTTGATTAGCTGATGGCAAGGGATCCCTCAATCAGGCAGGTGTGATTCTCTAACTGGTGCCTGTGACATGGGCGCCGGTTAGAGAATTGGGGCAGTTAGGCAGAATTAGGTGTCTGTCCATTGGGGCAGATGCAATTCTGTATAGGATGCCTGTGTGTGATTCTTAGCTGCTTATTAGGCAGCGGCTGAGACTGGCATCCTATACAGAATCTGACCCCTTGTTCAGAATCACCATCATAAGGACATTAGTGGCAGAATGAGTAGGACCTGTGATGATACATCTAGTAGCACCATAGAAATGATAAGTAGTAATGGGACCTTTGCCAGGTACTTGTGACCTGGATGACCACTGTTGGAAACAGGATACTGGGCTTGATGAATCTTCGGTTTGTTCCAATAAGACGATGCTTATGTTCTTTATGGTGGTAGTGGTAAGAACAATATATCAGACAAATAAATACAAGTGGCATTTTAGATGAGACATTACATTTTTCCTTTTCTTGTGTTTCTGAACCAAAGTTGCAATCTAGAGAAGGCTTTCTACAAACATATAAAATGCCAGTTTGCTTATGGTTATAAGTTTTTAGACGAAACGTCTGTATAATGAATTGACTACTCATCACAGTCTTATTGTATGTGGACTGTCTCTGTAGAGTTTGTTATGCAACAAAATGCAATAAAATGTAAGTGGAAAAATATAATCATGTCTTCTGTTACAAAAAAAGTTCTTTGCTTAAATTATCTTGTTAACTTAAGTAGACAGGTTATTTCGCAGTACTGACATTGGCACCTGCTACCAGTTAGGTACTGACTGCAAAGATAGTATATAGATAGGAATGACAAGACTTTTCTGTTCCAGATACAACAGAGACCCCCCCCCCCCCCAATTGTCAGTCCACCAGGGAGAAAAAAAATACCTGTATATATAATGATATACCACAGAAAGGCAGTATATCAACTCCTTTTCCCGTCCATAATCCTCTTTGTAAAATGATATCTATAGCTTACCATGCAAAAACAAAGGCAAACCCCATTTATTTTCTATCATCATGCTAAATGGAAAAATCAAGGGTAAGAAATTCAAAACTAGGGTTACTGAAGATAATGCATGCCAGTTCCCTTATCAAATTTAAACAATTCAATGAAAGAGGTACAGCAGGTGTGTTCATTGTAGATATACATCTCTTCGTGAATGCACAGAACTAGTAATGTGGCAGACTAGAGAGGAGATCACATTTAGCTTGTCTGTTTTTGTAGTTATAAGCCTCTGGCTATCATTTGAAGATAGAAACATAGAAACATAGAAATAGACGGCAGATAAGGGCCACGGCCCATCCAGTCTGCCCACCGCAATGACCCTTCCCCACCTAACTCAGTGAATAGATCCCACGTATCTATCCCATTTGGCCTTAAAATCAGGCACGCTGCTGGCCTCAGTGACCTGAAGTGGAAGATTATTCCAGCGATCAACCACTCTCTCAGTGAAAAAGAATTTCCTGGTGTCACTGTGCAGTTTCCCTCCCCTGATTTTCCACGGGTGCCCCCTGGTTGCCGTGGGACCCATGAGAAGGAAGATATCTTCTTCCACTTCGATGCGACCCGTGAGATACTTGAACGTCTCGATCATGTCTCCCCTCTCTCTGCGTTCCTCGAGTGAGTAGAGCTGTAACTTATCCAGCCTTTCCTCGTAAGGGAGATCCTTGAGACCCGCGATCATCCGGGTTGCCATTCTCTGCACCGACTCTAGTCTCAGCACATCTTTTCGGTAATGCGGCCTCCAAAATTGCACACAGTACTCCAGGTGTGGTCTCACCATGGATCTATACAATGGCATAATGACTTCAGGCTTACGGCTGACGAAACTCCTGCGTATGCAACCTATGATTTGCCTTGCTTTGGAGGAAGCTTGCTCCACTTGATTGGCAGCCTTCATGTCCTCACTGACGATCACCCCTAGGTCACGCTCTGCTTCAGTTCTTGTTAGGGTGTAAGTCTTGCATACTGTTTTTTTCAGTTAAGTACACTTGTAGGAGCTAATGCATAAAATGGTACCTATAGAAATTTCCACAAATATGCTATTTTATAAAGGCCATATAGGATCTTTTTGCCTCTATAAAATACGTTCCTAAAATAATCCCTAGTTGCATATACATGTTCACGCACAAATTTTTATCTGCTGGTGAAGCTTGTATAATGTGTGTTTCAATATATATTTATATAAAGTATAGGAACATCTCACAACTCTGTTCTAGGTCTGAATGAGCTGCATCCCCTGGAATTAACACATAAATTAAATAAAAGTTCAACTGATTTTGTTGGCATGTACTACTATGTTACTGTGTTACATTTGTACATGGATATTCATAATACAGTTTTATAAGATCCATTTTCTATACGTTAAACCAGCTTTACTTATGGAAATGCTTTTTAAAAAATGCTGCTGTTGCTCTTCAGAATCTGGATCTTGCTACAGACCGTTTCAGACTGCATCAAAGTTTAATATTAAAGTGGTTTGGTGTGTTATGATTAGATTAGTGAAGCACTTTATTATGGCCAAGCATTCATAGAGGGCACTCTCTAAAGTTGAAAGGGGATAGATTCAGGGGGGCGCTAGAGGGCGCGATAAGAGATGGTAACATAGTTGAAGAGCTCTGGCAACTTTCGGTCAAAAATCAATAAATCCTCATTGTTAACCTGCGTTGAAAAATGAAGTCCACTTTTCTAGGGGGTTTGAAATATGCTCTTTCTAATGAGACTGATTTGAAAGAGTTTCTAAAAGGTATTTTTCTGTAAAAGCAGGCTGAAAATACCCTATTTTTGGCCTTTTTACACAAATTAGCAACTTTACACTTGATTTGTAAACTAATGGAAAGAGCTTGGAGGTTGAAATTGTACTTTTGAAAACAACGTTGTACTGAGACATGCGCCAAATTTCGCATTTATTACTCAATTATTGTGGGAGCTAAGTAATGTCAAACTTTGACTTTTTTTGGAGCACTAATTTTTTCGGCCAAGTTTACTGTAATTCAGCCATTCACTCAGTGCTCGACAAAAATTATTATTGGTAGCACTGAATAGAGCTCCAAAAGTTGTGCAGGGTAGCTAAGTTTCAGTTTTTTTGGAAACATAGCTCGTGAGATATTGTGTCTCAAAGTTGTCAGAATGTCACTGTCGTACTGTATGTCATTGCGGTATGGGGTCAAACAAAAGGCTATATCTCCACGAATATGCCACAGGCGAAACTAAAACTTTACCAAAGTTCGTTTGAGACATGGTGGACTCTGCATATGAAGTTTCATCAAAATCCGTGATGGTCATGCAGGGAGCCCTTGATCACTTGACATGGAATAACCCTTGAGGATCTGCAACCGACCAGTATTGATCAGGTGTGAACTGTATTCACAGAAGCTTTGGCTTTGTTCTGCAGTATATCCAGTTTTGTCTCCGCCACGTGGCACAATGGCGTTCCTGTTTTTCTCCTAAGATTCATGTGGCAGCTTTGCTCCTTCTGCCATTCTACTTGTGCTATGCTGAATTCTTCTTTGTTAGCTAAGTTTATAGTAAATATCAATTGTTTACTTATGTTAGATTTAAGAATGACTGTTTGAGTCAATGGCATTGTAGTTTTATGTTTCTTTAATGAATTGCGTAGTATGATGGTCGATGACTGTACTACTTCGGTCTATCACGTCAAACCTGTCTGCTCTTAATTGTACTGAATAGTTTGATGTAGCAATGTGTTTCGTATGTGACACCTTTCCTAAGCTCTGTATGATCCATATATCTATAGACATTTATTTTCTCTGTGGTCAACTTAGCCCTATTCAATCCTGATTAATTCGTAGTTATGTGCACTTACATGTACTGCTTTTATCCTGCTTTTAAAGATTGTTTTATGACAGCTACTTAGTTTTAACTGGTGGCTTCTCTCCTTCACTATTTCTATTCTTTCTATCGAGTGCTAGCCGTAATTACTTCCCAATGTTTGGCATGTACCTGGACCAGTATAAATCTTTAACATCCTATATTAATATGAATTTTAGTCACTTCAATACCGCATTTACTTAAGATTAATTCGTAGATTAGTACTATTAATTGCTTAGCTTGTATTTTATTCATCCAGATCAACTGTCGACCATTAATTAGTCTTAACTAATATCTTTATGTTTCTACCTTTAACAGATTAACTTATAGAGTGCAGGCTGGTATTATTCATTTATTTTTCAAACGATTGCGGCTGAAATGTTATGAATACGCTTGAACCAGTATGTATCATTGCTTTTCTTCATTCCCTGTTATATTTATTATCTTTCTTTTCAACTCTATAGCCCAGAGTGTTATGTTCTTACATGAAATGTTTTACCCTAATTATAATACTTGCTTTATTATTAACATCATGCCCTTAATAAGGTTTTATATCTTGCACCTTCTCCAGACTAACTGCTAAACATTGCCTGCGGATCTATGTATTTATTTTGAACGGTCTATGAAATAATATTTGTATGCAAGGGTTCAGTGCCCGTCTTAACCTTTGTTTCTTTAATGTATGAATTAGAATAGGCGGTTTGGCTAACTGAATGTTATCACAGTTATCTATGATGGGGAAATTAGCACTCTATCTTGCATATAAATGGAAAAAAAAATTGGTTGGCACATATGTACCTGCGTCTCTCTGCAGCTTAATGTCTGACTAACCAGTTATATTTAGTACTGGATATAAATTATTTTTGCCTTACATTTCCTGTTATACAGTTAAGAGGTCAAAATCCAATATGAACCAGAGCTACAGTTTGGAGATCATTTTTATTTTCTCTTAGTACTCTCATTGCTGTTGTACTTAATGGTTGGTATTTCAAAGGGACTTGAACAAACTAGGGCAGGGATGTCCAATGTCGGTCCTCGAGGGCCGCAGTCCAGTCGGGTTTTCAGGATTTCCCCAATGAATATACATGAGGTCTATTTGCATGCACTGCTTTCATTGTATTAGATCTCATGCATATTCATTGGGGAAATCCTGAAAACCCGACTGGATTGCGGCCCTCGAGGACCGACATTGGACACCCCTGAACTAGGGGAATGGGCGACGAGATGGCAGATGAAGTTCAACGTTGAGAAATGTAAAGTATTACATGTGGGAAGCAGAAACCCGAGGTACAACTATACGATGGGAGGGATGTTATTGTATGAGAGTACCCAAGAAAAGGACTTGGGGGTAATGGTGGACATGACAATGAAGCTGAGGCACAGTGCGCAGTGGCCACTAAGAGAGTGAATAGAATGCTAGGTATAATCAAGAAGGGTATTACAACCAGAACGAAATAAGTTATCCTGCCATTGTATCGGGCAATGGTGTGTCCGCATCTGGAGTTCTTAGTCCAATATTGGTCGCCGTACCTTAAGAAGGATATTGTCGTTACTCGAGAGGGTTCAGAGGAGAGCGACACGTCTGATAAAAGGGATGGAAAACCTTTCATACGCTGAGAGATTGGAGAAACTGGGTCTCTTTTCCCTGGGGAAGAGGAGACTTAGAGGGGATATGATAGAGACTTACAAGATCATGAAGGGCATAGAGAGAGTAGAGAGGGACAGATTCTTCAAACTATCAAAAAATAAAAGAACAAGAGGGCATTTGGAAAAGTTGAAAGGGGACAGATTCAAAACGAATGCTAGGAAGTTCTTTTTTACCCAACGTGTGGTGGACACCTGGAATGCGCTTCCAGAGGAAGTAATAGGGCAGAGTATGGTACTGGGGTTTAAGAAAGGATTGGACAGTTTCCTGCTGGAAAATGGGATAGAGGGTGTATAGATAGAGGATTACTGCACAGGTCCTGAATCTGTTGGGCCGCCGCGTGAGCAGACTGCTGGGCACAATGGACCTCAGGTCTGACCCAGCCGGAGGCATTGCTTATGTTCTTATGTTCTTATTTGTTGAGCTAATACAAACTCTTTTCCTGATGATTATATTCTGTTATATATATATATTGCTGGAACTTTACTATGCTACACTTATGCACTCTCTTCCCGTGGGGTTTTTCTGCTTTCAGTCCATATTTAGACTGAGCAGCCTGATGGTCCATCTGAATGTTATGTTATGGTTTTCAAGTACTGTTTGCTACAAAGCATTGCTCTTTACCTATGCAGAGCTTTCTAAGGTACTCCTATTGACAATCGCAAATCACTTAGAATGGTGAAACTTTTATCTTTAAATGTCAAGGGATTTAATAATTCTATCAAAAGAAAGAAAATTTTGGATTATGTTTCAAAAAAATCCCCTGACATAGTATATTTTCAGGAAACCCACTTGAATATGGAGGAATCAGCCAAACTAAAGACGAAATGGTCATTGCCAGTAATTGCTTCACCTACGCTACATAAAAAGAATGGGACGCTTATTCTCATCCGCAAAAGTGATAACATCAAATTCATATCTCAGGCCACTAACATGGTAGGCCGATGGATTGTAATCAACTTGTTGATAAACCAGATAGCGATATCTATAGTTAATATCTATGCACCGAACCAAGATAAGCCAGAATTTTTTGACAATTTATTAGAAGTTCTATTGAAAGATAAATCTCAAGCTCATATATTAGTGGGTGACTTTAATCTTGTTCTGAATCCAATCATTGATAGAAAATCACAGGTTCAACATAAGCCATCTAAAGCTTGGAAGAGTTTACATAATTTGATCACACAACTAATATTGGTTGACGCTTGGAGATTAATGCATGGCAATGACAGACAATACTCCTTCTATTCTGCCCTGCACAACTTCTATTCCAGAATAGACTACATTTTAGTGAGCAACAACCTGGTTAACAGCCTTTCTCATTCTACAATACATGAAATATCAGTATCGGATCATGCTGCTATTGACCTTACTTTTGATGGTTCCTTGCTGACTAAAAGAGGCACAACGTGGCAATTCAACAACCTACTGTTCCAAGACAAGTCCTTTGTGGAGACAGTGAGTACAGCGATTGAAGACTATTTTTCTTTCAATAAAATCAAGGACACTGGGTGGCCAACTCTATGGGATGCTTTCAAAGATTATGTCAGAGGAGTCATTATCTCCTAACAATCTCGCAAACAGAAAGAATTAAATAACTGTTGGACAACGAAAAAACTATAAAAGACTTGGAAGCTCGTCATCAAATCAACCCAGCAGATATGGTGATGTTGAAGAAATTACATCAAGCGAGATTAGATTATAATTTACTTCTCAGCAGGAAAGCGGGCAACGCCATCTTTATGCAAAAGGCCAGTTACTATTGTGACACCAATAAGGTGGGAAGCGCCTTGGCAATAATTCAGGAATTCAATAATTCAGGAAGAGAGACTCACGATATCCTCGATTACAACACCTGATGGACAAATAACATCGGATCTTAAAGAAATCTCCCATTCCTTTCAACAATTCTACGAACATCTTTACACAACGGAAATCTTCAATCAAGATATGTCGGCGTTCCTATCTGATTTACCACACACCCGCCTTTCCAAGGAAGATAATGATACATTGTCCTCGGACATTGGAGATGCTAACATTCGAGCGGTGTTACTGAAAATGGCCAAGAGAAAAGTGCCAGGGCCTGATGGATTTACGTCTGAATTTTACCTTGCATTCCAAAATCTTCTGGTCCCACACCTCTTGGCTCTATATAATTACTACATTCAATCACAAGTCCGTGGCTCGTTCACAGAGGCAATTATCATAGTTTTGCCTAAACCGGGCAAGGATCCTCTTCTTATCTGAAATTATCGACCATTATCACTTATCAATGTTGATGCAAAAATTTACGCTAAAATTGTTGCTAATCGACTTCAATCCATCCTTCCTAAACTGATAGGAGTAAAGCAAAATGGCTTCATGGCAGGGAGTTTGTCCATTCATAACGCATGTTTGCAAATATAATTCATCAAGCTAATAAGGTTGACTCTCCACTACTGGCGTTGGCCCTGGACGCTAAAAAAGCATTCAGTCGTGTTGAATGGCAATATCTTTTCGTCGTTCTAAAATGGTTTGGATTTGAAGACTCTTCTATTGCTATGATTAGAGTGTTATACACATCTCCTACCACTAATGTTAGGATCAATGATATCACCTCTGCTTCATTCTATCCCACCCGAGGTACAAGACAGGGATGTCTACTATACCCGTTACTCTTTAATCTTGCGATAGAGCCATTTTTACATTCCATACGGCATAATGTTGCTATTAAAGGCGCAAAATGCGGCAACACAGAAGTGAAATTCTCAGCATACGCAGATGATGTACTAATATACACCACTCCGGACTCGCTGTATGCATTATTATCAACCATAAAGGACTATTCCAATATTTCAGGCTACAAACTCAACACTACTAAAGCAGAACTTATGCCTTTAAACCGCTTGGTACACAAGAGCGAGATTGAACATTACAACTTTCAATGGAATAGCAACAAACTCAAATATCTTGGTATTAACTTTGGTAACACCGTTGACTCAACTTTGGAATATTGCTCCAACTACATCTTACAGCACATTAAAGACCAGGTCAGCAGATGGTCTCCGTTGAGACTATCGTGGTGGGGACGCCTCGAATCAATCAAAATGGTTTTATCACCAAAGATTATGTACACTTTGAGTATGCTTCCTGTGTTCTTACATCCCGCAATATATAAAAAAATAGATACAGCCCTGACTCAAAAACTATGGAATAATAGTACTCCCAGGATTGCACTCAAAAAATTGAAGTGCTGCACAAAGGATGGGGGAGTTAATTTTCCTGACTTTTTTGATTATCACTGCGCTTTTATATTAAGACATGGCTCTCGATGGCTCCTTATGGATAGTCCTCTCAATGCCAAGAATAACTGGATTTCTTTTGAAAAGAACCGCTATCATCCTTACTCCCTGTATTGCCTACCTTTTATGAAGACAAGCAATTCTGGCCTTCGTGAAGATCATATTATATCATCCATGATAAGGGTCTTTCAACAGATTGAATCATCACTAGATTGTCCTCTTCTGAGTACGTTCCATTCTCCAATATGGAAAAATGACTTGATTAAAATCCAAAATAACATAATTGACTGGAAGCACTGGCATAAGTTTGGCATATGGAAAATAAATTAGTTATATGATGATACTGACTGGATATCATTTGATAACTTGTGTAACAGCACGGGTCTGTCTTATACTCAACATTACCAATGGCTACAACTTAAACATGCTATACATGGATTATTACTCTCTAAACTATTATCTAACAAAACACCTGATATTCTTACCCATTTGTAATACCATTGCTTATACGAAGAAAGAAGCGTCTCAGTGGTATAAGATATTGAGAGAAAATAATCAATAAGACCTCGAGAAGTAGAGTGTTGCTGGAATATTGAATTACAAATAGATTTCACAGAAGAAAATTGGCAAGCCCTTTGGGTTCACACATCCTCAATGTGCAAAGCAGCATCCTTTCTACAAACATCATTCTTTCTCCACCACAGAGCTTACTGGACCCCTAGTAGACTGGCTAAACTCAGCTCTAATAAGAATGACAATTGCTGGTCATGTGATTCTTCTCGTGGCACATTCCGTCACATGCTTTTCAATTGCCCATTGCTTACGCTATTTTGGAAAAAGGTGTGGGCTGACATATGCTCTCTGCTGCAGATAACTACTCCATTGTCGCATTCCACCCTTATAGTTGGTATCTACACAGCTTCAAACTTCTTAACTAAAGACTCAGCTGATCTCCTACACATACTTATGCTCATAGCGATAAAATTAATACTATCAAATTGGAAATTTTTGGATGCTATGGAATACAGTACATTGTGGAACATGGTCTGCCTGACTGCAAAATTTGAATGAATTGCAGCAGAGCGTTCTCATTCCTTGAAAAAATTTTAAAAATTATGGGCACTGCTGTACGATTGGCTAAATCCCCTTACTCAGTCCATAGATAACTTTCTATATCAAGGGGTTTCTTTCATAATATCTGCATATATGTATGCTATGTTACTGCTTGGTGAAGCGTATTGTCATCATTCCTGCTATAATACTCAATGATGTATAGATAACATGAGAGTTAGGTAATCAGATGTTACTGTATATTTTCTTACTGATATAACTTTCTGATCTTCAGATTACCGCTTACTTTAATTCTCTCTTCTTTTCCTTTACTTTATATTCTATTTTTGTTGTATTTTATTTCTTTATATTACTACAGAAGCAGTAGAGTTAATATCCATATATTTGTACAAACATTGTTGCATCTGTACTTATCTGTTCCAATAACAAAACCCTTTTTCAGGTTTTACACTTAGATTTGGTTTACTGAGAAATTTTCATTTATATCTTGTTTCCACCTTTTATTTTTACTTTTAACTACAAGTATCAGATGAAGCTAGGTAAAAGTGTGAAAACTGGTGAAATTCTTGCTTCAGTAGAAGTAAAAGTAACAAATGTTATCCTGTACAGTGGACCCTTCCCATAGGAAGTAAGCTTGACTCGATTACGAGCCCCTCCCCCACGATCTGGCATCCCCCCGCTCGCGTCGCCCCTCTGCCATGATTTGGCATCCCCCCGCTCGCGTCGCCCCCTGCCACGATTTGGCATCCCCCACCCACCCACCCACCCAAATACATTGGCTTTCCCCCATATGGCACCGACACCAGCACCAATGCATAGGACATGCCGGTGCCCAAAGATCTGCCATCTTCCTTTTGCTGGGCCTTGCGGGGGGGGGAGACCCATGCGGGGGGATGCTGGATCGCGGTGGGGGGGATTTGCAGCAGCGCTGGTAGCCTCAGAGGGGGGAGGGGAGTTAAGGTAGAGCAGCGCCGCTGGCCTTGGGGGGGTGGTGGGGGTGGGTCGGAACGCATCAAGCGAGTTTCCCTTACTTCCTATGGGGAAACTCCCTTTGATATACGAGTACTTTGGTTTACGAGCATGCTTCTGGAACAAATTATGTTCATAAACCAAGGTTCCACTGTACAGGATAACATTTGTTACTTTTACTTCTACTGAAGTAAGAATTTCACCAATTTTCACACTTTTACCTAGCTTCATCTGATACTTGCAGTTAAAAGTAAAAATAAAAGGTGGAAACAAGATATAAATGAAAATTTCTCAGTAAACCAAATCTAAGTGTAAAACCTGAAAAAGGGTTTTGCTGTTGGAAACCTCGTCACACAAAGAGTAAATCAGTTCATCTTAAATTTTGCTGTTCGATGAATATAGTCTAAGAACAATGGAGTAATCTGTGTTTCTTAAACTGGTTACTAGTCTCTTGCCAAACAGACTAATTACATTACATTACAGATTTCTATTCCGCCATTTTCTTTTGGCTCAAAGCGGATTACAAAAAGAGTTATGGAAGAAGGGTTACAAAGTTAGATCAGACATCGTTTCCAAGAGAAGGATAAGAAGGATCAGGGGTTGGGGAGGGGATGGTAAGAAGGGGTATTCATGGTATTAAGCTTTATTAAGGGATTTCTTGAAGAGTATAGTTTTTATTTCCTTTCTGAACATCTTGTAGTCTGGGGTTGTTATCAATAGGTTGGAGATTTGGTTATCTATTTTTGCCGTTTGAGTGGCTAGTAGGCCGTCGTATAGTTTTTTTCGTTTTACTTCTTTGATTGGGGGGTAAGTGAATGGGGTGTGTTTTTCTATGCCTGGTAGAGGTAGTTTGGATGAGGCGGTCGTTTAGGTAGATTGGAATGAGTTGAATCTCTTTGAAGTGGAGATAAAGCTGAAGCTGGTTTCAATTCTTGGTGAACAAATGTATCTCTACCACAACAGACTTCGGCCTTCCGATGGAAAATTTTACACTAGATAGATAGTTTTTAGAGAGGAAATTTGTTTGTCTGGCCTCAAGCTTGAAGAGTTCCCACTCATTTGACATTCTTGTATCAGTTCTCAAAGATATTTAAACAGAGTTTGCCATCAGATCAAAAATTGTTAGAATAAGAGACAATAATTCCAACTTTGTGAAAGCCTTCTTTGTAACTGGCCAGCATGATGACGATAAAAAGATGAAGATGCAAGTGATGAATTAGAATGTACTGCTTCTAATGTAGATGATTGACAATATTGATGATAACTTCTGTATAGTGAAGAATACTTTTAAGTGTTTCAGAGATTTCCTTGATCAATATTGGCAGACCCAGTCAGAAGACATCAGTAATATTGCAGCCTAGCCTGATTTGAAGGAATATTTTATCTGCCAGTGCAGTTGCTGAACACCTTTTTAGCTGTGCTGGTTTAGTAATGACTTGCAAGCACACTTTAATGAGTGATTATCATTTTCCAACATTTAGGGCTCCTTTTACAAAGGTTCGTTAGGGCTTTAACATGCAGAATAGTGCACACTGAATTGCCGCGCGCTAGACCTTAATGCCAGCATTGAGCTGGCGTTAGTTCTAGAAGCGTAGCGCGGGTTTAGCGTGCTTTAAAATCCTGTGTGAGCTAAAAACGCTAGGGTCCCTTAGTAAAAGGAGCCCTTAATTTTACTGAAAGCAAAGCAGATTGAATTGTAGAGCACTAAAGTTGTTGGGATTAAAATGTTAGCAATACAGTAAAACCTTGGATTGCAAGTAACTTGGTTTGCAAGTGTTTTGTAAGTCAAGCAAAACATTTTATTAAATTTTAACTTGATATACAAGCATTGTCTTGCAATACAAGTACACAAAGTATACACACATCACATCTGAGCCAAGGGTTCTTCTCTTTCAGATACTGCAAGAGTGTAGTGACTGTTCTAAATGAGCGAGGTCTTGCAATACGAGTACATACAGTATACATGTGTCACTTCATCACAACTCAGCCGATGGTTCTTCTGTCTCTGACGCTGCAGGACTCTAGTGACTGTTCTAAATGAGCGAGGTCTTGCAATACAAGTGCATATAGTATTTTGTATTAAAAATTTTGGGTTGTGGAACAAATAGTCTGAGTTTCCATTATTTCCTATGGGGAAATTTGCTTTGATGTACAAGTGCTTTGGATTACAAGCATGCTTCTGGAATGAATTATACTCGCAAACTAAGGTTTTACTGTAGTTGTATTCATTGTTGTTATGATACTTTTACTTTTTTCTCAAAAATATTCCCCCTCCTTTACAAAGCCGTGCTAGCATTTTTAGCACTGGCCGCCGCAGTAACAGCTTGGATGTTCATAAAGGACGCTCGGCTTTGTAAAGGAGGGGGAATATAAAATATTGGGCAGTAATGTTTAACTTTCACTTAGGTAAATTTATAATTAATTTTTCACTATACTTTTACTGAAGGATTAAAAAAAATATTTTTTTTTTTACTTAAATACTTTGACCAAGTACTTTGAACAACATTTATATTGAGGATGTCCCTCCTGAATGTTTATGGAATTTATTTTGCTTACATTGCCTTTTATTTATGTTAACCCCCCCCCCCCCCCAATTTTAGCTATCTTTAAAGCCAGATTCCTGTTGACACTGTTCATGGTGGATAACATTATCATGTAGTACTTTATTAGTATCTGTATTTAAAAAAACAAACAAACCAAAAACTAGATTGATTAATTATTTTTAAAGTTTATACCGGGATTGTTAGAAATGTTCAGTTTTGGTACTCTTGTCTCCATTGCCTTTCCAGGCAGATAAAAGTTATGATTAATCAGGCCTCCTGATGGGGGTCTAACAGGGTACTAAAGAATCATTATGAGGAGACAAAAAATATTTCTGGACAGTAAGCATAGGAGCCAGCTTTGTGGGTGCCAGTGGACGCTCAGCACTATCGATATTGAGCAAGCCCCTTAATTGTGCCCAGGGTGATGGTGTGGAATATAATGGTGCGATACTCACTGTGGTGTATTTCAACATAACCAGTATTTAGTTAGGCTGTAATAGTAGTCTCCTTAAGGAAATGAATTACAACTGGCTAACTAATAGGGAGGAAAATGAAAGAGCTGAGGCTGTGAGGTCATCTTTGTAGTGCGTACATTTATTAAAAAGAATGTTCATGAAATTTTAAAAAGTCATGTAAGCGCAAGTGAAAAGAATTGACATTACTTCAGTAGTTAGATTATAAGCTCTGCTGAAGAGGGACTGTCTCTTGAATGATTTAATGTACAGCTCTGTGTACGTCTAGCAGCATTATAGGGAGCTTTCGGCCCTCCCCAAACAAAAAAAGCGTTCCGCTGCCTATGCAAGTAGTAATTAAGTTGCCTATTGATTGATAATTACTGTATTGTTATGTAACCATGAGGCGGCCTACAATAAATTTCCTTTAGTGGAAATTTACTATAGACTCAGACTCCAGTTTGTCTGGAAAAGGAAAGGGGGGAGGGAGACCTAGCTGAAGCCTCCCCAATTTTGTGGATTCAGTGGGGTACTACTGAATATAATTGCCCCCACAAAAATGAAAAAGATCCTTAAGGATCTTAAAGCTGAGTTAAGGGAACTGAGATGTCTAAGAAGAAAACTGGAACGAAAATGGTTTAAAAATCAATCAGATGATAGGATGGAATGGAAAAAATTGATTCATGAATTCAAAATTAAAATTAAACAAGCAAAGAGCTAATTTTTCTCATCTCAAGTTCTAAAAGATGGTTTTAATTCTAAAAAATTGTTTGGTTTAGACCACTGTTCTTCAACTGCCGGTCCGCGGACCGGTGCCAGTCCGCAGGAAATTTCTGCCGGTCCTTGCAGGGCTGGCAAGATTAAAATGACCATAGGTCTGCTTTCAGACCTCCTGTCCTGTTGTCCCCACACACAGCTTCGGGACAGCGTCCTGAAGCTGTGCTTGGGGACAACGGGACAGGCGATCATTTCCTGTCCCTCCCTCCTTCCTTTCCTCAGGTCCCCTTCTCTTACCGTCCTGCCGCTACTGCTAAAGCCGACAGGAAATCTTCTTTCTGACGTCAATTGTGATGTTGAAGAGGACGTTATGGGCCAGCCAGGCAGCGATTGGCTGGCCCAGAACGTCCTCTCTGACGTCAGAATTGACGTCGGAAAGAAGACTTCCTTTCGGCTTTAGCAGCAGCGGCAGGGCGGTAAGAGCAGGGGAAAAGAAGGAGGGAGGCTTTTTCTTTTTGCAGGGCAGGGAGGGAAGGTGGTAGGCAGGCAAGAAGGCTGGCTTTGACCAGGGAGGGAGAGAGGTAGACAGGCAGGCAGGCTGGATTCGGGGGTGGGGGTGGGACAAAGTGTGGAAGGCAATGAGAGGGACATGGGAAGGAGGCACTGGGGGCACTAAAGACATGGGAAGGAGGCACTGGGGGGCACTAAGGACATGGGAAGGATGCACTGGGGGCATTAAAGACATGGGAAGGGGCACTAAGGACATGGGAAGGAGGCACCGGGGGCACTAAGGACATAGGAAGGAAAGAGGGAGGGAATATAAAGGGACAATTTTTGGGCCTGAGTGCAGAAAGAAAGAAATGAAAGAAAGGATACACAGACAGAAGAAAACGCAGAGACTCATGAAATCACCAGACAGAAAAGGTAGGAAAAATGATTTTATTTTCAATGTAGTGATCAAAACTTGTCAGTTTTGAGAATTTATATCTGCTGTCTATATTTTTGCACTATATTTGTCTATTTTTCTATAGTTACTGAGGTGACCGAGCTCGCGGAGATGGGGCGGAAATGGGTTTTTTAAATTTTAGTCCTAGTAGTTTGCCGGTCCACAAAATAATTCTTTTATTTCTGCCAGTCCATGGGTGTAAAAAAGTTGAAAAACACTGGTTTAGACAATCAATTAGCAAACAGTCCCAAACCGTTATTAATGAAGTACTCTCTTCTGCTGAAGAACTTGCACAGTATTTCAGCGGTAAAATATGTATGATCAGAAATACCATAAATTTAGATCATTCTCACCTGATGCATATATATCCACAGAGGAGATTGCTGTAGATAGAATTTGGACTACTTTTTAGTTACCATCTAAAGAAAAAGTATAGTTTTATTTGAAAAAGTGTTCAGTATCCCAGTTTTTGCTAGATATTTTCCCTAATTATTTAATGTCCTAAGGTGCTTAACCAATTCAATTACATTTATGTTTGAAAATGGCTACTGTCCCAATGATATTAGAGGTATTATTTTAACATCAATCTCCAAGAATCCTACTGGGAAACTGCATGAAACTAGTAATTACAGATTGGTGACATCTGGAATGATTTGACATTCTACGTGATTCCCAGTCAGGATTTAGAAAGGGCTACAGTATAGAGACAACATTACGAGCTTCACTATCGAAGTTAAAAGTGAAATTGCTAATGCAATTCAATAAGTCAAGCGCATTTAACTTAGCTGACCATATTTTATTAAATATTCTTTGCTTTGCCAGTATTGGAGATTGTGTTATAAGGTGGTTTCAAGTTTTTTTATTTTTTTTTTTTTTTATTGGCATTATCAAGTCAAAATGGATCAGGTTTATTCTAATGTTTGGGCCTCAAGACTGTGGCATCCCACAAGGTTTGACCTTATCAATTATATTGTTTAACATGTTAATTGTCTCTTTTGGTTAAAAGATTGACAGTGTTTGGATTTTGCCCATTTATATATGCTGATAATGTATATACCTTTTTCTGGAAATCTTGATGGAATAATGGATAAAGTTCAAAAAGGTTTAAACATTCTAGAAGAAAACTAAATTTATGATAATGAGTAGGAACTTTTAATCTCTTGCCTGATGTGAATGGTTTAAGCTACAAACTAGAATGTGAGCTCAAACTTCTAGGGATAATATTTGATAAAACACTCTTTCGAATCAAAGGTGAAAGCAGTTTCTACTATAGTTTGGAAACTTAAGAGAATAAGAACTTAGTTTGATTCGTTTGTGGTACAGTCTCTTAGCACACCTAGATTATTGTAATTGAATATATGTGGGGTGCAATAGGTCCCTTCTAAAGAGACTTCAAATATTGCAAAATATAGTGGGCCAGATTGATAGGATTTCACTTTTTTCTTTTTCATTTTTTTTTTTTTTTTTTGTTAAACTGCATTGGCTGTCCATAGAAGTTAGAGTGAATTTTAAAAACTGTGTAATGGGGACATGATCGAAACTTACAAGATCATGAAAGGTATAGAGAAGGTAGAGAGGGACAGATTCTTCAGACTGGCGGGGGCAACAAAAACAAGAGGGCACTCAAAAAAATTGAAAGGAGACAGATTCAGAACAAATGCTAGGAAGTTCTTCTTCACTCAGAGGGTGGTGGACACCTGGAATGCGCTTCCAGAGGAGGTGGTAGAGCAGAGTACGATTTTGGGTTTCAAAATGGGATTGGACGATTTCCTGAAGGAAAAAGGGATTGAAGGGTATAATTAGAGGGTTACTATACAAGATAAAATGTTTTAGGTAAAAGATCACTTACAGGTCATGGACCTGGGCGCCGCCACGGGAGAGGACTGCTGGGCATGATTGACCCATGGTCTGACTCTGCAGAGGCGATGCTTATGTTCTTATGTTCATAGTTATCAGATGGATTTAGTTAAAATCACAGAAAGAAATGTTAAGACTTAGAACATCATTCTCTTCTTCATTATCCAGGCATGTCAAAGGTATAATATAAACATTTTTTTTTTTTTTTTTTACTGCTTTATCTATCAAGCTACTAGAGCATGGAATTCTTTACCTTACTTTAAGAAGATAATCTAATTATGTACTATTTTGGAAATCTCTTAAAACCTTTTTTTTTTTTTAACTTTATTCCTAAACATTTACGTAACATAAATGTAAAACTAAGTACAAGCAAATCCATAGTTTATTTATTCAATTTTCTATACCGTTCTCCCAGGAGAGCTCAGAACGGTTTACATGAGTTTATTCAGATACTCAAGCATTTATCCCCGTCTGTCCCGGCGGGCTCACAATCTATCTAATGTACCTGGGGCAATGGGGGGATTAAGTGACTTGCCCAGGGTCACAAGGAGCAGCGTGGGTTTACACCCACAACCCCAGGGTGCTGAGGCTGTAGCTTTAATCACTGCGCCACACTCTCCCTTATGGAGAGAGAGAACACATCCAAGAAAATATTAACCACACCTTATAAGGAATAAAACATAATTCCTAAATTACCTAAGTACCTGAACCTAAATATTTAGTCCTAATAGCCAATCTGTCGATCAAATCAGGTAGGATTCCGGAAGACTGGAAAGTGGCGAATGTTATGCCAATCTTCAAGAAAGGTTTGAGGGGAGATCCGGGAAACTACAGACCTGTGAGTCTGACCTCGGTACTGGGAAAGATGGTAGAGGCGCTGATAAAGGACCGCATCATTGATCACCTTGACGGACACAATCTGATGAGGACCAGCCAGCACGGCTTCAGCAAAGGAAAATCTTACTTGATGAACTTGCTGCACTTCTTTGAGGGAGTAAACAGGCAGATAAACAAGGTTGACCCGGTCGACATTGTATATCTGTATTTTCAGAAGGCATTCGACAAGGTCCCGCATGAATGACTACTTTGACAAATTTCGAGCCATGGAATCAAGGGTGAAATACATGGATTAAAAACTGGTTGGCGGATAGGAAACAGAGTGTGGGGGTAAATGGGCAATACTTGGACTGGAAAAGCATCACAAGTGGAGTGCCGCAGGGTTCGGGGCTTGGATCCGTGATATTCAACATAATTATAAACAACCTGGAAATTGATATGACGAGCGAGGTGATTAAATATGCAGATGATACAAAGTTATTCAGAGTAGTGAAGACACAGAAGGATTGCGAAGACCTGCAACGTGACATAAATACGCTCGAGAAATGGGTTGCGACATGGCAAATGAGGTTTAATTTGGATATGTGTAAGATGATGCATGTTGGTAACAAAAATCTTATGCACAAATACAGGATGTCCAGTTCAGTACTCAAGGAGACCCCCCAGGAAAGAGACTTGGGAGTACTGGTCGACAAGTCAATGAAGCCGTCTGTACAATGTGCGGTGGCGGAGAAAAGGGCAAACAGAATGCTAGGAATGATTAAGAAGGGGATCACAAACAGATCGGAGAAGGTTATCATGCCGCTGTACTGGGCCATGGTTCGCCCCCACCTGGAATACTGCGTCCAACACTGGTTGATGTACATGAAGAAGAACACAGTACTACTCGAAAGGGTCCAGAGAAGAGCAACTAAAATGGTTAAGGGGCTGGAGGAGTTGCCGTACAGTGAGAGATTAGAGAAACTGGGCCTCTTGTCCCTTAAAAAGAGGAGACTGAGAGGGGACATGATCAAAACATTCAAGATAATGAAGGGAATAGACTTAGTAGATAAAAGACAGGTTGTTCATCCTTTCCAAGGTAGAGAGAACGAGAGGGCACGCTCTAAAGTTAAAAGAGGATAGATTCTGTACAAACATAAGGAAGTTCTTCTTCACCCAAAGTGGTAGAAAACTGGAACGCTCTTCCGGAGTCTGTTATAGGGGAAAGCACCCTCCAAGGATTCAAGACAAAGTTAGATAAGTTCCTGCTGAACCAGAACGTACGCAGGTGAGGCTAGACTCAGTTAGGGCACTGGTCTTTAACCTAAGGGACGCCGTGGAAGCGGACTGCTGGGCACGATGTACCACTGGTCTGACCCAGCAGCGGCAATTCTTATGTTCTTATTTATTTCACTTTGCCTCCTTTTCCAGCAAAAGTTGTTCTAATTGGATTGGATCAAAGAAAATATATTTTTATCAGAAAAATTCAACTAAACATTTACAGGGCAATTTTACAAAAAAAAAAAAAAAAAAAAGTAGCCCCTAATGAAAGAACACATGGCTTTAATGTGCCGTGTTTGGGAAAAATTTGCAACTTGCTATCACAAAAAAGAAAATCCATTTTTAAAGAAAAGTTACCAGAAAGGCGGTAGCCCTCTCAGAGATGTTGTCTAGGGAGGTCTCAAGAAATTTAGCAAAGTTAAAGGAAATAACTGCTGACAACATATCTGTTTCAAGGCACCTTTGAGCTACTTGTTTAACTAACTTTGGTATTTCATCATGTTGTTATTTACCTATCTGATCTACATCTCCAATTACCAAAACCTACTTATTTCTTAAACAGTAAGTATTTCAACAGGCAAAAGTAGAAAGGAAAATTCAGTTTTCTTAAATTCCTGTTTCTAGCATTATTTTCAAGAATTCTGATTGTCAATGGAGAGAAAGGCTTTTAATACCTGATGTACCAGTAGTTTTTAGTGTCCCCAATTGGGAGTCAACCTTAGATAGTCTTCCTTCCATCTAAATAACCTTGTCAGTCTTCTCCAAACTGGAGGTGACTTTAACAGAAAATTCACATATCTGAGGCACTGGCCTTTAATATACTCTTTTAGCCCATGAATTGTTTCCCACATGTCCAACAGATACCTCTGAGGGAGGTTTAGGAGTAACACTACATCTGTCCTCCGGTAGAACCACAGATTTCACACTTCCATAAACAGACTCCCACTATTTCCATATCAAACAGCATTTGGAACCACGACATCTGGTCCGACCACTACACCTATTACTTTAATCTAAACTGGAACCAAACTAAAGTAAAAACTCACCCAAGGATAAAAAAAGAACATCTCACAAGGGGCCACATTAACCCAGAGGAATACTGGGCCCACTACGAAGCGCGCGAGGAGATGAATGAAGAAGGTGAATTCTGGGAACAATGGTCAAAAACAAGCACAAATATCTTAGACAAAATAGCTCCCAAACAAAACAGAACAAACCGCTCAAATAAATATAACAACTGGTTCGACTCCGAACTACAAAAAATGAAACAATCAATACGACGATTAGAAAGGATCTGGAACAAATCAGGCGAAATATCCGACAGGAATAACTGGAGATCAAACATAAAGGAATATAAACAACTGATAAAAGAAAAAAGGAAAAAATTCTACTCATCCAAAATATACACATCCAACACAAGTGCAAAAGGAATTAACACTCATGAATTGTTTAATCTAGTAAAAAATCTATTTGACACCACACGCCACAGTCAATCAACACACGACATAAAACTTCCATCAGCAGACGATCTAGCACAACACTTTAACTCAAAAATTGTGAACCTAAGGAACAACTGCCCAACAAATAACACAGATGAACAGCAAATAGCCAACATACACGAAAACGAAATACCAGTGGACATGTATTGGAACTCCTTTCAGGACCTAGAATGGAATAACTTCATAAAACTCTACAACAAATATACCACATCAAACTGCATCCTAGATCCCTGTCCACCCAACATAATGAAAGCAGCCCCTTTAGACTTTAAGATAACACTATGGACTCATATGTCCAACAATTTCAAAAAGGGAAAATTCCTATCAAAAAATGGTCACATTATAATCACCCCAATCCCAAAAAATCATAAACTACCCCTAACTTCAGCAACCAACTATAGACCAGTAGCATCCATCCCATTTTTCGTAAAAATAATGGAAGGCTTGGTACAAACCCAACTGATGGACTACCTAGATCGGTTCTCACTGCTACGTGAAACCCAGTCAGGCTTCAGACCTCTGTTCAGTACTGAGACGGTGATAGCAGCAATCTTAGATTACCTACGTAACTTATTTAGTAAGGGCCACAAAGCCTTAGTGATGCAATTCGACATGAGCTCAGCATTCGACTTGGTAGATCACAAAAAACTACTACAATGTTTAGATACAATCGGCATCGGAGGCGAAGTGCTGGACTGGTTCCGAGGTTTCCTTACGACCCGCACCTATCAAGTCCGCTTCAATAACAATCTCTCTAAAACATGGAGAAACCCATCAGGCGTTCCACAGGGGTCCCCACTATCCCCACTACTCTTCAACGTCTATATAGCTACACTAGGCACGAAGCTAACCCAGCGAGGCATAAAAGTATTCAGCTATGCAGACGACTTCACAATCATAATCCCGTTTACAGCATCCCCCTCCGAAATCACCCCCATAGCAACTGAAGCGCTAAACTCAATGGATCAATGGACCACAGATTTCAAACTGAAGCTCAATTCAGAAAAAACTAGCCTCGCCATAGCCTCGCCATAGCCTCGCCACACGCACAAAATACGACAATATCATTACACATTAACAATCTAAACTACCCCATTCAACCAACGATGAAGATTCTAAGAGTAATACTAGACCAAGAACTAACCATGAAAGACCACATAGACTCCTTAATCAAAAGAGGGTTTTTCACTCTCTGGAAACTTAAATCCATTAAAGCGTACTTCCACACTTCAGCATTCAGAATCCTAGTACAATCCCTAATACTAAACCACCTGGACTACTGCAACATCACCCATCTAACAATCCCACAGAAGCAAATGCAAAGACTACAACTGATACAAAATGCAGCAGTCAGGATGATTTTCGGGCTGAAGAAGTCCGATCACATAACCCCTTCCTACCGACTCCTACACTGGCTGCCGATGGAGGCGCGCACGAAGTTCAAGCTAGGATGTCTCTGCTTCAAAGTATTAAATGGTCTAGCCCCAAAATACATCACAGACCTCTTCTCATTCCCAACCAATAGACATGAAAGAAAAACACACATGAAATTTGTCTCCCCACCGGCTAGAGGGTGCATATATAAGAGACACCATCAACCACTGCTATCATATCAAGCAGCCATATGGGGTAAAGACCTAGGAAAACTAATCGCGCACACAAACAACTATGAAGAATTCAAGAAACACCTAAAAACCTACCTATTCCTGAAATACCTAGGCAACGAACCGGAACATCAACCCCCCTCGTAACATCACCACATACCTGAACTTGCAAACTGTTAACCCAACCCCCAATCACTAAATATGAACACTCTATTCAACTTACGGAACATTTCTACTTCTGTGTAAACAACTTGGCACTTCCTGGCCTTGCAACACACAAACTGACGTTAACATTATTAATGTTATCAGATGTACACCGCTATACTCTTTATGTTGTACGAGATATTCACTGCTATACTCTTCAATTCGCTGTACATAAAGTTTCTCTTTATTTTTATTGTATTTTCAGTTTCTTTTATTGTAAACAGTTTCTTATATTGTAAACCGCCTAGAAGTCGCAAGATTGTTGGCGGTATATAAAAATAAAGTTATTATTATTATTATTATTATTAAGGAAGGTGGAGCATTAGTCTTTAACTAGGTCAATTCCCATAGGTAAGGAGAAAAAAATTTGGTATTGCTTAAACCAAACAAGCTCACAGGAAGAATAGGAGGAGGTGGGGTAGGATGTTCTTCTGAACTTAGAAGCTCCTGAGATAGGACTAGACAAGAGATTCCCTTGAATAGGTTTTCCATACGAGGAAACTAGGTGTTTATACATAGGATTTACCTTAGAACCTGCTGGAGGCTATGATAACACATTCTTAGTCTTTCCTTTTCTCTTCTCCCTCATTTTACTCAATAATTAATAAGAAGTAGGATACTTCAGAAGATGATAGTACCAGGCTTCAGGCTCGCCCATTTGGTTATGCTTCTTTGGGAGTGGCAAGCTTAAGTTTACCTCCAGCTGGTCCCGAAGATGACATCACTGGGACCAACTAACGCAGCCTCTCACTGGAGCTCTACAGGCCTCTCTCCTCCATGCAGGTATACCACCGCTTCTCTCTCGGGAAGGGATTGGCATACTTAAGTTAACCTCCAGCCAGCTCCAAAGATGATGGCACTAGGACCAGCCAGCTTCAAAGATAACGGCACTAGGACCAGCCAACACAGCCTCTCACTGGAACTCTCATAGGCCTTTCCTCCAGGAAGGTATATCACCACTTCTCTCACTCCCCTGAAAACTTTTCTGATATTCAAACCCACCCCCCAAAAAAAACCCCCAAAGAAACATGTCCTATCAACTGTGCAATGATTATAATGGTGAGGTTAAGATTTGAGTGTGTATATTTCCATTGTTAAATCCTGGGTATTCCTAGTAAGGCTGCCTGATTCAGGGAAAAATATTTTGATTCGATTTGGCCTATTGTATCGATTTTTCGATTTGATTAGCTTTCAATGACGTGGAGGGGCATAATCGAAAGGAATGTCTAAATCCGTTTTTGTCTAAGTCGCAAGTCGTCCAAAGTAAAAAAACTTCTTAGGACACAATTTCGAAAAATACGTCCAAATTTTTTTTCGTTTCGAAAATCGTCTTAAGTATACATCCTGCCGATCTGATTGTCCAAGTCCCTAAATCGTCCATCTTTATGCCACATTTTCATCCAACTTTTCGTCCAAGTCAAAAACGCCTAGAACAAGCCCTGTTGGACGTGGGAGGGGTCTGCAAAGTGATGGACTGAACACCCAGACATGGCACTTAAATAGTGGGGTACCTTACAGGGCACTGCTGCAAATTTTACAAAAAGGGTCCAATGTTTTCTTCCCACTACAGCTCTCTTATAGTAGAAAATGATACGGTGGCGGTTTACCCGCGGCTACTGTGTTTAGCCGCGGGTAACCCGCCAAAAACGGGGATGAAAATTAGCAGCCTCTGCGGGGACGGGGACAAGGCCATTACCGCCCCATGGAGCAGTGAATGGTCTTGTCACCGCAGTGAGGCATAAAGGATCGTGCGGTCCCCGCAGCCCCCACCCGCCCACCCGCACGTCGGCTCGATCGTTTAACCAGCTTCCTCTCTCCACCTCACCTTAGTTTGCCGGCTTTCTTTTTCGGCGACCGGAACGCTTTCAAAAGAGCCGCGCATGCGTGGCTTCTCAGTATTCAATCTTCTGCTCTGACCCAACCGGAAACAGGAAGTTGCAGCAGAGCAGAAGATTGAACTTTGAGCAGCCGCGCATGCGCGGCTCTTTGAAAGCGTGCCAGTCGCCGAAAAAGAAAACCGGCAAACTAAGGAGAGCTGGAGAGCAGTAGCGTACCAAGGGGGGGCGGGAGGGGCGAAAAAGGTAATGGCGCCAGGCCTTGGAGCACCGAGGCAGACCGCTTCTCCCCCCTCCCAGCCGAACCCCCGCTGACCCTCCTATCTCTCCCCCCCAAGTGAACCTTTCCGACCCTCCCAGCGAAAGCAGCAAACCTCCCTCCAGTAGCGTCGGCTTTCTCCTCCCTCTGCCGCATCACTGATGACGTCATCAGTGACGAGGCAGAGGGAGGAGAAAGCCGCGAAGGAGGTTTGCTGCTCTGGCTGGGAGGGTCGGAAAGGTTCACGGAGGGGGGGAGATAGGAGGGTCAGTGGGGGTTCGGCTGGGAGGGGGGGAGAAGCGGTCTGCCTCGGTGCTCCATTACCTTCTTCGGGCAGCAGCAGCGTTTACAATTCGCTGCTGTTGCCGGCTTCAGGCCTTGTTCTCTGCCGGGTCCTGCCTACTTCCTGTTTTCATGAAGACAGGACTTGACAGAGAGGAAGGCCTGAAGCGGGCAACAGCAGTGAATTGTGAATGCTGCTGCTGCCCGATGAAGATCAGGACATCGGGGAAGGAGCAGGGAGAAATCGGCTGCTGGCTTGGGGGTGAGGGTAGGGAAAGAATCGTGGAAGTGGAGAAATTGGCATGATGGCTTTGTGGGGGCTAGGGGGAGAGAGAAAGAAAGGAAAAAATAAAGAGGGGGGACAGGGGGAGAGAGAAAGAAAGGCAGAAATAAAGAGGGGTCAGGGGGAGAGAGAAAGAAAGGCAGAAAGAAAGAGGGGGACCAAGGGGAGAGAGAAAGAAAGGCAGAAAGAAAGAGGGGGTCAAGAGGGAGAGAAAGAAAGGCAGAAAGAAAGAGGAGGGCCAGGGGTTGAGAGAAATAAAGAGGGAGGCCAAGGGAAGAGAGAAAGAAAGGCAGAAATAAAGAGAGGGCCAGAGGGAGAGAGAAAGAAAGACAGAAATAAAGAGGGGGGTCAAGGGGGAGAGAAAGAAAGGCAGAAAGAAATAGGAGGGCTAGGGGGAGAGAGAAATAAAGAGGGAGGCCAGGGGGAGAGAGAAAGAAAGGCAGAAATAAAGAGGGGGGCCAGGGGGAGAGAGAAAGAAAGGCAGAAATAAAGAGGGGAGCCAGGGGGAGAGAGAAAGAAAGAGGGGGGGCAGGAGAAGAAAGAAGGATCAGAGACTCATGAAATCACCAGACAAAAAGGTAGGAAAAATGATTTTATTTTCAACTTAGTGATCAAAATGTGTCCGTTTTGAGAATTTATATCTGCTGTCTATATTTTGCACTATGGCCCCCTTTTACTAAAACGCAATAGCGGTTTTTAGCGCAGGGAGTCTATGAGCGTCGAGAGCAGCGTGGGGCATTCAGCGCAGCTCCCTGCGCTAAAAACCGCTATCGCAGTTTAGTAAAAAGGGAGGGGGAATATTTGTCTATTTTTGTATAGTTGTTACTGAGGTGACATTGCATAAAGTCTTCTGCCTTGACCTCTTTGAAAACCCGCGGAATATAAATGATAATTAACATTTTCTCTGCGTACAGCGTGCTTTGTGTTTTTAAAATTTTATTGTTGGTAGATCATTTTGACTTGGCCACAAAGGTAAGGGGGAGGGAGGGAGGGGAGCTGCTGAAAGACATCTAGTAATCCTTGCAGGCTTGACTGTGCAGGGAATTATTTTTGTAAAATCATGTTTTGTTATGTGACTGGCATTATCTAGACTTTAATTTCTATGAATGAATAGAATGAAAATGATATAAAATTACTTGCTTGCGGGGACCGCGTGTTCCGGCTCACACAAGGAAGGAGGGGGTGAAAGGGAAAAAGTTTCTCTTCCTTGGAAATAGATTCTGAAGTGACCTCATCAAAGAAGACCAGCACCAAATGTACAAGAAATCCCTTAAACAATGTCAAAAGAGCCCAAAATAGAAAACTGCTACTGCCTTGAGACTTCATTATTGAAGGAATCAACTTGAAATCACAGAAGAGACAGGAAAAGGTTAAATGCCTCATGGAATCCTCAGGTACAAAACACAAACCAAATTGTGAATGAAATCAGAGCAGACAGTAAGAATTATAAAATTGATGTCATTATCCATGTGGAAAAAAAGGCGTACTAGAAATAATGCCTCAGCAATACAATTTTCAGAAGTTCTATTTGCTCATGGTAAGGGAGAAGAGAGACTGCTAGTGATGGTGGGGGGACTGATAGAAGATATGAAAGAAGGGTGGTAGAAAGGAACAGATGGTAAAGGAGGGAGGGAAGGGTGGTAGTGGAAAGGAATAGAACAGACATTGAAAGAGGGTAGAGAGGAACAGACCCTGAAAGGAAATTTGGAAGGCAGAGTGGGGAGAAGACACTGGAAGGGAAGAAGACAGATGCCAGACTATGGGGGAGCGGAGGGAAGAAGATGGGTGCTAGACGGGGACGGTGACGGGGCGGTGAATGGGATGGCAGTGGCGGTGACGGGGCGGTGAAAGGGATGGCGGTGATGGTGACGGGGTGGTGAAGGGAACGGCGGTGACGGGGCGGTGCAGAGGATGGTGGGACGGTGCAGTGACGGGGACATATTTTTTCCCCGTGTCATTCTCTATCTTATAGGTCATAGTGAGCCCCCCAAACCACCTCCAGAATCCCCTAGATCCACTTATCTACCACCCCAATAGCCCTTATGGCTGTGGGAGCCGCTTATATACCAGTAAAAAAGGATTTTGGGGGTGTATAGAGGAGTGCACATGTTTCAGTATCAATGCAGTGATTACAGGGGCTTATGGGCATGGGGTCCTCCTCTCCATGGGTCGCTAACCCACGCCCAAGATGGTTTAAGATGCCTCTGTGCAACACACCTAGGCTTTCCTATGCCAAGCTGCCAGGTGTTGATTTTCTGGAGGCACAATTTTCAAATTGTGATTAATATTTTTATGGGGGTGGGGGTGGGTCGGTGATCACTGGGGTAGTGTGTGTGTGTGTGGGTCTTTATTATGTGTTTATAGTGCTTATCTGGTCACTTTAGGTGGGTTTTTGTGACTTAGACCATGTTTTAAATGTTCTAAGTCACAACGTTCAAGTTCTGTCGATCCTGTGCTGTATGACTTTCGGTTATACATGCAGTACGACTAAGTCTAAGCCTGCCCACATCCCACTCAAATCCCACCTTTGACACTCCTCCTGACATGCCCCGTTTAGCTATGGTCATTCAGCAGCACTATGAAGGCCTAGGTTGTTTATAAATATGTCCAAAACCCGGCTTTATTATCGGCACTTGGACGTTTTTGACTGATGATCGTCCAAGTGCCGACTTAGGCCGGTTTTTGGATGTTTTTCTCTTTCGATTATGAGCCCCTTAGCTTTTTTAAGTTTAAAGTTGAATCAATTTTCATTGTAAAACTAAACAAGCCAGATTAATCCAGATCGATCCTGCACAGAATACAGATATACCCTGGCCCAGTATGGCAAAAGCAATCAAAAACTGAAAATAGAAATATGTAGACAAAGGTTAAACTAAATGTCCAAGAAGCTAGACTCTGCATACAATGCAACACCACAGAAACAGTAATACATGTTCCCTAATACTGTGCAAAATGTAAAGATAGCAGATGTAAATTGGAAGTGGAAAAACAATTGATTTCAGTAACTGTCGTTCCAAAATAAAACATTCATCAGGACACTGGAGTAGAGGAGTAGCTTAATGGTTAGTGCAGCACCCTGAGAACTAGGGCAACTGGGTTCAAGTCCTACTGAGGCTTTATTTGACTCTGGGCAAATCACTTAACCTTCCATTGTCCCGGGTACAAAATAAGTGCCTGTGTATAATATGTAAACTGTTTTGATTGTAACTACTGAAAGACTGTATATTAAATCCCATCCCCTTTCCCCTTTTTCTTTCCTTAAAATTAAGTTTATTTGAATAGCTTATTTAATTTTTTTTTTCCATTTGAAGATATTAATTAAGTTGCATCATGTATTTATTTATTTATTCCATTTTCTATATACGGTTCTCCTAGGAGTTGCTCAGAACAGTTTATTCAGGTATTCAAACATTTTTCCCTGTCTGTCCCGGCGGGCTCACAATTTATATAATCTATCTGGGACAGTGGGGGACCAAGTGACTTGCCCAGGATCACAAGAAGCAGTGTGGATTTGAACCCTCACCCTCAGGGCTCTAAACCCTGCGCCACACTGTCAGACATAGTATGGTAGAAGATGGCATGGCAAACATTGTCTGACAGATATGGCAAAACATAGATAATGAAGCATGGTAAAACATAAAATGACATAGCATGGCGAGCATAGTACAGCGAATCATAACATGGTGAAGCAGTAGTTCATTGTTGCAAGGGAGAGTGCCACAACCTGTCTTTCACGATGGCAATGGAGTGGTACCATAAGACAGAACAAATGGGATTGTGTTACAGCAAAGTGTACAGCTTTGTAGCTAACTGTATTTCAGTTGCTGCTTAGTACTGCTGAGTTGGAAATTCAGTCATTTAACAGTATACTTCTTCTTCCCTCTTGATTTTGGAGCTAACTGGCAATTTAATATAAACTATTTTATAATAACCAAGGAAAAAAGACAGACTATCAGCTGCATAGCTTTTCTGACGATGTTTGAAACCATTTATCAGAAGGAACCATATGTTGTGTATAATAACCCTGCATGCAATGGTTATTGAGCCTTTTCTTGTATGTCAATGTGCTACTGTTTCTCAAGGTAGGAAATGGCCAAATGCTTTCTAAATTTGAACCAATTCTAAATGAGTGCAAGATTAAAGCAGCAGTTTAGCACAAAGGAGAAAAAGTGACTGTAAAAATACTTGGCTTGAATCAGAGAGCTGTCACACAGATTTGCCCTAACCTTTCTTATATGTTTGTAGGGCTTTCTATGAAGGTATAGTGAAGTGAGAACTACAAACACTTTGCTGTTTCAGTCATACAGATATAAATCCATTTCTCTTCAGGTAGCTCTCATACTGCTTTTCAAAGATCCATTTAATACAGTAGCATAATAGATGATTGTAGATAAAGAATGAAATGGCCCACTGTGACGTGGTCTATATCCTGACACATAAGAAAATTAGGGCTGGGAGGAAAAGGTGAAGGTGAATGGTTGTAGCCTCAAGTGGAGCTATGTGGATGGTGGCAGGTAGGCAGACCAAAACTAGGCTTAGTTCTGATCTGAGATTTTGTTTCTAACAGTATTTGTCTATTAAATTAGGTGCCAGGGAGCATCCTCTCCAGAAAGGTAGGGAGTGATGCTAACATGTCCTCATTCTTAAGACAAGACCTGCTCTGCTCTCTTATTCTTGAGGCAGCTTTCGGGTAAAGGGCTCTATAGGCTGATTCAAGTCAGTAAAATTTGATTACTAAATACAAGGTGTTAAATCAGTTCATGGGAACTTATTTGAGAATTTATCTCAAGTTCACCAGGGTTTGATACCGCAAGTGAACTTGAGATAAACTCTCAAATATGTTCCCATGAACTGATTTAACACCTTGTATTTAGTAATCAAATTTTACTGACTTGAATCAGCCTATAGAGCCCTTTACCCGAAAGGTGCCTCAAGAACAAGAGAGCAAGTCTTGTATTGTTAACTTGAGTATTTTTGACCCCTCTCATTTGGAGTAAGGCTTATATTTATATCTCATTCTTAAGACACCATCTTGGAGCTTGGTCAGTCCTAGTTTTGTGGCATTCTAGGTATCTACTACTCTTTCCTGATGTTATTCTTGAGTTGATCCGCCCCCTGCAACCTAACTGTTTGGACTTAAGCTGACGGTTGAGGAGGATTGATCTGGATTGTTTGGGGATCTGCAAGGACCTGGATTAAATTTACCCCAAGTTGCTGAAAGGGTCCTTTGGATATCCTACTCACACCTACAATGGGCAGTATAAACAGGACATTGGGTCCATGATTATGGGTGAATGGGGTACACAACCAGAGATTGCTTACGTAAATGCGATGGGCGATGGAGTGAAATGAAATTTGGTCTAAGCCTGTGGGTAGGTGGTGTATACCTATCTAATCTGCTCAGTAAGGCAAATAGTAAATGAGAAGTAGATGAAGGCAGATAACCTGTATGGTCCAATAAGATAAACTCATTTATCTTCATCATATTCAGGGAATGATCATAGAGATCTGCCTGGCACTAGCATTGTTCTCCAACTACTGAAACTATCATCAAAACCTTACTCCAGCCCATCCAAATCTGTCCAACCATGATCAGGGCACAGACTGTAGTTGTCAATTACTGCAGTTGCCATCTAAACACCACCAAATTTGTTTGGTTCCATTCTCTTTCAATGCACATTTTGTAGTTCATCAAAACTATTTCACCACATAAAAACTTACTTAAAGTTCTTAATCATGGACTTCAGCGGCTATCTTCAGCACCAACATAAATAACTTAGAAGAATCTCATAGCCAAAATCTTCATCAGTCCATATTTGAAATCCTCAAAAATACAAATAATATTGTCACATGCATTTTTGAATACTGTTACTGTTTTCATCTCCACCATGCCATTCCAGGTGTGGTGTTTTTTTTTTTTAATTTACTTTTAAATTTAGTTTTAAACTTCTTCACAATTGAAAGACACAAAATATGACACAAAAGAAACTCAGAAATCATTATTTCAAGAGAAATTACACCTCAGCAAAAATATCACTGGAAGAAAAATGAATTACATATCATCCACAAGATTAGGAAAAAGCTTCAAGATAAAGAAATTACAAACGGAAAAAAGAAAACGTGAAAGACACCTGTACACTCTCCCCAGCTATCATAACAGTGATTAGGAAGCTAAATCCTTACTTAAAAAAAAAAAAAATGTATTCGTTTTCAAAAACTTATAAAAGTGCCATCAAATATACATACATATAATGTTATAGAAACACAGCACTTACACTCTTATATATACATTAGAAAATCTTTTAACCCCAACCTTCCCCTATCCTACCCCCCCTTCCTGGATGTGTGTAGAAATCAAACACCATAAATTAAATGAAAGTGCCATCAAAATCATCTGACTCCAAATATCCTTAAGTCTTTTACTAGTCCCAATTGTTCTGATAACCTCCTTTCATACCTATAATATTGACAAAGAGTTTCCCACCAAATAAAATGTTCAATCTGTCCCAATTCTTCCAATTTTTCATTATTAACTGCATGGCGACTCCCGTCATAACAAGTCTGTCTTTATGTATATCAATTGTACTCTTGGGGTTTAACAATGTCCCAAAAAGAACCACATGATAAGATAATGGTATGGATACGCCGAGCACCATTTTCATTTTCCCCATATTGATTTCCAAAAATTGAGTATCAAGGGACAATAAAACAACAAATGGTCCAGTGTCCCTACTTCCACATTAATTAAAGAAATAGGCCTGTAGTTTGAAACCAACATGGGATTTCTATTTGGCTTTGGCAAAACAATTGTTAAAACTTCTGCCATAGTACCTGATATCTGACCCTTCGTCAGTTGTGATTGATATAATTTTAAGAGATGAGGTAATAGTATAGTTTGAAAAGATTTGTAAAACTTCACTGTGAATCCATCACTACCGGGGCGGATCCAGCTCTGAGAGATTTCATTGCTGACTGGAGTTCTGTTAACGATATAGGCGTCTCAAGTGTTTCTTTTATATGCTCAGAAATTTTTGGTCCCTTAATTAAATTTAAAAATTCTCTTCCTTCATTTTCTTTATTTTAATAAAGCTCAGAAGAATATAAAGCTTTATAATAATTCAAAAATTGATTTAAAACCTCCGCAATATGAGTATATATTTTACCATTCTCATCCTTAATGGTGGCAATCTTTACTTTTCTCTCTTTAGCTTTAAGATAATTAGCCAATAATCTTCCTGCTTTATTCGAGCTTCCATAGTATGTCGCTTGCTGAAAAAACAACTCTTTTCTAGCCAACTGTGAGGAAATCTCATTATGGGCTCCTTTTACGAAGCTGCGGTAGCAGCTTTAACGCGTGCAACTTTTAGTCATGCGCTAACCCCCGCGCTAGCTGAAAAACTACCGCCTGCTCAAGAGGAGGCGGTAGCGGCTAGCGCATCTGGCGGTTTAGAATGCGCTACTATGCGTGTTAAACCGCTACCGTGGCTTTGTAAAAGGAGCCCTATATTTGTATTTAGCTTTCAACAGGGCAGTCAAAGTATCCTGTTTCCAATTCAAAGCCAATTGTAACTCTAATGCCAAAATAATTTGTTCCAAATTGGTAAATTCTAATCTAAGTAATTTCCTGATATGTGCCAAATATGAAATAATCTGCCCTCTTACAGTAGCCTTGAAAGCATCCCATAAAGTTTCCAAAGAGATTTCCTCCGAGGTATTGAATTGAAAATATTCATTCATTTTTATTTTAATTTCCTCAAGAAAGTTTGAGTCTGCAAGCAATGCCCTATCGAACCTCCAAACAGGTCTATTAGAATCTTCTATAGTGAACTGATATTCTATCCAAATTCCAGCATGATCCGACAGAATGATCGGATCCATGCTGGCTTTTGTAACCTGTTGAATTAGATGGTCAAAACAAAAAAATAATCAATTCTTGAAAATGATTTATGAACTTGGGAACAAAACGAAAATTCTCGAGCATTAAAATGAAATAACCGCCATATATCCTTTAATCCACATGTATGTACCAGATTATCCAGGCCTAATGATTTTGTCTACTCGGTTGTTTATCCATTATTGGATCAATGACAGCATTGAAGTCTCCAGCTACGATTAAATTAGTCGTAGCCAGTGACAGAATTGTTTGTTGGAGTTTTTTTTAAAGAAATCCGCCTGATTAGTGTTAGGTGCATAAATATTAAGAAGCATCAGGGTATCTTTTCCTGAAGTCATATTAACATAGAGCCATCTACCCATGGGATCAGCCCGGAAATTATCAAATGTAGCTGAAATCTTCTTGTTGATCAGGATTGCTACACCTGCCTTTTTCCCTATTGCAGGAGCAAAGAAGCAATGTTTTATCCACCCCCTTCTAACTTAGCTGATTCAATTGCGGATAGATGGGTCTCCTGTATGAAATAGATATCTGCTTTTTGATTTTTCATAAAATTAAGAATTTTTTTCTTTTAGTGGGGTGATTGAGTTCATTCACATTCAAAGAATAAAGTTTTAAAATCATTTTATTTGATTAAAAGATATTAAAGAATGAGCCACTAATTTCCATTTGACAAAATTTTAAAATAGACTTTCCACACACATCCCAGACCTTTGCAAGTCCCAACCCTTCCCATTCCCCCCCTCTCCCACCCCTTAAAAAAATCTCATGGTCAGCTTGGATGCGTATACGCAGACCTATGATCCCCCTCCCCCCACAATCACTTAATCTATTATATGTAGAAAAATATTGCATTAACTTAAAATATACCCTTTCCAATCATAAATATATTAATGGAACTACAAATCTCCCAAGATTCAGCCAAAATCAATTCATACATAAAAAGATAATATATATTAGGATGTATCTAAATTCATACATATGATACATCCTTTTTACTAATAGAATTTTAAATATACAGGCATTAATAAATAGCAAATGCATAAAATATTAAATACATAAAGATCAAACCTTGCAACCTCATTCTTATCTTTAAAATCAGTATAAATTCCATACTAATACCCCAAGAAAAAGCAAGAGGAACTATATAATTAATTCAATTATTTATCATCCCCTATTATATTATTCAGTTCCCCCTTAATTAATATCTATTATCTCATTAATTATCTTCTTAATTAATCACCATATTTGGTATCTATTAGTTCTGATAGTGTGACACTCAAACTTTGTTTTCACTGCTGGATACAAAATACACTCTTCAAATGGTTACTCAAATTCCTAAAATTCAGTAATCTTATTTTAAATCCTTCAGCAAGGGCATCACCGAACTCCTGCATTCCTTCAACCTTGTGCATTAAACACTAAGAACTTCATTGTCTAAGATAAAGAATATATACGCCTTTAAGTTTATCAACCAAGAAGGATTAAAACCGTTCAGCGTTTTGTCATTGTTTAACAGCTATAGACGCCTCCCAGCAATATTAAAAATGTTTTTGGTATTCATGAGGGTAGACTCAGAGTTTGGCACCAGCACAAAAGCATCAGCCTCCAAACAGAATTTTCCGATCCAACTCTGTAATGACATTTATGCCAGATCTGTCTACTAGAACCAAGATAACTCAGAAGAGTGCACATTTAGCTTTAGGCCATAAACATAGACAAGACAGACATCCTTTAGGACTTATCCATAGGTAATACATGAGAAAAGCAGATTAACTGCTTACACGTTCCTCACATTAATTTCTTCTCAAGCTTTAAGAAAATCTAATTGTTTAGGGTCAAAAAATTGAAACCGATTACCCTGAAATATAACATTACAAACACAAAACAGAAAACAAATTCAGTTCCCAGGGCCTGAGTCCTGGGTCAAAGTACCAAAAAACCTTGTACCTCATTTGTGTTACTCTAGCAGGATCTGGAAAAACGCAAATTTTTGAATCCATAAACAATGCATTTAGATGCCTAAAGGAAAGTTTCAATACTGTATTGTGATCCGGTTCCAAAGCAAAAGTTACTACCAATGACAAAGTTTCCAATGATGATTCCAGAAAGGATGTTAGATTCATGCCTTCACTACTCTGACTTTCAGAGTTTTCAGATATCCCAAGACCCATAATATATTGGACCCTTGTAATGGGAGGCAATGAGTCAGTCAACAGCCCCAAGGTCTCAGTCATATACTTCTTAAATATATTAATAGGAGAAATGTGGAGATTTGGAAAAGTTCAAGAGTCTCAAATTCTGCCTTCTAGCCTGATTTTCTAGATATTCCAGCCTATGCTTGATAAAGTTCTTAACCTTTAGTGAGGCTGACTATAGACTTTTTACAGTTAAAGTTTATTTTTAAGCAAATCTGTTTATTTAGAATGACGATCCATAACTTGAGTTTGCTCCAGGACTGTATTTTCATCAGCTTTAATATCTGGAGAATGTTCTTTAATCACCGCTTGCAGAGATAAGTTCATTCTTTGAATTGCTTCCCATAACATATCTAATGTTATTATGGCTGGTCTATCCAATTTAACCTCAAAAAAACAAAGTGAAGTAGTGTTTTTTGCCTTAAGCAAACCACTTGCGGTTTTTACAGACAAAATCCTAGAGGCAGCTTGTTTTTCCTAGTTGTTCTTGCTGCTCAGACATTCAGCAGGAGTAGGGAGTCCCCCTCCCAACCTCAGAGAATCAATCACTTAATGGGCTTTTCCAACGCCTAACTCCTGAACTGCTTCCCAGCTGAGGTGGAGCTGCCCTTTCAATGTGGCTCAGATAAACCACATCTCCACTGCTGCCCAATACTCTTGCTATAGGGTCCAATGAGGGGGAGGCTTATTTGATCTAGTAGCAGTCCGATAACTCTGGAGGGTTGTTTGATGAAGCACAGGGGTAGAAGAGGAAGCCAGGGAGGGCTCCCTTACTTTCCCTCATCTCTTCCCATCATTGATGGGTAGAAAAACTGCCCGGGAACATCCTCTCCAGAAAGGTAGGGAGTGCTGCGAATGCGTCCTCATTCTTAAGACACCATCTTGGAGCTTGGCCAATTCTAGTTTTGTGGCATTCCAGGTATCTACTACTCTTTCCTGATGTTACTCTTAAGTTGAGTCACCCCCTGCAACCTAAATTCTTGTCCTGTAGTTCTACTGCCTTTCTGTTTTTATATCATATCTCACCTTTCCTTCAGGTCATCAGGTCTCTGCTCATACAACTTGTGGCGCAAGCCTCATACCATATTTATTAGTTTTCTTGGAACCACTTTGTTTTTCTCTGTCTTTAGAATGATATGGCCCACAATACTCCAAGTGGGGGTTTCACCAATGATTTATACAGGGACATCAACACCACCTTTCTTCTGCCCTTCAGTGTGCAGTCCAGCATCCTTCTGGTCATGGTTGCTGCCTTGTCACATTTTTCGTCACCTAGAGATCCTATCACCCCAAGGTTCCCTCTCTCTGGGGTGATAGTATCTGAGGATCTCAAGTAGACAAAGGGTTTTAACTGCTCTCACATGCAGGTTCTATGCCACCTTTAGGAGTGCAAAAGTCATTTCTAGCTGTTTTGAGCCAAAGTACTTAATTCTTAGTTGCCACACTTTTACTGGTTAGGGGATTCTCTTGTATATCACATTTCTTTTTTTTTTTTTTAAACTCCATCATTGTTTTTAATCACAATACTGAAGGGAATAGACTTAGCAGATAAAGACAGATTGGTCACCCTTTCCAAGGTAGGGAGAACGAGAGGGCACTCTCTAAAGTTGAAAGGGGATAGATTCTGTACAAACGTAAGGAAGTTCTTCTTCACCCAGAGAGTGGTAGAAAACTGGAACGCTCTTCCGGAGTCTGTTATAGGGGAAAACATCCTCCAGGGATTCAAGACAAAGTTGGACAAGTTCCTGCTAAATTGGAACGTACGCAGGTGAGGCTGGACTCATTTAGAGCACTGGTTTGTGACCTAGGGGCCGCCGCGTGAGTGGACTACTGGGCACGATGGACCACTGGTCTGACCCAGCAGCAGCAATTCTTATGTTCTTAAGGTACCCTGATGCAGATGCTTGGTTAGAGTAGAAGGAATCGATTAGGCATAAGATGTTTCTGCTAGGGGTTAATTCAGGGAGCCTGAGCTTGCTCTAAGCCAAAAGCTGGATGTTTCTGGGCATGAAAGATACCAGAGACAGAGAAGAAAGACATGTGGGCTTACAAGCACTGTTAGACTACTACTTGGAGCAGAGAATACACTCAGAGGTTTCTGAGCAAACAGGGAAAACAGCAGGTGGAGAAAGATGTTAAAAGAAGAAAGAAAAGAGTCCTGACTGTTCCTCTGATCCTGTGGAGACAGAATAGAAGCTTTCAAGTGCTTGGCTGTCTTTAATGATCACAGTGGTGAGTTCATTCTGTATAAAACATTTAAAATCTTACTGCCGGGCTGCAACAAGCTATCAGTTCAAACTATGTCATATCACTTCTGCAACACTCTCATGTGATAAAACAGAGTAAAAAATGAATGTTTGCATTTTAACACTGTGGGGTCATTATGAGGTTTGTTTGTTTTTGTTACTTTGCTAATTTTTATTTATTTATTTATTATATAAAAAAATGGTAATGTCAGATTGCAAACTAATAGTACTAAACTGGAAGTAATGCATTGAAAATATACTTTTAATACTGTTTTATCTTTAATATTAAACTGGAGGTGAAAAGAGTTTCTGTTTTATTTATGGAAGCTCTCTGGTTTAGAGATCCCCTGACCCAAGCACACCCAAAGGCATGATGGGCCGAGGTTACTTTCTCCAAGAAAGCCCCCAAATCTATGCAATCCCCCTCCTTGACAGACTGATATGTGGTACTAAAGAAGTGTTCATCATCATCATCATCATCATCATCCTCTTCCTCTTCAAATGACATAACAGAGAGGGTAGTGGATGCCTGGATTGTACTCCCAAGAGAGGTGGTGGAGAGGAAAACGGTGACAGAGTTCAAAAAAGCGTGGGATGAACACGTGGAGGGGCATAATAAAAGAAAACGTCTAAGTCCCCTTTTGGCCTAAGGCCTTAAACGTTGAAAGTAGAAGCAGGGAAAATGTCCATTATAAAAATAAAAACGTCCAAAAGGAGGTTTTTTTTTTGATAATGGCCTGCCTCTACGTTCAGCTGTTTAAACGCCCAGACCACCACTACGTGTACACTAGCATCATATAATCAACCTAAAAAAAGAGCTTTTAGGTGAAGGAGGAGCCAGTTTTTCGCCTAAAAGCTGGATTCTGTAACAAGTGTCTGTCAAAAACAACACAGGTTACAGAATCCACTCCCACACCCTACAGCGATCCGGGAAGGAAGGAGCCCAAGCCCTCCTGCCCTGGCGAACCACAACCCCCTCCCCCCTCGCAGACATCAGGGTAGGAGGTAGCCCAAGCCCTCCTGGCCGGCGGCACCGTGATCCCCCACCTGCCCAACACGATCGGGGCCAGGAGGGAGACCAAGCCCTCCTGGCCCTGTGACACTCCTTACCCCCACCCCCACAGGAGGGGCCAAAGCCTACTGGATCTATTCCGGTTGGCCCAGGCGTCTCAGGCCCTGCCAATCAGGCCCTAAGGCCAGCCATTCAACGGATGGCTGGCCTGTCGGATGGACGGGCTTGGTACCCGTCCATCCAAACAATGATTTAAAGGTGGGGGGGGGGGGTTGGAGGGGTTGTGGGGATCGACCGGGGGGGGTTTTCGTATTTTAGTGAGGGGTAGGGGGTGTCACTGGGCCAGGAGGACTTGGGCTCCCTCCTGGTCCCGATCGTGTTGGGCAGGTGGGGGGTCGTGGTGCCACCGGGCCAGGAGGGCTTGTGCTCCCTCCTGGCCCCATCGGAATCGGCCGGTGGGGGGTGAGGGTGCCGCCTGGCAGGAGAGCTTGGGCTCCCTCTTGCCCGATTGTTGTAGGGGGGAGGGTTCATCGCTGCAGGAGAGATGGCTCATTTCTCCTGCCGCGATGATGATCACCCACCCCCCTCCGAACCGCAGCACTTCGGGGGAGTATCGTCGGCAGGGGAGATGCCCTGCCCCGATGCTCACCCCGAAGTGCCGTGGTTCGGAGGGGGGTGGGCGATCATCATTGTGGCAGGAGAGATGAGCCATCTTTCCTGCAGCAATAGACAGGTTGCTGGGGCCGCTGAGCTGCAGCAATCAGCTCAGAGGCCGCTTTTTCGGCACTGTCACAACCCGGGCTCCTGTAAGGCGCAGCGAGCACCAGGGAACGTGACCAAAGCTGAAACCCGGCGTGTCCCTTTCCACTAAGGGATCCTTCAGGTCTTTAAAACAGGCACAATTCTAAAACTTACAAGCATGCAAGGTAAAAAGGAATTAGTCAGAAATGGCAAAACAAACATAAACTTTATTTCAACCACTGGTTGAATAAATCAAAATACAGGCAACAGCCTTGTAGTGCAAAATGAACTGATATTGCATGAAATCCAAAAAAAGATTCAAAATAATATAATCAGGCAGTTGAATCTTGGTCAGCACTGCCTTGTGTACAGTCCCCTGCTTCTGGACTTTAATTAGTCGAGAAATACAGTCCTCTTCACCAGAGCAGTAATAATCAGGAAAGTAATGCTTTTATCAAACAGTCCAGAACTCATAAGAATCACCGTATTATTCAGAGTCCAAAATCAGGCAAACGTTTCCCTCTAAACCAGCGTTCTCAAACACGCGGCCCGCGGGCCACATGTGGCTCTCCAGATGTTATTTGCGGCCCGCGGTCTGGACGCGATCAACAGCATTTCTCTTCCCCTTTCCCTTCCTTTTGGAGCAGCAGCGTGTCTGGCCGGCTCGTTCTGTTCAAAGCCGCAGGTTGGCAGCTCCTCGCACTATCCACTCCTGCATCGGAAACCTCTCTGACGTCACAACATCAGAGAGGCTTCAGACGCAGGCGCGGATCTCGCAAGGAGCTGCCACCCGCGGCTTTGAATGGAACGAGCCGGCCAGACACGCTGCTGCTCCACAAGGAAGAGAACGGAAGGGGAGGGGAAAGAGAAATGCTTCTGCTACATAGGAAAGGGGGATCCTAGGGAAATGCTGCTGCTGCTGTACAGGGAAAGGGAGAGGGAGGGAAAGGGGAAGAGAAATGCCTCTCCTGAACAGGAAAAGGGGAAGGGAAATGCTGCTTCTGTTGCTGCTGCACCCAATTGGGGAAAGAGAGGGAAGGAAGGAGAAGGGAGAGGAGAGGAAAAAGAGAAAAAGCCAAGTTCATGGGAGGGAGGGAAGGAAAGGAGATATCAGACCATGGAAGGGGAGGGAGAGATGCCAGGGCATGGGGGAAGGGAAGGAGACAGATGCCAGACAAGGGGAAAGGAAGGAAGGAGGGAGAGAAAGGAAGGAAAGAGATGTCAGACCATGGAAATAGGACAGAAGAAGAGAGAGATAGGAAGGGAAGGTAAGACATGGAAACGTAGATTTTGAAAAGAAAGCAGAAAAATTGAACATTAAGTTAATGCCAAAGATGGATGCAAGGCAGAAAGTGAAGACGGAGAGAAAAACAGTCAAAGGACAAGAAGGCCCTGGAAACAGTTGAAAGCACAGAAAAATTAAGTCAACAGACAACAAAGGTAGGGAAAGTGATTTTATTTTCAATATAGTGATTGAAATGTGTCAGTTTTGAGAAAGAAAAGATATTAAACTTTAAATGTGAGGGTTGCAGAAAAAATTGAGTACTTGGAGGGCCGCAGAAAAAATAGTTAATGTCTTATTAAAGAAATGACAATTTTGCATAAGGTAAAACTCTTTATAATTTATATATCTTTCCTTTTAACTGTTAAAGGAAAGTTTTATAAACTATAAAGAGTTTTACCTCATGCAAAATTATCATTTCTTTAATAAGACATTAACTATTTTTTCTGTGGCCCTCCAAGTACCTACAAATCCAAAATGTGGCCCCGCAAAGGGTTTGAGTTTGAGACCACTGCTCTAAACGTTGCTGTAGCAATCAGGCACAGCTGTGCAGGACCAACGAGATTTCCTAGCTGAATCACCATACAGGAAATACGTTCAAAATGGTTTGTCTGAAAACACATACATTCCTGCTTTACAGAAAGCCTCAAAATGTAGCTTTCCCAGGAGAGCTTCGGCACCGGCTTCCAACAGGAAAGAACCAAGCTGACAGCATAAAGAAATTAAATCCCAATCTTAGGCTTACTGTGTCTCCATGGGTGTTGACAGAGTGTCAAATCCTAAACAGCTTTCCTGCACCTCCATGGCTTCTCCTTCTGGCTGTACTCCAGTGTCCCAGACAGGAGGTAACTCATCTGCCTCAGGCATAGGACAGTCTGTGAGAGACTGCCTCCTCTCAGCTTCCCATTCTCCCCTCTCTCCTGTGTGCCCCCCTCCTGTTCTCGGAATCCTCGTTATATCCTGTGGATAACCACTCCCCCTTTGAGAAGGTGGGGGAAGGGTTTTCTACACACCGGCTTGCTTCCTGCTATTACAGGCAGGTTTCTCCCTGTAATAGGGAGATTTTAACAGGCTGTTCAAACTGAATAAGCTTTCTGACAGTGACAGGTCTGCATGGAGTGTAGCTTTTTCTCTTAATCTTATCCTGCTCTGTCTCTTCTACCTCCATGTCAGAATTAGAGCAGAAGTCAGCTTCATCAATCAATTGGCAGGTCACCTGATCAGCCCTCCTGCATCTAGGTGCACTGTGAATACACCTGATCACTGGGGCAAAACCCAGTACGGATTCGGGTGTGTTTTGCCCCAAACCCGAAACGGACCTGGGTTTTGTCACAGCACTTATACCTGTTTTGACTTGGTCTAAGTCAAAACGTATAAGTACCGACTAGGTAACCTGTCAAAATCTTTGGTTATACCTGTTGTATGCCTAGGTCTAGGTCAGCCCACCTCCCGCCCACCCCCGCCCTTTCCCCAACTCTAAAAACGCCTCTTTTCTCTCTGTGCGTTTAGAGGCAGGGGAAAGGCCTAAGCTGGTTTTAGATACGTCTAAAACCAGCTTTGATTATGGGTACTTGGACGATCAGGCTTTTTGATTGTCCAAGTACCCATTTAGGCCACTTTTTAGATGGTTTTTTGTTTTTTTTTAATTATGAGCCCCAGAGGATATTGAATCAGAAAATAATAGTAAATGTTGAAGAACTAAGGCCAGTACTGGGCAGACTTGCACGATCTGTGTCTGTAAATGGCCGTTTGGTTGAGGATGGACTGGGGAGGGCTTCAATGGTGTAGATGGGCAGGAGTGAGCTTTGACGGAGACTTCAGTAGTTGGAATCTAAGCACAGTACTTGGCAGCGCTTTGGATTCTTGCCCAGAAATAGCTAAGAAGAAAAAAATATATATATTTTTAATTGAATCAGGTTGGGCAGACTGGATGGACCATTCGGGTCTTTATCTGACGTCATTTACAATGTTACTATGTATCATCTTGGAAAATGGTGGTGCTTTGGGGCAAACTCTGAGGAACAAACTATATGCTTCCACTCTGCATATTTCTCTACTATTTTATTTTTTTTTTACTGCCTCATTAAATACTATGATGCCATTGCAAAGTACTACTCCTCTTGAAAATGTCTCCACTATCCCAGTCCAGTGGGAACATAACATAATAACAAATTTCTAGACCGCATAACCCTAAATTCATTGCGGTTAACAAAAGATTATGCTATGTGAAAATACAAGATAATGTAATACACAGAGATTTAGTTAGCCACAAATTTGAAGAAAAGAAAAGTCTTCAAAAGTTTTCTATAATGTGTATAAGATGTAGATCTGATCAATAATGGGCAGAAATCTTTGTCATAATAAGCTGCTTGATAAGAAAGACAATAGCCATGATGTTTCTTACTTTTACAGCCCTTAGTTGAAGGGAACGTAAATAGGGCATGAGATTTTCTACTCGTCTCATATGTCATAATAAGAAATCTATCAGCAAGATAAAGTGGGGCCACACCAAAAGCAACTTTATAATATAAACATCCTAACTTCAAAATTATCCAGGCCTCCACTGGGAGCCAATGCAACTTATAATAATGAGTTACATGGTCGTACTTCCTCCGGCCAAAAATCATTCTTACTGCTGTGTTTTGAACCAAAATCAACCTGGCCAAATTTTTCTTAGTACTTGTCAGATATACAATATTACAGTAATCTAGAATACTCAAAAGTAATGTCTGAACTAAGAGTGTGAAGGCGGTAGCATCGAAGTAGGATCTGATGGTACGAAGTTTCCATAAGGTATAGTAGCCCTTCTGAACTACTGCATCTATCTGATTTTTTCATAGTCGAGCACTGATCAAAAAACACTCCCAAGATTTTAATTGTAGAGCTTATTTTAAATGATACTGAATTGATCTTAATTATTGGTTCAAAAATACTTTTTTGTGATGACACAAAAAATAATTTAGGGCTCCTTTTACAAAGCCGTGCTAGGGCCTTAATGCGCGGAATAGCGCGCGCTAAATTGCCACACGTGCTAGCTGTTACCACCTCCTTTTGAGCAGGCGGTAGATTTCCGGCTAGCGCGCGTTAATCCGGTGCGTGCATTAAAACTGCTAGTGCGGCTTTGTAAAAGGATCCCTTAGTCTTTTCCTGGTTTAGTTTTAGCTTGAATTCTTACATCCAGGATTCCATCATGTTTAACACAGACTCAATGAGTTGTGTACTGTTGGATAACGTATTACAACATGGGATAACTATTGTAATATCATCAGCATAGCTGAACAACCTCAAACCCATTTTACTCATCCAATAATCCAACGAAAGGAGGTACACATTAAAAAGTGTAGGAGAAAATGGGGAGCCCTGCGGGATTCCACACGGGTTCTTCCAAATTTCTGAAAGTAAATCCTTAAATTTAACCTGATAAAGTCTTGATTCCAAGAATCCTTTAAACCATGACAATACTTTACCCTGGATTCCTAAAGAATCCAAAAATTCAAGCAGTTTACAATGATGTACCAAATCAAAAGCTCTGCTCAAATCAAACTGTAGCACCATTGCATTACTACCCTTACTCAGTAGGTTATTCAGATGGTCCAAAAGTGAAGCTAACACCATCTCTGTACTATAGTGCGATCTAAAACCTTATTGAGAGTCATGCAACAGGGAATGAGATTCCAAATATTTTGTTAATTGAATTTGCACCAACCCCTCCATGATCTTAATAAAGAAGGGTATGGATGCTATCGGTCTGTATTTTGAGGGTGAAGATGAGGAATCCTTTTTGTTTTTAATAATAGGTGTAATAATAATGTTACCCTCTTCTTGCGGGAAAATACCTTTGTCTAATGAATCAGTGATCCATTCTAGTACTTTCATTTTAAATACTGGAGGTGCACAGGACATAAGATTAGCTGGTCAGGAGTCCAACATGCAATAAAATTTAGAATACAGTGGAACCTCGGTTTGTGAGTAACCCGGTTTGCGAGTGTTTTGCAAGATAAGCAAAACACTCCCTCAAACCTTAACTCGCAAAACGAGCACTATCCTGCTAAACGAGCACCCCTCCACTCGAACCGGCATCACATCCCCGCCCGCAAACGCCCCCACACGAGAACTGCATCGCACCCCCGTGCTGGAAGCGGCATCCATCTGCCCGCCCACCCAAACAAGCGCCTTACCCCATCTGCTGCGTGCCGGTGCCATTTAAGGAAAGATCCTGCCTCTTGCCTGGGCTGGGCCTTGAGCATCTGCGCATGCTTAAGGCATTCTGGCTCTTGTTATCTCCGAGATCTCGGATTCTAGTGGTACCAACCTGATTTGAATAGTAGGCCTTTCATTTCTCTTTAATTTTTAATTTAACATAAGAACATAAGAAGTTGCCCCCGCTGAGTCAGACCAGAGGTCCATCTTGCTCAGCGTTCCGCTCCCGTGGCGGCCCATCAGGCCTAGTGCCTGAACAGTGGTCCCTGATAAATTTTGTAACCTACCTCTAATCCCATCCCTATAATCTACCTTTACTCTTATCTGTACCCCTCAATCCCTTTGTCTTCCAAGTACCTATCCAAAGCTTCTTTCAACCCCTGTAGCGTGCTTCTGTTTATCACATCCTCTGGTAGCACGTTCCATGTATCCACCACCCTCTGTGTGAAAAAGAACTTCCTGGCGTTTGTTCTAAACCTCTCCTCTTTCAATTTCTCTGAGTGCCCCCTTGTACTTATTGATCCCCTTAATTTGAAAAATCTGTCCCTGTCTATTTTTTCTATGCCCTTCATGATCTTGAAGGTTTCTATCATGTCTCCTCTTCATGTAAGGGACAGGTTAGTTATTTAGTGTCTTGTCTACCCTCCATTCCCTCTTTGGCGACCTTTACTCTGACCACTCTTTCTGTTGGCCTTCTTAATTGCTATTCTATCCATTCCAAATTCTCTCGAGTAATTGATCCGGACTTGCAATATAAACTTGATATTTTTTCCTGATGAAGAAAGTTGCCTCATACAGGATTTTCCATCTGACTTCTTGGCTATTTTCACTCACTGTATGTCAAAATGTGGCAGCAATGGTCTACTCAAATTCTCTTAGAAACCCTGAAATCACTAATTTCTCCTTTCTATATCCTGAAGCAATGTTAGTCCAATTACATGCTACAGCTCCCTGCTACTTGCTGTTACTTTACTGCCCTCCCTCTTTGCTGGCAGTTACCTGTAAAGCATTGTTGATGCAGCTTTCTCCTTCCCCTACCTATTTATTCTGGGAGATTTTAATATTCAGGTAGGTACCAACATCTTAGCCAGAGTTCTCAGTTCTTATCCTTGTTAGATTCCTTAGGTCTTGGACAACTAGTATCCTCCCTGACCCATGAAGCTGGACATATTCTTGATTTAATTATTTCCTCTTATGAAGGAGTATATTGAATATTGCCAATCCCCCTGCTGGATAATTCCTCACAGAGTCTGAACAATTGTAGGGAAGATGAGCCCCATCCTCAGGAAGGGGGAAAAGGGAGGATGAAAATAGAACAGGAAGTAGCTCTAAGGAACATAAAAGGCATGGCTAGAGAGAAAGAAAGAAAGCATGGAGGAAGGTGGTAGAAGGGGGTTCTGGCTGGAGGTTATAAACTGTTTTCACATACTGCCTGGCAGAGGTAAGCCACTAATTTCTTGAAGTTGTAAACTTTATTCCAGTACCTAGCTTAGAGCCCTGTGTTTGGGGTGTGACAGCTGCTAAAAAGAAGTATAATTTTGTTTCCTGAACCTGAGAAGAAAGAGGCTCAGGAGTTGTATAAATAAACCTTTTGTTCACCTACAAAGTGTGTCCTGGTTATATTGTTATGGATCTCTGCTGTAACCCTGTTCAGCTATTTCACACAACCCTTCACATCATATTTTCTCTCTCTAATATCTCGACCCTATTAGTTTCCTGCCAAATCACTTTTTTCTCTCTTCTAACCTTTCTTTATTATCCCTCAAACCAAGCTTACCCCTTTTTAGGGTTACCATATGACTCCAGAAAAAGGAGGACGGATTGAGACATCTGGGTTTTACGTCTGCTGAAAGCAATGGAAGTAAGAAGGACACATAGAGGCATCTGGGCTGTACTTCTATTGAAAGCAATGGAAGTAAAACCCGGATGTCTCAATCCATCCTCCTTTTTCTGGAGCAATATGGTAACCCTACCCCTATTGAAACCTATTCTCATAAGTCAACCATACTCCCCTCTTTACCTTTTTTTCATCTAACCAGGGATCAAAGCTTGATTACTGCCTGGACTCTTGCTTCAGTACAAACAATCATCCCTCGCTCCACTGACAAACAGCCTTGGTTCAGTTTTGATCTTCTTCTGAAGCACCAGTTAAGACAAGCTGAGAGATCCTGGCATAAGCATTGCTGCTCAATTAAACTCCAGGTCTGCAAATTAATCCAAAGTGAGTATAATTCTGCTCTTAGTTTAGCTAGCTCCTCACAAACACAATCCTCTGAAATCCGTCTACCATCCCTCTTTGTGTTTGTCTTCTGTGGTCCTGCTCCCGGCACTTCAGCGGTGAACACAGAACAGAAATATATGTTAAGTAATTCAGCCTTATCTTTATTAGCTTCTACATATTTCTCCCCTTCACCGTTGAGTCGCACAATGTCATTTTTGTACTTCTTTCTATCACCTAATAAATCTAAAAAATGTCTTGTCCCCCCATTTTACCATGTTGGCTATTTTTTCTTCCATTTGCATCTTTGCTTTCCTGACTACTTAACTTTTCCAGATATTTTAACCTGGCTTCCTCTTTCTGCAGTCTTTTGTAGTTTATGAAAGCTAACCTCTTTTTCCTTACCTTTTCAGCTAATTCTTTTGAGAACCAAAATAGCCTTCTTTTCTGCTTTAGCTTACTTTCCTTTACAAAATGGTTTGTTAACCTTACAATAGCTCCTTTCAGTTTTATCTACTGCTTTCCTACTTCTTCCAGATGTTCCTATCCAGACAACAGTTCATTGACGTAATCCCTCATCTGGCTTATGAATTTTCTGTTACGAACTTGTCCAACCCTTTTTTAAAACCCTGCTAAACTAACTGCTTTTACCACAATCTTTGGCATTGAATTTCAGAGTTTAATTGCTCAATGAGTGAAGAAATATTTTCTCCAATTTGTTTTAAATTTATTACTTTGCTTCACTGTGTTTCCCTAGTTCTTGTATTTTTGGAAAGAATAAACAAACAGTCCCAATCTACCGGTTCTATAAACCTCTTATTATATCTCCCCTTAGCCATCTCTTCTCAAAGCTGAAGAGACCTAGCCTCATTAACTTTTCTTCATAGGGAAATAGTACTATCTCCTTTATTATCTTTGTACAAAATTACTGCATTTTAGTAACAAGGTTCCTTAATTCATGCCTATTCGGGAGTAGTTCAAGATGAGATATTTAAATAAGAATAATGTGAAGTACTTCAAAATTAGTCATCTTTTTTGTTGTCTTGAATTTTAGGCCACTTTTAAGAGAAAAGAGCCATTTTTAGATTTATAATACATGCTTTCACCTCTGCTATCTTTTGAGTTTTATATATACCTGTTAGTGACCTTGGACTATGGTGTTCAGAAAAGTACAAGCTAGAAGTAAGTTTCAAGCACTTTCATCTCTTTGTTCCACTTCCTGACAAGTCGTCATAAATTTTTTACCTGAGAAGGCCTCTAGAACCTAAGTGGACAGCGTTTTTTTGGGCAAGAAGTAATTTTATCGTACACAAGTACACAGTAATATTGAAACCGAATAAGCCCTTGGAGAGTAGCTAAAAATACTCATATGACTAAAGCACTTTATGGTTTCACTCGCACTGCTACAGGAAGAAAAGGTAAAAATAGCTTTATGCTTATACACACTATGCAGTCCCATCATTAATTCAATGGATGTTATGTGACAAAGAAAACAGCACATCAATTCAGCTTTCATTTGGAAATGATTTCCTTAACAAAAAAAAAAAGACCAAGGGCATTTTCTATTTAATGTGTGTTTTTCAAATTCTGTCTTGTATGTCTGTCTTCAATAAATTCTCAAGTATGCGATTATAAGACTATATAGTTCTATAAATTAGTCAGTTAGTTATGTAACATTGCCCATCCTTCTGCTGGTCAGAATTAGAGAATAGGACGCATTGCATTATGAGAGCACTACCATTTATTTATTCGAATTCTGCTTATCTTCTTTGGTAGTAGCTCAGGGTGAGTTATAGTTCAGACACACCAGGTATTTCTACAGTGGATGCAGTCTTATATGGACAAAGGAATTCTATGAGCATCAGAGCATTTAGCGCTCCGGGTCATGGTAGAAACCTCTACCGTGGCTTAGTAAAAGAGTGGTTTTAATATATTTCTTGGATCTGAGGAAGAGAGCTCATAGAAGCTAGTCAAGAACTATTAGTCTAATAATGAGCTATTACTTTATCTCTAATTCAATCAAAATAGCAGCATGCTTAAAACCTAAGGTTACATAGTGCTGGGTTCTTGTCCCTGCTCTACAGTGCAGAAAGTGCTTGACACTGACGGTGCAAATTCTCTAAGATGAGATGTACCAGACTCCTTGGGCTTCCTCTATTTCTTTCAAATGACTGACTGAAATCACATTACATTACATTACATTAGGGACTTCTATTCCGCCAGTTCAAGGCGGATTACAAAAGAGCTAACTGGACTTTTCCAGTGAAGTTACAGCAGTTTTGGGTTTTTTGGGGGGGGGTTTTGGTTTCAAGGGAGGAGAGGTAGCTGAATTAATTCCGGAAGAACTTGCAAATTGGATATTAAATTGACTGTATATTACTGTGTGATATAACAAATGGATTACAGTTAGAGTACAAATAAGATTACGTTACATTTCAGGGATCTGAATACTTGGTTGGTGTTTTGGGAAGGAAGAGATTATTTAAGTGGAGGTTTTGGGGGAGAATTTATCTAGGAGGGGGGGAAGGATTGGGTTAAGATATCTGGATACATTTTTTGAAAAGTAAGGTTTTGATTTCTTTTTGAAAAGTTTTGAAGTCGCCCGTTGCCGTCAACAGGTTGGAGATGGAGTGGTTAATGTCACATATGCTTGTATGATGACATATCAGTTCTCTAGAAATGGTTCTTAATCACTGGAACATTACATTTGAATAAGTTTCAAGTTTTATTAATGCTTGATATACCACTTTACTTTCCAAAGTGGTTTACATCATACATTGTTAAAAATGAAAAGTAGGGGGTATTACATACATGATTAAAATGTTAAACAAATCATACACAAAATCAAACTAGATACAAAAGGGAAATGTGTGTGAATACCGTATTTTCTCGCATATAACGCGCGCGTTATACGTGGTTTTTACAAACCGCGCATACCCTTGAGCATTATACGCGTGAGCGCGTTGTACAAAAATTTTTTTATATAGTTTCCCCCCCGACGCCCGATTCATCACCCGGAAGGAGCGCTCGCACTCCCACCCCGAAGGACCGCTCGCACCCCCACAGCCTCCCCTCCTCCCCCATGGAGAAGCTGTCTACCTTGTTTCCGGATGCCAGCCCAGCTGCTTCCTCTGCCTGCGGTCCTGCCCCTTCTCAGAGCCCTGTGCTGCGCTGCTTCCTCTTCAGGCAGTCCCGCCCTTTCTCTGATGTCAGAGAAAGGGCGGGACCGCCGGAAGAAAAAGCAGCACAGCAGGGCTCAGAGAAGGGGCGGGACCGCCGGCAGAGGAAACAGCTGGGCTCGCTGGCATCCGGAAACAAGGTAGACAGCTTCTCCATGGGGGAGGGGGGGTGAGGCTGTGGGGGTGCGAGCGGCTCTTCTGGTGGGGGTGCGAACGGTCCTTCGGGGTGGGAGTGCGAGCGCTCCTTCGGGGTGGGGGTGCGAGCGGTCCTTCAGGGTGGGGGTGTGGGTGCGTGCGAGCGGTCCTTCGGGGTGGGGGTGCGAGCGGTCCTGCGGGGGAGTGAATCGGACATCGGGGGGGGGGGCATCAGGCTTTCAGGGTAGGGACAGGACTTCAAGGAGGAAAGGAGAGTCGGGGCGGGCGAAAACAGAGTCAGGGTCTCCAGAGGAGAGTCGGGGCGGGCAAAAGGAGAGTCGGGCAGCATGCGCGGTATACGGGTGTGCGCGGTATATAAAAATTTATGTACATAAATATGTGTTTATTGCGCGCTATACCCGTGTGCGCGTTTTACACGGGTGCGCGTTATCTATGTGAAAATACGGTACATTGCTAAAAATAATTTTTTTTAAAAAAAGCGACAGGGAAGGAAACGAACCAAAAGGACATGCGGAGAAATTTGCATCACGGTCCAGGTCTAGATCTCGTACGCATCTTTAAATAGAAATGTTTTAAGCATCGATTTGAATTTAAAGCAATTAGATTCTTGCTGCAGTGTTTGATGGTAGTGAGTTCCTTAACGTTGGAGCTACCACTGAAAAAACTGTTTTATGGGTTGTGTCGTAGAACAATTGCCAAACGGGGGGGGATTGCAAGAAGGCCTTGTTGGGATGAACAAAGTGATCTGGAAGTTACATATGGAATCAACAATCAATGAAAGCAGGCAAGTGGTTAGTTAATACCTTAAAGGTGAGAAAAAGTATTTTAAATGTAATTCAAACTTACATTTGTAGTACAATGCAAGAGATGAATAGTCTTTGAATAATATACATGTTCTTGAAGCCAGTGCTCAGTCTATGAAATGGTCAGGAATCTAACAGTTGCCTGGACATTAATATGTATTTATTGTAATGAAAAACAGGAAGAAGAATAGAGCTGCTATTTATCTCCTGTGACTTTTATTGCTTTCTGGCTGAAGAAAACTGTTCTGCAAATGAAGGCCTGACTAAGAAGCAGTCAAAGATAAATTAGATAATTCAGGACTTCTCTCTATTATCATGGGAAGAATCCATGCAAGAGCCAAATAGCAGAGGAGCTACAGCATTTATTTAGTGATCATATTCAAAAAGCTGCTAAGCAGGAAATTATATGGATAACTTTATCTAGATTTTTGGTGGAACTTACCTGGATCAGCGTGCTGCTGACGATATTCAGATAGTGTTAGCCACATAAGTTCAGAACAGCTATTTATCTGATCATCTATCCAGGAAACTTTAGTCAGTCAGCACTGATCACCTGAAAACTAAACATGCTTTTAGAAGACCCCCAACACCAACTCTTTTAATCCAGCTTAATTGTAAAAGCAATTAATTTAGGCCGGGGAGGGGAAGATAGAATTTAAACTGTTGGGATTTGTTTGGGTAACCAAATGTTAGCTAATGTAACTCTTTGATTATAAGACAAAGGCAGGAATCCTGGCATACGCGATGGCTGCAAGAAGTTTCAAGTCAGCTGATGCCGGCGCCAGAGCCTCTCTTCCTACCTAGTGTGTGAGATCGTGTACAGACCACGGGCCGCAAAATAGAGGTATTGCAGGGGAGGGGAGGAGGAAGGGAGAAGGGGAATTGCTGGACAAAGAGAGCAGGGAAGGGAGAAAGGGTACTGCTGGATAAGGGGGGGAAGGGGAATGGGTACTGTTGGACAAAGGGAACACGAAAGGGAGAAGGGGTACTGCTGGACGGGGGGAGGAGGGGGGGAGGTAAAAGGAAGGGAGAAGAGGTGCTGCTGGACCTGGCAGAAAGAGAGGGAAAGGAAAGGTGCTACACATTGGAGGGGAGGGTGAGATGGTGCCTAGGAAGAGAGCATGTTGGGTTGGGGGATTGAAGGAGGGATGCCACTGAGGGAAGAGGCAAGGACAGAGAGAGAGAAAGCGTGCGGGAGGCAGAAGATGTTGGACTCATGGAGAGGGCAAGATGGATGAAGAGGACAGAAAAGAGGGAAGAAGAAATGTTTCACTGGGGAAGGAGGAGAGGGCAGAGAGTGAAAAGTTGGACTCATGGAGGGAGAGAGAGAGAGATGCTGTTTGGTTGAGGGAAGGAGGACCAGAGGAGAAGCATGCAGGAGGAAAAGAGAAAAAAAAATGTTGGACTGATGAAAAGGAGTGAGAAATGTTGGAGTGGAAGGGGGGGCCAGAAAGGAGGAAGGGAAGGGAGATGGACTGCAGGGGACAGAAAGGAGAAAGGGAAAGAGAAATGTTACACTATAAACTATAAAGAGTCCTCATGCAAAATTGTAATTTCTTTAATAAGACATTAACTATTTTTTTTTCTGCGGCCTTCCAAGTACCTACAAATCCAAAATGTGGCCCTGCAAAGGGTTTGAGTTTGAGACCACTGCTATGCACTGAGGATGAGAGGGATAACCCACATTCTAAAAATGACCTTTTGAGTTGGGTGATTTACCTTATTTATTCTCCTCTTGCTACTTATAATGGATGTTTTTAGAATTGTAGTTGTCTGAGAAATAGTGCCCTTGATAAAAGTTTAGCTGCTATAAGGAAAAACAAGTAGCTTCTGACTTCTCAGTATTTTTGAGGTTGATTTTTTGAATTCATTTTTTTAATTGCCTTCCTTTCTGAGTCTTATACTTTATGTATTGATTTAAGCTTCAAGCTCTCTCTTAGTGAGACTGATATCTTCAAATGAGATGAGAGAGTCCTTCTGGGTCATAACTGAAGGGAAGTTAGAGGAGCAGCCACACAGGCCCAAAGCCCTTTTGGAAGAAAATGATTGGAATGCAAATGTGGACCAGTAGTGTACATGAAACACTGCCATCCGGATTTAAGGAGAACAAACAAGAGTAGGGGATCGAAGTGGAAAGGGCAAAGAAGGAGAAGAGTGGGGGGATAAGGATGTATATATGTGCAGAACGGATACTAAAATACATAGTTATGTCTTTGAGTTGTTCTATCCCTGAAGCAAAGACCATCTGTAAGAAATTGGTCTACCGTAACTTTTTATAGAGTTTTATTTATCAGTTACTCATCAATAAACCATCCCAATAATGCTGTGGATTAAATCTTTTTACAGAGTGCTCTTATTTGCTCATTCCCAATTCGCGATTTCACTTATTCTCAGATGCATTGCATTGTGACTACTACTTGCCATTTGTGCCATGTGTTCGCATAGTCACAGACCTTCGAAAAATTTTACTTTCACTTCACGGTTTTGGCGTTTGCTTCCAGAAATGGCCACCAAGCATCAAGAATGAGTTACAAGCATTTGAAAGTTTCCAAGTTTAATCTATAGTTAATATACCGTCTATCAACATGTACCTACGAACCATCCTGAATTCTAAGATCAGCAGACCGCAAATTACTAACTGTCCCCTCTCTACATATAATAGGCACCAAACATCAGGACATCTTCTCAGTAGTAGCTCCCCAGCCGGTGGAATAATCTTCCCACCCTTGTTAGAGAAGAAAATAACTTAGACTGTTTTTTTTTTTTAAATAACAGCTTTTATTGAGATACACCTCAAACATAACATAAACATATAGAATACAGCAGCAAGAAAATAAAGTGCAAGCAACCACACTCCAAATAACACCCAAAGTGTAGTCAAGAACAAATACAAATGTAATCCCCCCAATCTAACAATAACAAACTACAAAACCCACCAAAACGCAGTCAAATTCCCCCCCCACCCACCCCCCAGGGACAAAACACAATTCCCACAACACCCAATTAGGTCGAGAAGCATCCAAAACCAGAAAAAAAAACCCAAAAATGGAATAGGGATATAAATAGAGGTTCCCCCTAGTCTCCGCCATCCCAGTCCAGCCCCATGGTCAACTCAGTGCCCCAATCCACCCCTGCCACTGATCCCCACAGAAGCCCGAAATCTGCGCCAAATATGAGCATAGCCATGGAGTTTACCATGGCGTAGGGCTGTTAAGTGGTGAAGAAGTTGCCAAGTAAGCAAGCGATGCTCCACCATGGCCCACGTGGGAGGGAGCACCTGGTTCCAGAGGGAAGCAATAGCTAATCTAGCAGCAGTGAAGGCCAACTTACAAAACATAGAATCACCCCAAGCTAAATCCAATTGATGCCAGAACAACAAGGCATGTCGCCAATCCACCGGAATGGGGATATCCAGGATCCGAGATACCCGAGAAAAAATCCCAATCCAGAACCCAGACACCCGCCCACACTGCCACCACATATGGAAATAGGTACCCACCTCCCCACAGCCCCTCCAGCAAAGAGCACTTGCACCTCCCTGCCAACGAGCCACCACCTGAGGGGTATAGTACCAACGAAAGAGAACCTTGTATCCATTTTCGATCAACAAGGCCGCTATACCCGCCGAAGAAATCTCTGACCAGATATCCCCCCAGGTGTCCCAGGATATATCAGAACCCCAATCACCCTCCCATGCCCTCATGTAGGAATGTGGGGTCCCCCGACAATTGAGGCATCTATATATAGCAGAGAGAGCTCCCTTCCTGAGCACCGGTCCTAACAACAGCTCAAAGGGAGTCTTACCCCCCCTCAGATCCCTCAAAAGACCCGAGGCCCTGATATAATGAACCACTTGCAGGTAAGGAAACAAATCTCTGACCCCAAAGCCAAACCTGACCCGGAGCTCTGTAAAGGGTCTAATACGGCCCAAAACCGGATCCCACAATTGACCCACACACACTAAGCCCCTAGTTTCCCAATCAGCAAATACTCCACCACCCCTTCCCGGTGGAAAATCTGGATTATATCTTAACGGGGTATACCAGGAATGGCGCCTACCCAGCAATAAACTACCCCGGGTCTGATTCCAAACCCTCAAAGAAGTTCCCACTGAGGACAAGCCACCCTCCAGCCGCACCCTGCCAGGTAACCAAGGCCGATATAACAAAGGCACCCCACCACTTAAACTTTGCTCCATCTCCACCCACAGTTTCAGTGTCTGCGTCTGCCACTCTAAAAGGGCGCGCAGCTGAGCAGCCTGATAGTATTTTACCACATTGGGAACCCCCAACCCGCCGTCACCCCTACCCATACATAAGACCGTCCTACTCACCCGAGGTCTCCTTCCAGCCCAAATAAAGTGAGAGATATGCCGTTGAACTCCCTCCAACGTGTTCCTACCCACCCAGAGCGGCAGTACTTGAAATAAAAACAAAAGACGAGGCAAAATCATCATTTTCACAACTGCCACCCTACCCAACCAAGAGAAATACTGATCTTTCCAACTAAGCAAATCCTGACGAATGCGTCGAAAGAGCGGGGGGAAATTAAGATCATAGAGATCCACTCCCGGAGGTCCGAAATAAACCCCGAGGTAACGGAGAGAATGCTGAACCCACCGGAACGAAAACCGGTCTCGGAGGTAAGCCACTCGATCGTCAGACAAGTTAATGTTAAGGAGCTCAGATTTTCCAACATTGACACGAAATCCCGACACCTTACCATAAGCATCCAACTCCCGTAAGATAGCATGCAGGGAACCCTCAGGGTCCTCCACCGTAAACAAGAGATCATCCGCAAACAAAGCTAACTTACAATCCCCACCCGGCACCGTAACCCCCTTGATATCCCGATTCAGCCGCACCCTCTGCGCCAGGGGTTCTATCGTCAAGGCGAAGAGAAGAGGTGAAAGAGGACACCCCTGACGCATTCCCCTTGCGAGCGAAAAAGTCTCCGAGTAGCCCCCATTTACCTTTATACATCCAATAGGGCAAGTATAAAGGATCTGGATCCAATCCCGCATGCGCGGACCCAAACCTACAGATTCCAAAACCCTGAACAAGAAAGGCCAGGAGACTCTATCGAACGCCTTCTCAGCGTCGACCGACAGAAACACCGTTTCCCTCACTCCCCCCCTTGTCCTTTCAAACAAATTGTAAACCCGACGAGTATTGTCGCCCACCTGTCTACCCGTTACAAAACCCGACTGATCCGGATGGATCAGCCGAGGAATCCAACTCATCAATCTGTCAGCCAAGATCCGTGTAAAAAGCTTATTGTCAACCCCCAACAACGAGATCGGCCTATAAGAAGCACACTGCAGGGGATCCTTCCCCTCCTTCCCCTCCTTGGCCAACACCGTCACACCCGCTAATCTCATAAAGTAGGGGAGGGCACTATTCTCTTGCAAGGAGTTAAGAAAACGCAACAAAGGAGGCAGCAAAAGATCCTGAAAGCATTTATAATATCGAACAGTAAAACCATCCAACCTGGCGACTTACCAAGGGGCATAGAACGCAGCGCTCCACGAGTCTCAACCAACGTGAGAGGACGGTCCAACCGTGCCACATCATCAGCGCAATCCGGGGCAACTCCGCTGACGCCAAATAAGCGTCTAGGTCTGGTAAGGACCCAGAAGTTTCTGGTGCATAGAGATGGGAGTAATACTCCACAAAACGTGCCCGAATAGCATCCTCTTTCCGCAACAACTCACCAGAGGCTGCACGTAGCGAGAGAATCTGATTGCGCGTCTGCCTCACTTTCAGACGATGGGCAACCAGTCGACTAGCTTTATTAGAAAATTCAAAATAACGCTGTTTGAGAAGCTGTAAATTATGGTGTAAACGCTCCAGGTCTAAAGCCTGAAGATCCCGGCGTGCTTGAAACAAGCGTTCCCGTAATGCAACATCCCAAGGGCTACGCTTGTGCAAGCCCTCCAACCGACCAATCAAAATCAGCAAAGCCGCCGCCTCTACGTTGCCGGGCCGAGGCCAGGGCTATCACTCTGCCCCTAAGGGTAGCCTTTAACCCCTCCCAAACCGCTTCCAATGAAGCGCCGCATTCTACATTCACATCTAAATAGTCCTGTATCCACCCTTCAATCTGCACTCCCACCTCCGGATCATCCAGGAGACTATCATTAAAACGCCAGAATTTGCGTCCCGAGCCACCACCCTCTCTCAGGAACCGCAACCAAACTGGGGCATGATCCGACCATGTTAGGGACTCAATCCCCGCTGATTCCACCCTCCGAAGCAGTCCCCGCTCCACAAAAACATAATCAATTCTAGAATAAGAGGAATGGATACCCGAAAAATAAGTATAATCTCTAACCGATGGATGGAGCCACCGCCAACAATCCACCACGTTCAGAGTAGCTAAGGCCTTCCTCAACAGTTTACGATCCCGCCTCCCATACTTATCCGCCCTCCCTGAGTTATCCAAATGAGGGGTTACTATGAGATTAAAATCCCCACCTAAAACCAGGGCACCCCCCTTAAACCTGAGAATTCTAGGCACTAACTCTCGAAAGAAGACCCCCTGACCCTCATTGGGAGCATAAACATTAACCAGGGAGTACAAGACCCCCTCAATCAAAGCCTCCAACATTATATATCTACCCTGAGGATCCCGCACCACCCTCTGCACTTCACAACGAATCCCCTTACGAACAAGAATACCCACTCCACCCCTCTTAGAAGTGCCTACCCTGGAAGCCCAAAAGGCCTGAGGAAACCTAGAATCCCTAACTAGAGATTCATGGGACTGGAGTAGATGTGTCTCCTGGACGAAACATACATCAGCCCGCAAGCGAAGCAGCTCCCTATAGAAAGCTTGTCTCTTATTGGGGGAATTTAGACCCCTGATATTATAAGAGACCAACCGGAATCCCTCCATAATCCAATGAGAAGAATGGCAATGCAGCCCCAACCCCTGCCAACTTGTCCCCACATCTCCCGCTACCCCCCCAACCCACTCCCCCAACCCCTCCCCCAAAGTGAGAGTCCACAGATCTCCCACCAGCATACAAGGAAGTGATCCATCCCCATAGCCCCTTACACAAACCCCACAACACAACACTAACTGTCAAATACAGTTCCCACAACAATCCCCAGAATTCAATCCGCCAACCCCCAAGCCCCCCCGCACCACACTTCTCACTCCCCCCTCCCCCACAGTACAACAATACATCTCTCCAACTTCCCCCTTCCCACCCTCCCCCAGAACCAGTCCATGGGCAACCCCCTCACAGTTCCTTTCCAAAACTCAAACCCAGGTACCCAGCTCCAAGGAGGGGTCCATACACCCCCCCCCTGCAGATAGGGAAGTATTGAAAAAACTGGAACAAATAAGAAGGATATGGCGTTAGTCGAGAGGGTTCAAAGGAGAGCAACACGTCTGATAATAGGTATGGAAAACCTGTCATATTCTGAGAGATTGGAGAAGCTGGGTCTCTTTTCCCTGGAGAAGAGGAGACTTAGAGGGGATATGATAGAGATTTACAAGATCATGAAGGGCATAGAGAGAGTAGAGAGGGACAGATTCTTCGAACTTTCGAAAAATAAGAGAACAAGAGGGCATTCGGAAAAGTTGAAAGGGGACAGATTCAAAACAAATGCTAGGAAGTTCTTCTTTACCTAACGTGTGGTGGACACCTGGAATGCGCTTCCAGAGGACGTTATAAGGCAGAGTACGTTACTGGGGTTCAAGAAAGGATTGGACAAATTCCTACTGGAAATGGGGATAGAGGGGTATAGATAGAAGATTACTGCACAGGTCCTGGACCTGTTGGGCCGCCGCGTGAGCGGACTGCTGGGCACGATGGACCTCGGGTCTGACCCAGCAGAGGCATTTCTTATGTTCTTAATACAAGCACAGTCAGTCAGCCCTCAGGGGGTGGCACTGGATGTAGAAACGGTAACTGGAAGAGGGTGTCCCCCTCCTCGGCCGCCCCTCCCGCTCCGGGATCCTCTCTCCACTCGCTGCCATCGGGAGGGGGCGGGAGGCGCCACTCCGTTCAACACCGCTCCCCCAGCAGGAACAGCCTCCTCCGGGATCTCAATACCCGCTTGCTGCAACAGACCACGAGCCTCCCGCACTGTAGTGACTTTTGGATGAACTCCATTGATGGTAATCACCACCCCAAAAGGGTAAGTCCAGCGGTAGCGCAAATTACTACGCTGCAATGCTTTGGTCACATCTCTGAACGCCCGACGTTTCTGGAGCATGCCCGCAGCCAGGTCTTGATAGAACTCCAACCGATGGCCTTCCCACGTAACTGTGCCCATCTCCTGGGCTCTGCGGAAGATCTGTTCTTTAAGGGTAAAGCTCAGGAGGCAGAGTACAATATCTTTAGGTTGATCGGATGTCCGAGGTCCCAGAGCTTGATGTGCCCGTTCAAGTCCCGGCTCCAGGGTATCATCTTGTAAGAGCCACCTGATCAGCTTAATAGTAGTAGCACGCACATCTTTAAACTCTGGTAAGTCCGTTAGGCCCCGCACCCTCAAATTATTACGCCGGGTGCGGTTCTCCAGGTCCTCAACTTTGTCCAGGAGGATTTGATAATCAGCAGAGGCAGTTTCCAAGGATCTTTGCACCCCGGTCACATTCTCCTCGCAGCTATCCAGCCGCATCTCCACAACCTCCACCCTGGTGCCCACCTCCACCAAATCAGTTCGCAGCTCTTGCACCGCTTCCCTGACCTGCACAGCCACAGCCGAAATTTCAGATTTCACCTCAGTAATCCAACGCTGCATGTCCGCTTTAGTAAGTGGTTCCGGCGGGGCATCCACCTGCACGGGCTCAACCAGCATGTCAGCGACCGCAGCGATAGCACCACTCAATCGCGCCGCTTCCCCGCTGCTGGTCTCTGGGCCCGCACCGCCACGTGCTACCCGGCCCAGCACCTGCTCCATCGTGCGCTGGCCGGGTTAGTCACCGGGTAATTTTTTGCACGTTGCCATGGGGTTCCCCGATCCTTCACACACCTCACCACCACTCGGGGAGTGGAAAAATGCGCCGTTTTCACAACTTTAATCAGTTAGATTGCCGGGCCCGAACGGAGCTTTCAGTTTAAGCTCCCATCCGCGGCGATGACGTCACTTCCTTCTCAACTTAGACTGTTTTAAAGGTCTTCTCAAAACTCATTTATTTCAAAATGCCTTTAAACCCATCCTTTGGATACTCTTGCTCTTCTTCTATTAGTCTCATGCCATTTTTCTAAAAGAATCAAATCATTGTACCTCCCTTCCTTTAGTTCGTTCCCTATTTGCACACTGTCCTATACAGATTGTATTTCTTCCCCAATTTCTATTGTATTGTGTTAGTCCTGTTCTTGTTGTCCTTGTATGTAACGCCATTTTTCTCAAGTTGTTTTCTAAAAATTGTACTGTTACTGACGTTTTTTACTTTTTAGTTTGTTTCCCCATTTTCTTATCTGTAAATCATTTAGAAATTGTTTTCGCGATAGCATCAAATTTTAATAAAAACTTGAAACTTTACAATACTAAAAATTTAAAAGAGGGGGAACAATTCTTATTAAATAGACAAGACATAAATGTACAGAAACAGAAGGATCCAAAGAGAAAGAAGCATTTCATATGTCTGAGTGAAAAAAATGTGTTTTAGACAGATTTTGTTCTGCCAAGTCTGTTTCTGCCGTCTGAGTTCAGTGTGAATGAATCAGTTCCAAAACAGCATCTGTGGTTCATGATCAGTCAATGGAAAAGATGGAGCAGTGGCTAAATTTGCATAGCTTTAGGCAAATGGTGAATTAGAGAAAAAGCACAGTGGACAGCATTGTTCTAAGGATGAAAGCCAGAGACATTAACAAACATGTCATTCAGGGGTAGGTAAATGTGAAACCTTTTTCTGCGAGTTCAAGTTAGCTAGCGCGTTTTAAAAAACGATATGCACTAAAAAAGTAAGCCTCTCCAGGGTAACACTGGCTTGTTTTACAAGCAGACCGGAAAACAGATATAAATAATGAAAATGACAGCAAAAGCCTGAGGATTCAAAGCATTTAAAGATCACACCACCTATTGTGTGCCAATGCCAAGGGTGATTTCAAATGTAAGCATGTTATAGTCTACAGAGCCCAAAATCCTTGTGCATTTAAAGAAAAGAACCTGAATTGCATGCCAGTCCATTGGAGATTGCATCGCAAAGCTTGGATGACACCCACGTTATTCTGGGATTGGTTCAACAACTGTTTCATTGAAGAAGTTGAACGTTAATCTCCACCATAAAACCCTTGCATTTAAGGTATTGCTGATTTGGGATAACGTACTAGTACACTGTCATCAAGACCTGGAAAATTCACACCCTGACATTGAAGTTCTCTTCATGCCTCCAAACACAACACACCTGTTTCAAACCCTTGATCAGAGAATAATACAGGCTTTCAAGAGCCACTACATGCGAAAGTTGTACAGCAAGGCCTGTGAAGTATTATATGCTGACAAGGAAACTACCATGTTTGATTACTGGAAGACAGTGACAATACTCATAATTGACTATGTTGGCATAACCTGGGATGGCATCACACAGGCTACTTTGAACAATTGTCTGGAAAAATATTGGCCAGACTGTGTAACAAACTTTGAGGGCTTTGAAGGTGTTGGAAAAAACACAAATAGACATGTGGAAACTATCATGCGCTGTGCTCAAAAAATCAGTGAAGGCTTCAAGGTCATGACACATGAAGATGTGGAAGAAATTTTAAAAGAGAGTGCCATAGAGCACAGCAATGAAGACCTGGATGAGATGGCAAAACAAGGTGTCATAGACAGTGATAATGGAGAGGCTAAAATGTTCCAAAAATTGTGCCTCTCACATCAGCAAAAATAGCAGGGTGAACATCAACATTCGAAAAACCATTCAGTGACGTGGAGGAAGATGATCCCATGCTGGAGTACAGCTTAAAATTCAAGCGTCTGACAAGCTGTTGTGTTTACTCCTTACACTGAGACACTTAAAGATTTAAGAAGGAAAGCCAAGCAGACAAGGCTGCCACAGTTTTTTTTTTAGTTAACAGGTCGTGAGACTCATGCGCCAGAGGTTGATCATGCTGAGGTCGACCTACTAGCATTGACCGTCTTCATCTTCAACTGTTATTCTGGAGCTGCAAGCCTCTCCCTCTCCAGTGGTTGATCTGATGGAAGTTCATCTTGAGTGATACAATGCAGTATACTGTACACCTGTATTTTTTTAAAGCTGGTTTTTGTCAAGCAATGTTTTCATAATGGTAGTGTACCATCTCTTTATATATGTCTGTTTCCCAGACTGTGCCGTAGCATCCTACATTACATCTGAACCGTTTTGTCTTAATGGTGAGCATACTAAGGGCCCCTTTTAGAAAGTCCAATAGTGTGTCCCAGTGCGGCTAATGCAACAAAGCCCATTCAATTCCTATGGGTTTTGGTACATTTGTCACAGGAGATTCGCTACGGTGGTTTTGTAAAAAAGGCCCTAATTGCTTACTATGATAGTGCAATACTGTATACTGTAATTCTGTATACTAGAGCAATACTGTATACTACATTATTATATTCATTTTTCAGCACTGTTATGTACAATTTTTTTTAGTTTAACAGCATTACTTCTAATGGTGAGAAAACCATGGTGCATTACATTGGTTGATGAGCACACTAATTTTTTTTTTTCTGTGGTTGTACAATAATACTATACTGTAGTACATTACTGTATTTGTTTTCCAGCACTTTTATATGCAGTTTTTTTTAAAGAATGTTACTTCCATAAGCAGTACTGCAAATTAAAAAAAAAAAAAAAAAATGTTTACAACATTCTAAATGTTCTACTATGGTTTTTGTCAAATGCTGTCCTGTGCAGGAACCTAACCCTATTTTTCCTATAGGATCCATTACTCACTTTACACAGTTTTGTGGCATAAAATGTACTGCTGGAGCCTAACCTCTATTTTCCCATAGATGCAGTGTTTCGTTATTCACGATTTCACAGTTCGCGAACTTTTTTTTCCGAATCTATACCATGAATAACGAAAACAGATTGCACTTTATAACTTAGAAAAAGGCTCAAAATCGTATACACTGCTAATTCAAACAATCCAATACTTGCAGTAAATATTTCCTCATCGCCTTTATCATTTGTGGTATGTTCAAGGAGTATGTTATAAAGTAAAAATAATTAATCCATAGAGTTATTGGAAGGTATGTTGTGATTTTTTAATTATGCAATTAAAGGCGGAGTCATGGGGGAGGGGCCACAGGAAGGGCCACATATTTCTTCTTCCTCCTGCCCATTTAAGTTATCACACCTTTGCTGGTGAAGCCCTGCCAGTCAAAGAAATCCATTCCCAAAGATGCCTTCTTCCTCTTTATGCTGCCTCAAATCCAAGAAAGTCAGTGGAGTGCCTCTAGCTGCCAGCACTCCCCAAGCATGCTCAGTTCATGGACAAGTTTACAAGTTTATTAAAAATGCGATATACCGCCTAATCAGACTTCAAGGCGGTTTACATGTTTAAAACAAAATGGGATACAAAGAATGTATAAATAATTAAACAAATGAACCACAGATAAACAGGAACTACAAAATTAAACAGAGACTGGAACTGGGGCGTAAGGAAAAATGGGGAAGAACTACATTATTCGGATATAAAAGAACAATTAGGGAAGAACATATGGTAGGGAAAAACTTAGAAACCAGTGTTAGTGCAGGTCTAAAATGCATGTAAAACATCCTTAAAAGGATGATCATAGGTCAAAGGCATCTTTGAACAGGAATGTTTTAAAATTTAGTGAAGTATTCTTTCTTAAGTGATTAGGAACTGAGTTCCACAGCATAGGGGCAGTTACAGAGAAAATATTAGTTCACATAGAGAGGCATAATAAAAAAAAACGTCTAAGTCCCCTTTTGGCTTAGGTCCTAAACGCTGAAAGTAGAAACAGGAAAATGTCCATTCTCAAAACAAATGTCCTAAATGAGGTTTGTTTTGAGAATGGCCTACCTCTACGTTCAGCTGTTTAAATGACCATACCACCACTACGTCTACACTTAAGTCCCAAACGTCCAAAACCAGACCTTGTAGGCGAAGGAGGGGCCAGTCCTTCGCCTAAAAGCTGGATTCTGTAACTGGTGTCTGTCAAAAACACTGATTACAGAATCCACACCCCGCCCCCAACGATCGTGGCAGGAGAGATAATAATAATAACTTTATTTTTGTATACCACAAATACCACAAGCAGTTCAGAGCGGTTTACAGAGGAAGAGACTGTACATAGACAGCGATGTCACAGAAAATATTTTCAAATTACATTGGTAAGTCGGGAAGGTTAGGTATATCGGGAAGAATAACATGGATACAACAAGTATTTTGGAGGTACAACAAGGCGAGAAGGAGTCAAAGAAATTTATCGAAGAGATAGGCTTTAATTGCTTTCCTAAAGGAATGGTAAGAGGGTGTATTAGAGATGAGGGTGGTTAGGCATTTATTCCATTTGCCTGCTTGGAATGACAGTGTTTTATCGATGAATCTCTTGTTGGTACAGCCCTTCAGGGAGGGGAAGGCAAATAGGTAGGCATTGCGTGTGTGAGTGGTGCTTGGAAATACAAAGTGGTGTGACATGTGGATTGGGGATAAGTCCGTTATGGTCTTGAAGAAAAGGCAGGCAAACTTGAAGATGACCCTTGCCTCCATTGGCAACCAGTAAAGTTTTCTGTAGAACGGGCTTACATGATCTGACTTTTTGAGGCCATAAATGAGGCGGACGGCAGTATTCTGGATGATTCCCAGGCATTTGATGGTCTTCTTAAAGGATCCCAGGTATATGATATTGCAGTAATCTAGGGTGCTTAATATTAGAGATTGGACCAGCAAGCGAAAGGAAAGGAAGTCGAAATGGCTCATTTCCCCTGCCACGATGGCGATCAGCCCACCTCCGAACTACCACGACCCACAGCAGGAGAGATGCCCAATCTCTCCTGCCCTGGTTTGTGGCAGTTTGGGTAGAGGGGTGATTGCTATCACGGCAGGAGAGATAGCCAATCTCTCCTGCCGCGATCCCCCCTGAACTGATAAGGGCAGGAGGGAGGCCAACCCCTCCTGCCCTGGATCAGCCCCCCACCCCCTGATTGGATCGGGCAGGAGGGAGCCCAACCCCTCCTACTCAGACATACCCCCCCCCCGATTGGATTGGGCAGGAGAGAGCCCAACCACACCTGTCCTGACGCAGTCCCCCGCCCCCTGATCGGATGGGGGAGGAGGGAGCCCAACCCCTCCTGCCCCGGTAAAACCTCACCCCCTGATACCATCCGGGCAGGAGAGATCCCAGGCCCTCCCACCCTGACACCCCCCCCCCGAGCCCCCAACTGCAGACCCCGTGACACCCCCTCACCCTGACACCCCCCTTACCTAAAAGATGGACGGACGGACGGGTCCCAAGCCATTTGCATTTTAGGTAAGGGGGGTCGGGGGGTCGCTGGGGGATGTCACGGGGTCAGCAGTTGGGGGGATTGGGGGGGCCGATCGGGGGTTTGGGGGAGCAGTTGTAGGGGTGTGCTTCGTGGGCAGGAGAGCCTGGGATTCCTTTTGCCTGGATGGTATCGGGGGTGGTGGGGGTTTTGCCGGGGCAGGAGGGGTTGGGCTCCCTCCTGCCTGGATGGTATTGGGGCAGGGTTTCACCGGGGCAGGAGGGGTGGGCTCCCTCCTGCCCGTATCGGTTTGGAAGGGGGGGGGTGGATCGCGGCAGGAGAGATTGGGCATCTCTCCTGCCGCGATGGCATCCCTTACCCCCCGAACTACGGCGTCGGCAGTTGGGGGGTTTGGGGGGCCAATCGGGGGTTTCGGGGGGCAGTTGTAAGGGGGTGCCTCGTGGGCAGGAGAACCTGGGATTCCTCCTGCCTGGATGGTATCGGGGTGGTGGGAGTTTCGCCAGGGCAGGAGGGGTTGGGCTCCCTCCTGTCTGGATGGTATCGGGGGTAGTGGGGGTTTCGCCAGGGCAGGAGAGGTTGGGTTCCCTCCTGCCCATATCGGTTTTGGGGGGGGGATTGCGGCAGGAGAGATTGGGCATCTCTCCTGCCGCGATGGCATCCCTTACCCCCCCGAACTGCGGCACATCTGGGTGAGGATTGCGGCAGGGGAGATGCCTGATCTCCCCTGCTGCGATCCTCCCCCCCCGAAGTGCCGTGCTTCGGGGGGGTGGGCAATCACCATCGTGGCAGGGGAGATGAGCCATCTCTCCTGCCGTGATCATTGCAGTGAGGGCTGGGCAGGTTGCCAGGGCCACTGAGCTGATTGCGACAGCCACGATCAGCTCATTGGCCCCATTTTCTCCAATTCTATAATTGAAGCTCCTTAAAAATAACTCATCTCTAACATTAGACTTTCCCAAATGTTTAATTGTTCTTTACAACTTCGTTTACTTTCATACTGATTAGACTGCATTGAAATCATGTAAATCACCTTGATTAATGAAGCTATTTAAATAAAATAAGAAACAAGTTGAGGACCATACAACTAGTCATAGTCAATCTTAACGTGCCTTTTTCATCCTGCATATGCTAATTAAAAGTAAACTCTCTTATAAGATACTCCAAAGCAGAAATAGTAATTCAAGGAACACATTCCCTGACATGGTTCATGCAAAAGAGCTTTCTCAGGATACCCTGTTTCTCCTCTGTGTGAGCTGCCTTTCATTCTCTCCATATTCTCCCCTCTTTCCCAAACCCTTTTATTTACCTCTCCCATTTTTTTCTCCCATACCTGTTTTCACTTTCTTCTTTTCCTTTTAATCTGCTCATTATCTTTCCTTATCACCAGCTCTCCTTTCATTTTTCTTCTCTTCTCCATACCTTTCGTCTTTCTCCTCTTTTAAATTTCCTTTTGGTCTCATTCCCCTCTCTTTATTTGCTTTTTCTTTCCAATATTAGAATTTCCCTCATTTTTTAGCCTTAGTTCAGTTCAATAAAAAGACTGATCAGATGGTAAAATGTCTTTTGTGTGTGTTCTTCCTTACTCCCTCCTTCCCTATATAACTTGCTGCACCAAACTTGTGGAAGTAGACCCTTAAGTCCAAGGGGAGGCATATATCTGAGTGTGAATATTATAAGTAGATTGGGTGATTAAACATGCTTGGGTCTCTTTTGAACCGGTTAGTAGAGGCATAGATCCCCTATTTCAAATCATATCTAGCTGCAATAAACTGTGTGGAGGTATTTTCTCTTGGGAAGGTGAGAATATATGATTTTTTAACTATTCAAGTGGTGAGAATTACATTGGTGTTTTCTATCCCACCAATACCTTTCAATTCTAGGTGGTTTACAAAAAGAATTGGCCTGGGCATTGGTGATATTAGAAGGGATTGGCAGTTTTCTACTAAGAAATACAGTATGTGTCCCCTCTTACAGCTGTAAGATTGCCAAAGCAAGTTCTGTTAAACATTTGTGACCCCCCGACAAAAAAAAAAATGCCCCTGCCATAAAGACAGAGACAGGATTTTTCAGAGGGTCACTCTGAGACTAAGCTGAAATGGTTAGGGAAGCATAGTGGGGGGAGTAGGAGGTCCTTTGTTCCCAGATTTTTTTTTTTGGGGGGGGGGGGAGAGTGGGACAGAGATTCCTGGCTTTTGGTTTATCCTGATTCTCCCATCAAAGCCCATTGTACTGAGGGAGACTCCTATTGTTTTCCGAGAGAGGATAGAAAGAAAAGAAATAAAAGAGAGGACACTGTAACTTTTGGAAAAACAGAAGAGAAGGAGTCATAGGGAAACTCCAGGGCTTGGTTATCCTCATTCTCCTGCCAATACCCTGTGTGCTGAGGGAGACCCCTTTGTGGTTCAGAGGGGGGAGGATGAACATAGACTTAACTGCTAAGATCAGTTAAAGAGTAGGATTACTAGATGTCGGGGTTTCCCTGGACATGTCCTTTTTGAGGACTGTGGCGGGAGTCCGGGTGGCTTTTTAATTTTTATAACACAAGTAAAGAAAATGGAACATCACACCAAGTTTTCATATTTGTGCTTTGCTGAGGTGTGCCACCTCAGACATGCCACTGATTACTGTGCCCTTTTAAGGGTAACTGTGGGTGACCTAATGAATAACTATATGGTACCTACCGTGTTTCCCCGAAAATAAGACAGAATCATATTAATTTTGGGTCAAAAAAATGCATAAGGGCTTATTTTCGAGGGATTTCCTTTTTTTTTCTTTCATGTACAACAATCATCTCTCCCTTCCTCTCCTCCACTCCAATTTTTCCTCTTTCCTTTCTCAACCCATATGCAGAATCTTTCCTCCCCTCTCACCTATCCCCTTGTGCAGCATCTTTCTATTTCTCCCTCCCATCCCCCCTATGCAGCAGAACCCCACCGACCCTCCCACTGTGAGACTGACATACCTCAGCTCTAAGGCCTCCAAAAACAGTAGCGGCGGCAGCACTCTGAATGGACTGCTTCAAGGTCTTCCCCGCTGGGGCTGGGCCTTCCTTCTGCAGCATCTTTCTATCCCTCCCTCCCATCCCCCTGTACAGCAGAACCCCACTGACCCTCCCACTGTGATGCGGCAGAGGGAAATTCCCAGCACGGAAGACCATGAAGCAGCCCATTCAGAGCACTGCTGCCACTGCTGGTTTAGGAGGCGTCGGAGCGGAGGTTTGTCAGGTCTCACTGGGGTAGGGGTCGCTGAATTGACGAGTCCAATTTTTTTCGGCGAATCGGGCAGCACTAGTGTCAGGGATGGAGTCGGGGACTGTTAGGGACATTCGGGGGGGTGGGGGGCTTCAGAGGTCGATCTTAACTAGGGCTTATTTTTGGGGTAGGGCTTATATTAGGAGCATCTTTAAAAATCATGCTAGGGCTTTTTGGTATTGGGCTTATTTTCGGGGAAACAGGGTATTTTAGTTTAAATTTTATGGTGTATTTAATTGCTTAGTCATTTAGAGTCTGTCACTGAGGATGGTTTAAGATGAGCCAGGTCTTCCTAGTATAGTAAAGTCCCAGTTAATCGATATTCAGTTATCCAACTTCCTGAATTAACTGAGGGTCACTGGGCTCCACCCACTCTATTCTACCGCACCCTGTCAAAAGATGCAGGTTTCAAACCATTGGACTCCCCTTAAATACCTCTGTACTTACCTGGTCAACTATAGCCCCCACTCCCTCCCCCCCCCCGAAGTTTGCAGCAATCATTCTGAAAGCTGAGCCAGGATGGGCAAGAGTGACTGAAGATTGCTCCTGCTCCATTCTCACTGCTGGACCACCAGGGCTTTGAAAGTAAACTTAAGGGGGTGGTGGAGCGGGTAAGTGAGGAGGCATTTGAAGGAGTTTTGGGAGTGGGGAAGCTGCTTCTGTTTGGGAGGATAGGAGGATGTGCTTACTGGGGTGGGGGAGGGGGATGTAGTACACTGTAGAGTCCTGAATTATCTGACTCTTCTGTTATCCAGCGACTCAGTCATGTTTGGATAATAGAGACTCTACTGTGTCAGAAATTCAAATCAGTTAACTGAATATACTGTAGACAGTGTATTGGATTTTATTGCTGTTATTAGTCTTAATGGAGTTATCTGGGGATAGGAAAGATAAGATTGAGAATATTCTACTGAAATTCCAGTATTGCTAACTTATAATGAAAGACGGGAGTAAAGCAGGAAATATTAGTTGAGAGAAAATGGCTAACAGATTGCTCTTTATTATTTAAATAAAATTGCAACAGTCCATGGAAATAGCTTGCCTTGCCAAAGAAGACACTATAACACTACAATAAAGTTATATTCATATCTTAAAATTTTGCTGTGATTCCTTAGGCCCTTCTGTAAATTCCCCCCCTCCAATCCCCTGATAATATTTTAACGCTAGTTAAGTGGATTCAAATGGCACAATATCCTTTATTGTCACAGCTCTGTCCAGTAGATTATGGTATCCTTCATAATCCCAGAAAAGGTAAACAAAGGAGAGGTATTTTCTATTTAACATTAATAGACTTAGTTATGACTCCAGGAATTGAATTATTGATTTGTCATTTTCAGGATGATTCTCTACTGACTTCTAGTTCTATATGATTGATGTTAATTTACTGGCTCCCTGGTTCTTGGGCAGATATACAATCATTATTTGAATCCGTTTTACAATTAGCTGATCAATTTCCTCGATGGGCTATCATGGGTGACTTAAATTTACATCTTCAATACAAAGCAGGACTCTAAGGGCCAGATTCTATAAGAGGCACCTAAATCATTGATTTAGGCACCTAACTTAATTGCCAAAATGACCTTAATAGCTTCAATTATAAGCTTTAACCTAGCCTACATTACCAGCACCTTAAGTTTTTTGTTAGGCGTGATTCTGTTAATGGCGCCTAAGCGTGATTGGCAGAAGGCCAGTGTCATTTTTCTAGATGCTGGCTGATTTAGGCACAATTTACAGAATCTGGCCTTAGATGACCAGCTTTAAGTCCTTTTTAGACTCATTGCAGATTTGAATATTCTATACAGCTTCTTTTCATGAGAAAGGACATTCTTTGGACTTGATTGTTTGCAACCCTTCACTATTAAAATCTTCTAGTAATTGGCATCCAGTCCTGTGGTCTGATAAATAAATATTGGTTAGCCTTTAATTTGAACATCTAGATCTCATTTTAAATCAGTGTGTAGAATGATTTGTATAGAATGATTTCTTCTAGAGGTAAAACTGCTAAAGAGAAATTCTGACCCCCCGATTCCTAATAGATTAAAGTTAAAACAATTAGAGCCTGTTATTTTATCTGAATGGTACTCTTTGGTTATTTAATGCTTTGGATTCAACTGTGCCTATAAGAGGAAATCTGTTAAAAGAAAATCTGCTCCATGGTATAATTATTGCTCATAGGAACTAAAAAAAAAAATATCACTGATTAGAGCGAGCATGGTTTAAGTCAGAAGAAAATTATCTTGGCAACAACATTTAAAATTGGAAGCTACAAAATCTAAAGAGTTTATTATGTTCATGTAATAGAAATCCCTATGTCTGAGTCAAAAATATTATTCTCAATAATTAAAACTTTTGTTTCCAGCTTTAGTTCTTTCAACATAGGCTCTGTAACCTAATGTATGTGAACTTGCTGAGTATTTCTCAGATGGATCAAATTGATCAGAAATAATTTGATGGCAGAACAAGCCTCTTTTGATCAATTCCAATCCAATCCTTGTCTATGGCTATTAATTGTGATAGTCTAGTTCAGTGTATCTCAAACTGTGTGCCGAGGCATACTAGTGTATCTCTTGAGATTCCAAGTGTGCTGCGGCACACTGAGGAGGAAGAGAGGCACCTGTCCGATTCACTGAAGGCCTGCATGTTTCACCCTTCTCTCTACCATCCTCCAGCTTCCCCACCCCTACCCCCCGGCCTTGCGCTCTCACCTTTAAAGCTAATTACAGCAGAGGATCGCCAGTAGGAAAAATGATTTTATTTTCAATATAGTGATTGAAATGTGTCAGTTATGGAAATTTATATCTGCTGTGTATATTATGTGTATATGAAAAATGAATGGAAAAAATTGCAGATCTGGGGCAGAGCTTGGATGGGCCTAGGGAGGTCTGTGGTTGGGTACTCAGTAGATATTTGTTAGACTTAGAGGGTACTTAGCTTGAAGTAGTTAAGAAACACTGTTGTAGGCAATCAGCTAGCGCCAATGCCTCTCCTTCTCTCCGGCTCTCTTCTCTGCTGGTACCCCCTACTGACGTCTCATGGGCCCATCTGAAGGGTCTCTGCACATGCAGATGATGTCATACATATGCGTTATACAAAAACAAAAAAAGGGGATCCAAAAAAGATCTGCAGAAAAAATCAGCCAGGAGCAACCAAAACAAAACTGCAGACTGTGTACAAGATGCAGGCAAATTTTAATATGACAAGAACACAATATATAAAACCCTTTTACCAATAAAGGGACCCGACACGGTCCGTGTTTCGGACAAACCTTCGTCAGGGATCCATGGTAAAATAGGGGGCTAAAAAATGCCACAAAAAAATGAAGAATCTCGACGGGATGCCTGTGTGTATCAAGTTCGTCAAAAAAGCCAAAAGCAGTTTACTGATACACACAGGCATCCCGTCGAGATTCTTCATTTTTTTTGTGGCATTTTTTAGCCCCCCTATTTTACCATGGACCCCTGATGAAGGTTTGTCCGAAACACGGACCGTGTCGGGTCCCTTTATTAGTAAAAGGGTTTTATATATTGTGTTCTTGTCATATTAAAATTTGCCTGCATCTTGTACACAGTCTGCAGTTTTGTTTTGGTTGCTCCATACATATGCGTTATGTCATCATGGCAACATCCGCACACTTCTGGGTGCCTCAAGCTGTGGCCACGACCTTTAATATGCCCCGGCTCGAGAAAGTTTGAGAGACACTGGTCTAGCTAATAGGATTCAGTCCACATTTAGTGTTGTTACAGAAGACTATATTCAACCTTATTTGCATTAACTTTCTTATTTTCATGTTGTGCTTTAGATTGCTTTCCATCTTATTTGTTAGATACTCCTCCTCCAGAGGTTCTTACATGGATTTTTCTGTTCATGAATGCAATTTTAAAATTTGAATGTCTTCTAGTAAATATGGGATTAATACCTTGATGCCCTATTCCCAAATCAGATGGTCTAGATATGTCAAAACCCATTCTGCAGCCCCTCAGTATCTCTCCTCTCTTGTCTCTCCTTAAACACCTCCCTGAGATCTCCATTCCTCAGACAAATTGCTTTTATCTGTACCCTTCTCCTCCACTTCCAATTCTAGACTTCGTTCCTTTCATTTTGCCTCCCCCATATGCCTGGAATAAACTACCTGAGTCTGTTCACCACGCCCCATTCCATTCTTTAAAAGTATGAAAACCCACCTTTTTTGAGCCTTCAACTCATAATCCCTCTGCTTACCATCCTAGTCAGCAGTTTAACCACTGGCATAATACAATGTTCTCTATGAAAGTTCTCAACCCCTGTTTCAGATTCTGAAGTTCCCGTTTGGGAACCTGCCGTTTTTGAATTGAATGATAAATGGTGGGCTCCTGAAGAAGGATTTCAAAATCTAAAACAGGACTCTGTTGGACATGTCCATCCACTTTGAGACATCTTTTCAAGTTAATTAAAATGTTTTGACTTGAGAATTTTTAATTTTTTTTAGTTCAAAGAGTTTTATTGATTTTAACGTAGAACAAAAATACAAATAATGTTAACAAGGCAAGATACAGACAAGCTGCACAAAGAAGGGATCATAGAATAATAATTACCAATACAGTACAACAGGCTGAATAATGCATATCTAGCAGGAAAGTATCAGCACAACCCACAGCTAACACCAGGCACAGTATCCAATAGTGCTGCCCGATTTCCGAATCAATTCGAATCGGTTTGTTGTTAAGAAAAACCGGGCTTACTGATTCGGCCCTGAGACCCGTTCAGGTTTTCCCTCTACCGCCGCCCACTGGAGTCATTCCCATCTAATGTAACTTCTTGTTTTGCAAAACCGGAAGTTACATCAGAAGAAATGAAAGGACCTTGTGCAGATCGGTGTTGGTGGCAGCAAAGGAGATATTTGCATTTTTGGCTGTCTCTCTCCTTTCTCCTTCGCGCATTTCTCCTCCCCTTCCCGCGATTCCACATCCACAGTGTACTGTAAGTATATGAATCGGGCAGGGGGTCTGGTAAAACTGAGAATTGACAGGGGGGCTGGTAAAACTGAGAATTGGGCATGGGGGGCTGGGGAAGCTGAGAATCGGCAGGGGGTTGGGGAAACTTTGGGGATGATTTGCTTTGGGGTTGGGCAGTGGGGAAGCTGAGAATCGACAGGGGGCTGGGGAAACTTTGGGGATAATTTGCTTTGGGGAAGCTGTGAATCTATGTTTCTAACTAATTTTACAGCTATGTTATAGTTTGGATGTTCCTATTTTTGACATGATATTGTCTTGGTTAAATAAAATGTTTAAACTTAAAAAGCTGTGGCATTGAAAGTGAATCAAATTGAAAAATTGATTCAACAGGGTGAATCAAATCGAATCAAATATAAATATTTTTCTCTGAATCAAGCAGCACTAGTATCCAAAGCACAGAGAGACACCGGAGCTATACAAGTATAGGGATGTAAGAGATAATAATAATAATAACAGTTTATATACTGCAGGACCGTGAAGTTCTATGCAGTTTACAATGGTTAAAAGATGTTACAAATTAATTAGAGTTAACAAGGTTAGAAGCTAGTTATTAACAGCGCTAGAGATCAGTTATTGTGGAGTAGGATTGTACAGTTAGTTGCCTAAATACTTCAGGAACAGGTATGTTTTTAGGTGCTTCCTAAATTCCCCATAAGTAGTATGCGTGAGCAATTGTTCCAGATCTTTGCCCCATAATGCCGCTTGATGTGAGAGAAGATGTTGATGGTGTTTTTTAAATTTACATCCTTTAACCGGTGGGGAAACAAAATTCAAATGTGAGCTTCTCTTAAGTCTGTCGTTTGAGAATGAGAAGAAGTCAGTTATATATTTAGGGGCTAAACCAAATAGTGCCTTAAAGCAAAAGCATCCAAACTTAAACTTCATGCGTGCCTCTATCGGTAGCCAATGTAGAAGTTGGTAGGAAGGTGTTATATGATCATATTTCTTCAACCCAAAAATTAGCTTGACTGCCGCATTTTGCACCAATTGTAATTGCCGCATATTCTTCTGGGAAATTGCCAGGTAGGCGATATTGCAATAATCTAGTTGACTCAGTATAAGGGATTGTACTAGGATTCTAAATGATGAGACATCGAAATATGCTTTAATGGACCGAAGCTTCCAGAGCGTAAAACAACCCTTTCTGACTAAGGAGTCCACCTGGTCTTTCATGGTTAGACTCTGGTCCAATGTTACACCCAATATCTTCATAGTGGGTTAGATGGGATAACTATGTTTATTGATGCACAGCGATGTTTTAGTGAAAAGATGAGCCATAATGTGATGTATGACATTTGTTAATGATAGCTATATTCTAATAAAGTAGCGGAATGTCATCAGACCTTGTTACAATAAGATATAACTGGACTTCAGATTTTGAGGTAAGAGCTTATAGACTTGTGTTTCTCTGCAATGATGCTTTCATACTTTACTGTAAAGCACAGCATATTTCACCAGGTGATGTAGTGCACCTTAGAACATAAGAACTGCCATCAAGTCCGGTGATCCGCACACGCGGAGGCCCAGCCAGGTGTACACCTGGCGTAATTTTAGTCACCCATATCCGTCTATGCCTCTCGTAAGGAGATGTGCATCTAGTTTGCTTTTAAATCATAGAACGGTGCATTCCACAATAACCTCCTCTGGGAGAGCCTTCCAGGTGTCCACCACTCGTTGCGTGAAGCAGAACTTCCTGATATTTGTCCTGGACTTGTCCCCTCTTAACTTCAGTCCATGTCCTCTTGTCCGTGTCATATTGGACATTGTAAATAATTTTTTTTCCTGCTCTATTTTGTTGATTCCTTTCAGTATTTTGAAAGTCTCGATCATATCCCCTCGCAGTCTCCTTTCTCAAGGGAGCACAATCCCAGTCTCTTAAGTCGTTCCTCGTATTCCAAATTCTCCATACCTTTTATTAGCTTCGTTACTCGTCTCTGCACCCTCTCCAGAAGTTTTATATCCTTCTTTGGGTTGGGAGACCAATGTTGGACACAGTATTCCAAGTGTGGTCTGACCATTGCCCTATAAAGCGGCATTATAACTTTCTCCGATCTACTCGTGATTCCTTTCTTTATCATGCCTAACATTCTATTTGCTTTCTTTGCCGCTGCTGCACATTGTGCCGATGGTTTCAGGGTCCTATCTATCAGTACTCCCAGGTCCTTTTCTTGTTCGCTCTTACCCAGAGTTGCACCTAACATTCTATACTTGTTCCTTGTTCTTTCTGCCTAAATGCATTACTTTGCACTTTTCTACATTAAACTTCATCTGCCATTTCTCCACCCATTTCTCTAACTGACACAAGTCACTCTGGAGTTCCTCGCTATCCTTCTGCGATCTGATTGCCCGGCATAGCTTTGTGTCGTCTGCAAACTTGATGATCTCACTGGATGTTCCTTCTTCTAAGTCATTGATGAAAATATTAAATAAGATGGGCCCAAGTACCGAGCCTTGGGGCACACCGCTAGTCACTTTCGACCAGTCTGAGAACTTCCCATTTATGCCCACTCTCTGCTTTCTGTTCTCCCATCATTTGCCTATCCATCTTAGTATATCTCTCTCTATTCCATGGCTTTGTAGTTTCCTGAGAAGTCTTTCATGTGGAACCTTGTCGAACGCTTTCTGGAAGTCCAAGTATATTATGTCCACCAGTTCTCCACTATCAATTTGTTTGTTCATGGTCTCAAAAAATTGAAGTAAATTCATCAAACATGATTTCCCTTTCCTGAAGCCATGTTGACTGGCTCTCATCAGGTCGTGTGTATCCAAGTGCCGGACTATGCTATCTTTAATCAGTGCTTCAACCATCTTTCCAGGGACAGACTTAAGACTCACAGGTCTGTAGTTGCCCGGTTCTCCTCTTGATCCTGTTTTGAAAATTGGCATGACGTTCACTATCTTCCAATCGTCCGGTATCTGTCCAGTTCTAATTGACAGGTTGGCAAGTTTTTGCAAAAGCTCTTCGATTTCAACCAATGCTAAAAAGGCAAGTTTACGAAGTAATGATTGACACTCAGATATGATATTAGATAGAGTGCGCATATTGTTGGAGGAATGTCGCCCATACATGAATGCAGTTTGATCCTCAGAAATCAGTGAAGGTAACACTTCTTGCAATCTAGAAGCCAATAATTTGACATATATCTTAGCGTTGACGTGTATCATCGAAAGGTCTATAGTTGCCAACAGATTTGGGATCTTTGCCCTGTGTAGGCATTACAATGATTGTCGCCTCTGTGAATGTTCCATTTGCCTCCCCTTGCGATGCCATATGTTCAAAAAACTTTTGTAGAAACGGGGCCAGTGTTGACTTGAAGCTTGATAAAATTCAACAGTAATGCCATCTGATCCCGATGCTTTATTTGTTGCCATGTTGTTGATAGTGTCTACGATTTCCCTAATTGACATAGGAGATGTTAATACATCATGTTGCGAATCAGGCAAGAGAGGCAGAGAAATGTTTTCAAGAAAAGCATGGAGGTCATCAACATTATGCGATTCAGTCATAGAACTTTTTAAATTCCTCCAATATCTCCACTGTGGGGGAGAGGACAGTGTTATCTGTGCTATTCAGACTAGTGATAGTTTTATGCTCACTTTTTTGTTTTAAATAAATGCTTTGTTGTTTTAAATAAATGCTTTGTTGTTGTCTGCATAATAATGGGCAGCTTGGACAAACACAGAATGGGCAGCAGTTTTCCTGAGTAGAGAATTATATTGGAATCTATGTTTCTGCAACTCTCTCAAAATATTGAAATTGTTGGTATCAGTTTGATGTGCTAATTCCTTAATTGTTATTAGATTTTCAAGCTTACGAAGAGCTCTACAGCATTTTTCTTTTTAATCATAGAAATGATCACACCCCTAATATACGCTTTAAAGGAGTCCCAAGTGACACTCCAACTAGTATCCTCCGGTGCATTAATAGAAAAGAATTCAGAACATAATATATCAATAAAAATCAAATTTACAATAGATCAACAAAAGACGTCAATGGACCCCATATTAACTTGTAAATAATTTTTTTTCATGCTCTATTTTGTAGATTCCTTTCAGTATTTTGAAAGTCTCGATCATATCCCCTCGCAGTCTCCTTTTCTCAAAGGAGCACAATCCCAGTCTCTTAAGTCGTTCCTCGTATTCCAAGGGGGAGGGAGGGAGGGAGGGTGGATTTATTTTTAAATGATTCTCTGAATTCTTGTAAAATTAATGTATGGGTTTATTTATTAGTGCTTATTATCTCTTATGGATATGAAATGTATATCATAATGAGCTTTTTGAAGATTTGATTATTAAATTAAAAATTTATAATAGTTATGGGATAGGGTGGGGGAGGGATATAGATTGATTTGTTTCTTGAAAGAGTATTAAATGATGTCTTAAATATAAAATGTATTTAATTTGTATTGCACTTATTGAAAATATTGAAAATGAATAAAGAATTTAAAAAAAAAAAGAAAAGAATTCAGAAATAGTTTTTTCCACATGCTTCTTAAAGCCATCCTCAGCAAGCAAGCTAGAGTTGAACCTCCATTTTCTTGGGTGGTGTGGAATAGTGCTGCCCAATTCATGATTCGAATTGATTCAATTTTAAGAAAAATCGGCCTCCTAATTTGATGGCCGACCCTTTCCCTGTGCCTTCCTAAAGCAGGAGCAGAAGCGCTGCCTCTTGCTGGCCGTCCGTTGCCACTCCTGCTTGAGGGGGGAGGGTCAGTCGGAAAGGCCTGAATGTTTCCCCAGCTTCCTCGCTCTTACTGGCTTAAGCTAATATGGCAGCCTGCAGGATCCTGGTGCTATAGCAATCCCTGCAGCTGCCTGTCATCCTCAGCGGCACGTTCTTTCTGCTACGAACCGCCCCTCGTCTGACGTCAGGGTCAAGATCAGGATCGCAGCAGAGGAAATGTCCGCTGAAGATGACGGCAGCTGCAGGGTGTCACACAGCTATCCCCTGCTCTGACCAGCAGGCGGCTTAGCTGTGCCGAATCTTGACCTGTCGGCGTGGCTTCCTCAGGAAAGAGGAAGGCTTTTCAGGTAAAACAGACCTAGGCTCCTGCCTAGTCTGCCAGGCCACACTGAGATACTTTATCAATAAAAGGGAGACACAATTTAGGTATGATCAAATTGTCATTCTTAGGCTTTATTGAACAGGGGGTCTGAATACTATCAGCCACCCTCATGAAATGCAAAAATTAAGCACAAAGCAAAAATACCATACAATTGTTAGAATTGTCAGAATGGCTCAAAGTCCATGTATGGCATATAACTGCATTCCCCTAGACTTTCTCTATTTAAAGATAGTCTTCTTCACCAGGGTTTAAATAAGCAGAAATGTCATGAAAATAAACTTCCCAACAATGAAAGTAAACTGCATAAACTTAGCCAGTAGAAAAGAATAGCAAACTTTAAAGATAAAGTTCCCAGCTCAGGCTCTGTTCAGACCTCTGCCTTGCACTCGAGCTCATCAGCCTCAGCTGAGCTTTCCAGCCCCTAGGATCACAGCAAGGTATTAGATAAGCTAATAGCTTTGTAGAGGTTTTATCACAGAGGCTTCACACGTTCACAGATACAGTCCCTTTATCACACAATCACCTCCTGCAGGGCAGTCTCTGAGCAAAACGGAGAGGTTTTCCTGCACTCACTAATCAAGGCCAGCTGGTCTCAGGTTTACAGAGAGCCAGCACACAAATGCAGCTTTGCTTCACTTCCCCTTATTGACTAACCTCCATTCCCTCTGGGTTATAGTCAGCTTCCTGAAGCAGTTCGGTGGTGTCCATTGCCTCCGCTTTCTCAGCAACCGGGGTGAGGCTTGGGAAGTCCTCTACCATCTCAACATCCTCACTACTGTGGGGTTGAGGAGAGAGACTTCTCTCCTCACCTGTCTCTCTGCTATGCTGCTGGTGCCTTAATTTCTCAGCTTCACCTCCGTTCCTGTCTGTGTTCCTGCCCTCCTCTCTGTGATTCAAGGCTCTGCTTTTACGTGTGTCATAGCCCCACCCCTCTCTCCTAGGAGCAGTGGGGTTGGGCAGGAAATCCCTAGGGAAATAACTCTGGTTTCTCCTAGGCTGATAGTGTGAATACCTTGTAGGACTAGGTCTCCATTTCTCAGTAAAAGTCCTATCAGGCTTTCTGATGAACTTATTCTGATATGGCATTCTCTGCTGTATATTCTTCCTGCTCTACCTCACTGTCTGAGGGGTAGTCAGCCAATTCAATATCCTTACTTTTAACTTGGTCAGCTCTCCTGACCAGGGACCGTGCTCTACTTTTATCCATTACAGGGACAAAGCTGGCTACGGGTTTGTCACAAGGAATTGCTATAGCACCAGTGATCCTGCAGGCTGCCGTATTAGCTTAAGGTAAACGCGGGGAAGCAAGCCTTGGCAGCGGGAGGGCAGGCCTTCACGGGGGGATTCTATCTGTCTTTCTTTCTTTCTATCTCTCTACCTCCTGCTGTATTTCTCTCTCCCTGGCCCCCTTTCTCTGTCTGTCTTTCTGTCTCTCTTCCTGTCCCTGTGTCTTTCTTCCTTTCTTTCTGTCTCCCTCCCACTGTCTGTCTGTTTTTCTTTCTATCTGTCTCTCTCCCTGCCCCCTATGTAGTATTCCCTCACCCCCCATTTCTCTGTGCAGCAGCATTTCCCCCACCCCACTTTCCTGTACAGCAGCAGCATTCCCTCCCCCTCTATTTCCCTGTGCAGCAGCATTTCTCTTCCCCACCCCACTTCCCTGTGCAGCAGTAACAGCATTTCCCTCCCCCCACTTCCCTGTGCTGCAGCCACAGCAGCATTCCTTTCCCCCTCCATTTCCCTGTGCAGCAGCATTTCCCTCCCCCCACCCCACTTCCCTGTGCAGCAACAGCAGCAGTATTTCCCTTCCCCTCCAGATCCCTGTGCAGCAGCAGCATTTCCCCCAACCCCCCCTTCCCTTCACGCAGTCTAGCATAGAAAAATAACAAAAAACAACCAACAACCGTCAAGGGAATTTAAAAAAACATACCCCGTACCTTTTAAAATCTCTCCTGTCTTCGCTAGACGGCTCTCATACTCAGATTAGGAGAACAGATATGAGGAGCAAGCGGCAGGCCGAAGCAGGAGCACATAAGCTTGCTCCTCACATTCTCGCTCCTGACCTGAGTGAGAGCCATCTAGTGAGGGAGGGATACCTCTGGACCACCAGGCTGTTAAAAAAAAGGTACCAACGATGGCAGCAGTGCTGGGGAGGGAGGGTTTGAAAAGGTGCAGCAGCAGCGGTGCTGGGGGGGTTTGAAAAGCCGCTCGCTCCTGACCTGAGTGAGAGCCGTCAACTTCTGTCGTTTAAATTTGCTGCAGAGGCTCCTATCTCGATGGCCACCTTCGTAAACTTCGGCCGTGAAGTATGTCATCTTCGGCTATGAAGTATGCCACCTGCATCGACTTCGGCGGTGGAGTATGGGGTCTGTGACAGAGTGAACTTTGTAAGCACGCATGCGCACTCTTGCCAGCCACAGACCTACAGATCAGGGATCAGGGAACACGTTGGTAAGAGTGCGCAAGCGCGCTTAGGGTTTTATTATTATAGATTGAAGATACAATTTTTAGAAAGGCTGCTCTACATGTACATATAATCAATTGCCTGGCGACATAAGTGCATGCACATGCATGCGACTCTGTTGTAGGTGTGTTTGAAGGCAGACTGAATGGATTCCACAGTTGAATATACAGGTATATATAATGTGAAACTATGTACATTAGCTGCTTAAAATTATATACTGGATTTCCTGATGAATATTGGCCTCAATGAGTTTAACATTAAATTGATAGAGCCACTTAAAAAAGCTTAATTATGTTTGCTCACAGTACCCTTCCCTTTCATACTTACTGGTCTGACAAATGCAGATTAATTACAGGAAACTGAAATATTATCTATTATCAAGCTGTAAAAGTCCCTTTTGCCATAAAATTTGATGGATAGCTTCAGTGTATACTTCAAGGATTCCCCTTTTTATGGTATTGCTGCCAGCATAAATTTGTGGTTGTTGCCATAGAAACTGAGAGGTAGGTCAGATGATATGGACATTATAAAAACATTCAGTTGAAAGTAAATCTGTACTCTTCCTGTATATATGTTGTGAATTTCTCATCACTGTTTTCAGTAGTTGAATGTTTCAGGTTATCACCTTTATCTATTTCTCTACAGGTGTTCATCTGGAATTTATTGTTTGCTTGACATTTCTGTTCTGCATAAGAACAAGACAGATTACTGTCTATCCTAATTAGATTGTAAGCTCTTCTGAGCAGGGACCATCTGTTACATGTTCAATGTACAGCACTGCATATGCCTTTCAGCGCTACAGAAATGATAAATAGTAGTAGTAGCATTACAATTCACATACTAAAAAACATACAAAATAATAATCAAATTCAGGTACGATCAGAATAACCCATCACAATCAACTACCCACTGAGGACAGGAATCGATAAATGGTGCTGGGGAAAATTTGCGCTCTGCACTTTTCTGTAAAAAGCATTCCAAGCTGAGCGTGTAAGTCCTTGCACTTTGGGTGCCAGGATTTACACCTGATGTAAATTGTGGCACAGATCTTTATAGAACTGTTTGCAAATCCAAATTAGAGCAATCAATAAATGAATGCTAATGGTTCATTAACTAATTTATGTGTGTGTGTGTATCTCAGGACCATACGCAATGTTGGGCGCCCAAATTTGGACGCCATTTATAGAATCTGGGAGCATGTGAGTTTAAAAAAAAAAAAGGTTTTAAATTGCTCTTTAAAACTGGCACTATTTTTAATCTATCAATGGAAGAAACTTCCGTAAACACACATAAAATAGGTTTCAGTAACATAACCCAAGTGTTTGAATATAATTGAGAGGAAGAGATGTCAGATGCCTGTGCTGATTAAGAATAGAAATTCAAGTAGGTCAGGTTAATTTTCATCGATCATAAAAACCTCTCAAATAACAAATGTATAATATCTGATAAATGCTTAAAGTGTTTGTGACTATCTTAAATAATCTTTAAATAAGCATTAAATCAGCGCACTTATCTTAGTGCTAGTCTCTGTTCTAAAGCCCAACGGGACCCGTTCCGCCAACGTTCTTGGCTTCTTCAGGGAACTTTGAATACTATGAAAAAAATAAGTGCTGTTAAAATTCATATATAAAGTACACAAAAGTTGTTAACTGCAATACAAATCTATGTTGTACTTACTGTGCACAGCTTGACTGTCACTACAGTTCAAAATGGCGTCTTATTCACACACTTGGGTTGTATTATTAAAACCTATTTTGATGTGTATTGGCACTATTTTAAATCTGCCTTAATGATATAGGTAATTATTTCCCTTCTACTGGCTCTGCAATAGAAAACGCTGACTCTCTATGCGTTGTTCATTTTATATTGAATATTTTGTACTTTAGACGTTGGTTTAAGTGGGGGACTTCATCAGCTTCTTGCAGTCTATCACAGATGCCAAGTCTCAATTATTAAGAGTGTGCCACACTCAGTTAAAGGCTATCTCACTTACTCTTAGACCCCTTCTCTCTATCAACAGAGCCTCTGTGCTAGTGTACTGATCCTGATCAGTGCTTTCTTAACAGCTGATCCTGAAAGGAGAAAATCCAAGTGACCCCACTATTAGAGAGAAATCTGAGCACATCATGTTGCCTCTGATAGGTTCTCAGGAGCCACAAGAGCATTCCCCTCTCTCTCCTTCAACAGATTTCAGATTTCCTACTCCCTCTTCCTTCCCCCATCAACACCCAGGGAACATCATGTTTTCATTTCTTCCCTCCTAAACCATAGAGATAATCTTTCTTTCCCCTCATTTCCCCCTTATGCCCAAAGGTGTTCAAAGTCTCCTTCTTCACCTCCTCCATCCTATTCTGTTCTTGCCAGTAGCAGTAGCGTGGGCAAAATGGGGACCAGGACTAGGATTGGGATTAAAGATGACACAGCACGTTCCCTTGCAGGCTATTAGGCAGATTATCTTCCCTCCAATCTGAGGCTTGAACTTGACAGGAAGCGTTTTACTTTGCTGCACTGTGACCGGTATAGCAATAGTCTCCAAATCTTTGTGATGGTGCTAGCACAACCGCAGCAGCAAAATAAAATGCTAGTTGAAATTTAGAAACATCGTACCAGAAGGGGCAGTGCTGGAGCTTCTGCATTCCAGACTGGACTTCTTTAGCAAGAGATGGGAAAGTGAACGGCAAGCATTTTGGTACCTTTTAGCACTGGCAACCTGAGCCAGTGCCTCAGTGTCTTGCCCTGCTGTTCTCCTATCATTGTATGTGGTTTTCCTCAATCTCTCAATTTATATATGTGGCTGTGTCTGCCTGTCTCTCTTCATTTGTGGACTCTCCACTTTAGCCTTTTTATCTGGCTGGCTACCAGTCTCTGTCTCTCCATGTTTGTGTATGTCTGTCTCAGATTGTGTGTATTTGTGCTTGTGTGTCTTTTTCCTTTCATTGTGTTGGTGTGCCTGCCTGTCCTTGTTTGTGTTTCTGTGTCTTTCTCCGGTGGGAACTATACCATATAATTTCTTTACAAATCTGGAGTGGGCAAGGTTCATGGGCACACAAATATTTGTGGATGTTGCCCTTACTTTGCTGTAGATATAGCATATGCCAACAGAGTACAAGAACGGTTTACAGAAAGAAGTCTTATTTATTTATTTATTTATTTATTTATTTAAAAACACTTTTATCCGCATATCCAATCTATGTGGGTTACAAAAGTACAGCCTTGCTTTTAATACAGTATCCGAGACACTCTGTTGATATAGGTTACAAAAGTACATGCACAAATCAGTAAACAAACATAAAACAGCACAAATTTCTTAAAATTGCTAAACTCACATTTAAAAGAGCAAACTAATGATTTAACAGCTCAATTGAACAGATCTCAATTTCCAAAAGCTTCCTGAAAAAAAAAAAAGCCTTCAATGACTTGCAAAAGGATAATAGCACCAGAATCTGAGGAATATTAATAGGCAAAACATTCCACATATGCGGTCCTGCAACACTAAAAATTCTCAAACATATTGTAGTTTTGGTGACAGACTTCTCCTATCTGTTGCCTTTCCTGCCTCATCATTTTTCCTTCAGCTGAAGATAAATGAACTCTGAAGCCTACTTTTTAGCCAGAATGGAGAGCAGTTTTCAGCCCCGAGAATTTAGGTAACTGCTTGGTTGCCTGGGCAAATTCATTTGGAAACTGGTCTCATATTGGCATACATTGTATTCTTTCAGAGGCACCAAAGAAAGGCAAGTATCATTTTAGATTGCTTCTTTCATTTGCAAAGCAATACATTTAAATCTGTCTAGATTTATAACCCAGAAATGTAGTCTGAAAAATCTCATTCTTTTAGGCAATAAATCTGACTCTCTGGCTTTCAATCTGACTCTTTCAGGCAGTAAAACTCAATCTTGGCATTTCTAGTATGTGGGCTATATAGTGTGAATTGAAAGTGAGAACGCAGAGAGAATTGTGCTGTTGAAGAAAGAGGAGGAAATGCAACATTATAACAGACTAGAGAATGACATGGGGACAAATTTGTCCCTGCCCCCACAGGAACTCAATTTCCCCATCCTGTCCCCGCAAGTTTTGCCGCTGTCTCTGCCCCATTCCTGTAAGCTCTGCCTTATCCCGCACAAGCCTCGAACACTTATGATTTTAAAGTGTTTGAGGTAGAGAATGACACGGTGACAAAATTCATCACTGTTCCCGTCCCCGCAGATAACCGCGGGAAATAATCCCATGTCATTTTCTAGTATCTATTTCAACCTCGGTCCTTCTACACCAGCATTCTTCAAAGCAAAGCTTGCGGGTCAGTGGTTGTGGCCATTCATACTCTGATTCTTCCCTCTCTCCTTAAAGAATGACATAAGGTGATAAGGAGGTGATAAGCCAGAACTCTGTACAGGGTTTCAAGGAAGGTTTGGATAGGTTCCTGGAGGATAAGGGGATAGAGGGGTACAGATAGAACTTGAGGTAGGTTATAGAAGTGGTCAGAAACCACTTCACAGGTCGCGGACCTGATGGGCCGCCGTGGGAGCAGACCGCTGGGCAGGATGGACCTCTGGTCTGACCCAGTGGAGGCAACTTCTTATGTTCTTAAGATGGTTTACCGTGGGGACGGGAATGGTGATGAATTTTGTCACTGTGTCATTCTCTAGTTTGAGGCTTGTGCAGATGAGGACGGAGCTTGCAGGAATGGGGCAGGGATAGGAAAATGAGTTCCCCCGGAGGCAGGGAAAAATTTGTCCTTGTGTCATTCTTTATAATAGACCACAGGACTGGTGTTAGGGAAGTGCAAATAGGACTAATCCCTAGGGTCCCCCAGATTTCAGATGCTCCCAGGGCTACCTGAAACTGAAGGAAATGCAGCGTGTTGGTGAGCTTTGAGGCCCTCTCCTAAATTTTTGTTCTGGGAGTGCAGTAAATTTAATGCTGGCTCCAAGTGGCTCGAAGTTCACAAGTTTGGTGACCTTACTTTCCTCCCCCTGCTCCATCTCCATCCTGCATCTTCTGTGTAGTTATGTTATAAATTGCATTTGAGAGGTTTCCTACTGTTAAAATGAAATAAATGATGAAAGAATAGCAGTAATATCAATTCAATTCAATAGCAGTAATATCAATTCAATTCAAGTCTTTATTGTGAGTTGCACAACTCGAGAGAGAGAAAGGCATCATACACCAAAGTATGACACTGAATTCTCTAACTGCAGACAGAGCAAGGAATATAAAAGGAGTGTGCACTTAAATTTGCAAAACAAAAATGCAAGGAAAAAAAAAAAATCTAATTTTATTTTTAAAAATGATCTCAGAACATGATGTGGTCACGACTTGCCTAGAATGACTACATCAAGGTTACATAATATTTTCTAAAAACAGAACGTATACATAACAACTGTATAGATAAAAAAATGAATAAATGTCAACTGAAAACCAAATGCTAAACAAATAAAATGATATTAAATAGTAATTCACTGCTACATCCTATCAGTTGGAAAAACTTTATATTGCAAAACCAAGGGCTCTTTTAACAAAGCTGCGCTAGCGGTTTTAACGCACGCACCGGATTAGTGTGCGCTAGCCGGAAATCTACCACCTGCTCCAAAGGAGGCGGTAGCGGCTAGTTCATGAGGCAATTTAGCGTGCGCTATTCCGCGTGTTAAGGCCCTAACGTGGCTTTGTAAAAGGAGCCCCAAGTGTATTCAAAATAAATTATAACTATATATTTAATTTTTTATTTATTTTAAAAATTTCTATACCGTTTATAACATATGCTGGCTTTTACAAAGCAGTAGGTTTCTACTGTGGTCTGGCGAGGTAAATGCTCTGAAGCTTATAGAATTCATATGAACCGTCTGAGCATTTATCTCACTGGCCCACGTTAGAAACCTCTACTGCGGCTTTGTAAAATAGGATCCCATAGATAAGTCTTTTTTTTTTTTTTTTTTTGTTGAAGTTGAATTTATGGATAATTTTATTTTCTGGTCGACACAGCCATGATGTTTTATGATTTGTGTTTTATTTTTGTTATATCAGTTGTGTTTGTATTTTAATTAATGTATGGCTTTTGTACACCACCTAGATTTAGAGAGAGTGTGAGATAAAATCATTTTTTAAATAAGCGGCATGGAGGCGTAGTCTAATGGGTAGTGCAGTGAGGTCCTAGGGAACTGGGTTTAATTTGTATCCAAAATACTCACTGCACAAAAATCATCTTAAATAATAAAATGCTAGCCCGCGCATGTGCACTAGCGACCCGTGCTCCCTGATCCCTTTTCTGTAGTGCTGTGGCCGCACGACTGCGCATGCGCGCTTAGTACGTCACTGGCAGAAGACGAACCGTCACAGAGGGAGTGAACGCCGAGTCCTGTGGCACATCCGGATTGTGAGCAGTCCTGCCTTCGGTCCTGTCCCTGTTAAACCGGCTGGCAATAACAAAGCCAGATGCCATGGGTTCTTCCCTTTTGCCAAATTGCTAAAGGCTCTGCCGGTCTCGATCCTGCCCATCTCTGAAGTTACTTCCTGATTTTGAGGGGCGGATCGAGACCGGCAGAGCCTATAGCGATTTAGCAAGAGGGATAGCCCCCGTGATGTCTGGCTTCATTATTGCCAGCCGGTTTAGTGGGACCGAGACAGGACCGAAGGCAGGGCTGCTCACAACCCGGATGCACCGCTGGCTCATCACTCCCCCCTCCTTCCAGCGGCCGGCAAACAACATGGAGGACTGCTTCCGGGATATGCTGGATGGAGGGAGCAAGACAGATACTGGTTAGAGAGAGAAAGAGAAGATGCTGGAAGGGAGGAGTTAGCAAAGAAGAAAAAAAAACCAACTCCCAAAAAAACAAACAACTGGAGAAATAGAAGCAGATAGAGATGCAGAAAAATAAATGGAGGAAAACTGAAAGATAAGGTTAAAGTCAGAGATGGATGTAGGAGAGGAAGTGAAGACAGGAATGAGAGAAGAGCCAGATAGACTGCAAACCCTGGTAAGAAAATTGAGAGAAGAGAGCAGAAACTGGGATAAACATGAATAAAATGGCCAGACAATAAAAGTAGAAAAAAAAGAATTTTATTTTTAATTTCATGAACAGGGGGGAGGTAAAATAAAGGGAGAAGGGCTTCTGCTGGATAAGGTGAGCAGTGATGGGGGGGGGGGGAGGACACAGGGGAGGTAAAAGGAAGGGAGCATGAACAGGGGGAGCAGGCAAGGGGTGGTGGTGGACAGCCAAGGAAAAAAAAGAAAGAAAGAAAGATACAAATACAGAAAGCGGCTAAGGAGATAGAAAAATAAATAAAGACAGACACACACACATATATTCTAGCACCCGTTAATTTAACGGGCTATAAGACTAGTTCTATATATATTTTTTCATACCAAACTGTAGCAAAGACATAGGGCTCCTTTGACAATGGTGCGTTAGGGCCTTAAAGCGTGGAATAGCACACGCTAAAATGCCACGCGCTAACCCTTACCGCCTCCTCTTGAGCAGGTGGTAGTTTTTCAGGTAGCGCACGCTAAACCGGTGCGTGTGCTAAAAACGCTACCGCACCTTTGTAAAAGGAGCTCATAGATACAGTGGTATAGTTGCTAGGTTGGAGGGAAACCTCAGGTCCCAGTTTACCGCTAGCTATTTTGATTTAGCTTGCAAACCACCATGGGACTATCCTCATTGGTTACAGCTTCCCCCTGCCATTTAATTTATAACTTTTAATGTTTTACTTTTAAATCTCTCTTTAAATCTATAGGTAGTACAATATAGTACTTAGCTTAGCTTCATCTGGACTTTTGCCCTTGATGTAAAGTGCGTGTTTTTTAGTCAGCTGTCCGTTGCCAACGAAGGCTGCTCACGTTTTGCTACGCTGCGTCAGGGCTCCGGACAGAACAAGCTAATTCTAATCGGCAGCTATTCTTCTCTGCTCACTTCACTGAATCAGGTATTTATTTATTTTAAAAATTTATATTCTGCTTATCTAAGCGGATTACAATGTTCTCATACATGATTTAAATGAAATACATAAAATGTACAAATTGTACATCTCTAAACAGTTTAAAAATAGAAAGCATCAAACCCTAAGTTTAACATTTACCCCCCCCCCCCCTTTACAGAAGCGTAGCACGGTTTTTAGCACCGGTCGCGGTGGTAACAGCTCCGATGTTCATAGAATTCCTGTGAGCATAGGAGCTGTTACCACTGTGGCTGGTGCTAAAAACCAAACTATGCTTTTGTAACGAGGGGAGGGGGGGATCACTATGCAGGAAAATACAGACTTCTCTTATTTATGAAACATTCTGACAAATAGATGAGTTTTCAGAGATTTTTTTTTAAGGATGTAAAGTCAGAACATAAATCATTCATGGCATTCCATAACCTTGGACCAGCTTCAGAAATTACTGCCATCCAGTTTTTTTAAAAAATAATGTACATCATGGGATTGTTCTCCCTTGGGAAGAGGAGACTGCGAGGGGATATGATCGAGACTTTCAAAATACTGAAAGGAATCGACAAAATAGAGCAGGAGAAAACATTATTTACAATGTCCAATGTGACGCGGACAAGAGGACATGGACTGAAGCTGGGGAGGGACAAGTCCAGGACAAATATCAGGAAGTTCTGCTTCACGCAGCGAGTGGTGGACACCTGGAAGGCTCTCCCAGAGGAGGTTATTGCAGAATCCACTGTCCTAGGATTTAAAAGCAAACTAGATGCACATCTCCTTACGAGAGGCATAGAGGGATATGGGTGACTAAAATTACACCAGGTGTACACCTGGCTGGGCCTCCGCGTGTGCGGATCGCCGGACTTGATGGACCGAAGGTCTGATCCGGAGATGGCGGTTCTTATGTAACTTATGGACATATTCAATGGACAATCTCATTGTCAATTGTGAACGTAACTCACAATTTGGCACGCATTTTCTCAGGGCGTGCATCAGACACCATGGTGCCTCCCTGTAGAGTACATGATGTATTATAGTCAAAATTTTGTACTCAGTATGAAATTCAGTGGGCAACCAATGTAGTTGTTTCAATACTGGAGATATATGATTTTAAAGAGAAACCCCTGTAATCATCTTAGCCTGCAAGCCCACTAGAGATGGAGAAAATACTTGGATGTGTGTATAGCACTGCGCATGTCTTGTAGCACTGTAGAAATGAGGAGGAGGAGGAAGAGTAAATAATATAATCACATATTTGTTATGTACGCAGTGATCTATAAAGCCATCACTCAGAAACAACTAAGGCAACTACAGTTAATCCAGAACGCATTGATAAAAATTATCACCAACTCAAAAGAAATTTGACCACGTAACGCCCTTTTTGCGAAATGCCCATTGGCTACCGATTCAGCCCCAAATAACTTATAAAATTGCACTTCTGTGTTTCAAAATTCGACAGTCAAATCTTCAAGCATTTCTTGATAAATTATTACCCACCCCCCAATCAAAGGCATGTAAAGCAAACACATATATTTTATTTATTTATTTATTCATTCATTCAATTTTTTATATCGTTCTCCCAGGGGAGCTCAGAACGGTTTTATTCAGGTACTCAAGCAGTTTTACTTTTCTGTCCCGGCGGGCTCACAATCTATCTAACGTACCTGGGGTAATGGGGGGATTAAGTGACTTGTCCAGGGTCACAAGGAGCAGCGGAGGTTTGAACCCACAACCTCAGGGTGCTGAGGCTGTTGCTTTTAACCACTGTGCCACACTCTCCACACTTTTAACCACTGTGCCACACTATGACGGTCTACTAGCCACCAGAGCAGCAAAAATAGACCACCTCTCAAATCTGCTGACCACGACACTCAACTACAAAACATTCAGGAAAGAACTGAAAACCATACTATTTAAGAAATTTGTCAAATGATCTAACCAAACCATATCGACCATTCCCAGATCCCGACTCATACTATAGCTCAGTTGCGTACCTAGCATAAGTGACACCTGGAGCACATCATTTTTTGACACGCCCCCCCCCCCAATCTATATAAAAAATTTGATTTGTAGTAACAATCCACATATCGCACAAGAGTGTACCTAGGAAGTCATCATGCCATTGTATCAAGCGATGGTGCGTCCACATCTGGAATACTGCGTTCAATATTGGTCGCCGTACCTCAAGAAGGACATGGCAGTACTTGAGAGAGTCCAAAGGAGAGCAACGAAACTGGTAAGAGGGCTGGAACACTGCCCATACGCTGAGAGGTTGGATAGGCTGGGGCTCTTCTCTCTGGAAAAAAGGAGGCTCAGGGGAGATATGATAGAGACCTTCAAGATCATGAGGGGCATAGAGAGGGTGGATAGGGACAGATTCTTCAGGCTGAAGGGGACAACAGGTACGAGAGGGCATTCGGAGAAACTGAAGGGAGATAGGTTCAAAACAAATGCAAGGAAGTTTTTTTTCACACAAAGGGTCGTGGACACTTGGAATGCGCTACCGGAGGAAGTGATCAGGCAGAGTACGGTACAGGGATTCAAACAGGGATTGGACGGATTTCTGAGGGATAAAGGGATCGTGGGATACTGAGAGAGGTGCTGGGATGTAACACAAGTATAGAAAGCTAACCAGGTAATAAGTATAGAAACCCAATCAGGTCGTGCATGTGCAAGACCGGAGGGTTAGGACTTCGATGAGAAGATAGGACTTCAATGAGAAACCAAGGTGGCAAGGGAGCCCCTTCTGGTGATTCAGACAGGTCGTGACCTGTTTGGGCCGCCGCGGGAGCGGACTGCTGGGCAGGATGGACCTATGGTCTGACCCGGCGGAGGCACTGCTTATGTTCTTAGGAAAAGGCAGCATCTTAAACACTGCAGTGAGCACTAGAACACCAACACATACATTGTAAAACTAAACAAGCCAGATCCCGCACAGTCAATTGATCCTGTAGTCAATGCCAACTGAAAACTATGTCCTTTTCATACACACAGAACAAAGATACACCCTCGCCCAATATAGAATAATCATAAACTAAAAATAGAAATATGTAGACAAAAGTTAAATTGAACCGCCAAGAAACCAGACTCTGCATGCAATGCAACACCACAACACCACAAAAACAATGACACATGTCCCCTAATACTGTGCAAAATATAAAAACAGTAGATGTAAATTTGAAAAAAAATGATACATAGCAATCACCACTTTACAAATAAAAATAAAACAAATAATTAGAAATAAGAAAATATCATTTTATTAGACTAATCCATTTTTCAATTAGCTTTCAGAGGCCAAATCTTTCTTCAGAACAATACAGTATACTGTTGTTATGGTATCCTGTCCTGTGGAAAGGGGTTTAGTCCAAAAAATTGACTTATTTCCATTTCCTATTTATAAACTTTTATCAATACAGTTACAATACTACTTGATTTTAAGTAAAGCAACAAAAAAACCTTCTCTTTGCTCTCTTCTTTCTATACAGCGTTTGTGCTCTCTCCCTTCCATGCAACATCTGCCCTCTCTTTGCCCCTTCCACCCAGCTTCTGCCTTCTCTCTCTACCCCTTCTATCTACTGCCCATTTTCAATTAGCTTTCAGAGGCCAAATCTTTCTTCAGAACAATACAGTATACTGCTGTTATGGTATCCTGTTCTGAGGAAAGGGGTTTAGTCCAAAAAATTGACTTATTTCCATTTCCTATTTATAAACTTTTATCTATATAGTTACAATACTACTTGACTCTAAGTAAAGCAACAAAAAAACCTTCTCTTTGCTCTCTTCTTTCTATACAGCGTTTGTGCTCTCTCCCTTCCATGCAACATCTGCCCTCTCTTTGCCCCTTCCACCCAACATCTGCCTTCTCTCTCTGCCCCTTCCATCTACTGTCCACCCTCTCTCTCTTCCATATGGCATCTTCCCTCTTTCTATGTCCCTTCAATAAACTGTATATCTTGAGGTCCCTTCTCTCCTTTGCACATGATTCATTTCAGCTTTACCCCCTCTCCATTTTTCTGTCTCCACCCCTTCCCCTATGCTTTGGCATCTTTCTCTTTCTCTTCTCCTTTCCTTCCTTCGTTCCCACTCCACACCATGGTGTGGTATCTCTATCTCCTTCCCTTCCCTCATGCCATGGCATCTCTTTCTCCCCCTCCAAGGTCTGGTATCTCCTTTCCTTTTTTCCTTTCCCTCCCTCCCATGGACTTGGCATCTCTGGTTCCTTTCCCTTGTCTTCCATCTCCCTCCTTCCCTCTCTCTCCCCAATTGGGAGCAGCAGCAGCAGCAGCAGCATTTCTCCCCCCCCTTCCCTGTGCAGCAGCAGCATTTTTCTCCCCCCTTCCCTGTGCTGCAGCAGCATTTCTCCCCCCCTCTTGCCAGTGCAGCATTTCTCCCCCCCTTCCCTGTGCAGTATTTCTACCTACCCCCTTCCCTGTGCAGCAGCAGCATGTCTCCTCCCTTGCCTTTGCAGCATTTCTCCCCCCCTTGCCTATACAGTATTTCTACCCTCCCCCCCTTCCCTGTGCAGCATGTCTACCCTCCCCCCCTTCCCTGTCCAGCATGTCTGGCCGGTTCCCCTGCTGAAAGCCGCGGGCGTCTACACCTCACCGATTGGCGGCTGTATCGGAAGCCTTCTCTCTGATGTCAGAGAGAATGCTTCCAACGCAGCCGCCTGCAGCTTTCAGCAGGGGAGCCGGCCAGAAGCTGAGCAACACTGGTGAGCACCCAAGGATACCCCTGTTTACTGCTGCTGCTGCTGGTTAAGGAAAGGCAGCAGCGGCAGAATAGAGAGGGTGGCCGGCTGTGCACCCCTTTGGGGCATGCACCTGGGGCGGACCGACACCTCCGCCCCCCCCCCCCCCCTTGGTATGCCACTGCTATAGCTATCAACCTTGTAATCTCCCTGGGAATGCCCAGGCTAATTTCATGTTGTAAACTACCTATAAATGAAAGGTATTGGCGGGATAGAAGACAACAATGTAATGTAATTAATCCCATATACTCCCCTTAGGACCCTGCGCTCTGTGGACCATAACCTACTCACAATTCCTTCATTAAAAATTATTAGTACCAGACATCATGAGATCTTTTCAATATACGCTCCTCAGTTATGGAACACCTTGACTTCTTCCCTTAGAGGAGAATCAGCTCTTGATAGATACAAAAGCTCCTTGAAGTCCTTTATGTGCAGGGATGCCTTTGAAGACTAAACCAGTATCCCAGCTCTTCAACTTTCAATGATCTAGAATTTTTTCCTCTCCAATTTACAGGATGCACCAGACATATTCTTTGCCTTCCCAATTGTATTTCCCTTATTTGTTTCTTTTCTTTAATTATTGTAGTTCTACCGTTGTCCCTTATGCGTCAGGTTAGTCCGTATCCAATCTTGTCCTGTTTTTATCATGTACACCGTTTAGAAATATTATAAGCGATAGTATAGAATTTTAAATAAACCTGAACCTGATCTAGTCTGTGCTACCATTCTTTAATCCCCTATTCTTAGGCTGTTCATATCAATGTTCTAATCAAATAAATACCCTTAATTAAATACTTAAGTTACAAAGAGCTAGATCAGTAATGCTGTCTGCCTGTTACTGTACCTGAATACTTTTGAGAGGACACAGGAAGTATGACCAGCCCTGTGACTAATTTAAAAATTGTTGTGAAATAATCTTGGTATATTAAAAAGTATTTTATATTTGTATTAGAAGAAAGATTGTGAAAGAAAGATTACATTTTAAAGGTAAATTGAGAACATTGGAACATATTAGGGCTAAAAAGAAAAGAAAACTGTGCCAGAAAAACTTAGAACTGAGGGCCATTTTTTTGACATTTCATAAAAAAGTTAAGGTTTGGTCTTTCTACCAGACTTTTCATATTTGACTCATTACCTGATATATTCTTGTTTTTCTGAAAGAGAGATTTTATTAATATACTGTATTTTGTAGCTTAAGTATAGTTTTATTTGATTATATGTGAAATAAGAGTATGTTATATTTATGTGCTTTAAAAAAAAATCTGCTCTGAGCCTGAATGGCAGGATATGAAATTGTAAGACTTTAAATAAATCAATTTTTAAGAAATTAAATGCCTCTTTTATTAAACTGCGCTAGAGGTTTTTAGCGCAAGCCAGTGTGGTAAATGCTCCAATGCTCATAGAATTCCTGAGCATTGGAGCACTTACCCCACCAGCCTGCGCTAAAAACTTTTAGTGCAGCTTGATTTAAAAAAAAAAAAAAAAGGGAGGGGGGAATTGCCCATAACTAGGTACTTTTGTGACATACACACACTTACACTTCTAGCTAGATTAGAAAAGTGTTCCTGGGAGATCCTGCTTTGGTTGGGGATTAAACTAGGTACATAAGATTGAATCTTCAAATCCATACTCTTATGTTCATTCCATTCCTCTGCTCAAGATCTGCAGGTACCTTTTTATTCATGGGCCTTATAACTGATTTTTAAAGAAAAAGAACCTACCTACCAAAGTACTTGCAGCCTTTGCACTTTGTCTGGCTACCAAAAAGTGCCCTTTCATGTGCGTTTAACTGATAGGTCTGTTTCTTGAAGAGTGCTTACATGGTGTTTCTCAATTTATGCTATTACATTGGCTGTTGAACATAGAAAAGAAGTAATTACTTTAACACTTGGCAGATTTCAAGAAGAAAACTGAGTCTGGTGTAAATTATTTTAATATTAAACAAAAGACAAAATGAAATCTATTATTTCAGGAAGATTTTCTACCCCTTATTAAAGATGTATTATCTTGAAACTCATAGAATGTTTTTATTATAAGAGAACATGTACAATTCAGACTTTAATATTGTTGGTTCCAGCAATCTTTTGTGTAAATAATTTCTTCTGTATTCAGGGCAGTATGATTGGTTCTGTTTCTATCTTTAGTATAGGTCAGCTGTTGGCAGCTGATATAAATAAAATAAGTCCAGCATCATTTTCAAAATGATTTAGGGCAGTGGAATTGAGAGGTCAATTGAGGGTCTCATTCCGCATTTTCCTGGCCATCTCCAGCTGCTTAAAGATCCTTGTCAGAGCTCATGACATATTTCTGAATATTAACAGTAGGCATCAGATTTTTGCAGTAGATATCATATTTGTATAATTTTTCCATTTCTTTTTCTCTGCACTTTAGCTAAGCAGCACCATTCCCTTGTTCTAGCTGCCAAAATATCCATTTAAAGTAATTGCAGTACCTAGTAGTATAGAAGAAGCAATCACAAGAGGAGGAAGCTCAAGAAATTTCAGCATAGATATGTTTTCCAAATGAAGATCAGTCTCAAACTGTTTCTATCTTCTTGTTTCTTGGAAGAAAGTGGGGGGCGGGGGGGGGGGGGGCGGTGGAGTTAACCTCATTTTAACAATACCCTATACTGCTATTTTCCTATTAACCTATGCTATTTTAGCCCAGATCACATTTTATGCAATGAGACCTAGTTACTAATAATTAGGTTAACAGTAAAATAATCTGTCTTAATAGTAACCCATGTTGAAAACTTCCTCCTAACATAGAAACATGATGGCAGATAAAGGCCAAATGGCCCATCCAGTCTGCCCATCCATAGCATCCACTAACTCCTCCTCTTTCTAAGAGATCCCATGTGCCTGTCCCATGCTTTCTTAAACTCAGACACAGTCTTTGTCTCTACCACTTCTATTGGAAGACTATTCCATACATCTATCACCCTTTCTGTAAAAAGGTATTTCCTTAGATTACTCCTGAGCCTATCACCTCTTAACTTCATCCTATGTCCCCTCATTCTGGAGCTTCCTTCCTTAATTTGATATCCTCAGGGAAATTAGCAAGCTGCATAAAAAGTTGAAAAGTCCATATTGGGCACTGCTTCATAATCAGATATTTATATTTAAGTCTGAATTTGTAACATGTGGATTAAATGGGTAGAGAATCTGCAGGGGAAGAGGTGATGCTGGGCCTGAACGGAAGGGAAAGAGGTGCTGAACCCTTTGGGGGGAGGCTGGACCTGGGGGGGAGGGAGAGAGGTACTGGATCTACAGGAAGGGGGAGGCTGGAGCTGGAGGAAAGGAAGAGAGGAGCTAGAGCTATGGAGGGGCGAGAGATGGAGCTGGAGGGAAAGGAGAGAGATATTGGACTTGGGGAGAGAAGAGGAAGAGAGATGCTGAACTAAGGGAAGGAAAGAAGAGGGAGTGAAATACCGAACACATAGAAGAGGGAGGGTTCTATTTATTTGGTGTTGTACTACATGGAAGGTGTGGCTTCTTGGGATTTTGGTTTAATTTACGTTTATCATTTTTTGTTAGCTATTATGTGTTTAGCATTTATGGCATGAATTTTCTATGTAGCACTCTGTAGTAATGTGGCTTTTTCACTTTTCTTGATGGTTTAGGGGATATTTGTGAGGGGGAGGAAAGACGGGGGTTTTGTTTATCCTTCTTGCATATTGCTTTTGATTTATAAAATGACAGTTATACAGAATATTGTTTCTTTTTATACTTTATAATATTTTTAAATATAAAATCATAACTGTTGCTTGTGCGGATGGGATCAGATAGAGCTTGTGGGACAGAGCTCATGGGGACGGGGACAAACTTTGGGCCCCTTTTACAATGCCGTGGTAGCAATGCTGCTGTGGTAAATGCACCAAAACCCATTAAATTCCTACAGGTTTCAGTGCATTTATTGTGACAGCATCACTACCACAGTTTTGTAAAGGAGGCCCTTTGTTCCTGTGTTATCCTCTACTCTGGAATAATGTCTTTTGCTTTTCTCTGTAAAAAAATGTTTTAAAATTTTTCTAATTTATGCTGTCTTTCTATGAAGGGTTTTTGGACCTGGCTCAGTTGGCAGTACTGCTCATCACCATAAAGAGTCCCTAGATTTAATTCCTGGGTTAGGTCTTACATGTCATGGGGCAGAGGATATTTCTTCCTAGCATTTGTTCTGAATCTGTCTCCTTTCAATTTTTCTGAATGCCCTTTTGTTTTTGTTTTCCCCACTAGTCTGAAGAATTTGTCCCTCTCCACCTTTTCTATGCCTTTCATGATCTTATAAGTCTCTATCATGTCCCCTCTAAGTCTCCACTTTTCCAGGGAAAAGAACCCTAGCTTCTCTAGCCTCTCAGCATATGAAAGGTTTTCCATGCCTTTTATCATCCTTGTTGCTCTTTTCTGGACCCTCTCAAGCATCGCCATATCCTTCTTAAGGTACGGTGACCAGTATTGGACGCAGTACTCCAGATGCGGGTGAACCATCGCCCAATACAGTGGCAGGATAACTTGCTTTGTTCTGGTAGTGATATCTTTTTTGATAATGCCCAACATTCTGTTCGCATTCTTTGAGGCCGCTGCGCATTGTGCCGCCGGCTTCATTGTTTTATCCACCAAAACCCCCAAGTCCTTTTCCTGGTTGCCTTCCCCCAGTACCATCCCTCCCATCGGATTCCCTTTCCCTATGTGCAAGACTTTACATTTCTCTTCATTGAAGCTCATTTGCCATTTATTTGCCCACTCACTCAGTTTGTTCAGGTCCCTTTGTAGTTCTTTACATTCCTCAACAGTTCTAACCCTACTGGAGAGTTTTGTGTCATCCGTGAATTTTATAACCTCGCACTTCGTCCCTGATTCCAGGTCATTAATGAATATGTTGACCAGCAGCGGTCCCAGCACTGACCCCTGTGGGACGCCACTCTTGACCCCTTTCCAGTCAGAGTAGTATCCCTTTACTTCTACCCTCTGTTTCCTGTTCACCAGCCAATTTTTGATCCATCTGTGCACGTCCCCTTCCACCCTATGGCTCCACAGTTTCCTTAGTAGGTGCTCGTGGGGGGTACCTTGTCGAAGGCGTTTTGGAAGTCCAGATATACGATGTCTATGGGGTCACCTTTATCCAATTGTTCACTTATCCCCTCAAAGAAGTGCAGTAGGTTCGTTTGGCATGATCTACCTGTACAGAAACCATGCTGGCTTGTGACAACTAGTGAATTCTATTTCTATTTATTTCCATTTAAAATTTGCCTAGGCCAGTGGCGTACCAAGTGGAGGGGGGGGGGGGGGCTACACCAGATGCAGCCCATAAGGAGGTGCTCCAATGACTCCTCTGAGGGCTGGTGCCGGTATAAAGAACTTCTACCCAGCAGCAGTAGCAACAGCATTCACAATTCACTGCTCTTGTCAGCATTGGGCCTTCCCCGGGTCCTGCCTTCCCAAAAACAGGAAGTAGGTGGGACCTGGTAAAGAGGAAGGCCTGTTGCCTGCAAGAGCAGTGAATTGTGAACATTGTGCTGTCGACTGGAGGGTGACAAGGAGGGAGGGAAGGGAAGAGAAATGCTGGACCCGATTGGGGAGAGGGAGAGAGCAGAGAGATATCAGACCATGAGGAAGGAAAGGAGAAGAGGAAAGAAAGGAAGGAAGGAAAGGAGATGCCAGGCCATGGAGGGGAAGGAAGAGATACTAGGGCATGGGGGAGGGAAGGGAAGGAGAAAGAGATGCCAGACTAGGGAGAAAGGAGGGAGGGAGGAAGGGAAAGGAAAGAGAGGAGATACCAGAGCATGGGGAGGGAGGATGGAAGGAGAGGAGAGGGATGCTAGGGCATGAGGGGAGGGAAGGAAAGGAGACTGAGATGCCAGATCATTGGGAAGGAAGGGAGGGAAAGGAATGAGAGGAGGTGCTAGAGCATGGGGGAGAGGGAGAGATGGAAGGAGAAGAGAGAGATCCCAGGGCATAGGGGAAAGGAAGTAGATGCCAGACCATGAGGTGAGTTGGAGTGGGAAGGAAAGGAGAAGAGAGAGATGCCAGACTATGGGAGAAGGAGTGGAGATGGAGAGAGAAAAATGGAAGGGACAGAGAAAGAGGGCGGACGCTCGATGGAATTGAGAGTGAAGGGAAGATGAGGAAAGCAGAAACCAGAGATGACAAAAGGTAGAAAAAAATATTTTTTGTTGTTGCTTTAGAACAGGAGTGTCCAACCTGCGGCCAAAGGGCCACATTCAGCCCCGTGAAGTATTTTGTGCAGCCCCAGTCAAGGGCGATGCAGTGTTTTCCTCTGCTGCCCCCGGGTGTTTACCGTCTTGCAGGCTCCCTCCTCTGTCTTGCTGCAGTGTTTGTACGGCCTCCGAAACATTTTTTTCGGCCAATGTGGCCCAGGGAAGCCAAAAGGTTGGACACCCCTACTTTAGAATAAAGTAGCTGTATTGATAAACACATACATAGAAAATGGAAATAAGGTAATCTTTTTATTGAACTAATTTTAATACTTTTTTTTTACTAACCTTTTGGAGACCAAAATCCCTTCCTCAGGCAGTGACATACTAAGATGGATGGAGGGGGGAGGGGTCCACCCCAGTTGCAGCTACTAGGGGGTGCTCCTCTGATCCTTTTTTATAAGGGGGGGGTGTTAAATAATGATCGGCCCCGGGTGTCACATACCCTAGGTACGCCACTGGTCTAGGCTGAGGCAGATTACAATAAAGCAAACACAAATTTACAAGAAAACCATAATAATTTAGATGTACATAATATGAATCTCTGACCAAAATGGCAGAAAAGATTACATCCTATCCCCGCAATATAGGGTCTATGATTACACTATTCTAAAAAGAATCCTAAAGCATGGCCTTTGACTGAAGACCTTTGTTACCATGCTAAATTAGTTGAGGTGAGAGGCAGTATAAAAACAAGTAAAATCATTCTCAGGTAGTTGTGATTAAAGATTCTTGGTGTTGCATTCAGCCCCAGTTCTAGCAGTACACAGAAGAAGGAGGAAACTGTGCTGTCTGTTCCTCAACTATCTCACTCCCCTCCCCCCAAAAAACTGAAAAACGAACAACCCCCAAAAAACAAAGTTTGTAAGTAGTATTTGTCAAGGCTGGACAAATCATAAGCAGCATGTTGCCCAGAACCTCTGGATTGCAGTATGGAGCTTGGATATGTTGTTATATTAATCAGATTTTCTATTTCCCCTTTACCTATTCAGTTCAAGGTTGGATTGCATTACAAGAAATTGGGGCAGTTACCCAGAAAGTTACAATAGACAGTTCAACATGGACATTCAATAGGGTTGCTAGTGCAGGTAGATCAGTACAACTATTAATACAGTTAGGTTATAGTTACAAATATATATTTACTAGTACAAGTAAGTCATCATTGGCTTGCCATTATGTCTCAGTATTATGCATTAGGCAGTTTAGAAATGGGCTTTTAACGTTATTTCAGTTACTTCAAGGTTAGCTCCCTGTCTTGGTACAGAAATGCTTTTAAAAGCTTTCTGAATCTGAGATAGTGGTTACAGGATTGTAGTGTAGTGGTTCCAGCATTTTGCTAATTGATATTGGATGGATAAGGTGATATTTGCCTGTTAATCTTTATATTGTTGCATGCTGGGACTTTTAAGTGGAAAAGATTTCTAATGGTCGAGATCCAAGATGGCCACGTGCCGCTGAGAGTGAGAGAGATGCTCTCAGAAACTTTTGCAGTTAAATTACCTAATTTGTCTAAAAATGCCGAAGAGGAGAGGGAAAAGCGCTGCTGGAGCTTTGCGGCGTTTGGAGACTCCATCTCAGGCAACCATCGATGATTTTCAGAAGCATTTACAACATAAGCCATTAACGTCGGGGAATTGCCCATTGGAACTGCAGGCTATGAGTGAAGCCGCAGCGAGTTTCCTTGGGCTGGAATCCACGCTGAGCTCCAACACCAGGACCCCGTTTCTATAACTGCAGCGCACTAGCTCCCCACGGGAGGACAGTCTATCTGAAGCGGCAGACTCTATCTCCTGGGAGGCTGTATCGGGCCAAGCGCTTGAAGAGATCTTGACTGCGGAGGAACCAGCAGTGGAGCAAGGCAGTCAGGAGGGAGCCATGAGAACTGAAGAAGATGATTCAAAGTCTGCAAGTATACTACTAAACCCACTAATTCACCCTTGACTCTATATGGGACTTAGTAATTACTTTGGGTCAGACCTTGTCACCAGAAATCAAAGATTTAGAAAAGAAGCTCCAAGAACAAAAGGAGGAATTAAAAGTTTAAAACAAGATAATACCTTAGTAAAAACAAAAGTCGGAAAAATTGAAAAAGATGTATTGGAAGCAAATCAGATTCAGTCTACTCTAATTAGAGATAGTTTGAATTTAAGAAGAAAGGTGGAAATTCTGGAGAACAATATTTATTCAAACAACCTTAGAATATTGAATTTCCCCAAAATATCTTTGTATATCCCTGGAACCGGATGGCATATCCCCAGGACCGGATGGCATCCATCTGAGGGTCATCAAAGAACTGCTTCAACTAATAGCAAATCTGTCACTCAAAATAGGAAAGATTCCGGAGGACTGGAAGTTGGTGAATGTTACACCTTCAAAAAAGGTTTGAGGGGAGACCCGGGAAACTACAGACCGGTGAGTCTGACCTCGGTACCGGGAAAGATGGTAGAGGCGCTGATAAAGGAGCGCATCATTGATCACCTTGACAGACATGGTCTGATGAGGACCAGCCAGCACGGTTTCAGCAAAGGCAGATCTTGTTTGACAAACTTGCTGCACTTCTTCGAGGGAGTAAACAGGCAGATAGACAAGGGCAACCCAGTCGACATTGTATATCTGGACTTTCAGAAGGTGTTCGACAAGGTTCCGCATGAATGACTACTTTGGAAAATTGCAAGCCATGGAATCGAGGGAGAAATACTCACATGGATTAAAAACTGGCTGGAGCATAGGAAACAGAGAGTGGGGGTAAATGAGCAATACTCGGACTGGAAGAGTGTCACCAGTGGGGTGCCGCAGGGCTCGGTGCTTGGACCCGTACTCTTCAACATCTTTATAAATGATCTGGACATAGGTACGATGAGCGAGGTGATTAAATTTGCGGACGACACAAAGTTATTCAGAGTAGTGAAGACGCAGGGGGATTGCGAAGATCTACAATGTGACATAATCAGGCTTGAGGAATGGGCATCGACATGGCATAAGTTACATAAGAACCGCCATCTCCAGATCAGATCTTCAGTCCATCAAGTCCGGCGATCCGCACACGTGGAGGCCCAGCCAGGTGTTCACCTAGCGTAATTTTAGTCATCCATATCCCTCTATGCCTCTCGTAAGGCAGATGAGGTACAACATGGATAAGTGTAAAGTGATATATAACCACACCAAATTGATATTCAAAATAGTTTTACTGTGAAAAAACAAGTATAGTACTCTTTTCACTTTATATAAACGGTAAAAGACCTCAGTGTTTCTCAGAACTGAGAAACTAACTATGCCAGTAAAAATACTGTCATAGAGAAATACATCCTTGGTCTTATATTCTACCGTTCATTTTTTTAATTTTCACTAAACTTTTTACCTAGTTATTATCATATTTTTTTAAAAGTTTTATACGTTTCTTAGAAAAGTGAGCACTTATCTTAGTTTTAACAGTGCAAAATCACCGCAGGAGTCATTCAAAAGTTCTAATGCGGTATCGTGAATAATTCCGCTTCAAGCTGATTCGATTCACATAGAAATCCCAACAGGCCCTGTTTCGCCCTACGGCTGCATCAGGGGATTATAGTTCTTTGTTCAGGCTTTGAAAATGGTTGCCAATCCTCTTGGCTTTCCTTGCAGCTCTACCACACACAAACTGGCTTGTGCTGCAAATGGTGGTGTGGATCCGGCCTCTTCCATACCCAGGTCTATAGCATTACCCTAGCTTGCCAGCAATGCTCTACTAGGGAAGAGACCCGTACAGGTCTCTTCCCTAGTAGAGCATTGCTGGCAAGCTAGGGTAATGCTATAGACCTGGGTATGGAAGAGGCCGGATCCACACCACCATTTGCAGCACAAGCCAGTTTGTGTGTGGTAGAGCTGCAAGGAAAGCCAAGAGGATTGGCAACCATTTTCAAAGCCTGAACAAAGAACTATAATCCCCTGATGCAGCCGTAGGGCGAAACAGGGCCTGTTGGGATTTCTATGTGAATCGAATCAGCTTGAAGCGGAATTATTCACGATACCGCATTAGAACTTTTGAATGACTCCTGCGGTGATTTTGCACTGTTAAAACTAAGATAAGTGCTCACTTTTCTAAGAAACTTATAAAACTTTTAAAAAAATATGATAATAACTAGGTAAAAAGTTTAGTGAAAATTAAAAAAAATGAACGGTAGAATATAAGACCAAGGATGTATTTCTCTATGACAGTATTTTTACTGGCATAGTTAGTTTCTCAGTTCTGAGAAACACTGAGGTCTTTTACCGTTTATATAAAGTGAAAAGAGTACTATACTTGTTTTTTGACAGTAAAACTATTTTGAATATCAATTTGGTGTGGTTATATATTTGAAGATATTCAGCTTGTAGTATATATAACGATTTGTCACTAAGTGTAAAGTGATGCATGTCGGTAAAAAAAATCTCAAGCACGAGTACAGGATGTCCGGGGCGGTACTTGGAGAGACCTCCCAGGAAAGGGACTTGGGAGTTCTGATCAACAAGTCGATGAAGCTGTCTACACAATGTGCGGTGGCGGCGAAAAGGGCAAACAGAATGCTAGGAATGATAAAGGGGATCAAGAACAGATCGGAGAAAGTTATCATGCCGCTGTACCGGGTCATGGTGCGCCTTCATCTGGAGTACTGTGTACAGCACTGGTCACCGTACATGAAGAAGGACACGGTACTACTCGAGAGGGTCCAGAGAAGATCGACTAAGATGGTTAAGGGGTTGGAGGAGCTGCTGTACAGTGAAAGATTAGAGAAGCTGGGCCTCTTCTCCCTCGAACAGAGGAGATTGAGAGGGGACATGATCGAAACATTCAAGGTACTGAAGGGGATAGACTTAGATAAGGACAGGTTGTTCACCCTCTCCAAGGTAGGGAGAACAAGAGGGCACTCTTTAAAGTTGAAAGGGGATAGATTCTGTAGAAACATAAGGAAGTTCATCTTCACCCAGAGAGTGGTGGAAAACTGGAACACTCTCCCGGAGGCTGTCATAGGGGAAAACACCCTCCAAGGATTCAAGACAAAGTTAGACAAGTTCCTACTGAACAAGGACGTACGCTGGTAGGGTTAGTCTCAGTTAGGGCGCTGGTCTATGACCAAAAGGGCTGCCGTGTGAGTGGACTGCTGAGCATGATGGAACACTGGTCTGACCCAGCACTTCTTATGTTCTTAAGAAATGCTAAAAAAAAATAGTTTCATGAGATATTGGATATCCCAGAAGAAGCCTTTCCTTTCAAAAATATATTATCTTTCAATAAAAAACCAAGGGGAACAACAACCACTGCAACAGCAGGATCAGGATCAACAGATGGATTTAACAACTATATTGGATACATCATTAAAAGAATTAGCTAGACTAGCTACTCTGTTGGTCACAGTGGTTTTGTTGCTTGATAAGAACTGGATATTAATTTCTTGGCCAAAAAGTTCAGATGTTCCCAGATGTGACAAAAGAAACCCAGAAATGTAGAAAACAGTTCTTGCTTCTTAAGCCAGGGGTAACAGCAATGGGTGTGATCTGTGTAAATGTGTTGCAAAATATGTCTTGTTAACTACATATTCTTTGAACCTTCACAGTTATCTGGATTTCTTACCATGAAACATCTTGAAGGGGGAAATAGTAACAACAACCTAAAAAATGCTCTTGTAATCACTAACAGCTGACCACCTTTTTTGTATTAGGACACGAGTCCTTTTTCTTTGACTATTTTGTTATTCACTCAGAATCTTGGATTCTTTATTTGGGACTTTAGTATTGATTAAGTGAATAATTTCCCCTTTTAATTTAATTCTTTTTTGCAGTATTACTGAATATGTTACTCAATTTTCTGTATAAGAAGTGTATTTGTTGATAATTTGTTTAAATATAAATAAATAAAAAGATTTCTGATAGAATATCTGTTGGAGGCACCCTGGAGTAGGATGGCCAACTCTGTTAGGTAGTCATGGGCATTTGCTCTCAGGATCTTAAAGGCATTGATGCCTAATTTAAACTTGATCCTTGTGGTTATGGGCATCCAATGTAGTTTCATATAGTAGGACTATAGGTGTTCCAATTTCCATAGTCCATATATGAGTCTTACTGCAGCCTTCTTAGCCAGTTGTAGATGTGATATCAATGTTTTAGAGAAAATAACTAGTGTTACATTATAGTAGTCTAGGCGGGATAAGATTGGGGATTGCACTACAATTCAGAAGGTCTCTATTTCGAGGTATTTTCTGATGGATCTTAATTTTCTCATCACAAAGAAAGATTGTTTTATTATTGATTATATGTGGTTTTTCATGGATAGGTTGTTATCAATTGTTGTTCTAATGGAAAGTCTGTGTCATCTACTGTAATCCTTGGGGTGTAGTGTGGATCAGTTGAGGGTCTTAGCCAAAGGATTTGGTTTTGTTCTTATTTTGTTTGAGGCGGTGGGTTGAGGTCCAGTTTTCTATGACATGTGGACAAATTTTTTGACAGTAGGTGAGAGTGTTGACTAATGCATCCGTTACAGGTAGCATGATTGTATATTGTCCATCCACATAGGTGAAATATTTTATTCATGCAAGATCTAGGTTGGCTCCCAAGGATTGCATTAGAAGGTTGAACACTGATGGTGAAAGTGGGAATCTTTGGGGTCCCTGCTGGGTGCACTCCAAGCTATCAGAAAGTTCACTAACTTTATGTACAACATAGTGCTGAGTGGTTAGGAAGCCTTGTAACTAGGAAAGGACTGGGCTGCTGAATCTGAAATCACCGATGATCTCAGACATTTGATCAAAGTCTACTAGGACAAATGCAGTGCTTATGTCAAATTGGATTATGATTGTGCTGTGGACTCTTGCTTAGTAGATCTTTGCCATATGTTACTAGTGCTGCGATCACCGTCTCAGTGCTGTGGTTTTTCCTGAATCCTGATTGTGAAAGGTGGAGGATATTGAAGCATTATAAGTAGATCCTGAAAACCTGGCCTGCCAGTAGATCTCGAGGACTGGAATTGGGCAGCCCTGATGTAGGGGAAGGCATTTGGCCTTCTCCTGCTCTAGGCCCTCAGACACTGCCCAGTTTCCCAAATGGTCAGTCTGCCCTTACTGCTACTTCTTCCTCATTTTTCCCCTGCCGTCTCACTCTGCATGCAGATTCCTGAAAGAAAGAAGAGAGGGCACCACTCGGTGCTCTATTAACATCGGCCTAGCTACCTTGTCATTAACATGCATGTCTTACCATATTTTTCACTCCATAAGACGCACTTTTTCCACCTCCAAAAAGGAGGTGTAAAAGGGGCTGTTTCTTATGGAGCAAATACACCTCCTCTGCTGCCCCCCCCCCCGGTGTCCTGCTGCTGCTCGTGGTCTCCCCCCTGGCGTTGTGCTGCTGCCCGCTGGTGCTGCTCGCCGTCCTCTTACCTGCTCGCTGCCGTAGGAAAGGAAGAGAAGGGCCAGTGGCATGCAGTCGGGCCCACAAGTCTTGCCTCAACGTTAATTCTGATGTTGGAGAGAAGGTTCGGGCCAGCCAATCGTTTGGCCGGACTTTATCTCCGATGTCAGAATTGACGTCATGGGAAGGCTTGTGGGCCCAATTGCACGCGGCCGGCCTTTCCCTTAATGGAGTTGCAGTAGCAGGAATCAGCCGCTTTGCCGTGTCGGCAGCGACATTGGCGTTGGGTGTGCACATTGAGTGCGCTGCAGTCCAAGAGTGCAGGAGCCTCGTTTTGGTCAGAGGAGCCAGCTGTTTGGACTTCCGTTGAGGGATCTCTCGCAGGATTTTCGGGCTCCTGGGACGTCGGCGGTGCTCCAGTTCATGCAGTGTGGCCTTGAGGATCTTGACAGCCCATTCCTGTGGCAAGTTCAGTGGGGCTGTGTGTGTGTGTGTGTGGTGCTTGGTGCGGGTGTGCTAGTGGCACTGGTGGGGCACAGCCTGAGAGGTGAGCCTCTGGTTATTTGGGGTAGTGGGTATTGGTAGGTTGGGGTTTACCAGGGTTTGGTGAAAGGGTTTTTTTGTGCTCCTTATGGTGCCTGCTAAAAAGTCTGGTTCCAGGGAAAGAAGGGGTGGTGGAGCTCGGAGGGGTCATTCTGCAGCAGTGGCAGTACCTGTTGGCGGACCAGGGAGGAGGAATCGGTGCGGCAGGAAGGAAGGCAGGCAGGCTTCGGTGCGAGAGGGAGGAAGTGCAAAGGCTGGAAAGCAGTGAGGGGGAGGGGGCAATAACTCGGGACATAGGAAGGAAGGAGGGAGGGAACAGAAAGAGACAATTGGGCCTGAGGAAGGAAGGAAGGAAAGAAAAAACTATCTAGTGCAGGGGTGCCCACACTTTTTGGGCTTGCGATCTACTTTTAAAATGAGCAAGTCAAAATGATCTACCAACAATAAAATTAAAAAAACCCCACAAAGCACACTGTACACATAGAAAATGTTAATTATCATTCCTATTCCGGGATTTTTTCAAAGAGGTCAAAGCAGATGACTCTATACACTGTCACCTCAGTAACAACCATACAAAAATAGACAAATACCCACCCCCTCACTTTTTACTAAACCACAATAGCAGTTTTTAGCACAGGAAGCTGCGCTGAATGTCCAGCGCTGCTCTCGAAGCTCATAGGCTCCCTGCGCTAAAAACCGCTATTGCGGTTTAGTAAAAGGGGACCATAGTGTAAAATATAGACAGCAGATATAAATTCAGACACATTTTGATCACTAAATTTAAAATAAAATCATTTTTCCTACCTTTGTTGTCTGGTGATTTCATGAGTCTCTGGTTGCACTTTCTTCTTCTGACTGTGCATCCAATCTTTCTTCCCCTCTTTCAGCCTGTATGCTTCCTCTCCTCCAGACCTCATTCCCTCCCCCAACTTTTTCTTCCTCTCTCCCTGCCTCCCTTTCTTTTTTTCTCTCTTGATGCCCCCTTTCTTTCTCTTCTTTCCTTCTGTCTCCCTGCCTGCCCTCTTTCTTTCTTTCTCCCTGCCCTCCCCCAAGCCACTGCCACTGCCGCTGCCATCGGGGAACAGGCCCCCAAGCCGCCGCCGCCGCCCCAGGCTCTCCCTGCTTCTCTGCATCGGGCCGATCAGCATTCCTCTCCCCGATGTAAATTCTGCCGTCGAAGAGGAAGTTCCGGCCCAGCCAGGCAGTGATTGGCTGGCCAGAACTTCCTCTTCGATGGCAGAAATGACTTCGGGGAGAGGAAGGCTGATCGGCCTGGTAGATCGCCAAGACAAAGTGAGTCTATCACGGAGCCCGGGATGGGCTCCGCGATCGACTCACTTTGCCTTGGCGATCTACCGGTCGATCGCGATCGACCTATTGGGCACCCCTGATCTAGTGCAACCAGAAATCACCAGACAACAAAGGTAGGATTTCAATTTAGTGATCAAAATCTGTCTGCTGCAGTATATTTGTCTATTTTCCTAGGGGGCTGGGTTCAGAGGCACAATTTGGCTCAGAATATTTTTTTTTCTTGGTTTTTCCTCCTCTAAATCTAGGGTGTGTCTTATGGAGAAAAAAAATACGGTAATTTCTGCTATGTTAGATGACTTGAATTATATGCTGTGATTTACTTAAGTCTGATATTAAATATAAATCCCGTTATTTCCAGGGTCTACTTTAAATGTGCCTGCCTAACCTTCAAGATCCTCCACGGTATCCTTCCTCCTTTTATCCCTCTATCCTGGAATTCCTCAAATCCAACCTCCACTAGATCCACTCAAAAATTAAAACTATCCTACCCCTCCTTAAAAGGCATCTCCCTTGTTGGTAAACTTGGCTCTTCCCTCCCTTTCAGAATCACTCAGCTCTGGAACAGTCTCCCTTCCCCTCTCCGCAATTTGAGCCCCCTTCTACCATTCCGTAAGCATCTGAAGACCTGGCTCTTCTCCAGAACGTAACCCCGTCCCGCTCCTGGCACTCTCACACCAACCTCTCTTCTCTCATACTTATATAATTCCACTGGAGTTCCGTTCCTTCCCTAACCATGTAAACCGTGTCGAGCTCCATCTGCGGAGATGATGCGGTATATAAACCCAAGATTTAGATTAGATTAGATTAGAAATCCAGACTGTTCAGCACACATCTTTGGATGCTAAAGTCTGCCTGGAATAGTGTTTAAAATTGTATATTATGTTTCAACCTCTGGTATCTAGCAATGACTAGAAATATTTATAAAAACTTTCTTTATGAATATGTACAGTATTTACTGGTGAGGAAATCTTATTCTTAGCTTTTTGAGCATTCTGTTATGAATCAAGTGAGGTATAAATCTAAATAAATAAATTCTGTTGTGCTTTTCACTCTGTCTATGCAAACTGATTTAATGTTTTCTTACCTCTGTAGCTCATTCCACTTCTTTTTCTTTCAGCCCTCGTCTTCTCCCCAAACTCTTTTTGAATTAGTTCAAGCGCAGGAGCTGTGCAGTAAGCAGAATTTGATTTATAAAGATTAATAGGTACTTGAATGATTTTCTTATGACAAACTTGCAAGGTTGTCCTTTTGAGCATAGTTTTCAAAGGCATTGCTGTGGGTAATGCAGTGCTTTATGTTAAAAGTATATCTGCCCAATATGTTTGTGGCAAACAGCCTATATATATGTTGACCTGCTATTTATGGAGTCATTCCAGGGGGAGGGGGGAGGGGCACATTGCAGCATGATTTGCACCAGTGTATACCTTTGATAACATGACCATATGATGGTATTTAACCCAGGAAAATTTGCACCTCAAGTAAGTGGCACAAATGTATGCTCATAGTTTCGTAGGGTTATTTTTAAAGAAATATATGTGGAGTCTACACAGAGCAAAACCATGTGCAAACGTTTTACCTCAGTTGATGTGAGGTGATGATAATCATTAAAAAAAAAATCACCTTAGATTTCCTTGAAACTTCAGATTTATTAGTGTTTTATAAATACCATTTAATTCATTTATTATTACAAAGAAAGAGAACTGCATTCATGGAAGGGATGTATTAAGAATACTGTAGAAGACACCTGTGAAATATTCTGTAACAATGAGGAGGAGGTGGAGAAGGGAGCAATGCCAAAGGGAAAATTATCCACTATCAGCTTATTATTTCACTCTTTGCAGAACAGTACCATTTAGTCTAATTAGTATCCTTTGTGCAGGTTTAAAGCTGGATTTTCTTTTGCTTCAGATCTTCTCCTTTATTTCTAGTGGATATGTTTGTGCCAAAGAAAATGGCTGTTTTACAGGCCTGTAGTCTGCCATTTCAGCACATTTTTCTGTATAAATTTTCTGAAACAAAATATCTTAAATAGCAGTTCTTTTTATCTAATTGGTGGTGTGGATTTAATTTACATCTAGTAGGGGCCTATTTATTAAGATGCAGAAACACAAGAAAGTGTCTTCAGTCATAGCTGCTTAAGTGGTATGATAATGCACAAAAACTCCTTTAATATGAACAAAATATAAATGAGCTAATTTGCATGCAGTTGAGGACAAAACAGCTTCTTAATGTGAAAATAGATTAACTGAAAACTTGTGCATCACTTGATGCTTGAATAGGTTAATTGCACATAAAGAAATGTAGTTGGTTTTGAAGGGACTTAACTGAACAACTTTAGGAATTACTCTAATCAGGAAAATGGATAACCTTTGGCTTACACATCTTTGATATCTGACTGACTGTGATTTGTTTTAAAATGGAGTCAGGAGTGTAGATTTAGACTTTTAGCCACAGATTAAAGTTACCCAATTAATGTAGCATCAGCTATAGCAAGGCTAAAATATTTGAATTAAAAATATTTGAATTTTTTAAATCATCTTTATTTATACCAGCTGGCTTATATGGATATCATTTTGAATTTCTGGTTAAAGATATCTAGTTGCCGTACAGTGAGAGATTAGAGAAGCTGGGCCTCTTCTCCCTTGAAAAGAGGAGACTGAGAGGGGACAAGATAATGAAGGGGATAGACTTAGTAGATAAGGACAGGTTGTTCACCCTCTCCAAGGTAGAGAGAACAAGAGGGCACTCTCTAAAGTTGAAAAGGGATAGATTTCGTACAAATGTAAGGAGGTTCTTCTTCACCCAGAGAGTGGTAGAAAACTGGAACACCCTTCCGGAGTCTGACATAGGGGAAAACACCCTCCAGGGATTCAAGACAAGGGTGGAAAAGTTCCTGCTGAATCAGAACGAGCGCAAGTAGGGCACTGGTCTTTGACCTGGGGGCCGCCACGTGAATGGATTGCTGGGCGCGATGGACCATTGGTCTGACCCAGCAGAGGCTGTTCTTATGTAGGTTTATCTACCTACCTGTATCAGGATCTTGTTTGGCTGCTTATTGGCCACACAGTTAATTTTGATTTGAAAGAGCTTACAATCTAAACAGACATGACAGACAAACAGGATGTCATTGATACAGTTAAGGGGAACAGATAATCTGCTGGTTGGGTTGGTAGCAGTGGGGAGTAGGATTATGGATTGATGGATATATCAAAAAGGTGGGTTTTCAGTCTGCTTTTAAGCAAGGGAAGAGGCTTGACGGACAAACTCTGGTAATTTATTCTAGGCATAGGGGGCAGCTAGATGAAAGGAATGAAGTCTGGAATTGGCAGTGGAGGAGAAGGATACAGCTAAGAGTGGCTTATCTGAGGAACCGAGTTCTCTGGGAGGTGTACAAGGAGAGATATTGAGGGGCAGCAGAATGAACACACTTTTGTAGGTCTGCAATAAGAGTTTGAACTGTATGTGAAGGTGGAAAGGGAACCAGTGAAGTGATTTAAAGAGAGGGGTGACACGAGTGTAGCGAGGTTCGTAGCAGATGAGTGGTGCAGCAGAGTTTTGCACAGATTGCATGGGGGAAGGGGGTGGAGGCAGCACTGTGAGAGACCAGTTAGAAGTATATTGCAGTAAACTAAGCATGAGGTTACAAAAGTGTGGATAGGGGTCCAAGTAGTGTGCTCAGAGAGGAAGTGGCAAATTTTGGTGATACCACGGCTTTGTAAAAGGAGCCCTAAGTTAGATGCTCAGAGCTAACCATTCCCATGCTGTGGTCACACCATTGGCCCTGTACTCTCCTACCTTATAATTTAAGTTGCATAAATCAGTTGCTCAGAACCAATACATTTTTTTAATTCAAAAGTTTTCTTGCCTATCTGTTAAAGTGAAAATCTATGCCTAGGTAGAACAATTACTGAGAACATAGTAATTAGAACTTCAGTAAATTTCACAACTGTTTTTATCATCAAAGAAAATTGGCACATAGGTGATATATGGAGGAGTGTGTGGCGCAGTGGTTGAAGCTACAGCCTCAGCACCCGGGGTTGTGGGTTCAAACCCCGCGCTGATCCTGGGCAAGTCATTTAGTCCTCCATAGCCCCAGGTACATTAGATAGATTGTGAGCCCACCGGGACAGATAGGGAAAATGCGTGAGGAGTACCTGATTGTAAAACCGCTTAGATAACCTTGATAGGCGGTATATAAAATCCTAATAATAATAAATAATAATATATGAATTAAATCAAAAATTAGCAGTAGCTTATTGGCTCATTGTTTTTGGAGTTGCCCTTACATTTGTTGTCTGCGAGTTAAACTGTTGAATTAAATGCAAACGTTTTCATAGCTCTAATGTGATTTCAGCAGTAGACTTATACCTCTTCAATGACTTTCAATTATCAGCATGTGCTGAGCCAAATTGACACTGCTTGCTAAGAAAAAGCCCTCCTCCCTAAAGTGAAAAAGGTCATACTGGTCTATGGGATGAGAGGTCACCCTTCCCTCATGTAGTTAGGAACACCTTTCACAGACTGACAGATAGAAATGAGAATGGGTAGGCTCTGAGCCTGGTTTATTTTGAGAAATTTGTGGCTTTGTGGTAGACATGCATTTATAAGCTAGGACACAAAGCAAAATCCTTAAATATATAACCTGGCTTAAAGACACTGAAATGATTTGTTTAGAAGGTGATTGCTGCTTTTGATCATATTGATCAGCATGTACTTGGGCTGGTGTGGGGGAAGTTGAGTGGCAAATGTTGTCAGCTACCTCAGGATTGGGGAGGCTAATGTCTTTCTGCATGAATTTATTTTCAGTGGAGAAGGCGGCTATGTGTGTTTGATATATGGAAAAGCAATAAAGGGATTTGAACTAAAATCTATCCCTCTCTTGTTTTATAAACAATTTATCCAAAAAGGCATTTTTCAACAGTTGATGTCCATGTGTGTCCTTTAAATTGTTTTCACTGTCTCTACTGTATAGGTACTGATAAATGTGAGTATCTTCTCATTACAGTTCTGTCTAGTTATGTGTGAGCAAACAACTCCATAATTTTATTTAAATTAAAATGTTTTTGAGTATTAGTCTTTTGATCAGCCAGAGTATACAATCATGAGAGGAATGACTAACAAGGTTCAGAAATCTCCCAGTTTGTGGAGGGCAATTCTCTAAAGGGGCACCTACTAATAGCCTAATTTTTAAAGGTACCTAGGCCCGGATTCTCTATACAGTGCTGATATCGGCAGCCACCTAAAAAGCGGCTGCTGATCGCATGTCGATCATTCGAGGGCATCGTATGGAGAATTGCATTTCTGGGATAGATAGGTGCCAGAAATGTAGGCCAGGGTTTCCCAAGCCTACATTTCCTGCACCTTTATCTTGAGCCATGCCTACATAGGTGCTTTAGGCCGCCTAACACCACTTCCAGAGTTAGGTGGCCTAAAGCGCCTACAGAGGTGCGATTCCAGTCCCAGTTTTTTTAGACGCCTTGAAACTCAGTTAAAAGCATCATTTAAACAACATTTATTTTTACTGAGCTTGGGCGCCTACCAGCGTTTTAAAAAAATCGGCGCCAATTAGTGTTCTAGCAAAACAGGAAAAATATAGACATAATACAGGTACATTAGCAGGTTTGTCACTCTGCCATAATTTTCCTCCTCTGACCTAAATTCACCTCTCTTTATTGCAGGTGTAAAAGTGTGGGCACTATGAATATGGACATCCAGATTACATTTTTGTTTGGGCAATCTACATTTATTTGCACAAAAATATACCTTATAATCTTCCACAAACTAAGAATGTGGAGATGAGGATCATGAAACTTAACAGACAGTGGCCAGTTTGACCTTAACAATTACTACTTCCATCATTCATTAAAAAATTCATATCCCGCGTTATCCTATCACTCTAGGTGAGTGATAAAACAAAAAGAAAAACATAACTACTACTACTATCCATTCAGTTGTGTCCAAACCTTGGATACTCTGTAGACCAGTCCTTGCTATACTTCCCTATTTTACACAGCTTCTTCCAATTGCTTGATGTTCATTCCCATGTCATTCTTGATTGTATCAAGCCAACGGGCCTTTGGTCTCCCCTGCTTCCTTTTACCACTGACCATTCTGAGTAGCGCCTCCTTTTCTAGTGAATTTTCTCTCTTCATATGTCCAAAATAGGTCAGTTTCTATCTGGTAATCTTGCCTTCCAGGGACAACTCTGAGTTTATATGATCAAAAACATCTTTGTTGGTGATCCTAGCTGTCCATGGGATTCATAGAAATCTTCTCCAGCAGAAGATGCAGGCAAAGTTTATTTTAAACAAACAAACATATTGTTGCGTACAAGTAATCCACTTTATACAAGATAATGGACTCAACACGGTCTGTTTCGAACAACACATCTTTAGGGGTCCCATAAATTGGTGGTAACAAAGATCACACAACAGATAAGCCTGATCTGTGTAGATTTTGATTGTCCATGAGTAGTGTGTTGAGCTTTCAAATGTGAACCAGATAATAGCATGCTCGCAGAGGGTTTGTGAACAATATTCAAGACACCATGAGATAAGTACAATTTACGTGAGTTCTGGTTTCAAAAAAATCGGATATCACAGTGGATATTGGACTCTCTTTGATGATTATTGATACAACAAAGACTGAACTGTTTATGTGGTTTTAGTGTTTTTGAGTTGACCCTTGAACACGTTAACACTTTTGCTTTATCACATTAATTGAGAGGTCTTGAGATGTTCTCACAAAAAATACAAAAATGTGGGGTGAAATAACTATTGCCAAAGATAATAAATAATTCATTAATCAATACTGAAAAGAGTGGTAAGGCTGAGCTTTCACCCCACATTTTTGTTGTTTATCATTTTTGATTTTTCAGTGGTTTTTTTTTTGTCTTTTTTGATTTTGTGTCTCACAAAAAATACCCCAGTGGGTTGATTGTGATCCATAACTCCTTTTTTCAGAGGTTTCTCTGCAGTTGTGACAACTGAAGACTCTCTTTCACTTTAAAATATTTCGATAATAAATGAATAAAAAAGCAGTTTTGCTTTTTGACCAGCTCACAGTCTTTGTTTTTTGAAATAATTTTTTGAATTTTTGAATTGAGTAATGGCAGAACAGTCGTACCAAAAGCTGGTAAAATTGCAACTGTGGGAAAGGGGAGTGTGTGTAGAGAATGACAGCTGTTGCAACCAGCTGGTACACAATCATGCAGCACCCACACAATTGTTTACTTACAAATCCAACTGTGTGTAAGAGAAACAGTTATAACAGGAGCTAGAACAGTAACAAACAGAGAAATCTTGCCTTCTATTTGAGAGGCTACATGCTTTACATGTTTTTTTAAAGATTTGTTTTAAAAGCACAGTCTTTTAAAAGGCTTCTAGAGATTAAAAAAAAAAAGCTAAACTGTTATATACCTCTTGCAAAATAATTGTGAAGGCTTCTTGAACACCAGAAAAAATTGGTTTGAGATGTAAGTCAACTTTGACAATACGACTTTTGGTATCTCTCAGGTACTCTCTATATAATATATTTATTATTTTTGCTATTTACATACTGCCTATTAATTATCTAAATAGTTTACATTCAAGTACTCAGTCATTTGTCCATTTCTGTCCCGCTGGACTCACTATCTATCTAACACAGGGGTCTCAAAGTCCCTCCTTGAGGGCCGCAATCCAGTCGGGTTTTCAGGATTTCCCCAATGAATATGCATGAGATTTATGTGCATGCACTGCTTTCAAGGCATATTCATTGGGGAAATCCTGAAAACCCGACTGGATTGCGGCCCTCAAGGATGGACTTTGAGATCCCTGATCTAACATATCTGTGGCAATGGGGGATTGAGTGACTTGCCCAGGGTCACAAGGAGCAGCGCATGGCTTAAACCCATAACCTCGATGCTGAGGCTGTAGCTCTAACCACTATACCACTCTGTCCTCCCAAGAACTCTTTCTATATAATATCCATGGAGCACTAGAAATGGAGGCTACCAACGACCAGCAGGCTGTGCGCATGCACTTCACAGAGTAGTGTCCCCACTGGACCCTGGACTTCCCTGCCAAGACATGTGCCTGCTTATTCTGTACTCTGGCAGCCATATGGGCCAAAATGAGGCCCCAAGCTCATGTACATTTAGATGACTGCATTTTAGTCATGATTTTGGCATTTTATGAAGACGCATAGGTACCTATATGCCTTTATAAAGTGACTTTTAGATGTTGGCAACCTGTTATAAAATTAATCTTTGAAAGGGGGCGTACATGCATACTTTCCCATGTAAAATTCCAGCTTATACATACAAACAGTGGCAGCAGGCACATGTGTATATTTACACCTGTTCTGGAGCAGGCGTAAAATAACAAAGGTTATCTGCCAGGTTTTATGCGTACGTAGAAGGTAAGTTTCAGAGGGCAACAGTTACATAGAGACACAGGTACTCATATGTCTTTATAAAATAGTAGTAAAAGTGACAGAAATTATCAAGCAGGTAAATGTTCACACCTAGATGTTATTTATATAGTCATGTTAATAAAATCTGCACATGTACTTGCAGACTCCACCTGCATTCTGCCTAAACTCTGCCCCTGTACATGCCTTCCAGCAAAGTGTACAACATCATGTTAATATACTTTTATAACTTTTGGAATTTGTAACAGAACCTTTATGTGCATATGTGGCTCATAAGTTCCAAAATTGCCATAAATGAAAAAATTCCTGTGGTTTACAAAGTTAAACTACATATCCTATAAAACCACTTGAACATGAAATAGAGCTGTAAGGATAATCTTTATAAATATTCTTAAGTGCAATTTTTTTTATTATTTAATTACTATTATTAAAGGAGTGGCTTGCCTCAGGAGATGGAGCCATACATCCTATTTAGAGCTTATTTAATGTAAAAACTTTCATCTGCTCCTGCTGACATCAAAGGCATCCAACCCCCCTCCTAACTATACCGTTCTAACTCATTTAAATACTTTTCCTTTATTGAACAAATTTGCAAAAAAAAACCCAGTTTTTTCTAAAAAGACAGACAGGAATATTGCCCCATGCTGCCTGTAGGTTACTATACTGACACACCCTTCATTTAAAATCTTCAACACCATACAGATATTTCAAACTTGAGATTGGCAGACAGTGCAAATACAGAATTACTTGCAATTCTAGTTTGATAAAGCAGTAGTTATCTTGCTGTCTTATTTCTTCAGCACTTCACATGCACTGTTGATTGCTGCTTGGTAAGGAACCGTTGCTGATATTCAAAAGCTTGCTAGCTTATATTTTATTTTTACTTTGATCCAATGCGATCTGCGTTTTACGGGGCCATCTGTGCTCCTGCTTTGTCAGGGATTTAGCTACAGCGGAGTCTTCTAAAGGCAGTGCACAACTCGTCTGAGAATTGGCAGCAGTTGAATTCAGACTTGTGAGTTATGACCATCTAACAGCAGGTGTAGATAGAGAACATTAAACTGGGCTCTCTCACTACAGGATGTTATGCTTCTTGGTCAGCCAGTATTCTCTATCTCCAGCAGGTGAATGGATGGTCTCTCACAAGCACTGGTCTTCTTTGCTACTTTGCTCCTGTTTAGAGTTTGAGTTTTGTTGAGCTGGGAGTGTTTAGGCTTAGCGGTGCCTACTTTAGGGGGTATGCTTGGTATTACCAGGTCCCTCCCCATCTCATGCCACTGCCCCATTTTCTTTACAAGAAAGATAAGGGGCGTTTTTTGGCATCTTCTAAATGCTTGCAGCCACAGTTTGGAGAAAGCTGAATTAGTTCTGAGCCACTGAAAACTGCTTCAGGTCTATTAACCCTTTACAGTGGTGATTATACATTTTAAGTTTCTTTTCCTTTCTATCTTGGCTATTAAGTGCTGCTGTCATGCTGGGCAGTGAAAAGCAGCTGAAGGAAATGATTTGGGATGTCTTTTAGGGTCAGAGCCTTCAGATTTGGCATTGGTGGTGGTGGGGCCATCAAGTTCCCATGCAATCTTGTAGCTCAGTTGCTGGCACCCATGGCTGTTTTGAAAACCCATGTTTCAAGCACCACAGGTGGGAGCTCTCCCTTCTGTTTTCTCAGTCAGCTAATTTTAGTGTCTGCACAGCTTGTTATGCTTCTTTCTCCTAAATCTGACATTACTGCTCCTCCCCTGAGTTTATTTCCAGTACTTTTTGAAGGGGCATTCTGTGTTTTCTCTTGCCATTTCTTTCAGATTGTGTTTCTGCATCTAATTATGCAGCCTGACTGTAACTCTGGACCTTTATAATAATAATGAAACCCCTTAAGGGGGTGGGTTAATTGAAAAAATTGGTGAGAGTGGTGATTTTGGCCATAGTGAATTTTAAAAGCAGATTTGCTTTCTGTCTGAACTGTGATGGAAAGTAAGAATGATTTCTGAGTGTCATTTCTGCCACTGCAGTAGAATTGTATTAAATTTGAAATGGTTACATCCCTGAGCTAATGTTAGTCATAAAAATAAAAGGCAGCTCACATTAAGTGCTTTCCCTGGGGAAGGGGAGTTCTCCTTTTATCATTTCCTGGGTGTAAATCCTGGGGTCAGTTACTTGCTAATCTGGTGAGCTGCATTTGTGAATATGCTGGGTTATATTACTGTTAGAGATGGCAGGGATAATACTAATTGAAAACAAAAGGAAGTCAGAAAATGCTTATATCAAAAAGAGACAACTGACCTCACTTAGAAACCTGTCTATGGAGAATTATCAAAAATTGTAAATTAAACCTAGAAACATAGAAATAGACGGCAGATAAGGGCCACGGCCCATCTAGTCTGCCCACCCCAATGACCCTCTCCTACCTTTCTCTGTGAATAGATCCCACGTGTCTATCCCATTTGACCTTAAAATCAGGCACACTGCTGGCCTCAATAACCTGAAGTGGAAGACTATTCCAGCGATCAACCACCCTTTCAGTGAAAAATAATTTCCTGGTGTCCCCGTGCAGTTTCCCGCCCCTTATTTTCCACGGATGCCCCCTTGTTGCCGCGGGACCCTTGAAAAAGAAGATATCTTCTTCCACCTCGATGCGGCCCGTGAGATACTTGAATGTCTCGATCATGTCACCCCTCTCTCTGCGTTCCTCGAGTGAGTACAGCTGCAACTTATCCAGCCGTTCCTCGTACGGGAGATCCTTGAGTCCTGAGACCATCCGGGTGGCCATTCTTTGGACTGACTCCAGTCTCAGCACATCCTTACGGTAATGCGGCCTCCAGAATTGCACACAGTATTCCAGGTGGGGCCTCACCATGGATCTATACAATGGCATAATGACTTCAGGCTTATGGCTGACGAAACTCCTGCGTATGCAACCTATGATTTGCCTTGCCTTGGATGAAGCTTGCTCCACTTGATTGGCAGTCTTCATGTTCTCACTGACGATCACCCCTAAGTCTCGTTCTGCTTCAGTTCTTGTTAGGATCTCGCCATTAAGGGTGTAAGTCTTACATGGATTTTGGCTGCCCAGGTGCATGACTTTGCATTTTTTGGCATTGAAGCTGAGTTGCCAGGACCTAGACCAGTGCTCCAGTAGACGTGAAACTCTACAAGGAAGGTATACACCCTCCTAGTGTTGGTACAGAGTTTACCTTCCAGTCATTGCAGCTATTACAACAGTGATCACGCTCCAGGCCAGAGTTGAAAAAGTAAAGAAAATGTCACAGTCTTTCAAAAACACTTCAAAACATGTTCTTTCTTCTAATACTTCATCAAAACACACATCACTTGAAATGAGTAAGTTGTGACATTATTACTTAGCTTATATGAAAGGTTGGGGATCCCAAAGTGGCCCCGTTTCGGTTCCTTCTTCAAGAGACCCAATTTGAAATTTAAATGAGAGTCCTTGAAAGCTTGAACTATTCTGAAATAGTGATGTATAAACACCTAAAAACAGAAATGTAACAAAGCCGAGTATGAGTAAAGATTCCACCGCTCACACTGCGACAGAATTCTTAAATAAACTTCTAAGGTCATACTATGGGAGAGAAAAGCTGCAGAGTACATACCACCGCTGGACACCGCTACCGGTTTTCAACTGCCAGGAGGACGCCGCGGCTCCTTCTCATTTTTAAACTAGAGGGGGAGGGATATTTTGTGCAGGTGCTGACGTAACTAACGTCAAATGACATGTATCTAATTAAGGCAAAGGTTAAGTGTGTTGTTGCTAAGCAAGTAAATACAAAGTTCCGTTGTGGCTAAGATCTTTATGTTGTCAACGATGCAGGGCAAGTGGATACAAAGTTTCATTTTACTAAAGTGCTTATATTGCCACAAGTTTGCAATGAGACTAAACATATTAGTAAGGTAACCTAAAGGCTACAAAAAGGCTATCCACTCCATCTCACTGTTAAGTCCATGTGGATATAAAGTGTTGAAAGTAAAAATCCATTTTTGCTCTTGTTTCCACAATATATGGGCGACGTCTCCTCCTCTGGTGGTGGTAATAACATTAAGTATAGAAAAAGTGAGATCCATTACTGCATGTTGATATTCTTGCCAGTGTTGAACTAGGGGGGCCTCCTTAATGCCTGTGCGGATCCTACTGATATGTTCCCCTATCCAGGTCTTAATACTCCGGGTAGTACACCCCACATAGAACAGATGACACGGGCATTGGATTATGTAGACTACTTGTTTGGAATCACAGTCAGTGGCAGGGCATTGGATTTTGCAAAGACGATTGCAATGTGTGGACATTTGTTGCAAAGTGACACTATATTTGCACATCTTACAGTGTCCACAAGGTGTGTGTTGTCCCGGTATCCATGCAGGGAGTTGTTTAACAAACTGAGAGTGTACCAACTGTTGTTTTAAATTGCGTTGTTTAGAAAACGCAAATCTAGGTACATGTTGAAATGCCTCATGATATTGCATGATGCCCCAGTGTTGCTTGATGATTCGTTTGATATCAGATGCCCGGACTGAATAAGGGAGAACACATACTAAAACGTCCTCATCTTGTTTGGGGGATGAGTTTAATAGTAAAGTTCTGTTGGCATATAGCACTCTATTATATGCCTTATGGATCACAGAGGAAGGATACCCCCGTTGTTTAAATTGGAGTTTCATCTCACTGGCTTTATGTATGTAGTCTTGAACCGTGGTGCAGAGTCTTCAGAGACGTAAAAAATGTCCCACCGGAATGTTGTTCCTTAAGTGTTTAGGGTGGAAGCTACTGAATTCTAATAGATTGTTTCTATCTGTGGGCTTCTGAAATATAGTGGTGAGAAGCAGCCTTGATGTAAACAAATTTGAATATCCAAAAATGACACCTGTCTTGAATCTTTATACATGGTGAACTGTAAATTGCTGTCACGTGACATTAGCCACTCAAAAAATATGTGAAGATCTGTAGGTGATCCTATCCATACAGCAAAGATGTCGTCAATATAACGTTTCCAAAATAAAAATTCTTTCCAAAAAGTTGAAGTATACAGAAAGGTGTGTTCAAATTTAGATACATATAAACATGCTACAGATGGAGCCATCTTGGCCCCCATAGCTGTACCTTTAATTTGCTGATAATATTTGGTATCAAACTGAAAATAGTTCATGCTTAAAGCTATATGTGCCAGCTGTGTCAAAAATTCAATCCTGCTATCTGATAACTCTAATGCGATTAGTTCCTCCTTGATTGCTACCGCTGCATTCTGTGGAACGTTGGTATAAAGGGCGGTTATATCTAATGTGATGAGAGTAGCTTGTGGAGGTACATCTTGATATTGTGTTAAAATGTTGATCATGTTAGCTGAATCAAGTACATAAGAAGGAGCTAAAGGAACTCTATCTTTAAGGTAGGTATCAAGTATAGCGGATCAAGTATGCCGGACACAATAGGTCTTCCTGTGGGACTTTGAAGTGATTTGTGTATTTTCGGAACAAAGTAAATGACAGGAGTTCTTGGATGTGTACATGATAAGAATTTAAATTCTTTATCTGTAATAACCCCTGCTTCCAATGCATGAACTAAAAGATGTGAAATGACATCCTGTATATGAGGGGTAGGATCCGAAGAAGTTTTATCAGCCGGAAGCCCGAAGTTAAAATGCCATTGTACAGATCCATGGTGAGGCCTCATCTGGAGTATTGTGTACAATTCTGGAGGCCACATTACCAAAAGGATGTGCTGAGAGTTGAGTCAGTTCAAAGAATGGCCACCAAAATGGTCTCGGGACTCAAAGACCTCCCGTATGAAGAAAGGCTGAATAAATTGCAGCTATATTCACTTGAAGAACGTAGAGAGAGAGGAGACATGATAGAGACGTTTAAATATATCACCGGCCGTATTGAGGCGGAAGATGATATCTTCTTTTTTAAAGGCCCCTCTGCCACAAGAGGCCATCCGCTGAAAATCAGGGGTGGGAAATTTCATGGCGACACCAGGAAGTTCTTCTTCACCGAAAGGGTGGTCGATCGTTGGAATGAACTTCCACCTCAGGTGATTCAGGCCAGCAGCGTGAAGGATTTTAAAAGGAAATGGGATACACATGTGGGATCTCTAGGGGGGTAAATTCAAGGGGGTAGGGTTGTTGGAGTGGGCAGACTTGATGGGCTGTGGCCCTTTTCTGCCGTCATCTTCTATGTTTCTATGTTTCTAGGATCTTCCTGCAGACAAGTATAATAACTTTGATCAGATAATTGTCGATTGGCTTCTGCCACATATTGTTCTGTATCAAGAAGCACTATTCCTCCCCCTTTATCTGCAGGGTGAATAACAATACTTTGATCGGTAATAAGGGATTATAAAGCTCTCTGCTGAGCCCGTGATAAATTGTGTTGTATTCTAAGGGGATCCTGTTCTAGGGAACAAATGCCCCTTAGTACTAAATTTTCAAAAGTTTGGATGTGCGAATCCACTGTCCCTGGTGGGCACCATGTTGATTTAGTCCTTAGTGTATTAGTGCTAAAAAGTGATGGTACGTCAGATGTCTCTTCTTGGTGAAAAAAGTGTCTAAGTTTACATTTCCTGATAAACTTGAATATGGATACCCTAGTGTCTAAGTTGGGTTATATTACTGGCCATTTAGATGTCAGTTCTCATTTTATTTATTCAATTTTCTATACCGTTCTCTCAGGAGAGCTCAGAACGGTTTACATGAGTTTATTCAGGTACACAAGCATTTTTCCCTGCCTGTCCCAGCGGGCTCACAATCTATCTAATATATCTGGGGCAATGGGGGAATTAAGTGACTTGCCCAGGGTCACAAGTTGCAGCTTGGGTTTGAACACACAACCCGAGGGTGCTGAGGCTGTAGCTTTAACCACTGTGCCACACACTCCCCCTCATATAGGGGACAGTGATATGCTATGATGGTCCCAGTGGCAAATCCAGTTTGATTTTATACTAATGTAAATGGTTGCGGGTCTGAGTCCTTCACACAAATTTTTATTGAACGTATGATTATAAGTACACAGTGATCTCATATATACTATATTAGATACATCTCAGTGTTATTGAGTGGAACTCCCTGTAGTTGATTTCATAGTCCCACCCTATAGCTACCATTTTGCTGAGTGGCTGGTCTGTGCTCTTCTTAGGCTGGTTACCCACAACTATGTGGTGGATGTGGGCCCTTATCCTCTTCTGGTCAGCAATGGTGAGCAACTTCTTTCTATTCTAACCTTTAGACCCCGTATTTGTGAGTAAAGGATATTTTTCCTCAGAACATACAGTCACTTAGTTTCAATCAACCTCAAGAGTGTCAGCTAGCTCACTAGCCTCCTTTGTGACATTGGCTTCTTCGTATAATTTTTGCCATCCCACCCTAATAAGGACTGCTTCCTCACAAGTCTCTGGATTCATCTTCTGCTGATGACAAGAAAGGAAAATTTCTTTCCTTTAGTCACAGATAAATCCAGACTCCTTTTCTTAATTTCCTTTTCTTAGGTGTTTGGCCTTCTGACATCATCAAATTCTGATTGTTGTCAGATTCATATCTAATTGCTGTGAGGAAGAAGTTCTACTTATATCATTGTTTTCACTAATTGTCCTTCTGCTTTGTTATGAGAAATACTGGCTGACCAAGGAACATGATATCCTGTGTGACAGAGCTCAGTTTAATGCTCTCTATCTTTACCTGCTGGTAGATGGTCATAACCCACAAGTCTCTGGATAGAAACATGATGGCAGATAAAGGCCAAATGGCCCATCCAGTCTGCCCATCCGCAGTAACCATTATCTCTTCTTCTCTCTAAGAGAATCCCACGTGACTATTCCAGGCTTTCTTGAAATCAGACACAGTCTCTGTCTCCACCACCTCTGCCGGGAGACTATTCCACACATCTACCACCCTTTCTGTAAAAAATATTTCCTTAGATTACTCCCGAGCCTATCACCTCTTAACTTCATCCTATGCCCTTTCATTCCAGAGCTTCATTTCAAATGAAAGAAACTCGACTCAAATGCATTTACATCACATAGGTATTTAAACATCTATTATATCTCCCCTCTCCCGTCTTTCCTCAAAAGTATACAGATTGAGATCTTTTAGTCTGTCCCCATATGCCTTATGACAAAGACCACGCACCATTTTGTAGCCTTCCTCTGAACCGACTCCATCCTTTTTATATCTTTTTGAAGGTGCGGCCTCCAGAATTGTATACAATATTCTAAATGAGGTCTCACCAGAGTATATACAGGGGCATCAATATTAAACTAAACTAACTAAACTAAACCTTAAGTTGATATACCGCATCATCTCCACGGAAGTAGAGCTTGGCACGGTTTACAAGAACTTAAAATGAGAAAGGGTAGGAAAAGGTTTACATAAGTTTATAAATCGAGTGGAAAAGTAAGGGAAAAGAAATTACATGTTTGAGAAGAGCCAGGTTTTTAGTTGCTTGCGGAATAAATGGATGGAGCTCAGGTTCCGCAGCGGGATAGTAAGGTCATTCCAGAGACCTGTGATTTTGAAAAGAAGTGATTTTCCTAGTTTACCTGCATGGAGAATACCATGAAGGGAGGGGAAGGATAGTTTTAATTTGTGGGCGGTCCTGGTGGAGTAAGGGCACGAGGAGTTGAAAGAAAGTGGGATTAGGGAAGGAAGGATGCCGTGAATAATCTTAAAAGCCAGGCCAGAGCATTTGAATTGGACTCTGGAGATCACTGGGAGCCAGTGAAGATTGGCCAGGAGTGGGGAGACATGGTCAGATTTACGTTTTGCAAAAATCAGCTTGGCTGCCGTGTTCTGAATAAGCTGGAGCCTTTGGAGGCTTTTTTTGTTAAGCAAAGGTAAATGGCATTACAATAGTCAAGTTTGGAGAGGATGATGGATTGGACAAGGATGGCAAAATGTTTTTGGCAGAAGAAGGGTCTTGCTTTCCTTAGCATGTGGAGGCTGAAAAAGCATGATTTTGTCAAGGAGTTGAGGTGGTCGTTGAGAGAGAGAGAGGAATCGATAATGATACCGAGGACCTTGCTTGAGAACTCAAGGTGTAAGGCAGAGCCTGAGAGCAGTGCGAAGAGAGTGGGCAAGTGTTCTAACTTTGGGCCGAGCCAGAGTAATTTTGTTTTTGATTCATTTAGTTTCATCTGTACCGAGAGGGACCAGGAGTGGAGTCTCCTTATGCAGGATGTTATGTTATCGTGGAGGTTGGTGAGGTTCTGGTCTGTTTTAAGAAGGACAAGGATATCGTTGGTGTATGTGTATATTGTTTCAAAGGGGGAAAGCTGGAAGAGCTTCAATGAGGACATATAGATATTAAAAAGGTTTAGTTTAGTTTAGTTTAATTTCTTCACCCCCTGCTATGACTAAAGGAAAGAAAATGGTCAGGCAAAATATAATTTTTCTATATAATCAACATATCTAGATATTGTTTTGTACAACCTGTGCTATGCAGATGATACATTGCTCATTGCTTGTTGCTCATTTTAGATTTTTTATATGTAAAAAAATATACGTAGAACTGGCTGGTTTTATTTTCCTTCAGCGAAAGCGTGCCGTATTAAGAAATTTTTAGATAGGACACTGGTGTTTCAAGCAGGAGTAATGAATACATGCTTGGATGCTCTTATTACTCCAGCCCTCACTTATCAGCAGTTTCGGAAAGATTTTAAGACCTATCTATTTAAACCACAGGTGTCAAAGTCGGTCCTCGAGGGCCAGAATCCAGTCGGGTTTTCAGGATTTCCCCAATGAATCTGCATGAGATCTATTTGCATGCACTGCTTTCAATGCATATTCATTGGGGAAATCTAGAAAACCCGACTGGATTCCGGCCCTCGAGGAGGGACTTTGACACCCCTGATTTAAACAGTACAATTACTTAATAGATATCAATATCAATTTAATAAATGGATTTTTATTATTTTTATGGAATAAGGTTTACAGAAGCTTATCTATTTTAGTATATAATCTGTATTGTGCATACTTTGTTTGAGTGAGTTAGGGTCGTACTTTGTCAGTTAGTATCTTTTATTGAATTGTGTTATTTCCTTTTATAAGACACTGTTATCTGGCTCTGTATTTTAAATACTTTGTAATTTATTGTATAAACCGCCAAGAACTAATGGTGTGGCAGTATACAAAAATAAATTATTATTATTATTATACAGTGCTCATAACAAGCAACAAGGAAGACATGCAATTTCTTTTTTTTTTTTTATAATTCTTTATTAATTTTATAACTTACATCAAGTACATCAACATTGGTATTAACATTTTAACATAGATATATCACTTGAAATTCTACAATTCATCTTATCAAATTTAATTTATCCCCTTCCCTCCCATCCTTTTATATTTCATAAAAACATTTTCCAATAATAAATGCCCCCCGCCCTTGTGGCATTATCCTATGATACAATATTATTTGGCATGGAGATGAGAGCTAAGAGTCAAATATCCTCTACAAATAATAAATTATTGCTCATTTTGACAGGAGTTGCCATACAACAAATAACACTTAATTGGAAAAGTTGGAATAGATTGAACTTTAGTTTTTGGTGGAATTCAGTATACCATATTTATAAAATGGAAAGAACATTAGCCATTCAAAAAGTGAACTTTAATAAATTTCAGGATGTGTGGAGGCCATTATCAGATTATTGTAAAGAATGAGTATATATTTTTCTTCCCTGATTAGTACAAATGGAAGACATGCTATTTCTATTGAGAAAAGGCAAAGCTAAAAGTGCTCTGTAATGTCGCTGTCTTTATACAGTCTCTTCAAGTTTCAAGTTTATTATTTCTCTTGATTAATCGCTTAATCAAATTCTGAGCGATGAACATTTTAAAATACATTCAATGAGAGACAAACAGTACAAACTTTAAATAATAACATCGGGTAGATAACTAATACATGTTCTCATTACATAAGGTAAGATAGGGTTTTGAAATACAATTGATTAAAGAAAAGCAAAATAAAGGAAAAGCACAATAGGGAAACATATAACGCTAAAACATAAAATAATAAAATCACTGGCCTTAAAATTATTGAATTAAATATTAAAAGCATCATTAAAAAGAAATGTTTTTAGATTACTTTTAAATTTTCCTAAATCCTGCTCCTTTCGTAAATAAATTGGAAGAGCGTTCCAAGTCTGTGGAGCGGTTACCGAAAAGATAAACTGCCGTCTGATATTAATAATCTTCAGTGAAGGAATGGTCAATAAATTTTGCTCATTAGATCTTAAGGTTCTGCTTGGGTGATATGGTATTAATAGCTTGTATATGAAGGCTGGAGTCTTATAGAATAGAGACTTAAAGATAAGCAAACAAAGTTTATATGTTATCCGATGGATAACTGGAAGCCAATGTGCATTTTTTAAAAGGGGTGTAACGTGATCAAATTTTCTGGATTTGGTGATGAGTTTTATGGAAACATTTTGAATAATTTGTAGGCGTTTGAGTTCGTTTAGTGATATACCTTTAAAGAGAGCATTACAGTAATCTAATTTAGAAATCACTAAAGAGTGAATAAGAATGTTTAATGATTTTGGACATAAAAATTTTGAGATAGATCGAATCCTACGTAATCTGTAAAAGGTGGTTTTAACAGTATTACTGATATGATCATGGAAATTCAGTTTGGTGTCAAAAATCACCCCTAAGAACCGCTTCGAACTGTTTGTGGCATGGCGGTATATAAAAATAAAGTTATTATTATTATTATCATCATATGAGATTAGAATTGAACATGAACAAGATGAAGATCATGAACATGAAAAATGATGAAAATTTTGAGCTTGAAGGTGATTAAAATCCTTTACAACTTCTATTCTGGGCTCTTTTGTAAACAAAGGGATGCAGGACGGAGGCTGAGAATTATAGACCGGTGAGTCTCACCGTCTTTGTACAATCCATCATCCTATCCAAACTTGATTACTGTAATGCCATTTATTTATGCCTAACAAAAAAAAGTCTTCGCAGACTCCAGCTTATCCAAAATAGTGCTGCCAAGCTGATTTTTGCAAAACGCAAATTTATCACGTCTCCCCACTACTTACCAATCTTCACTGGCTCCCAGTACTTTCCAGGATTCATTTCAAATGCTCCTGCCTGGCTTTCAAGATCATTCACGGCATCCTTCCGCCCCTAATCCTTCTATCCTTCATCGCCTCGACGCCTGCTACCACCAGATCTGCCCACAGACATAAGCTATCCTTCCCCTCTCTACATGGCATCCTCCACGCAGGCAAACTGGGAAAATCCCTCCTTTCCAAAATCACGGGCCTTTGGAACGATCTCACTATCCCGCTGCGGAACCTGGACTCCCTCCAACTATTCCGAAAACTACTGAAAACCTGGCTTTTCTCTAACATATAACATTTCTTCTCCTGTTTACATCTCCTCTATCCATACGCTCTTGTAAATCTTTCTCCTCTCTCTTCTTATATTTTTAATGCTTTGTAAACCGTGTCGAGCTCCACTTCCGTGGAGATGATGCGGTATATAAACTTAAGGCTTAGTTTAGTTTAGTTTAGATAGTGAGTAAACTATGGCAACACTAATCAAACGCCAATTGGATACGATCCTGAACGAGGAGAATCTACGAGATCCCCATCAACATGGTTTTACGAAGGGAAGGTCCTGCCAATCAAATCTGATCAGCTTCTTTGACTGGGTAACAAGAAAGCTGGATATAGGGGAGTCCCTGGACGTCGTGTACTTGGACTTCAGCAAAGCGTTTGATAGTGTCCCACACCGCAGATTATTGAGCAAGATGGGTTTGATGGGACTGGGTGAAACATTAATCGCATGGGTTAGGGACTGGCTTAGAGGTAGACTTCAGAGGGTAGTGGTAAATGGTACCCTCTCCGATACGACGGAGGTGATCTGCGGAGTGCCGCAGGGCTCGGTCTTGGGCCCGATCCTATTTAACATCTTCGTAAGAGACTTGGCTGAGGGGCTTCGAAGTAAAATTACATTATTCGCCGATGACGCCAAACTATGCAACATAGTAGGCAACCGCACAACAGATGAAAGCACAGTGCCCGACAAAAGCTCAATGCCTGACAGTATGGCGCAGGACCTACTCCTGCTGGAGCATTGGTCAAAGACTTGGCAACTAAGTTTCAATGCCAAAAAATGCAAGGTCATGCACCTTGGCAGCAAAAATCCATGCAGGACTTACACCCTAAATGGTGAGATCCTAGCAAGGACTGTAGCAGAACGTGACTTGGGGGTGATCATTAGCGAAGACATGAAGACTGCCAATCAAGTGGAGAGCTTCATCCAGGGCTAGACAAATCATGGGCTGTATCCATAGAAGTTTCATCAGCCGTAAGTCCGAGGTCATAATGCTGTTGTACAGATCCATGGTGAGACCCCATCTGGAATACTGTGTACAATTCTGGAGGTCTCATTATCAAAAAGATATGTGGAGAGTTGAGTCGGTTCAGTGAATGGCCACCAGGATGGTCTCGGGTCTCAAGGATCTCCCATATGAGGAACGACTGGGTAAGTTGCAGCTGTACTCACTCGAGGAACGCAGAGAGAGGGGAGACATGATTGAGACGTTCAAATATGTCACAGGCCGTATCGAGGTGGAAGAGGATCTCTTTTTCCTTAAAGGACCCATGGCAACAAGAGGGCATCCATTGAAAATCAGGGGTGGGAAATTTCATGGCCTCACCAGAAAATATTTCTTCACCGAAAGGGTGGTTGATCGCTGGAATAATCTTCCACAACAGGTAATTGAGGCCAGCAGCATGCCAGATTTTAAGAAAAGATGGAATTGGCATGTGGGATCTCTTCATGGAAGTAGTTAGGGGGTGGGCCATTAGTGTGGGCAGACTAGATGGGCCGTTGCCCTTTTCTGCTGTCATGTTCTATGTTTCTAGAAGGGAAGAAATACTCCACAGAATAGCACTTGGTCACTCTTCAATGAAGGCTCTTGACAAACTATTCAAAGGCAAGGAAATAACACTCCAAATGAAGATCCGATTTGAACACGCACTCATTTTGTCAGTGGTCAACTACGGAAACAAGACAGAAAGTAGATAGATTTATTTCAGCTTTGGTGCTAATGAAGGATTCTCTTTGTACTAGCAAATTGATTTTAGAAGAGATCAAACCTGCTATGTCACTTGAAGCTCAAATGATAAAGTTATGACTGTCTTATTTTGGTTACAATGTCAGAAGAGAGAAATCACTGGACAAGGATATCATATTTGGGAAGATCGAAGGAACCAGGCCAACAGGGTGACATGTGATCACATGGCTGGACACATTGAAAACAACCACGGTGACGATGCTAGAGTTCCTTAACGGACCAGCCCAAAATTGATTTCTTTTTAGATTTGTAATTCATCAAATCACTATGACTTGAATATCAGTCAATGGCACCTAATACATATGAATTTGAACCCATATAACTCCTTTCATCAGATGTGCACAAATGTACAACATGCTTCTTCAGCTTGCTTTTAAATGATGGTTGAAGATATAAAATAAGATGAGGCATAATTTAATGCAAAGACAGGATCTAAATTATTGTAGCTGATTGTAATTTATAGTGCCATATAGAAATTCTTGAGCTATAAAGTTGCCAGAAATTTCCCTTTACCCTTTCCATTTATCTTCAGCATGATTGATGGAGCTAATCTACCAAGCACACTGGAGAAGATTCTAAACAGGATTATCACTTGAGGTGCCCAGGAGGCAAATTTAGCTTGTACTGATCTGAATCTGTTATGCATTCTCCCTCAGCAACATCCAGCTTCAGGCATTCTATCCTCCCTTCTTGGTTTGTGTCCCCCAGGGGGAACTGCAGAAACATCAATTGTCTCTTCTCATTCATTCACCTGTTTGTTTCCTATCTTGTTATTCACTCAACAGGTTCAGAAATATATGTCATATTTTTTTAACATGACTAGAATACTGCTTACTAATTCTTCTTGGTAGAATTATTTGGTTATACACATTATATTATTTACACTGTTCCCTGTAAAACTGAATTTTATGGTCTCCCGGTAGTTTTTCAAAATTGGCTTCTGGTCCTTAATAGCAGTTGAGATACAGATTTGAAGAGAATTGCATTGAACTTAAATATGACATACTTCCTGCCTCCTTAACGTCTCTATGGGGGTACCCTAGTTGTCTAAAGAATTTTCAGCTGTGACTTTTGAGAGATGGGATAGGGTTTTCAAGTATTAAGAGAACAGATGGTCTAACATTTTGATATTTAAATACAGTTAAAGGGACTAATGTCTAAATTGCCTTACAGAAAATTCCAGTAGAGCCATCACAGCATTTGAGCAAATTATGGCCCCCTTTTATGAATCTGCGTTAGGCTTTTTATCTGCGTTAGGTGGTATTATCTCCAACGCCAATGCTGGAGCATTTACCACCAAGGCCAGCAATAAAAATGCCTAACATGGCTTCATAAAAGGGGGGGGGGGTATGGGTATGGTATTTAAGGGAGAAGTTATCAACATGGCTACTACCCTGTTTCCCCGAAAATAGGACCTATCCCGAAAATAAGCCCTAGCATAAGATTTAAAAATGCTCCTCTAATATAATCCCTACCCCCAAAATAAGCCCTAGTTATGATTGACCCCCCCCCCCTGCTGCTTTAGGAGGCGTCTGAGTAGAAGTATGTCAGTCTCACGGTGGGAGGGTTGGTGGGGTTGTGATTTATAGGGGGATGGGAGGAAGGGAGGGATAAAAAGATGCTGCACAAAGGGATGGGTGAGAGGGGAGGAAAGATGATGCACATGGGGGAGGGGGAAGGAAAGAGGAAGAATTAGGGTGGAGGAGAGGAAGGGAGAGATGATTGTTGTACATGAAAAAAAATAAGACATCCTTGAAAGTAAGCTCTAGTTTGGTTTTTTGACCCAAAATTAATATGACACTGTCTTATTTTGGGGGAAACACGGTATTAAGATGGGTTGTTATCACAAGTTATTTCCAGAATCCATTTCAAATGCTCCTGCCTGGCTTTTAAGATCATTCACGGCATCCTTCCTCCCCTAATCCCACTATCCTTTAACTCCTCGAGTCCTGACTCCAACAGACCCGCCCAAAGATATAAACTATCCTTCTCCTCTCTACGCGGTATTCTCTATGCAGATAAACTGGGAAAATATCATCTCTTCAAAATCACAGGTCTCTGGAACGACCTTACTATCCCGTTGCGGAACCTGGGCTCTCTCCAACTATTCCGCAAGCAACTGAAAACTTGGCTCTTCTCTAACATGTAATTCTATTTCCCCCCTTACTCTTCCATTCTATATATAAGCTCATGTAAACCTTTTCCTTTCTCTTCTTATATTTTAAGATCTTGTAAACCGTGCCGAGCTCCACTTCCGTGGAGAGAATGCGGTATATAAACTTAAGGTTTAGTTTAGTTTAGTTTATTATAACACAGGGTCTCATTGCATCAAATGGGTTCCTGTAGTACAATAGCACAACATGCTAAAATAATTAGTCTCAACAGTAGCCCACATTGATAACTCCCCCCCCTTAATTACCACAGTAAGGGCCTTATATCTAAATTTTATGCTCTGTTGCAAGCTAATTATGTGCCCAAAATGTATGATATTCTGGAATGCCAGAATAACAGAATGTAGATATGAAACATAAGATAAGAATGAATATGAATTTTCAAAAAGTCTATGAAAGGGTAATTTCTGTTAATGAAATTAATATACAAGTAGTGCTATATACCTGTCAAACTTTAAAAAGTTGGATATCAAAAGCTTGAATTCCTGTTAGAGGAAATGTGATGAAGGATATGCTACCACAATGAAGGAATGCAGTCACCACAGCATTCATAGCTCTTGCTTTAGCTGTAGCAGGTATATTACAACAACAACCTGTCACTGGTTTGAGCTAAAGCCTCAGCACCCTCAGGTTGTGGGTTCAAATTCCACGCTGTTCCCTGTGACCCTGGGCAAGTCACTTCATCCCCGATTGCCCCAGGTACATTAGGAAGAGTATGAGCCCACTAGGACAGATAGGGAAAAATGCTTGAGTACCTGAATGTAAACCACTTAGGCTATACGTGGTATATAAATACTAAAAATAAATGAACAAATGGGAGCTCACTCTCAGTGCAACACAACAGAAAGCACAATGTGCACAGCATCCAATTATTTCAGCCACTTCTACCAACTCTGTGATACTCACAACACTGTTTTCTACTTCTTTGCTCTGAGAAACAGAAAAATTATATTACATTGGAGGTGTGAAATAATTCAGTACCCTGGCATCCCCCAAACTCTCTAGTTGATGATGCTGAGCTTGATTGTTCCAAAGTCTCTTTGGCCCACCCAATTCCTTGCCCAACCCTTATTCTCCATTAGTGCTTCTATCAAACAAATATGTTAGAACATAAGAATAGCCTTACTGGGTCAGACTAATGGTCCATCAATCCCAGTAGCCCGTTCTCATGGTGGCCAATCCAGGTCACTAGTACCTGGCCAAAACCCAAGGTGTAGCAACATTCCATGCTACCGATACAGGGCAAGCAGTGGCTTCCCCCATGTCTTTCTCAATAACAGACTATGGACTTTTCGTCCAGGAACTTGTCCAAACCTTCTTAAAACCAGCTACGCTCTCTGCTCTTACCACATCGTCTGGCAACGCATTCCAGAGTTTAACTATTCAATGAGTGAAAAAAAAATATTTCTTCCTATTGGTTTTAAAAGTATTTCCCTGTAACTTCGAGTGTCCCCTAGTCTTTGTAATTTTTGACGGAGTGAAAAATCAATTCACTTGTACCCTTTCTACTCCACTCAAGATTTTGTAGACTTCAATCATATCTCCCCTCAGCCGTCTCTTTTCCAAGCCGAAGAGCCCTAACCGTTTTAGTCTTTCCTCATACGAGAGGAGGTCCATCCCCTTTACCATCTTGGTCGCCCTTCTTTGAACCTTTTCTAGTGCCACTATATTTTTCTTGAGATAAGGAGACCAGAATTGAATGCAGTATTCCAGATGAGGTTGCACCATGGAGCAATACAGGGGCATTATAACATTCTTAGTCTTGTTAACCATCCCTTTTTTAATAATTCCTAGCATCCTGTTTACTTTTTTGGCCACACATTGGGCAGAAGATTTCATTGTATTGTTTACGATGATACCCAGATCTTTTTCTTGGGCGCTAATCCCCAAGGTGGACCCTAGCATCTGGTAATTGTTATTCAGGTTATTCTTCCCAATGTGCATCACTTTGCATTTGTTCACATTAAATTTCATCAGCCATTTGGACGCCCAGTCTTCCAATTTCCTAAGGTCCACCTGCAATTTATTACAATCCTGATGCATTTTAACAACTTTGAACAGTTTAGTGTCATCTGCAAATTTAATTACCTCACTTGTCATTCCAATTTCAAGATCATTTATAAATAAGTTAAATAGCACCAGTCCTAGTATAGACCCCTGAAGCACTCAACCGTTTACTCTCCTCCATTGAGTAAAATGACCATTTAACCCTACCCTCTGTTTTCTATCCGATAACCAATTCCTAATCCACAACTATCTGAACTTTGCCCCATCCCCAGAAATCCTGTCTGTGAGGCTGGCTTCAGAGCCTCTGCTTCCATTACCCAGCCACTTCTTACATCTTTCCAATAACTAGGGAGCCTCCATCACCTATATCCAAGTATCCTGAAGATCTCTATTCAGTGAATATTCAAATCGCAGCAAAACCACCTCATGTCTGCGACCCTCTCAAGCACACATCCCAACTGCTAGATTCATGTCACCTGTAGAAGGATCAAAACATGGGTAGTCGGTGATGATAATTTTTGTACAATGCATCTAATAACTGTTTTTACAAGTTTTGACTTAAATTATGGGTTATGAGGATAGAGTTGAGGTATTATGATTTATTAAAATTTGCTATGAATTTTAAATAAATAAATATTCTGGCACACCTAATGGTAATATAGTTAGGTTCTCTGGAAGGGCATATCCACTTAGACTAATGAAAAAGTATAGTCTTAATAAAAGCAAATACAAATATATTCTTATATTCTGCAATTACCATGAGATTCAGTGCAAATAAAATCTAAGATATTAGGCAGTTCCTGGGAATTATAACATATGAACATAAGAATTGCCATACTGGGCTAGACCGAGGGTCCATCAAACCCAATATTCTGTTTCCAACAGTGGCCAACCCAGGACCCAAGTACCTAGCAAAATCCCAAATAGTAAAAAAGATTTATGCTGCTTATCGTAGGAATAAGCAGTGGATTTCCTCAAGCCATTTTGATATTGGCCTATGGACTTGTCTTTTAGGAAATTACACTGTCAGGCTAACTGATTTCTCACCACATTCTCTGGCAACAAATTCCAGAGTTTAATTACATGTGTGAAGAAATATTTTCTCTGGTTTGTTTTAAATCTACTACTTAGTAGCTTCATCACATGCCCCCTAATCCTAGTATTTTTGGAAAGAATAAACAAGCAATTCACATCTACCCCTTTCCACTCCACTCAGTGTTTTATAGACTTCTATCATATCACCCCTGAGCTGTCTTCTCCAAGCTTATGAGCCGTAGCTGCTTTAGCCTATCCTCATAGGGAAGCCGTCCCATTCCTTTTATCATTTTTGTCACCCTTCTCTGTACCTTTTCTAATTCTGCTACATCTTTTTTGAGATATGGCAACCAGAATTGTACACAGTATTTGAGATGCAGCCATGCCATAACGCAATACAAAGACATTATAATATTTTCATTTTTGTTTTCCATTTCTTTCCTGATAATTCCTAACATTTTGCATAAAAAAGATATTTATACTATGTGGTGGGGAATAGGGTGCTATGGCGCTGTCCTGACACACACAGCGTCTAGCTGACTGGTTCACTGGAGTGGCTAAGCAAGCCTCACCCTCAATAAAGCACTGCAAACTTTGGATTCAAAACAAAGTTTTCTTTTATTTTTCTTCTGACCCTTGCATTCTAAAATAATCAAGTGACAAAAGCAAACATTGTTCCATATCATGTTGTAGAAAGTAATTCAGAAGACAAACCAAAATGAATGCCTTCAGGAAAATTACATTACATTAGTGATTTCTATTCTGCCATTACCTTGCGGTTCAAGGTGGATTACATAAAGGATATATCTGGTCATTTCCAGAGGAATTAGAAAATAGATAGGTTGATTTATAGATGAGGTGGTACTTGTGGCGTTAGATTGTGTTAGAGAGTAGAGATGGTGTTAGTTTGGTTTCGATTGTTGGGTAGCAGAGTTTTAAAAAAATAGTATGGTTATTATTTCTTTTCTAAATGTTCTGTAGTCTGGGGTCATCATCAGCAAAGTAGAGAATTGGTGGTCCAATCTTGTTGCTTGTGTGGCCAGGAGGCCATTATTCATTTTTTTCCGTTTGACTTCTCTGATTGGGGGTATGTGAATGGAGTGTGGGTTCTCCTTTGTCTGGTTGAGGTGGTTTGGATTAGGCGGTTGTTTAGGTATGTTGGGCTGTTGCCATTCATGGTTTTAAATAGAAGACAGTAGAACTTGAATTGTATTCTTGCTTGTATTGGTAGCCAGTGTGAGTGGAGGTACGCCTTGGTGATGTGGTCATGTTTCCTCAGTGAGTAAATGAGTCTCAAAGCTGTGTTTTGGATTGTTTGTAGTTGTTTAATCATTGTTGCGGAGCAGGGGAGATAAAGAATGTTGCAATAGTCTAGAAGACCCAGCATTAGGGCCTGGACTAGGATCCGGAATTGTGTTTTGTCGAAGAATGTTTGCACTTATCTTAGGTTTCTCATGATTGCAAAGGATTTCTGTTTTATTTTATTGATTTGCGGTTGCATGGTACAGCACCTGTCAATCGTCATTCCCAGTAGTTTTAGCGTGGGTTGCATGGGGAATGTGGTTGAGTTGATTACTAGGTCTGTTATGGATGGGATCTTATCATTTTTGAGGAGAATGAATTTTGTTTTGTCTGGGTTTAGTTTCAGTTTGTGGTCTTTCATCCATGTTGTTATTGTTTCTAATGTTTTATGTAGAGTGTCTTTCATGGAGGGTTTTGGTTGATCAAAAGGGAGAAGAATGGTGATGTCATCTGCGTAGCTGTAGGACATTAGGTTTGATTATCCAGATAGGTGCCGAGGGATACGATGTAGAGGTTGAAGAGTGTGAGGGATAGAGGGGCTCCTTGAGGTATGCCACAGGTTCTGACTTTTCATTGCTTGATTTTACTCTGTAGGATCTGGACTCTTGAATCCTTGAAACCATGTGTGTACTTTGTTTTTGATACCAATTGTATCCAGAATTTGAAGAAGAATGGTCTACCAGGTAAATGCTGCAGTTAGATCTAGTTGTATGAGGAACATTTTTTTTCCTGTACTGAGGTGTTGTCTAGCTGTGTCCAGGAAGGAACCTAGTAGTGTTTCAGTTCTATAATTAGTTCTGAAGCCAGATTGTGTATGGTGGAGTATGTTGTGGTCTTCTAGATCAGTGTTTTTCAACCTTTTTACACCTATGGACCGGCAGAAATAAAAGAATTATTCTGTGGACCGGCATCGGTCCGTGGACCGGCGGTTGAAGAACACTGGGCTAAGTCGTGGACCAGACCCCGCCCATCTCTACCCAATCTCCACCCCAGACCCCGCCCCCATAATAGTACTAATTGTAACACTATTTTTTCCATTCATTTTTCACAGATACACAATATAATCTTATTAACAACACATAACGGTTAACCACAAAATTTAACCACACAAAGCACACTGACAGCAGATGCAAATTCTCAAAATTGACATAATTCAATCACTAAATTCAAAAATAAAATCATTCCCCCCCTATCTTTGTTGTCTCCCTCCCTCCATGCTATGCCTTATCTTCTGGCCTGCTCCCGCCTGGCCATTTTATGCAGCCCCCGGTATTATCTTCAGGCTGGCTCCCTCTTCCTCACTGATGCAGTGCACAAAGCTGCGGGCAGCGGCTCCTTGCACGTTCCGTGCCTCATCTGGAAGCCTTCTCTCTGACGTTGCAACATCAGAGAGAAGGCTTCCGGTTCAGGCGCAGGATCCCCTTAGGAGCCACTGCCCGTGGCTTTGTACACTGAATCAGTGAAGAAGAGAAAGCTGGCTAGAAGATAACGCCGCATCGATTGCACCGTGGACTGGCGGTTGAAGAAAACTGTTTTGGGCCTGATGCACATGTTGGCCCTGTGGACCAGCAGGAAATTTCTGTGGACCGGCACCAGTCCACGGACCGATGGTTGAAGAACACTGTTCTAGATAGTCAGTGAGGAGTTTGACTACTAGGCCTTCCATTATTTTTACATAAAGTGGTATTGATGCTATGGGTCTGTGGTTGGAAGGTTGATCTGTTGCTCCTTTAGGGTCTTTTAGAGTGCTTCTTATAAACAGTCCTGAGCACCTGCAATTGCATCAGCTGTTCAATCAGCTCTCTAATGCCATATGTTGAAATGCACGAAACTTACTATAGCCTTTATAACTTTGCTACAGTGCATTGCTTTTCAGTTCTGGATATAGCCTGTTCCTTGAGGTTCCCTCTAAAGCAGGGGTGTTAAACTCAGTCACATTAAGGAGCCGAAATCCAAAACACGGGCTAAGTTGCGGGCTAGACCCCGCCCATTCTCTGCCCCAGACCCCGCCCCCCTAATAGTACTAATTGTAACACTATTTTTTCCATTGTAACACTATTTTTTCCATCCAGTTAGAGGATGCAAACTCAAAAGTCACCATCAATACCTTTTCTCACATCAGGCAGCAATATGGGGTAAAGATCTAGAACAATTACTTACACCTACTACTTATGGGGAATTCAGGAAATGCCTAAAAACATATCTGTTCCTGAACTATCTAGGCAGCTAACCCGTACTACTCTTTCTCCTCAGTAACTGATCCCTTGAACTGTTAATCTCTAGCTTCCACCCTGTTAAGTTCAATCAATTTGTACCATCTTTTAATCTTTGTAAACCGCATAGAACTTCACGGTCCTGCGGTATATAAACTGTTATTATTATTATTACAATGTAATCTTATTAACACATAATGGTTAACCACAAAATTTTTTTTATCCAATTCTTTATTCAGTTTTTCATCCTACATCAAGTACACAATATTACATCAATTGAATCATACACATCACTTGAAATTCTTTCTATTGTCATCTTAAATACATAAAATATCTTCCTCCCCCACCCACCCTTTTCACAGATATTATAATAAAAAAATAACATACATGTGCTATATTCATAGATACTGATTAAACCTGTATTATAACTATATACCACCCCCCTCCCACAAAATTAAACTACACAAAGCACACTGTATGCTTCTCAACATTCATTCCTACCAGAACACCGATAACCCCTATGCAAATACGGGACCAAGATAACATGGGGCGGCAATGAAAACACCGCATCACATTGCAGGCTGCATAAAACGGCTAGGCAGACCTTGAGTTTGACACCTGTGCTCTAAAGGTTTGTGCAATTCTTAACTTTTAAATAAACACTGGTTTCTTTAGAAAGACTTATCTATGAGATCAGGGAAGTGCCCTGCCCCCTCCTTCACAGAAATGCAGAGGAACATTAGCATTCAGTTTTAGCTTCACAGCAGACTTTAGTCAAAGGGATATGTATCCTCCCAGACCATCTCATACTCTGGCTCTGCAGTGTTATCTGTATTCTCAAGCCCTGTGATTTCTAAAGACATTTCAATATCCTGGCTTACAGCTGCTCTCATTAGCCCCCGCCTCTAGCTGGGAATTAGCTATCTGAACTAGTGCTGCTTGATTCAGGAAAAAAAATTTCGATTCGATTTGATTCAGCCTATTGAATTAGTTTTTCGATTCGATTCGATTTTCCTGCCCAATTGGGTGTTGTTTTCAAACATCCTGGTGGGTTTATTTTATAGCTTCTACACCCCCTTTCCCTCTCCTACCCACACTGGTGCTGTGATGTAAACAAAATAAAGAAACAAAAAGGACTTTTTCTCTCTTTTTTAAATCCTAGATCACGTTTGCTAACACCAGCTCTGGCAGGATACACTTTCAAATCTGATATATTGTAATCACAAAACAGAAAATAAAATGATTTTTTCTACCTTTTGCTGTCTGGTTGTCTTCTGATAACTCGCTTCTTTCACCGTGCTAACCATCCATCTTCCATCCGTGTCCTCCCCTTCCATTTCCATTCCTTTCACCTGGTCTGGCATCTGTCTCCTCCCCCCTCCATGCCCTGACATCTCTCCCTCCATGGTCTAGTATTGCCTTTCCTTTCCCTCCCTCCCATGGTCTTGGCATCTCTAGCTGCAGCACCTCTCCTTTCCACCCCCAGGGCAAGCAGCACCTCTCCTCTCCGACTAGCAGGGCTCCTCTCCCTTCCCTTTCCCTCCCCTCTGACTAGAAGCAGTACCTTACCCACTCACCTCCCAGGTCTAGCAGCATCACTCCCTCCTCTCCTTGCCTCCTATCAGCCCCCCTCCCTCTTATCTCCCAGGTCCATCGGCACCATGCCCCCCTCCCGATTAACAGGCTCTTACCGGCTTGTGGATTCCCCAGCCTGACTCGGCACAGCCTGAAGTTGTGTTTGACTCCGGTAAAGAAAGTACAAAAGAAAAAAAACAGGCGATTTTTCAAACCCTCCCCGTAACACTAGCCTGTATTAGCAGCTGCACCGCTTTCTCCTTCCATAGCTTTAGCGAGCCAATTCCCTTCTGGAGCCTCAGAGCCTCTGCTAGGCTGTCCTGCCTCTGATGATGCAACTTCCTTCTTCCTCGGAGACGGGACGGCCTAGCAGAGGCTCTGAGGCTGCAGAAGCGAATTGACTCGCTAAAGCTACGGAAGGAGAGAGCGGTGCAGCTGCTAATACAGGCTAGTGTTACGGGGAGGGTTTGAAAAAGCGCCTGTTTTTTTTTCTTTTGTACTTTCTTTACCGGAGTCAAACACAACTTAAGGCTGTGCCAAGTCAGACCGAATCCACAAGCCGGTGAGAGGGTTAAAAAAAATATAATGTTTTGAGTGGCAGGATTCATGAGCGCGATGACAGCCGGGCACGGGGAGATTGGGCCCTGAATCGGAGGGGCCGATTTTTAAAAAATGCACTTCGATTCGAATCGATTCACCCAAAGTGAATTGGTGAATCGATTCGAATCGGAAATCTGGCAGCACTAATCTGAACCTCTGTTTCTACACCCCTAGTAGGCAGATAAGATTTTACCTTGCTAGTTGTTTGGTGTGCTGGGCTCCCTTCAGAATAGCCTTCAGCCTGATAAGCTCTTGGGCAGCTAGGAGTTCCCACTTGCCTGGCAGATTGCTCCTGTCATGCCAATAGCCAAGGTATGTCTGGTCCAAGGTCTGGCTTGAGCTTTCTCCAGTGTCCTTTCCAATCATTTTTCCCTTGTGTTGGTCTCTGGAGTGATCCCTGAGGTGAACTCTGTGGTGATTTCCTGCAAATAAATCTCTGTTCCTGCACTTTCTAAGTTTACAGGAACTGCCTCTGTATGGTCCAGATTTGCAATGCTAGTATTGCAACCAGTGGCAGGGTTGTCGCTGACTGGCATACTGTATGTCTTAGGGCTTGGCCCCTTTTGCCTGCCACAACTATCATAAGAGTTGCATATTATAAAAGAAAAATGTCAAAACTTTATGAAGCAGAGCATAGTTATTAAGAATCCTAATCTGAATCCGTAGAGAATTCCATATTTGGACTGATACATATGCTAAATCTGAAGAAAAAAATCTTAACACAAAGACCTTTTGGATCAGGAAATTGTATTAACAAAAGATTACTGAAACTGTCAAATAGGGTTATCTAGCGTAAGACCTTGTTGCAAGGAGTTGAACAGCATCTCAGGTTTTATTCTGACTATCTCAAGAAGACATTGAATGCTTGAGTGTTTGGAATGCCATTGGTAGCTGACTATACCAAAGTGTATGTGTTTAGCTATTAGTGAAGTATGTTAAATTACTGTTATTTTCCACAATAAAGTGCAGCTATTGAAGATTCATTTAATAAAATATTACTAGATTTTTAACACAAAATGTCTTTTTATCTTATTTGATGACAGGGGAATGTTTTCTTATTTTTTTATGGTTGTAACACTGTAATTCAACGTGGACAAATGCAGAGTGATGCACTTTGGGAAGAATAACCCAAATCATAGATACCAGATGCTAAGGTCCACCTTGGGAGTTAGTGGCCAAGAAAAATATCTGAGTGTCATTGTAGACAATACAATGAAACCTTCAGACCAATGTGCAGCAACGGCCAAAAAAGCAAACAAAATGCTAGGAATTATTAAAAAAAGGGATGGTTAACAAAACTAAGAATGTTATAATGCCTCTGTATCACTCCATGGTGTGATCTCACCTTGAGTATTGCATTCAATTCTGGTCGCCTCATCTGAAGAAAGATACAGCGAAACTGGAAAAAAAAAAATATAGGTTCAAAGAAGAGCAATCAAGATGATAAAGGGGATGGAACTCTTCTTGTATGAGAAAAGACTAAAAAGGTTAGGGCTCTTCAGCTTGGAAAAAAGACGGCTGAAAGGAGATTTTTTTTCACTCAGAGAATAGTTAAGCTCTGGAACATGTTGCCAGAGGTTGTGGTAAGAGCGGTTAGCGTAGCTGGTTTTAAGAAAGGTTTGGACAATTTCCTGGAGTAAAAGTCTATAGTCTTATTATTTAGACAGACATGATGGGGGAAGCCATTGAAAAACTACATCCATAGTCTTATTATTTAGACAGACGTGATGGGGGAAGCCACGTGAAAAACTACGTCCATAGTCTTATTATTTAGACAGACATGATGGGGGAAGCCACGTGAAAAACTACGTCCATAGTCTTATTATTTAGACAGACATGATGGGGGAAGCCATTGAAAAACTACGTCCATAGTCTTATTATTTAGACAGACGTGATGGGGGAAGCCACGTGAAAAACTACGTCCATAGTCTTATTATTTAGACAGACATGATGGGGGAAGCCACGTGAAAAACTACGTCCATAGTCTTATTATTTAGACAGACATGATGGGGGAAGCCACGTGAAAAACTACGTCCATAGTCTTATTATTTAGACAGACATGATGGGGGAAGCCACGTGAAAAACTATGAATCATAAACTCAGGGGAACCAAACAATCTACTCTCCAAACCAAACCCCTATGGAGATTACAGACCTCCCTGTTACAAGGTTTGCTACAGCACATACAACTCACAATTAACTACGTTTGTTTTAAGAAGGAGGAAAAAGCCTCAGACTCTAGCTTACCACTAGCATATTTAGCAAGCAGGTAAGCAATACACAGAGAGATACCTCATTGGCATAAAAACTTCCTTCCAACCAAATACCTTTACGTGTGAGTAAACTTGATTATGCTGTGCTCAATTTTAATAATTATAATTTTAGATGTGCTAACATAGCACCTACTCTTGCTGTGAACTATCCAAACAATGCTTCAAATAAAGAGCTCAGTTCAAAAAAAGTGTGACTAAATAAATTATCAATTCTTTTCAAAACTTTTTTTAAAAAAAGCAATGTTGCCAACACTGTTCATATGAAGGATTAACACTTGGCTCAAAACTGTAGAATAGAACTAGGATATACACAACGTAAACGCTCCAAATCGATAGCCATAGCCGATGATGGCCAGCCAGTGTTTCGCTGAAGCTGCGTCAGAGCATTCCGGACTTCACTGTACTGTGAAAACTCCCACGTCATTGTTACACTATGCTGACTAAGCAGTTATCCAGAGAGAGAGAGAGAGAGCTGATTAAACAATGTTGTAAAATCGTTATCCATTCCTAAGCAAATGTTCATTTCATCTGTCTTTGTTTTATTCATTCAATGTTTGCTACAAATGTGTGTGTTTCTAGAAACCACTCCTACCTATCACATCAAGTGTTTCTGATACTCACAGCTCACAACACTCTCTTGGAGCTCACGCTGCCCATGAAAGTCCCGTGTAGAACTAATAACCACTGTAGCACACAGAAAAATGAAACATTACAGGAACAGATGCCAATCAATCCATGAGTTCAGTCCATAGGGTTCCTCCGACTCCAAATGAAAGATCCACTCTTGCTCTCATTTTAATAAAGTCCTGTTTCTATCAAATGAATATTCAGGAATGTGGTCAGTGATACAACATTTCAAAGAAGTCACTACATGATTTTGCTGTTTACAATGTTGAACAAGAGGTTCCTCCAGTCTGTCACAATTGATGCTGCTCCTGTGTTCTACGAACCAGGTGCGGAACCGGTGCATTGTTTGCCCCACATACAATTTAGGGCACGGACTTAGTACGACATAGACAACAAAACTTGTGCCACGTGTCATTTGGAATTCAAGAAAAAAATCTCTCTTTTGTCACTGGATGCTCCAAAAAAGTGTTAATTCTAAAGTGTAATCACACATCAAACAGGTTCCACATTTCATGTGCTTTGGTATCTCATTTGTTCAATATCCGCTGGGCATAAAATTTCTTTAAAATTCCGGTTTCTGCTGAAAACTAGTAAAGCTTTCCCCTGGAAAACTTGATGGAATTGCAAAATGCTCCAATGTTTCTTAATAATCGAGACCACTTGTCCTATGCCTGTAGCATATCTCAGGGCACAAGTTGGAATTCAATCCTCTTGATCATCTTGATCTCTGTTTTTCTCAATGAACAAAAATTCTCAATTACAGAACTTCGCTTTCTTAAATGCTCTATTGACAGTGTTGTAAGGATAACCCCTATGTGACAACTTTTTTTTTTAAAATCTTTGACTGTTGTTTGAAAACTTACCTCCTATACCTCCTTACCTTCTCCTATACCGGAGAAACTGAGAAAAGGGCACCTCTTGCCCTGGATCAGTAGCATAGAATGTTGGTACTATTTGGGTTTTTGCCAGATGTTGGTGACCTGGATTGACCACCATCTCAATAATGGCCTATGGACTTTTCTTTTAGGAAATTTTCCAAGCCTTTTTAAAACCCTGTTAAGCTAACTGATATACCATACCTCTGAACGGGGCGACAGCGCTCTGAATGGCCTTCCCTCTGCTGCGTCCTTCCCTCTGCTGTGTCACTGATGACATAGAAACATGATGGCAGATAAAGGCCAAATGGCTCATTTAGTCTACCCATCCGCAGTAACCATTATCTCTTTCTCTCTCTGAGAGATCCCATGTGCCTATCCCAGGCCCTTTTGAATTCAAGCACAGTCTCTATCTCCACTACCTCTTCTAGGAGATTGTTCCATGTATTTACCACCCTTTCTGAGGGAAGGCCACGAAGCAGTCCATTCAGAGCACTGCCGCCACTGCTGTTTTTGGAGGCCTTGGAACAGAGGTATGTCAGTCTCATGGTGGGAGGATCGGTGAGGTTCTGCTACAAAAGGGGATGGGTGAAAGGGGAGGAAAGATGCTGCACATGGTGGGGAGAGAAAGGAAGAATTGGGGTGGAGGAGAGGAAGGAGAGATGATTGTTGTACATGAAAAAATAACACATCCCCGAAAATAAGCCCTAGTGCATTTTTTGGACCCAAAATTAATATAAAACACTCTGATTTTCGGGGAAACACGGTAGTTATGGCCCAAGTTGCACGGCACAACAAACAGTTAATTATAGCATTTTTGTGAAGAGTGACTTGAGAGTTTTCTTATTTGGACATATTTATCATTTAAAAACTGTAGACCCCTGATGCAGGCAACTCTGCCGAAACACAGCCCATGTCAGGTAAATTAATAAAGAAGACTGCTATCCCATTCTGCAAAACCCTTGGTGGTTTTTATGTTCCTCTTCTTAGTGTGTTCTTTCATTCCCTCTTCCTGCTTTATTCAGTGTGATTTTTTTAAAGTGATAATTTAATCATTTAAAACATGACTGCATATCCTGAGTTTAAAAGGCAAATATTTCATATTAAGTGGGAACACACTTTTGTTTTTCAACAGGCTTCCCACTTTAGAGCCAATGGTTTTGTAACTCTTAGTAGTAACTTCCAGAATCTTTTGTTCTCCATGTTTTGTAGTGAAAAGTAAGCAAGATTATGAGTTCCAGAAAGTACAGCTGTAAATCAGAAATGTGCTGGGCCAATCCTGAATATCCATAATGAGCTGGAGTTCAGAGGTAGGTTTGAGCCCTGTAATGCTTGCTTATCTTTCTTTGCTCTGTGCTTTTGTGGCTGCTTAGACTCAGAGGTGATATTAACAAATTAAGGGACAGGTCAGATGGTGGTATAAAAACTATCTATTTATAGAAGCTTCCTTGACTACCAGACAAAAATAGCAAGGTAAGCCATTTTCGTTATCCTTACACATTTTTGCACACCTGCTTCTTTACATTGACAAATCTAAGTTTGTTCTTGAGTTAATCCTGGAAATACTGTATCCACTGAGGACCTGATTCTTTTTATAAACGGTACCTAAATTTTAGGCGCTGGTCTGTGCGGTTGTCAATTGACCGCTAGGTGTCCTTTACAGAATCGCACCTAGGCATCCTTAGGCTTCGCTAGGCATTGTGGAAGTACATGCCAGTATATTAAGCCAGGTTTTACCTGGTCTAATTTACCAGCACCTAAGTTTACCATGCCTATTCTCCACTCCTAACCATGCCTACCTTTCAGGTAGGCATCATAGGGCACCTTGACTTATTCCTCCACTGTCCCAGGTACATTAAGTAGATTGTAAGTCCATTGGGACAGAGAGGGAAAAATGCTTGAGTATCTGAATGTAAAAAAATACTTAAACAACTCCCATTGATAAGTGGTATATAAATAACTAATAAACTTAGGGCTAGATTCATGAACCTGCCTGATCAGGACTGACCCGTGCCTGAATCGGGCAGGTCCAATGGATTCTTGAAACTCTAATATACAGATGGGGCAATTGGAGAAATGCCCCCATCTGCCGGCACGGATTGCTGGTGTGTGATCCCAACGCATGCGCAGTCGCTTCTTGGGTTGATCGGCAAGCCCAGTCGGTTTTATCGCATTCCTGTCTACATTGCATGCACGGATTCGAAGAGGATTGCAGGAGAAGTTAGTGAATCGGGCAGGAGGGAAATTTGGTCGCAAAGGGGTCGCAAACCGATCAGTACACGATCGGTTGGCTTTGTGAATTTAGAAACTTGGACTTGGGTGTGGTTTGGCACCTTGTGGAATTTTGCACAACTTTTAATTGACTTAAAAAAATGTTTAAATTATCAATAGCCTGGTCAATTATCACACCAATTAAGCTTGTTAATTCAATTTGGGTTATGCACAGAATTTACACCCCTTCCTTTACAAAACCTTAGTGCTGTTTTTAGCACCGGCCACAGTGGTGACAGCTCCAACACTCATACAATTTCTACGAGCGTCAAAGCTGCTACTGCTGCAGCTGGTGCTAAAAAAATGAGCTACAGTTTTGTAAAAAGGGGAGGTTAGTTAGCCATCACTAAGTGTCCACATTTAGAGCGTCTGGCGGTGCCTAACCTAGTTACCGTATATAGAAACATAGAAAAAAGCAGCAGAAAAGGGCTTTAGCCCACCAAGTCTGCCCATTCCAAGTATCCCCTCCCCTGAATTTACTCCCTTAAAGATCCCACGTGAGTATCCCATTTTCTCTTAAAATCCGTCACGCTGCTGGCCTTTATCACCTGGAGTGGGAGTCTGTTCCAATGATCCACTACTCTTTCGGTGAAAAAGTACTTCCTGGAGTCGCCATGAAACTTCCCTCCCCTGATCTTCAGCGGATGCCCTCTGGTGGTCGAGGGTCCCATGAGCCAGAAGATATCATCTTCTGACTCGATGCGTCCCCTGATGTACTTATATGTTTCAATCATATCTCCCCGTTCTCTTCTTTCCTCAAGTGAGTACAGCCGCAATTTTTTTAATCTTTCTTCATACGTGAGATCCTTGAGCCCCAAGACCATCCTGGTGGCTGTTCGCTGAACCGACTCAATCCTCAGCACGTCCTTTCGGTAGTGTGGTCTCCAAAACTGAACACAGTACTCCAAGTGAGGCCTCACCATGGCTCTGTACAACGGCATCATAACTTCAGGTTTCCTGCTGACGAAACCTCTGCGGATACACCTCATCATTTGTCTTGCCCTGGAGGAAGCCTTCTCCACTTGATTGGCAACCTTCATGTCCTCACTAATGATCACCCCTAGGTCACGTTCCGCCGTGGTCCTAACCAAGGTCTCACCATTTAGTACATAAGTTCTGGCTCTGAGTACCAGACATTGTTGCATACTCAGTCCTTGATCACTGTCCTTTATTAGAAGTCTAATCTTGCTGTAGAGAACATGTGCTCTCAATGCTGACTTGACAATATGGCTTCATTTTACTAGGCTGACAAACAAATACTCAGCTAAATCCACAGTCAAAATTACTGGAATGTTCCACTGCAATATGATCATTTTTCATTTTTTCAAAATATTCTGGGATTTTAGCCATACTTCTGAATTTACTTTGTTTTAAAAATCTTATATACCACCATTACATAGAAACATAGAAACATAGAAAATGACGGCAGAAAAGGGCCATAGCCCATCAAGTCTGCCCACTCCAACAACCCTCCCCTAATCTACACTCTATCACTTGTCCCCAATCTGCCCTCCTCTATGCTACCCTTGTAGGGATCCGATGTGGGCATCCCATTTATTCTTAAAATCTTGTATGCTGCTGGCCATGATCACCTGCTCCGGGAGCTCGTTCCAATGGTCCACCACTCTTTCAGTGAAGAAGTACTTCCTGGTATCCCCATGAAATTTCCCCCCCCTGATTTTCAACGGATGTCCCCTTGTGGACGAGGGCCCTTTTAGAAGGAAAATGTTGTCTTCCACCTCTATTCGACCAGTGATGTACTTAAACGTCTCTATCATATCCCCCCTCTCCCTACGTTCCTCGAGAGAGTATAGCCGCAACTTGTGCAGCCTGTCTTCATACGAGAGATCCTTGAGCCCCAGGATCATCCTGGTGGCCATTCGCTGAACCGACTCAACTCTCAGCACATCCTTACGGTAGTGCGGTCTCCAGAATTGCACACAGTATTCCAGATGAGGTCTCACCATGCTTCTGTACAGCGGCATAATGACCTCTGGCTTCCGGCTAACAAAGCCTCTACGAATACATCCCAGCATTTGTCTAGCCTTAGATGAAGCCTTCTCTACTTGATTGGCTGATTTCATGTCTCCACTAATGATTACCCCCAAATCCCGCTCTGCTGTAGTCCTGGACAAGGTTTCACCATTCAGTGTGTATGTCTTACACGGATTATTGTTACCAAGGTGCATGACCTTGCATTTTTTCGCATTAAAGCCCAGCTGCCAGGTTGTGGACCAATGTTCCAGTAAAAGCAGGTCCTGCCTCATGCTGTTGGACAAATCATTTTTACTTGCGGTGTCACTCACAGTGTTACATAATTTGGCATCGTCGGCGAATAATGCTATTTTACCTTGAAGCCCCTGAGTCATGTCTCCTATAAATATGTTGAAAAGGATCGGGCCCAAGACTGATCCCTGCGGCACTCCACTGGTCACCCTCGACGTTTCAGAGAGGGTACCGTTAACCAACACCCTCTGAAGTCTCCCGCTTAGCCAGTCGCTGACCCATGCAGTCAGTGTATCACCCAATCCCATTGATTTCATCTTGCTCAGTAATCTACGGTGGGGGACGCTGTCAAAAGCTTTGCTGAAGTCCAAGTACACGACGTCTAGGGACTCTCCCAGGTCCAGCCTCCTAGTTACCCAGTCAAAGAAGCTGATAAGATTGGATTGGCATGACTTACCCTTGGTGAAACCGTGTTGGTGGGGGTTGCGTAGGTTCTCCTTATCAAGGATCGTGTCTAGTTTGTGTTTGACTAGTGTTTCCATGAGCTTACTCACAATCGAAGTGAGACTCACCGGTCTGTAATTTGCAGCTTCTGCCTTGCAACCCTTTTTGTGCAGAGGAACGACGTTAGCTGTTTTCCAGTCCAATGGGACTTTTCCCGTACTGAGAGAGAGATTGAAGAGTACGGCTAACGGTTCCGCCAGAACGTCACACAGCTCTCTGAGCACCCTTGGGTGCAGATTGTCCGGTCCCATGGCTTTGTTCACCTTGAGTTTCGATAGTTCGTCGTAGACGTCACTGGGTGTAAACTCGTGGTTCTGAAATGGGTCTCTCGAGTTATGCTTCACCTTTAACTTTGGACCTGACCCTGGCGCCTCGCAGGTGAAGACTGAGCAGAAGTACTTATTTAGTAGTTTGGCTTTATCTGTGTTCGATTCTGCATAATTTCCGTCAGGTTTTCTGAGGCGTACTATTCCATCTGTGTTTCTTTTTCTATCACTAATATACCTGAAGAAAGATTTGTCCCCCTTTTTAATGGTATTCGCTAAGTTTTCTTCTACTCGGAGCTTGGCTTCTTTGACTGCCAATTTGACTGCTGACGACTTAGTCATAAATTTTATTTTAGCCTCTTTACCCTTCGTGCATTTGTAGTGAATGAATGCTCGTTTCTTGTCTTTAACGAGGTCAGATATCTCTGAGGTGAACCATTGAGGTCTGTTTTTTATTCGCCGTTTACTCACGGATTTTATGTAACGGTCTGTTGCTGCGTGTAGGGTTGATTTCAAGGTTGACCACATAGCCTCCACATCGTTGGTCATTATGATTTACAATAAAAGAACTATACACAATTCAATGAATATTTAGTGCAGTAATAAAGCAGCATAGAATGCATTAGAGATCCCCAACCCTCAAATGAATTCCAATCTTCCTCCCCATAAAAATATGCCTGAACAAACATATCTGTAAATGGCTCTCCATCCTTAATCTGCACCACATTTCAACAAAAATAGCTGTGTTTTGACCTGTTCACAGAATAGCTGAAAATTCACCTTAATAGGAAGGCTATTCACCAAATTCTGTTTCTTGGTTAAAATTCAATATTAATCACATATGTTCAAAGTCACGTCTGGGGTCTATACTTTGAACCCAGATTTTATTGTGACATCAGTAAAATAGGAAAATTCTCAAAAATGTAAGTAATTGACAGCAAAGAATAAAAATTGTCTTCTGAGGTCATATGAAGTGAATTTACACATCGGAGTGATATTTAATCACTCCCCTTGAAGTCGCCTTAAAGTTACTTATGCACTGAATGGTTCAGACTGGGAACTGAAGCTAAGTTATTGGACAAGGCAGAAATAGATAATGCTAACTTCCTGTCTCTTGGGGAGGGTTGGGAGACCTACTATGGTGGTAGTTGAGGAGGAGAAGAGATATGGAGGTAGCTGATTGAGGGATAGCAAATGAAAAGAGAAGCAGTCCTGTTGGGGAGAGGAGCTTGCATTAAATTTGCAGAGACATTTAAGGTTCTGCCTTGGTTTGATGGCAGAGACATCTATTGGGATCTGTTCATACCCTTGTAGTTTTTAGAACATGGGGGAGCTGTCTTGACCAGTGAGGTAATGGTGAGAGAAGACCGCTTTTGGATCAAACTGTGACGAATAAAACATAAGACCCAGTGGTTCTCTACTTCTTTGGCTAGCTAAGCAATTGTACAACCAAGGTGCACATCTGGGGATGTGTAAATCAACAACCCAGAGGAAGAGGGAGTCCAACTAGGTAAGCCAGGTCACTATTGCTCACAGAAGTGAAGGAGTGAGAGAAAATAAGCATCTCTTGAACACAAAAGTGCAGCAAGAAGCCTCTGATCTTGGAAAGAAGATAGTAAAGATGATGTCCTGTGGACAGGAGCTCCCACAATACTGCATCTGCCACAAACATCTGAGTTGACTCCAAGTCTATGTGCCATTCATTCTGAGGAAGGCATTAGAGAGGAAAATTCTCCATCTAAAAGGAAGAGTTCAAGTGTAATCTAAGTAACTGTTAACATATTAGTATATTTTTACCATCATCATTTGATTTTTGGCAACAATCCCCTAAGTCAGGGGTGCCCACACTTTTTTGGCTTGCGAGCTACTTTTAAAATGACCAAGTCAAAATGATCTACCAATAATAAATTTTTTTAAAACACAAAGCACACTGTACGCAGAGAAAATGTTAATTATCATATGTATTTGGGGCTTTTTTCAGAGGTCAAGGCAGATGACTTTAAAATATGCAATGTCATCTCAGTAACAACTATACAAAAATAGACAAATATACCCCCTCCCCTTTTACTAAACTGCGATAGCGGTTTTTAGCGCAGGAAGCTGCGCTGAATGCCCTGCGCTGCTATTGCGGTTTAGTAAAAGGGAGCCATAGTATAAAATATAGAGAGTAGATATAAATTCTCAAAACGGACACATTTTGATCACTAAATTGAAAATAAAATCATTTTTCCTACCTTTTTGTCTGGTGATTTCATGAGTCTCTGGTTGCAATTTCTTCATCTGTAAAGTAAATATTTCTTTCTTTCTGCCTTTTTTCTCTTTCCCCCTGCCCCCCTCTTTCTTTCTGCCTTTTTTCTCTCTCTTCCTGCCTTCCTGTCTTTCTTTCTCTCTCCCCCTGCCCCCCCAAGCCATTGTGCCGATTTCTCCACTTCCCCAATTCTTTCCCTACCCCCACCCCCAAGCCACCACTCCGATTTCTCCCTGCTGCTTCCCCGAACCAGGCCTGGCACATACAAGTACTGGGCCCACAAGACTTCACCTCCGACGTCAATTCTAATATCAGGGAGGAAGTTCCAGGCCAGCCAGGCAGCGAGTACGCGCCAGGCCTGACTTGGGGAAGCAGCAGGGAGAAAAGGATCGCAAAGGCAAACTGATCGACTCACGTTTCCTTTACGATCTACTGGTCGATCATGATCGATCATTTGGGCACCCCTGCCCTATGTAATGTTCCCTCTGAGCTGTGCCTGAGTCCTCCACATACATTCCTGCCAGTAGCAGTGCTGTTTCAATATTACTTTTTTAGTAGCTCTATTTCCATCCCCACCTGTTCCTGCAGGCTCTGTTCTCATCTGCACAGGCCTTGAACACTTATGATTTTATATTTAATTCTTTTTATTAAAGTATAAAGAGGGACAATATTCTGTACTAGTGGTGTAGCAAGGTTTGGTAAATTCTCTGGATTCCAAATAAATTGGAGCAAATCAGAGGTTCTTCTGTTAAACATTCATTGTTCAAAAGGATTATTTGATCCATTCCCTTTCCTTTGGAAGGAAGAGGGTATAAAATATTTAAGTATTATGATTCAGAAAACATTGTGATGACAGTAAATGAAAACTCTTTATTGCTGAAAGTCAAAGAAATGTGTGAGCATTCGAATCCCTTACATCTTTCTTGGTGGGGGAGAGTCTAAACTGTCAAAATGATGATTTTGCCTGTAATTTGCTACCAAATGAGTATGTTGCCGGTTTATTTTCAAGGGTCCTTCTATAAAAAATTAAATGGTATTCTTACTAAATTTATTTCCTTAGCATAGCAGCAGATGAATCCAGAGACAAGTGGGATAGCTCACATCGACCAGCAGGTGGAGATAGAGAAACTGATTAACAGTCGGTCTTATAGACTGGTATTCCTTCTGTCCATTCAGTTTGCTCTATCTCCCTCCAACTCTTCCGCAAACACCTAAAAACCTGGCTATTCTCAAAACTGTAACACTTCCCCCCTCTTAGGCCTCTCACCTTCCCCCTTTACACCTAACTCTTTAATCTCTCCACTGTAGTTCCTCTCTCATCTTTCTTCCTGTAAACCGTGCCGAGCTCCGCATTCGTGGAGATGGTGCGGTATATAAACCCAAGGTTTAGTTTAGTTTAGTTTAGTTTAGGGGTTGGAGCTATCACTCTAGCTCCTGGATTCTGGCTGTGCCGGGTGAATTGGTGTTCAGTTATATTCCTCTGTTGAGACTAGCTCTCTTCAGAAGGACAGGGGTGCCTAGCTGAGCGGTGCCGGCTTTGGGAGCTACACCTGGGCCCTCCCAGGTCCCTTCTCCACCCTCCCCTCCGGTTGATTGAGGGGTTTACTTGGGCTCTGCAGTGTTTTTCTTCATTCCAGTATAAAAAAAAAGCAAGAGCCTGCCTATGCTGAGCTGTGCCTTTTTTGGTCGGCCTTCAGTTACAATTGCCAGCCATAACCTTGCTTCCTGTGGGGCGGTTTGAGAGTTTGGTGGTAAGTAGGATTTCTGATGGGGCAGTGGTGCCGGTGCGACCGGAAGAGGTGGGCCTCGGCAGATATTCCATATACTTCATTGTGCCCAAAAAAGGGGGGTCGTTCAGGCTGGTGCTGGATCTCAAAGGTGTCAACAAATTTCTCAGTGTTCGCCATTTCCGTATGGAGACGGTTCGCTCAGTTATTGCGGCAGTAAGGCCGGGGGAGTTCCTCACGTCCCTCGATCTCAAAGAGGCGTACCTCCATATTCCGATATGGCCTCCGCATCAACGGTTTCTGCGGTTTGCGATCCTCGGCCAGCATTATCAATTTTGGGCTATGCCCTTTGGTCTTGCAACGGCTCCCCGCACCTTTTCAAAGGTGATGGTGGTAGTGGCAGCATTTCTGCGCAAAGAGGGAATTCGGGTACACCCTTACTTAGACGACTGGTTGATCCGCGCCTCTTCCAAGCAGGAGAGTTTGTCGGTGACTCAAAGAGTAATATCTCTCCTTCAGTCGTTGGGGTGGATCTTCAACTTTCCCAAGAGCTCTCTGTCCCCGTCCCAGTCTTTGGTGCATCTGGGGATCAGGTTCGACACTTGTCTGGGGAAGGTGTTTCTGCCCCGAGACCGGGGAGAGAAGTTGCAGTCTCAGGTTCATCTACTTCTCGGGTCGCCCAGACCTCGTGTTTGGGATTATGTACAGGTTCTGGGCTCGATGGTAGCGACTCTGGAGGTGGTTCCCTGGGCTCGGTTCCACATGAGGCCATTACAGAAGTCTCTACTTTCCCGGTGGTCCCCGGCATCTCAGGACTACGATCAGCGTCTCCAGTGGAGTTCTCGGGCGGCTCGCAGCATGCAGTGGTGGCTCAACAAGTTCAATCTATTCCAGGGCATGCCGCTAGCGACGCCGGAATGGGTCGTAATTACGACGGATGCCAGTCTTCTGGGCTGGGGGGCTCAATGCCTGCAAGCTTCAGTGCAGTGGTCCTCGGAGGAGGCCCAGTGATCGATCAATATGCTGGAGTTGAGAGCTATCAGGCTTGCGCTTCGGGCGTTTCAGTCCATGATTCAGGACCGTCCGACCAGGGTCTTTTCGGACAGCGTCACGGCGGTGGCGTATATCAATCGTCAGGGGGGTACCCGGAGTCCTCAGTTAGCCGAAGAGGCAATGGTGCTGTTTCGATGGGCGGAGGTGCATGTTCCTCTTCTCTCAGCGGCACACATTGCGGGTCACGAAAACGTTCAAGCGGACTTCCTCAGCAGAAATCTTCTCGATCCAGGCGAATGGGAGCTGTCTGCTCGGGCGTTCGATCTGCTGGTCCTACGGTGGGGGCTTCCAGAAATAGATCTCATGGCCTCGTCCCGCAATGCAAAGCTGCCTCGGTTCTTCAGCAGACGCAAGGAGAAGGACTCGGAGGGGGTGGACGCGTTAGCTCTCCCGTGGCCTCCGAATTCCCTTCTGTATGTATTTCTTCCTTGGCCAATGATAGGTCGAGTGTTACAACGCATCTCTCTCTTTCAGGGCAGGGTGATCCTGGTGGCTCCGGATTGGCCGCGTCGGCCATGGCACGCGGATCTGATTCAACTATCAGCAGGCAATCGGTTAAAGTTTCAGGTGACTCCGGACTTACTGACTCAAGGTCCAATCTCCATGGAAAATTCGGCCCAATTTGGTCTTACGGCCTGGCTATTGAACGGTCGCGGCTGAGAAGTAGGGGCTATTCGGAGCAGGTTATTGCCACTCTTCTTCAAGCTAAGAAGATTTCTACTTCTGCCTCCTATGCTAGAGTCTGGAGAATTTTTGAGTCATGGTGTGGGAGGCAGGGTATTTTGCCCTTCCGGGCGTCTCTGTCGGCTATTCTTTCTTTCTGCAGGAGGGCGTAGCTAAAGGGTTAGCCTATAATTCTCTGAAGGTTCAGGTGGCAGCCATTGCTTTTTACAGGGGCCGGGTTTCTCGCTCGACGTTCGCATCGCAGCCCGACGTGGTCCAATTCCTCAAGGGGGTTCACCATATCCGGCCTCCGGTAAAGCGAACCTGTCCTGCGTGGAGTCTTAAACTTGTCCTTGGGAGGTTGCGAGCGGCGCCTTTTGAGCCTTTGTCTGCGGCTATGTTGAAAGATGTCACGTTGAAAACAGTGTTTTTGTTAGCTATGGCTTCTGCAAGACGAGTGTCGGAATTGCAGGCGCTATCTTGCAGGGATCCCTTTTTGCGTATTTCGGATGCTGGAGTGTCTGTTCGGACGGTGCCGTCCTTCCTGCCTAAGGTGGTTTCTTCCTTTCATGTGAACCAGTATTTATTCCTCCCGGCCTTTCGGAGGGAGGATTGGGGGGAGCGATACTCATCGTTGCGTCTCCTGGATGTGCGCCGGATTGTTCTACATTATTTGGGGGTGACTAACGACTTTCGTCGGTCGGATCACCTGTTCGTGTTGTTCGCGGGCAAAAACAAGAGTATGGCTGCGTCTAAGGCTTCCATTGCTCGTTGGGTCAAAGAGACGATTGCTTCAGCTTATTTGTTAACAGGGAAGCAGGTGCCAGAGCAACTTCGTGCTCATTCGACTCGAGCATTAGCTACGTCTTGGGCGGAGTCCGGAGGTCTTTCTTTGGAGGAGATTTGCCGGGCGGCTACTTGGTCGTCTGGAAATACCTTTTTGAAGCATTACCGATTAGATGTGGCTGCCCGTACAGAGGCTAGTTTTGGCGCTTCAGTGATTGCGGAGGCGGCATTAGCTTCCCACCCGGTTTGAGTTTTGCTTTGCTACATCCCACTTGTCTCTGGATTCATCTGCTGCTATGCTAAGGAAGGTAAAATTATGTTCTTATCTGTTAATTTTCTTTCCTTTAGAAGCAGCAGATGAATCCAGAACCCCACCCCTTCTGTGGACTGTCTGTCTAAGGGTTAGGTAGGATTTTTTCAGTTGGGTTATTGTTGGTAGTTGTACTCTTGAATTTATAGTGTCAACATTCGCTACAGGAAAGAAGTTTTTTTGGTGCTCATTCTCCTATCTCTGGATGCTTGGGCAAGGAGCATAACTGAATGGACAGAAGGAATACCAGTCTATAAGACCGACTGTTAATCAGTTTCTCTATCTCCACCTGCTGGTCGATGTGAGCTATCCCACTTGTCTCTGGATTCATCTGCTGCTTCTAAAGGAAAGAAAATTAACAAGTAAGAACATAATTTTACCTTGTCTGGCTAAAACTGCTAGAATAGCTTTAGTATCTTTGCAAAAACCAATTGCGGCGGGTGGGGTAAATTTTCCAAATTTTTATAGATACCATCAAGCATTTATTCTGTGTCAGGGTATGTATTGGATCCTTCCTGAAGTCTTAAAGCATCTTCCAGATTGGCTTTATTTAGAATGGCAACTCATGCCCACATTACGATTATGTCATGTGTTGAGCATCAAATTACTCAGAATTTATAAGGACAATAGCATTCTTTTTACCACCTGGAAAATCTTAAAATTTATTGATAATTTAACATCTGTACCAATACAACAATCCACGTGTCAATCCTTATGGTTGAACTCCAAGATTCAAATTGACGAGTCTAAAATCCTCTGGAAGCATTGGCTGCAGGCAGGCATACGCACATTAGATGATGTAATATCAAATGGGAAAATGCTTGATTTTTCACGACTGCAACAATCATTCGGTATTTCAAAGTTGCAAGCATATAAGTGGTTGCAGTTGAAGCAGGCCATTCAGAAAGGATTCCCTGATTGGTGAAATTTAAAGGATCAGTATAGCTTGCTGGACCTGTGCTTCCAGACAGATTTCCTAGAGCATCAGGCCGCTAAGTGGTATAAATTAATATCAGAATATTTGAACAAAAAAACAAAAACTAGTCTGAGAGACAACTTGGAGCATTGAGATTAAGCAGCAGATTTCTGCTTCTCAATGACCACAGATTTGGACTTGGAGGATGAGATGTACAGCATCAGCATCTATGAGACAAACATGTTTGGTTTTTTTTTTGTTACAGAAGTTTCTGGATCCCTTTTAGATTACAAAAGTTAGATAGTTCAAAATCTAATAAATGCTGGCACTGTCATCTAGACATAGGAACACTGGATCATTTGTTGTTCTATTGTCCTTTGGTACTCAACTTTTGGAGGTCAATATGAGGACAGATTAATACCATACTGGAGTCATCAATGCCATATGTGGGATGATATTGCATCTTAAACCCCCATTGGACAGATATAAATGTTGGCTTTTCCTTATTATGACCGGGATAGCCATGCAAATGGTTACTCGCAATTGGAAAAATTGAGATCGCCTTAGTTTTACTTTTTGGTGGGCGAATTTATGCTTATGTTATAAATATGAGAAGATGAACGCTGACATGCTGGGGCATAATAAGTTATTCAAATTAGTTTGGGGTCCATTGACGTCTTTTGTGGCTTCGTTATAGTTGTCTTTTATCTTTATTTTCTGTTGTTTGAGCACACACACATCCAGGGGAGAGTGGGGTAACTCTTTTGTTTGGTTTTATTCCCTGATGGAATATGTTGGATGGGAGAGGGGTTTTTATTTTTTCTGTATTGTTACTGATTGATTATAAGTGCTCATGATTATTAATATATGTATGTATATTGTTTTGCACTTTTTGTTAGCTTTGAAAACTTAATAAAGATTGAAAAAAAGAAAAAAGGGTGAGCCCGTCCTCTGCTCCACTGCTGTGCGCTTGCTCCCCCCAACCCTGTACCTTTTAAACATCAGCGCAAGCAGCCACCAACTTGCTGCTCTGTCAGCTTCAGTGCTCTCTCTGACATCACTTCCTAGGTGTGGGTCCTGGAAGTGACATCAGAGAGAGCGCCGAAGCCGATGCGGGCAGCAAGTTGGTGGCTGCTCATGCTGAAGTTAAAAAGGTATGGGGGAAGGGGCACGTGCACTGCAGGGGGAGGAGTGGGAAAGGGTGCGGAGAAGAGGAAGGATGCCAGCACCCTGAGCAAGATGGCGCCTGGGGCGGACCGCCCCACCCCGCCCTTACTATACCACTGTTCTGTACAACTGTTTATAAAATCACAAATAGAGCCTTCTATTTCAATCTGATTTTGGTATAACCTTGGCAAAGATTTGGTTGCCTATGTTTTTGCATCATCTGGGAAGATAATTGGATTGTCTTTCAGACATTGGTGTAGAAGAAAACAAACACTGTGTAGTAGATGAAAAGAAAGATAAGTGTATTATCTAATGTTGGAAATGCTCCTTGATCCTTGAATCTGTTGCAGTAACAGTAAGATGTTTGAGCAACTGGGCACATGATGGAAGAACATTGCAGGTGGACTCTTGTTATCACATTAAAAGCAGACAAGACACAAATGATGTCATTTAACAGTACAGTACTCCCCCGAAATTCACAGGGGTTCTGTTTCAGGAACACCCATGAATTTAAAAAAACTGTGAATGCAGTTTAGGAGCTGATCGAAAGCAGGGGGCGCCGGCGGGTACTGAAAATCATTCTAAGTATTTTCCAACTGCCTCTTCCTGGTATTAAAGTCAGGCTACACCAATCAGGAGCTGCTTTGACACGCCATATAAAGATACATGCCATAGCATCTCCTGATTGGTGTAGCCTGACTTTAGTACCAGGAAGATGTGACCTAAAAATACCGCAACTTACTGAGTCCGCGAACCGCAAAGTCGTGGGGGTTTACTGTAGTTCATTTACATCCTAAAGGACTAGCAAGTTGTACAGAGCTCCAGAGGATCTACATGTTCCTAATGATTGAAAAAATGATTGAAGCATTGCCTCCCCCTCCCCAACATACACACTGGCTGGAATGTGAGTGGAGAACTCCCTTATAGCTTAGCGCAGTGGTTCCCAACCCTGTTCTGGAGGACCACCAGCCAGACAGGTTTTCAGGATTGCCCTAATGAATATGCATGGAGCAGATTTGCATGCCTGGCACCTCCATTATATTCAGATCTCTCTCATGCATATTCATTAGGGCTATCCTGAAAACCCGACTGGCTGGTGGGTTAGAGAGTATATTGCCCCTAAGTAGAGTTACCATATGGCTCCAGAAAAAGGAGGATGGATTTAGACATCCGGGTTTTAATTCCATTTGTTTCAGTAGAAGTAAAACCCGAATGTCTCAATCCTCCTTACCTGTGGAGCCATATGGTAACCCTACCGTTAAGGTTTCAGTAAGTCCTTGACTCGGAACAAGATCTGGCCTTGACTGATTTATTGAGGAGGAGAAGGTGTGGAAAAAGTAGATTTCCAGTTGTACTAGTCCTGACCTGGAACCTAAACAAACTCCCAGAGAGTTAAACTTGCAAGCCAATGTCTCCTTTCTAAACTTGTGCTCCTGCTCTGCCATATAGCTGAAAATAACAGCTGTGAGCCAGTAGAGTCTACAGATGGTAAAAGAAATAAAACAAAGATGTTCCCATACTTCGATAAAATCTGTGGCAGGGTTATTACAATAATATCTTGTCTATGCTCACAGTGGCGTAAGGGAGGGTAGGGGGGTTGGTCTGCCCTGGGCGCCTGCCCCCCTCCTCCTTCCCACCCCCCTGCTCCTTCCCACCCCCCTACTCCTTCCCAGCCTTCCTCCCTGCCGTGCACATGCCTTCACTCTCTCCCCCCCCATACCTCTATCTTTTTGCCAGAGCGAGCAGCAACTCCAACCTGCTGCTCACGCCAGCGTCGGCTCGCCTTCTGATGTCACTTCTGGGTCCCGCACCTAGGAGATAACATCAGAGGGGAGAGCCAACCTGATGCAGGCTGCAAGTTGGTGATTCTGCTTGTGCCGGAGAAGAGGAATGGGGTAGGGAAGGGATGAGCGGTGAATGAGCAGGGAGTGGAGAAGAGAGCAGGGAGCAATGCCTCTTACCCTCGCTATGCCACTACATGCTTACACTCCCTGCAACAGTGTCTAAAAATCCTATAACCTTTCTCTTTGGTTTCTTGTCATTGACTAACACTGTCTGTCTCCTAGCCAGATCCATTACTCTGATCTGGACTGGTGCCACTGAATTTCTGTCTCTCTCTCTTCCGCATCTTCCTTTGTATGAATGAAAATAGAGATTTGGCTTAATGCCCAAGTGTGGCAGAGGCTCCAGGCTTTTATCAATGAACTCACAACAGTATATCAGGTCACCAATGACTCATATCTTGATCCTATTGCTGTTTGGGCATCCTTGTATTTCCTTGTCAGCAGTTTAACATAACATAAGGAAGTTACAGAAGAATTTACGAATTGTAAAAGAGATAATAAGTCTTGTCTTTCTTGAATCTCAAACTTTTTGCTTTCCTTCTAGTATTCTTTAGGTGGGAAGAATTGAACAATGAATATTTTTTGCATAGAAGCTGATCAAGGGAATAGAAAGAATGTAGGCAATAAATTAGCAATCAGCAGATTAATATTCAAAGTGATTTAACCAGCCAGAAGCAGCTCCTGGCTGGTAAAATCACTTAACTGCTTAATGCTTCTGAAATTGTCAGGATAGTAATTTTTTCTAAACTGGCTATTTTGGGGGCACTTGGCCAGTTAAGTGCCAATATTTAGCACTCAACCAGCCAAGGTAACTGCATAAAAGCCAGTCCTATCTTTATGGTGCCCCATAACCAGTTAAGTACCACTTGGCTGTGCAAACCTGGAAATTCTTTTCTGAAGCCCGTACATGGCTCAAGGTTGAATTTCCAGGCGTAATGCTGGTAGCGCTTTGGAACATGCTGAGTGCTGCCAGCTGAATATCAGAGCTCATGTTTACCTATTCTAACTAGTGTTCATCATGACCTTTACTCCCATAAGAACATAAGAATTCCCCCTGCTCCCGCGGCAGCCCCTAGGTCAAAGACCAGTGCCCTAACTGATACCAGCCTCACCTGCGTACGTTCCAGTTTAGCTGAACTTGTCTAACTTTGTCTTGAATCCCTGGAGGGTGTTTTCCCCTATAACAGCCTCCGGCAGAGCGTTCCAGATTTCTACCACTCTCTGGGTGAAGAAGAACTTCCTTACGTTTGTACGGAATCTATCCCCTTTTAACTTTAGAGAGTGCCTTCTCGTTCTCCCTACCTTAGAGAGGGTGAACAACCTGTCTTTATCTACTAAGTCTATTCCCTTCAGTATCTTGAATGTTTCGATCATGTCTCGGATTCTCAAAATGGCACCATTATCGGTTGCCGCCAATCACGTGTCAATCATGCAACAGTGCCCGTTAGAGAATCGCACTTCTGGCAAATGTAGGCGTTGGAAATGTAGGCCAGGTCTTCTAAGGCCTACATTTCCGGCACCTTCCTTAGATGTGAATCACACCAACAGAGTTGCCTACTGGTGCCTAATGCCATGTCTGGCATTAGCCATGCCTACAGTGGCATTAGTCGCCTTTGGAGGCACAATTCTGGTGCTGTTGTGCTTAGGCACCGGTAGGTCCCTGAAAATCTCTTTTAAATGGTGTTTCCCTTTTAACTTAGGTTCCGATAGAGCGCATACTGGTGCCTAAGTTAAGGCACTGTTTATAGAATATGGGCCTTTGTGTTCCAAATATTTTAAAGAAATATATTTGAAATGGAAATGGGTGCATATTAAGATGAAGGAAAAATAAATAACTATTGTATATTCTTGTATGTAAAGATATAAACACACATAGACACAAAGTACCTAAAGCAGTTTCATAAACAGTGGGGCAATGCTGTAGCTCTTTTATCTTGTTTTATTTGGAGTAGGATTCACTGCCACCAAACAGTAATTCCATCTGCATATAGCAAGTTCCTGTTGTACGTACAGTCCTTCGCACATTCCATATTCACGGATTTATTCACGGACTGACTTATTCACGCAAAATAAAGTGTAACCCATTTCACTATTCACAGTGTGTTCTCAAGAGGATGAATATGGAGCATTGCGTAAGTATTGTTACACCGACAGACAGTTTTTACAAAAAAAATAAAAAAAACCTCTGTATAAAATACATTTATAAAATGCAGAATATAATAAGCAAGCTTTTCTTTACAAGAAAAGTATATGACATGATGAAATTACGGTGTTAGGCAGCAAAAGTGTGAACAGGGTCGCACAGGAACCTAACCCACTTTTTCCCATAGCATCAATGGTTCCATATTTGTGTTTTCAGTATTCACAAGGTTTTCTAGGAACCACTGAATAGCGAGAATGCGTTGTAGGGGATGACCAATAAAGAATAAATAAAAAGGAACCTAGAAGTCAAGGAATGATAAATAAAAACTTTACTATGATAAAACTAGACCGACAGGTCTGTATAAAAACAATTCTGCCAAACAATGGAAGTTAGAAGAAGGACTCGACACGGTGCTGTGTTTTGGCATGACCGCCTGCATCAGGAGTCTCAACAGTCCAAATAGTTCTAGCCACAAGTAAATGTTGTTGGAAGTAAAAAATCTTCAAAAATGATAATATTTATATGAATGCCTTCTCTGCTAAACACCCTGATGAGAGTTAGTGCTCTGATCTCCTCCCATGGTTTTCAGGATTATCTCTAATTACTAATGACTAAATGACTCCTAGGTCTACCTCTCTATACCAGAAATTTCAGAAGGAATCAAGTCCCAAGTCTCAGCCTGCTTCTCTGCCATTGCTGCCTGGATGTTTTACTATCTGAAATTGAACATGGCCAAGACTGAACTTCTTACCTTTTTCCGTAAACTCACCTCTCCTCTTTGTAGATATCAATCTCTTCATCCTTTGTCGCATTAGTTTATAACCTTGAGTCATTATTGACACCTTTCATGCTTTCTTTGTGTGTATGCGACAACAGCTAAAACCAGTTTCTTTTTCTATATCACCCAGATTAATCCCTTTCTTTCCAAGCATCCTACCAAAACCCTTATCTGCTCTCTCATCACCTTACACCTAAATTACTGCAACTTGCTTCTCGTAGGCCATCAACAAAACCATCTCTTTTCCATTCAATCTGTTCATGAGAACATAAGAGCTGCCATAATGGAAAAGACCAAAGGTCCATCAAGCCCAGTATCCTGTTTCCAACAGTGGCCAATCCAGGTCACAAATACCTAGCAAGATCTCAAAGAATAAAACAGATTTTATGCTGATTATCCTAGAAATAAGCAGTGGATTTTCACAACTTCATCTTAATAATGGTTTATGGACTTTTCTTTTAGGAAAGTATTCAAACCTTTTTTAATCCCTGCTAAGCTAACTACTTTCACCACATTCTCTGGCAACTAATTCCAGAGTTTAATTACAAATTTAATGAAGAAATATTTTCTCTGGTTTGTTTTAACTTTGCGACTTAGTAGCTTTATTACATGACCCCTAGTTCTAGTATTTTTGAAAAGAGTAAATAAGCTATTCACGTCTACCTGTTCCACTTCACTCAGTATTTTATAGACCTCTATTATAACTCCCCTTAGCCTTCTCTTCTCCAAGCTAAAGAGCTCTAGCCACTTTAGTCTTTCCTCATAGGGAAGTCATTTCATTCCTTATATCATTTTCATCTCCCTTTTCTATATCTTTTCTAATTTTGCTGTATCTTTTTTTGAGATGCAGTGATCAGAATTTCACACAATATTTGAGGTGCAGCTGCACCATGGCGTGATATAAAGGTATTATTGTCAGCCTAGAGGCCTCTGGGAGATTATATCAATCTGACCCTGGCATGGGAAGGCAGGAAACTGTTTTAAGTAGCCCTGATTGATGTATTTTAAGTTTCAAGTAGCCCTGATTGAATCATGGCTAGCTAAAAGATGTTAATGTCTGATTAAGAGGGTGCTTAAGACAATGGTGCACAGATCAAGCCAGAGACTTAATCCCATCACCATGCTTGCAGGTTTTCTCACCCTCCTTTGTCTATTAAATTGACCATTGTCTCAAACAGTTTGCAAGTTCTAAACAGAAAGATACTGGGAGATACAATATTTTCTCTATTCAGAATAAGATTCCAAGGTATAAAAGCCTGCTCTCTGCTCTATCAAGTTATCTCTCTCTTTTTCTATGGAGCTATCAGGAGAGGGGTCTTGGCCCTCTCTCTCTCTTTCTATCTAGCTATCTCTTGGCTCTTGGCTTGGCACTCTGGCTCCCCCTCTCTCTGTCTATCCTTCCCTTTATCTATGGAACACGAAGCTTCCTATAACTGCAAGCTTCTATGTCCCTCTTTGCCTCTGACCTCTGTAAGGCAGTGAGACTGCTTGCTCTCTGCTTAAGTGTAATGCTTATAAATATTACTTTTCTGTAAGACTATTTCTATAATATATTCTTTATATAATCACCCCTGGCTGTGCTTCTTATTTGATTCTATCCCTAATGAAACTTCTGTGAAGGAACTGAACCTGGGACCTGGCGTCTGTCAGTGCGCATTTCACTTAACCCCTACCACCTAATATTGTGGGGGCCACTTTCAAACTGACAATTATAACATTCTCATTTTTGTTTTCCATTCCTTTTCTGATAATTCCTAACATTCTATTTGCTTTCTTAGCCACTGCTGCGCACTGAGCAGAGGGTTTCAATGTATCCTCAATGATAACACCTAGATCTTTTTCCTGAGCATTGACTCCTAATGCGGATCCTTAAATCACATATGTAGCTATAGTTCAGGCTCTTCTTTCCCACATGCATTATTGCACAAGGCAGGGAGAGAGAGAGAGAGATGGTAGATAGTGGGAAAGAAAAAGAAATGTTGGATATGGCAGTGGAAGGGAAGGTACAGAGATGAAAGATGAATGGTGAGCATGGAGAAAGAAGAAAACGTCAAATCGTCAAGACACCCCTCTCTGAAGAGGCTCACCGTAGCTATAATAGAAGTGAATGGGAGAACCAGGCTTCCGCTGTCAGCAGTGCACGTGGAGGATCGCTCAGTCAGGGTAAATATTACTGCATTTTTGGGTTCCTCTCTACAGTTCTTTTTAATGGAGGTTTATTGTTAGATACATACATCCTCTATATTAGTGATTGCAAATTTGGGACCTGCTCAACCTTATTTTTGCTCATCAGCTAGCGTTAGTGTTTGTGCAGCCCCAGACAAATTATATTCTTCCAATGTGGCCCAGGGAAGCCAAAAGGTTGGACATCCCTGATTTATACCATTAATTTTCAAATTAGAGATCCTCTGTGTTCAGCCCATGCTTTTTTGAATTCTGTCACTGTTGTCATTTCTACCATCTCCCTCAGGAGGGCATTTCAGGCATCAACCACCCTCTCCATGAAAATGAATTTCCTAACATTACTCCTAAGTCTACCACCCTGCAACTTCGATTCATGCCCTCTAGTGTTACCATTCCCCTTTCTCTGGAAAAGATTTGATTCTATATTAATACCTTTAAATGTTTGTATCAAACCTTCCTGCCCCTCCTCTCCTCCAGTGTATACATATTCAGATCTTCCAATCTCTTCTCATGTGTCTTTTGGCACAATCCCCATGCCATTTTTGTCATCTTTCTGTGGACTGCTTCAAGTCTTTTTTACATCCTTAGCCAGATAAGGCCTCCAAGTGGGGCTTCACCAATGACTTGTACAGGGGCATCAACAACACTTTTCTTCTGCTGGTTACATGTCTCTCTATACAGCCTAGTATCCTTCTGACTGCAGCCACCACCTTGTCACACTGTTTCATTGCCTTCAAATCCTCAGATACTATCACCCCAGGGTCTCTGTCTCTGTGCATATCAGCCTCTCATCTCCCAGCAGATACGGCTCCCTCGGATTTCTACTCCCCAAGTGCATCATTCTGCACTTCTAAGCATTAAATTTTAGTTGACAGATATTAGACCGTTCCTCTAACTTTTGCAGATCCTTTTTCATGTTTTTCACTCCCTCCAGAGTGTCTACCCTGATACCAATCTTGGTATCATCTTCAAAAAGACAAACCTTACCTTCTAACCCTTCATCAATGTCACTCACATATTGGATAGAATCAGCCCCAGCACTGATCCTTGAGGCACTCCACTACTCACCTTTCTTTCTTCTGAATTCCATTAACCACCATGCTCTGGCATCTGTCCGACAACCAGTTTCTAATCCAAATCACCACTTTGCATCCTAACTTCAGCCTATCAAGTTTATTCAAGAGTCTGCTATGCAGAACCATGTCAAAGGCTTTGCTGAAATCTAAGTAAATTACATCTAGTGCATGTCCTCAATCCAATTCTCTGGTCACCACCCCGTCAAAGAATTCAATGAGATTCATCTAGCACAATATACCTTTATGGTAAAAAAAAGAAGCAGATTGGTTGGAAGAGTCCTATAAACAAATATTTATTAAGGAACTATACTGTTGATTTTAAGTATAGTTCCTTAATAAATATCTGTTTAAAGGACTGTTCCATCTGATCTTCTTTTTTTACCACATTGAATCTTGCTGATCGACTGATTTACCTGTAGTAAAACCATGTTGCCTTGGATCTTGTAACCCATAAGTCTCTAGGAAATTCACTATCCTTTTCTTCAACAACACTTCCTTTATTTTTCCAGTAACCTGTAGTTTCCCCACTTCATCCCTGTGACCACATTTGTGAAGAGGGACCACATCCGCTCTTCTCCAATCCCACGGAACCTCTCCTGTCTTCATGGATTTATTGAACAAATCCTTAAGAGGATCTTCCAGAACATCTCTGAGCTCCCTCAGTATCCTTAGATGGATCCCATCCAGTCTCATGACTTAGTCCACCTTTAGTTTTTCAAGTTGTTCATAAACACTTTCTTCTGTGAACAGTGCAGTATCCACTCCATTCTCTTGTGTAACGTTGCCGGCCAATAGCAGTCCTTCTCTAGGATTTTGTTCTGTAAACATAGAACAGAAGTATTTAACATGTTTGCTTTTTCCTCATCACTTTCCACATAGCAATTCATAGCTTCTTTCAGTCTCACAATTCCATTTTTATGTCTTCCTCCTTTCACTAATATACCTGAAATAAATCTTGTCTCCCTTTTTTTTACATTTCTAGCCATTTGCTCTTCCATTTGTACTTTTGCCAGACATATCTCTCTTGGCTGTTTTCACTTTCATCCTTTCTGTGCATCTCTTCTTGAGTTTTTTTGTATTTCATGAACACCAACTCTTTTGCCTTTATTTTCTCCACCACTGTTTGGAGAATCATATCGGTTACATTTTTCTCTTGGTTTTATTTATTTTCCTCACATAAAGATCAGGATATAAATAAAATAATCATAACCATCCATTATTAGTCACTCAATGAACATTAATTAAAATATCTTTTATAAGAGGTATATTGAGGACATCTATGTTGAAAAGATTTTTAAACATGTCCTTATTAAAACAATTAGCATCAGAAAAAGCTCACCTTCATATATATTGAGTACAGTATATTGAGAACTGAATCAAATAAGGCATAGAACTGTAGGCAATATATTAAATTATGTTGGAAAGATTGTAATCAGCAAGGTTCAAATGGAATCTCTTACCAGCTTCATAGACACTGGTAAGCCTCTTAAAAAAAAAAAAAAAAGGCATTGCTGCCAAACTCTGGTAATGACAACTAGATCTGCAAGGAGAAGTCATCCACATAAATAAATAATTAACTCAAGCTCAATTGCAGAGATTATTTAACTTAAAATAATAAATGGATTCCTGTACCTGAAAGAGCACTTTTAAATCCTCATTGCACTGCAAACATTCTGAGTAAATAGAGCCACTGCTTCAAAGATTGCCTTTAAAATGCACTAGCTTCCCACATATTCATTTGATTGACAGTGCTCTGGCACACTTGAAGCCTGGTGGCCAGATAGTATTGAAAATTAATAAAGGGAATTATATGAAATTCATAACACACATTGAACCTGTAGAAGGTCAATTAATTAAATTGTGAACTAGAAGACACAGATCTTAACATGATAAATATGGAATGAAATGATAGAATAAAGAGGTTCAAATGGATACAACTAAAAAAATAAAAATAGACACACAACAAAATCTTAAAAAGCCTCTGGCCAATATTCTATCTTCTTGACCCCTGTCTAGAAAGGATAGTACAGCTAGCAAGCAAAGGCCTCATTGAAGGGACCAATAAAATTAATTCCACTTTTTTTTTAAGTTCAATAATGTTTATTAATATTTTTAATATATATTACAAACTGTTCCTTTTACAAAGTTGTGCTAGCGTTTGTAACGCTGGCCCCAGCGGTAACAGCTTGGACAGTCATAGGAATTCTTTGACTGTCGGAGTTGTTACCACAGCGGCCGGCACTAGAAACGCTAGCATGGCTTTGTAAAGGAGGGGCTTTAGCTGGCAATGTGCTCCTGTGGTGTGGTAAGGAGGAACCCGGTAGAATTGCTTCCTCCTTATCTTGCAGATCTGCTGTCCGAAGAAGTGGCACACCTGGTCTTCCCTGATTTTAAAGCTGTTAGAGGACCGATAGTCTCGTGTCAGTTGGGTGGAGATGGGACTTCAACCGACAATGTGCTCCCATGGTGGGGAAGGAGGGACCTGGTAGATTTCTTCCTCCTTACTCTGCCGATCTGCTGTCCTTATCACCTCTTACCTACTTACCAGCCTTCTATCTCCCATTTTTATAGTCTCACCCACTCTCCCATTGTCCCTGTCTCTTATTTTTCCAAGTTTATTCTCTCGTTGTCTTTCATTCACTTTCTATCCCCTTTTCATCCTCTGTAGTCACTCCTCAAAATCCTTATCTGCTTCCCATGAGACTGTTGTTTTCTCACCAGCCCCAGTTCCTTCTTTGTAACTAAAATCTCCTGATATCTGGGTTCTTTATTGTTTATCTTCTGACAAAGTTTCTCATTGCTCCCTTCAGCATTATCCTTTTTCCATACTCTTTCTACTCTTCCATAGTCCCACCCCAGACTCTCTGTACCCTAATTATTCATCCCAACACACACAAGCCTATGTGAGACAAGAATACAATGCAACCACACTCTCAAAACGTGTTTGTTGTGCTGTAAAACATTTTGAGAGTGTGGTTGCACCCTAATTATTCATACCATTTTTACATCCAGACAAACTTCCAGACAGAAACATGAAAGAAGATAAAGGCCAAACGGCCCATCCAGTCTGCCCATCCACTATCTTCACTTTCTTGAATTCAGACACAGTCTTTGTCTCCACCAGCTCTACCGGGAGCCTATTCCATGCATCTACCACCCTTTCTGTAAAAAAGTATTTCCTTAGATTACTCCTGAGCCTATCACCTTGTCCTTCTCTCCCACCCACTACAAGCTCACCCCTCTCTCCCCTCTCCAGAGATGCTTCTTTTCCATTATACACCCCCTCTTTCCCTCTCCCTCTCCAATCTCATTCTCTTCTCTGTTATAGCCCCCACCTGCTCAATGCTCTTTCCCCCATTCTCTATTCCCCCACTCACACACCCACAAAAGGTGCCTCCCTTCTTCCTTTCATCCAGTCCTTCATTTCACTGTTCTTTTCTCATGTTTCACTACCTTCCTCAGTCTTTCTGGAGGTTTTTCCCTCCCTTTTTATTCCCTTAATACCGTCTTCTTTATCACACCTCCACAACCCCCCCCCCCTTTCCCGGCATTAAAGACTTCCTCCAGAATGACACGGTGACAGAATTTGTCCCCGCCCCCGAGGATAACTACAGGAAACCATCTCATATCATTATTTAATGTCTATCTCAACCTCAGTACTTCTACACCAGCATTCTTCAGCATTCTTTGAGGGCCAAAGAATGACATGGGGATGGTTTGCTGTGGTTATTCACTGGGACAGTGACAAATTCTGTCACCATGTCATTCTCTATGTCCAGACCTGAGTGAGCCAGTTCTTTACAGCAGTATCAGTGTGCAGCCTCATCCCCCATTGGGAGTAGAAGAAGCATTAATAAAATGTCATCTTCTGTTACTGTAGGTGCAGGACCAGTTATGTGAGATCTGCAGCTCTAATCCTTTGACAGCTGGAGATAATGTCTTATTAATGCTTCTACTACAGCTGGTGGGAGGAAAGGACGACCACCACACTAAATCACTTCACACTGTAGGAGAGAATGTAGAAATGCCCAGCCCTGAGAGGGAGTGTTGGCTTCTTCAGCAGGAAATGATGCGTCAAAGAAGCAATGTCCTCCTGAATGCAGGGCACAGGGCAGGCCTGCTATAAAGGGCTAAATTCTGAAAAATATCCAGACACTTTATCCATTCTTCTGACTTGGTATATAGTTAAATTATGACCCTGTAGAATCCTGAAAAAAATTCAAAGTTGACAATCCTAGCCTTCTCAGAACTGAGCATATGTTACTGGGACCCCTAAATTGAGTCCAAGGCACATGCCTGATTTGTGCTGAGGGGTTTATTTAAACTTATAACATTACAGTAGCTGTATTCCTTGGGCTGCTGTTCCTTCTGTAAGGCTGGGGGGTGAAGTGTCACATTTTGATTTGTTGGGGAGCACTGTAGTGCCTTGTAATTCCAAATGTGACACTGCAGTCCTTTCGCTGCCCAGCAGTAGTCTCTGTAAATATAAGAAAACCCAGATCAGCACAGGGGGAGTACAGGCTGATGTGAAAGAGGTAGGCCTTTCCTGTTTAAATAATGAAGTTCCTGGTTGTTGTTTTTTAAATATTATGTATTTTAACTGATAATCACTGTGATCTGAAGAAAGCAGACAGTACACAAAATTTGAATAAACACAAATGTAGAGGTTTCTGTCATGTTGTGTGACACCACGGACACCATCTTTAGCTATTTTGTACTATAGGACGAAATTGTTATCTCAAATTTCTCTTGCTTATAGCATTAAACACTAAGGGGTCTTTTTACTAAGGCACGCTAACTGATTTAGAGCGCGTTAAAAATTAGTGCGCTAAATGCTAGCGTGCCCATAGAATGTAGTGGGCGCGTTAGCATTTAGAGTGTGCTAATCTTTAGTGCGAGCTAAATCGTTTAGTGCGCCTTAGTAAAAGGACCCCTAAATTAGGAGTGAAAAACGGGCCTGTTATGTTTAAGAACAAGAGATGTACAATGTTGGGACAGACCAAAGACCCAGTGAGTATCTTGTCCAGTCCAGTATCTTGTTTGGCAGTGGTCAGTCTGGGTCACAAGTTCCTAGCAGGTTCCAAAAGTATAGATTTTATCTATAATAATAAAATGCTAAGTGCACATGCGCATTCTCGCTGCGTGTTCCCTGAGATCTGATCTGTCGGGATGTGGCTGGTAGGAGTGCGCATGCGCGCCAGACAAGCCTCCCTGCTCTCCACCTTGCGCTGCTGCAAGGATTCCGAGGAAGGCGGCGATGGTGAGGGGAGCCGCCATGGCAAATTCAAAATTAAAAATAAACTTCGGCACCACACTCGCACCAGGCGGGGATCGACAGAGGAGCCGCAGCATCTGTCGCCGCTGCACCTTTTCAAACCCTCCCCAGCACTGCCGCCATCGTTGGTAAGTTTTTAAAGTCCTGAAAAGCCGTCGGCCGTGAAGTATGTAGGCGGCATACTTCACGGCCGATGGCTTTTCAAACCCCCCCACACCACCGCCGCTGTACCTTTTCAAACCCTCCACCCCCCCCCAGCACTGTCGCCATCATTGGTAAGTAAAAAAATTTTTTAAAAAACCTGATGGTCCAGCGGTATCCCTACCTCGCTAGAAGGCTCTCGCGGCTGCCAACGCTGGAGGGAGCTTTGTTGTTAAGGCCTGGCTTCTTCGGGCAGCAGCAGCGTTTAAAATTTGCTGCTGTTGCCAGCTTCAGGCCTTCCTCTCTGGCGGATCCTGCCTACTTCCTGTTTTCATGAGGACAGGACCCGCCAGAGAGGAAGACCTGAAGCCGGCAACAGCAATTGTGAATGCTGCTGCTGCCCGATGAAGTTCAAGGAGGAAAGGGAGCAGAGGGGGAGAGAATGACAGGGCATGGAGGTAAGGAGGAAGCTATGCCAGACCAAGGGGAAAGGAAGGAGTACATGCCATATGGAACAGAGAGAGGGCGTTCACTGGATGGAAAGAGAAGAGAGGGCAGTGAATGGAAGGGGCAAAACAGAGGGTGAACAGTAGATAAAAGGGGTAGAGAAAGGGAGACAGACACTGAATGGAAGTGTGGGGGAGAGGAGGGACAGCTGCTGAATGGAAGTCTGAGGAACAGGGGGAGTAGACGTTGGAAAGAAGTGGGGAGGAGAAAGAAAAAAGGGCACATGTGAGGAAAGAGTATAGAGTTAGAAATAAAGATAGACAGACAGGGGGCCAGGGAGAAACACAGACAGAAAGAATGACAGACAGCGTCCAAGGAGAGAGAGACAAATAAAAAAAAAAACAACAGACAGACAGAGATCTACTTTAGTACCTGTTAATGTAACAGGCTAACACACACAGAAAATAAAAAACCACACATACAGCAGGCAAAGAGACAAACACCAAAACAAACACAGACAGAGAGACCACAGGGAAGTGGCGGGGGGGGGGGGGAAGGAGGAAAATGCTGAACAAGGAAGTGGGGTGGGTGGGAAATGCTGCAGCACAGAGAAATGGAGGGGGAGGGAATGCTGATGTAGCTACTGCACAGGTAAGTGGAGAGGGGGAGGGGGAGAGAAATGCTGCTGCATAGGGGGCAGGGAGAGAGACAGATAGAAAGACAGTGGGAGGGAGGGAGACAGAAAGAAAAGAAGAAAAAGACAGGGGCAGGGAGAGAGACAGAAAGACAGCGGCAGAGAGAGACAGAAATAAAGAAAGACAGACAAACATATATTCTAGCACCCGTTAATGTAACGGGCTTCAAGACTAGTTTATCTATATACTCAAGACTAGTTTATCTATATACTAGCTACCTTTCTTCCAGAGAAGAGTGGTGATTTTTCCAAGTCTGCCTGGTTAATGACAGTTTACAACCTTTGCAAGACATTCAGTTTTTGTGTGCTACATTCCCCCAGCTCATTGGAGCAGAAAGTCTCTTTCTAAAGAGTTGTGAAGAACTGTAATTTAAGTTTAATTAGTACTGTAGATATCAAGCTCCACGAGAAACTGGAACTTTTTTTGATAGCTTGACAGAGGCTACTGCTGTATTTAAAAATAGACAATTCTATCTACACTGTGGTTGGGGACTTCAATATTCACACAGACATGCCCAGGGCATCTGTTGTCATGGATTTACTGTCATCTCTATCTGTTTTGGGCTTGATCCAAGGGGTAACTGGCTCTCAGTCTGCCCACTCTGCTTACCCACCCCCTGTCTATGCCCTAATGACCCAATTTCCTTATCTTGACCCTCGTAGGGATCCCACATGGGTATCCCATTTATTCTTAAAGTCTGGCACACTGTCTGCCTCGATCACCTGCACTGGAAGCTTGTTCCAATGATCAACCACTCTCTCTGTGAAGAAATACTTTCTGGTGTCGCCATGAAATTTTCCGCCCCTGAGTTTGAGCGGGTGCCCTCTTGTGGCCGAGGGTCCCTTGAGAAAGAAAATATCATCTTCCACTTCGACACGTCCCGTGAGGTACTTAAATGTTTCGATCATGTCTCCCCTCTCCCTACGTTCCTCAAGAGTGTAGAGCTGCAATTTGTTCAGTCTCTCTTCGTACGAGAGACCCTTGAGCCCCGAGATCATCCTGGTGGCCGTCCGTTGAACCGATTCAATTCTGCGCACATCTTTACTGTAATGTGGCTTCCAGAATTGCACACAGTACTCCAGATGAGGTCTCACCATGGCCCTGTACAACGGCATTATGACTTCAGGTTTTCGGCTGACGAAACTTCTATTGATACAACCCAATATCTGCCTTGCCTTAGATGAAGCCTTCTCCACTTGATTGGCAGTTTTCATGTCTGCACTGATGATTACTCCTAAATCTCGTTCTGCTGAAGTCCTAGTTAAAGTTTCTCCGTTCAAGAAGTACGTCCTGCATGGATTTCCGCTTCCGAGGTACATGACCTTACATTTCTTAGCATTGAAGCCTAGCTGCCAGGTTGAGGACCAACTTTCCAATGTAAGCAGGTCCTGCGCCATATAATTCTGTAAACTGCATTCACTTACTATATTACATAGTTTGGCGTCATCGGCGAATAGTGTTATTTTACCTTGAAGCCCTTGAGTCAGATCCCCTATGAATATGTTGAAAAGGAGTGGACCCAGGACCGAGCCCTGCGGCACTCCACTGGTCACCTCTGATGTTTTAGAGAGGGTACCATTAACCACCACCCTCTGAAGTCTGCCACTCAGCCAATCATTGACCCATGCAGTTAGTGTCTCTCCTAACCCCATCGATTCCATCTTGCTTAGCAGCCTGCGGTGTGGGACACTGTCAAAAGCTTTACTGAAGTCCAGGTACACGACGTCCAAAGACTCTCCCAAGTCCAACTTTCTTGTTACCCAGTCAAAGAAGCTGATGAGATTGGATTGGCAGGACCTACCCTTGGTGAATCCATGCTGACTGGGATCCCGAAGATTCCCTTCATTCAAGATCGTGTCCAATTTGCTTTTAATTAGTGTTTCCATAAGTTTGCACACTATTGATGTGAGACTCACCGGTCTATAATTCGCAGCCTCTGCCCTGCAACCCTTTTTATGCAGAGGAACGACATTAGCTAATTTCCAGTCCAGGGGAACTTTCCCCTTACTTAGGGAGAGATTGAATAGCTCAGCCAATGGTTTCGCCAGGACATCGCTCAATTCTCTGAGCACTCTTGGGTGCAAATTGTCTGGTCCCATGGCTTTGTTCACCTTGAGTCTTGCCAGTTCACTGTAAACTTCACCTGGTGTGAACTCAAAATTCTGAAACGGGTCTTCTGTGCTTTGTGTTGCCTTCAACTGCGGACCGTGTCCCGGTGCCTCACAGGTGAAGACTGAGCAGAAGTATTCATTCAGTAGTTCGGCTTTATCGGAATCTGCTTCCACGTAACTTCCGACCGGTCTTCTAAGGCGTACTATCCCGCCTGTGTTCCTTTTTCTGTCACTAATATACCTGAAGAAGGATTTGTCCCCCTTTTTAATGTTTTTTGCCAGAATTTCTTCCACTCGAAGTTTTGCCTCCCTAACTGCCATTTTGATCGCTTGTAGACCTGGTCCTATATTCTACTTTTGCCTCTCTTTTCTCTGTGCGCTTGTAGGAGAGAAACACTTTTTTTTCTTCTCCTTAATGAGGTGCGAGATCTCCGCGGTGCCCTATTTTAGGTGTGAGGATTTACACCAAGTAAAACCTGATGCAAATTCTCACACCTAAATTACGCACAGATCTCTTATTATACAAAACTGTGCATAAATTCCAGGAACACCCCCGATCTGTCCATGTCCCTCCCATGGCTGTGCCTCCTTTTTGGATCCATTTGTAAAATTTGCATGCTGATCCCAGTGCCTAAAAATGTGCAAGTAAATTTTAATTCTTGCCAGTTAGTGTTGACAATTGATTAGAACCCAGTTGTTAAAACATGTGCAGTGTGTGAAATATTGCAGGCAGATCTTAGGAAATTGAAAGACTGGGCATCCAAATGGCAAATGAAATGTAATGTGGAGAATTGTGAAGTGATGCACATTAGGAAGATTAACCCAAATCATAGTTACTAGATGCTAGTGTCTACCTTGGGGGTTAGCACCCAAGAAAAAGATCTGGGTGTTATTGTAGACAATATGCTGAAAACTTCGGCCCATTGTGTGGCAGCAAACAAGATGCTAGGAATTATTTTAAAAAAGGGGATGGTTAACAAGACTAAGAATGTTATAATGCCTCTGTATCACTCCATGGTTGTGAGCTCACCTTGAGTATTGCATTCAAATCTGTTTGTCTTATTCAAGTTTCAAGTTTATTATTAAGTTTGTTATACATGCAATATCACATAATTTCAATGCGTATGACAATAAAAAAAATTTTAGGAGACAAAATAAAACAATTTGTACAAGTAAACAAATAATTAGCGATACATAAGGGAAGAGGGGTGAACTACAATTTTTAAGGAAAGTAGAGATACATTTAAAGAAAAAAGCAATATCAGGAGGGTAATGAAAAAATGTTTTACAAATATGGCTAAGCCTAAAAAGAGAATGGAGGAGGTTGTGACCTATACATAAGGTCTGGTTAAATTTAGGTATTTGAGCCTGGAATTGATGATAGAAGAATTATCCTATCTATGACTCAAATACATCTTTGTACAGGTAGTTGATATAGTTGAACTAGAAAAGGTTCAAAGAAGAGCAGCTAAAATGAATAGAGGGCATGAACCTCATATGAGGAAAGACTAAAGAGGTTAGTGCTCTTCAGCTTGGAAAAGAAACAGCTGAGAGGAGATATGATTGAAGTCTACAAAATCCTGAGTGGAGAAGAATGGGTACAAGTGGATCGATTTTTTTTTGGATTTTTTTTTTTACTCCATCAAAAATTGCAAAGACCAGGGGACACACAAAATTTACTGGGAATAGTTAAGCTTTGGAAGGTGTTGCCAGAGGATGTTGTAAGAGTGGTTAATATAGCTAGTTTTAAGAGAGGTTTGAACAATTTTCTGGAGGAAAATCCATAGACTGTTATTGAGACAGACATGGGGGAAGCCACTGCTGGCCCTGGATCAGTAGCATGGAATGTTGTTACTATTTGGGTTTTTGCCAGGTACTAGTGATCTGAATTAGCCACTACGAAGGTGGGCTACTGGGCTAGATGGACCATTGGTCTGACTCAGTAAGGCTAGTCTTAAGTTCTTATCCTTATGTGTTTGAGGCTTGTGTAAATGAGGACAGAATCCATGGGGACAGGGACAGGGCGCACGGAGATGGAGCCTGAAGAGACAGGGATGGGGACAGAGCATGTGGAGACAGGGCAGAGATGGGGACAAACTTTGTCCACATGCCATTCTCTAATTAAAACCACAACAGAGATTTTCACAAGTAGATATATGCAAGACACCATGGCTGAACTCAGAATCTTGAGTACCTTTTAAGTACTTTGCAGTGATTCTGAAAGAACTGCTACAAATACGTCTTTCCTTCAGGCAGTTTAAATAAGGAGAACCTTAATTGTATAGGACAATTGTCATGTTATGGTTGAGGTGCCAGTGAGTCTTCAGTAAAGTCTGTTGGTTCCTATTTTTGGACCGTTAATTATTCTTGTAGAAACCAGAATAATGCCCAAAATAGGAACCAATACAATCTGTATTGAATAGCAATCTGGTAGCTCACAATACTCAAACTGCTAGAGGTCACTGGAGACTATGAACTACTTATCAGGCACAGGGCTCTCTCAGAATCTCCTCTCTGTTCCAATTAATGCTGCATTGTGCTCTAAGTAGTTTTGCAGACTCGTATCTCCCTCACAACAACTGCTCTTAGACCAGTGAACCCTACGTGGATATTTTCATAGCAGATGCAAAAAAAATTATCCATGAAAAGATGTGGATTCATGCATATACTTAACCACTTGACCCACATCTCTTGCTAACAGTAGGAGGGTTTTTTCCTTCTGTTCAAAGAAATTCCCTTAGCATTTCATGTCATTAGCTTGCAGAGCAGAGCTTTCAATTCTGTATTTAAAGCTGCAGTACCTACATGCCAGGAGAGATCTATTTCCCTTTGCGCTGCTGTTTTATCTGAGTCATCTTATTTCTAGGTTTTCTTCCTATTTTGTTCTCATGCTTTATTTTCAAAAACCCCATCTGTGTGTCTTATTTAGCTGTTTGTGGTTATACACGTGCACACACTAATGATAGTGCACGCAACACTGGAGAGACGCATGGTGGGAGACTTGACTCTTGACCCGGGTCACAAATTTTGTCAGGTGTGGGAGCACTTCTGGCAGGACCTCACACCGTGTGCTCACAGTAGACTTTTGAATCTTTAAGATTTTATTCCCACTCTCAGCTGTTGGATTGGCCATGGACTCTTGGGGAGGGGGGGAGGGGGGGATGGGAGGGGAACTGATTATATTGTTGAAAATGTTATTTCCTGACTGGTATTACTGTTTGTATTTGCATCTTACTGCTGGAATAATAAAAATCATTTAAACATACACATGCACACACAAATAGATACAGTATACAGGATATGGTTTACAAACATCATTAGGATGCCTACATAAGGATTTTTGATATATAGCACCAAATGGTTTTCAACCAATTCCATTGCTTGATTTTTCCAAGGGTTGCTGAGCAGATATGGTATCTACCCATCAAAATGATGAAGCACCGTCTTCAACAGACTGGCTAATCTGCTGAGGAGGGAATTACTTAGGTTTATTTTAAAATGAACGGCCAGGAGTAAGACTGCAAAGAATAAATAGAAATGGAAGTGAGTGAGGTACACCTTGAATGTAAGATTATTTCAGATAGATATAGCTTCATTGTTTGAAGAAATGTTGAAGACATTAAACAGTGGGAATGATGCTCTTTTGTAATGTGGCTGGATCAACTGGTGGCATGTGTATTTATCAACCATGATACCAATCTAGGGCAAGCAGTGGTGTCCTCCATATCTGTCTCAATAGCAGACTATGAACTTTTCCTCTGGGAACTTGCCCAAATCTATTTTAAAACCAGCTAAGTTAACTGCTCTTACCACATCCTCTGGCAATGTATTCTAGAGCTTAACTATTCTCTGAGTGTGTTATCAGCTGGGAGGTATGTGATGGAAACTGTGAAACCTTCTCCCTCCTTTTCTATCAGTATGTGGAGGAGGAGAGAATAGAGGTTCTTGTGAGTTGAGACCACAGATGAATTCATAAAATTCATCAAAACCATATTTAAAATATTTCAAACTCTGACTTATACAGATAAAATATTATTAGCACCTAAATTGCTCCAACCCACAGCAGAAGATTTAGCATATTTGTTTTCATCCAAAGTGAATAAAATAATAAATTCATCTGGTTTGGAAAAATCAACCAACTTGATAGAAATAAAAGAGGCCCAGTCATTGGAGGGGAACACCAGATAATATTCTTTGGGATAAATTTGACCTAATGTCATCTGAAACAGTTTTACAAATATGAAAGAGATTGATAGATGAGGGTTGCTATTTGGTCATTTGTCCTTATTTGCTAAAATACGCTTTGTTGCACATTTTGTACTGGATTACTAAATTTAGCAATGCAATATTATCATAAGGATTCTAGCCTGAAAATATTTCTAATATTGTACTAACTCCACTTTCAAAGAATACAGGAATAGATCTTACTACTGTAGAAAATTATAGACCAGGGATGTCCAAACTTTTGGCTTTCCTGGGCCGCATTGGCCGAAAAAAGATTTTCTGGGGTTGCACAAACGCTGCAGCAAGACAGAGGAGGGAGCTGGCAAGACGGTAAACACCCGGGGGCAGCAGAGGAAAACACTGCATTGCCCTTGACCGGGGCCACACAAAATACTTCACAGGGCTGCATGTGACACCCCTGTTATAGACATTAGCCAGCATTGCATGGATTGCAAAGTTAATGGAGTTTGAGTTAATATACAATTTTCAGAATCTCTCTTTTCTTCTACGTATCTGCATTCATCTCAGTATGGCTTTAAACCAGTGCATAGCACAGAGCCCCTTTTACTTGTCTTGATAACTGAAAATGGAAATAAAGGGAAACAAATTATTTATATAATTTGATATTTTGGTTACTTTTTTTTTTTAATTCTTTATTGATTTTTAATCAAAAACAGTGTCATACAAATGAAAGAACAAAAGATATTCCACAAATTACACTATTATCTATACAGGTAACATAAATATCATTCAATAATTTCATTTTCCTGCATATCATAATATATCCTAGTATACAATACAAATAAAGAATAAAGTTACCCAAATATCACTATGAATATTTATTCCCCTCCCTCCAACCCCCACCCCCCTAAATGTGTAAAGATAAATAAACCAAAGAAAAGAAGAGATATGATGAAAATACATTATTATGTTTTTACAATTTAGTCAATGGGCTCCAAATTTTATTAAATACCTCACTAAAACCCCTACATTCTGCGTTAATTCATTCGTATCTATATGTAGTACACACATTCACCCACCAAAAGGTATAATTAATTCTATCATGGTTTTTCCAATTACTTGTAATCAATTGAATGGCTATACCTGTTAGGATCATAAATAGACGACTCTTATATTTATCTAGAGTGGGTTTCACATGTAAAATTGTTCCACAAATTATAGCCTCATATGACATTGGAACATTTGAATCTAGTACTAAATTTATTTGCCCTCAATTTATTTTGGTTACTTTTGATACAGTTGACTGCCTTATTTTATTGGAAAGGCTTAGTGAGATGGGAATAGTGAATAGTGTTTTAACTGGTTTGAGGTTTGTTTTTTGTTTTTTTAATAAACAAGAAATACACTTACTCCCTCCCCATTCGCGGTTTCCCTACTCGCATTTTCACATAATCGCAATTTTTTTTGGGGGGGGGAGGAGGGAACCCCCCCCCCCCCATATTTTTGTCTTCCCCCCGGCATCCTGGCCTTACCTGGTGGTCTATCTGGTTTTCAGGGCAGGAGTGATCTTCCTACGCTCCTGCCTCGTGCAGATAGCCATTAGGAAATGGCTGTGGGGAGTTCCTGTAGTCTCTCGAGAGACTACGGGAACTCCCCACAGCCATTTCTTAATGGCTATCTGCACAGGGCAGGAGCGTAGGAAGATTGCTCCTGCCCCAAAAACCAGCTAGACCACCAGGTAAGGCCGGGATGCCAGGGGAAGGCGGAAGGGAGGCGGTGGTGGGTCAGAGCTGGATATTCGTGGTTTTTTGCCATTCGCGGTCCGGCTCTGCCCCTATCCCCCGCGAATAACGAGGGAGAAGTGTACTGTTGAAGAAAAAATGAAGTAGTATCTTCTTCTTGCCTTCTGAGTGTGGTGTTCCACAGCAATTTCCAATCTCACCCTTGCTGTTTTTCTTGAGTTCCCTGGAGAAATTTCTGACAAAAATAGGAAATATTTTTCTTCTATGCCCAGAACAAGACTCATTGAAAGCAAATAAAGCACATAAAAAATATAGATTGCAAACATATCTTCATTTGCAAAGCTTAAAACCAGAAAAAACAGATACAGATCTTAGCATGGCTTCTACTTCATTGCAAATGGAGGTGTGCAGCTGAACAATACTGACCTCATTGTGAGATCATCAAAGTGCACCTGCAAAGTAGAATGCCACAATTAAAATATGTGCTGGGATTTGAACCTATGACCTCTGGAAGATTGGAATAGGGCTTTTACACTTTGAGCCACAGCAGCTTCCACTAATATTTTTCTTCCTTACATCTGATATGATAGCTTAAGGATCTGCTAAGCTATGATCATCTCAGGTATTTTCACCTTCACATGGCTAGGATCACTAAGCTGTTATGGTAGGAACCCCTACAACCAAAAGGAAGCGGCTGTGGCTCACCAGGTAAAAGCCCTGTGCTCATATTCCAGAAATCATTGGATTCGCAAGAACTGATGGCAGCCATTCAGGAAGCGGCGCGGGGCCAGGCTGGAGCCAATAAGCTCGCTCCTGCCCTGAGCCCTTTTCCGCGAGATTGGAGGAGGCAGCCATCCAGCGAAGGAGAGACAGGAGAATTTTAAAAAGGCACGGGGGGATGATTAAAAAAGTTACAGGGGGGATGATTTAAAGGGGGGATGTCTTTAGATAGGCTGCCCCATTTAAGCAAGCTACATCCACTTGTATAATCAATCTATAAGCCACAGCCTATCGTTGGGGAAATAAGGTACTGCTTTTGATACTATTATTCATTCCATTTTACTAAGCAGATTGCTTTGTCTTGGTTTAGATCATTTCCCGAAGACAGATATCAATGTGTTTTGGTAGAATCTGAAAACCTCTATTATCTGGAGTTCCTCAAAATGCTCTGTTGTCACTCTTTTTAATCTTTATGTGAGATTTGTTATTGATATAGCATTGAAACATAGGATTCATGTACATACTTTTGCTGAAGTACAATTATATGTTCCATTGGGCTCTGCTCTTGATAGTCAGTTGGAGAAGCTGAAAAATTGAATGGTCTTGATTAGGTTACATTTGAATCCTCCCATGACAGAACTTTTGTGGATTCATAAAGGAAGTTGTATTAATCTTTGCCCTAGCTTGTCTTTGGATGGGCGATCATAGCAGTGAAATACATGTCAAGTGTGTAGCCTAGGTGTCATTTTTTATGGTTAATTCTTGTTTCAACTATTTTTATTAGTTTAGTTCGGTTCATTCCTATTTTACTCAAGCTGATCTAGCAAAACTGCTTTAATGCCCTGTTTCAGGTCTTGCCAAATAAAGGTTAGAAATGGTTACAGTGGGTATAAAATGCTACCAGGGCTATGTGATCACATTCCAACAATTCTTGTTGCTTTATATTGGCTGCCTGTCAAGAAAACTTTTTTAATTAAGTTATTAGTTCCTTCTTTTAAGCTCCTGGATATTTTTTGAATTAGGTTTTGACTTGTGAATGCCAGAGATGACAAGTCTCATAAAGACAAAGACGTTTTCAAATTCCTTAAGCTAGATCATTGCACCTTGAATGATCATGTTCATGTAGATATTCTTATTCTATTGTTTTCTCTTGGAATAAAGCGCCTTCTTTTTGTAGATCTATTAATGATCTACTAGGGTCCAGGAAAGCTGTTAAAACGTTACTGTTTAACTGAAAATTGTAAGAATGTCTGTTTTCTGTATGTTTGAGCTTAACTGTATTTATTTTAATTGATTTTGTATATATGTTTATAACATGTTCTTAGTGGACAGGCTAAACCAGTGGTCTCAAACTCAAACCCTTTGCGGGGCCACATTTTGGATTTGTAGGTACTTGGAGGGCCGCAGAAAAAAATAGTTAATGTCTTATTAAAGAAATGACAATTTTGCATGAGGTTAAACTCTTTATAGTTTATAAAACTTTCCTTTAACAGTTAAAAGGAAAGATATATAAACTATAAGGAGTTTTACCTTATGCAAAATTGTCATTTCTTTAATAAGACATTAACTATTTTTTCTGCGGCCCTCCAAGTACTCTATTTTTTCTGCAGCACTCACATTTAAAGTTTAATATCTTTTCTTTCTCAAAACTGGCACATTTCAATCACTAAATTGAAAATAAAATCATTTTCCTACCTTTGTTTGGTAATTTCATGAGTCTCTAGTTGCACTTTATTCTTCTGACTGTGCATCCAATATTTCTTCCCTTCTTTCAGCCTCCTGTATGCTTCCTCTCCTCCAGATCTCATTCCCTCCCCCAACTTTTTTTCTTTCTTTCTCTATGTCTGTCTTTCTCTGATTCTGTGTCCCATTTTTTGCTTTTTTTTCTGGCTCCCTGTTCCCCCCCCCTTCTTTCTTTCTTCCTTTCTTTCTGCCCTCCCCATGCCACCGCCGCCGGGGAATAGGCTGCTGTTGCTGCTGCCGCCATCGAGAAAAGGCCGAGATCTCCATGCTTCTCTTCTCCACGGGGCCAACTGCCCGACGTCAATTATAACATCGGAAAGGACGTTCCGGGCAGCCAGGCAGCGATTGGCTAGCCAGAACATCCTCTCGACGTCAGAATTGGCGTCGGGCGGCGAGAGAAGCAGGGAGCTCAAAGAGCACGGTGCCGGCCTGTTCCCCGATGGCAGCGGTGAGAAGGGAAGGGAAGCAGGTTGGGCACCACTGCTCTAGATGAGCCACACTCTAGGGAGAACAGTGGAGGGTGGCCAGCTGTGCGGACCGCCCCCCCTTGGTACGCCACTGGAGCAGCAGCGTGTCTGGCCAGCTCGTTCCGTTCAAAGCCGCGGGTGGCGGCTCCTTGCAAGATCTGCACCTGCGTCTGAAGCCTCTCTGATGATTTAAAGCATTATTAAAGTTGTTAATTAAAAAAAATAAATACATATATTACTATATGTAAGTTCTTTGCTGAGACACCATATTTCCAAGGTTAAGTCCTGAGGTTCCTCTGTTGCCTATAGAATTTTGGAGAACATAAAATGTGGGATTTTTTTGTGCATATTGCGCTACATTAGGAGTTGCCATCCAGGAAAAAGATCTAGACACCATCATAGAGAATATGCTTATAGTGCTGCATCAACTGAAATAAAAAATAAAGAGAATGTTAGTAATCCGTGGCATATCCACAGTAGTGCTGCCCAATTCACCAATTCGAATTGATTCACCATCCAAAAAAATCAGACTCACTGATTCAGTGATCAACTATCCCACCGTGAGACCTGACATACCTCCAAGCCTCCTAAAGCAGCAGCAATAGTGGTGGCGGCCAGCCTTGAAGAGGCAATGCTCTGAACAGGCTGCTTGTGGCCTGCCCTGCCAGGACCTTCCCTCTGCCACTTCACCAGTGACATCATTGATGACTTGGCAGAGGGAAGCCCTGGTGGGGCAGGCCACAATCAGCCTGTTCACAGTGCCGTCTCTTCAAGGCTGGTCGCTGCCATGCTGCTGCTGCTTTGGGAGGCCTGGGGAGGGTCAGAGGGGTGCTGCTGCACAGGGGGTTGAGAGGGAGGGAGGGACAGAAAACTAGTGCACAGGGGGGATGGGAGGGCTGGAAAGCTGCTGCACAGAGGGATGGAAGGGGAGGACAGATGTTGCACATGGGTGAGAGAGGAGAGAGGAAGAATTGTTGGGATGGAGGAGAGGAAGGGAGAGATGAAACAAAGAGATAAGAAGGAAAAATCCTGCTTATGGTGGCGGGGAGGGAGACATGATTGGAGAAGGGAGAGGAAGAAATGTTGGAAATAGGGTGGAGGGCGGTGAGAGAGAAACAAATGTTGCACATGATAATGGAGGGGAGGAAGGGAAAGATGCTGCATGGATGGGGAATAGAGAGGTTTGACCCAGGGCACAAGAGATGGTAGACTGTGGGAAAGAAACGCATGTTGGATATGACAGTGGAAAGCAGAAAAAAATAATTGTATTTTCTATTTTGTGATTACAATATGTCAGATTTGATATTGGTCAGCAAGCATGAGCTAGGACCTAACAGAGAGAGGAAAAGACTTTTGTATTTTGTTTACACTATTGCACTGATGTGGGGTTGAAGAGGGCAAAGGAGGGTGGGATGGGTGAAAAGGCTACAAAGTAAACCCTGAGCACTTCACATAACAATAATTCTTATTGAAAATATAAATATAAATACACTGTGATTTTATATATATTTGATTCAAAATAAACCCGTCAGGATGTTTGAAAAAAAAATAATTTATATATAAATAAATAAATAAATGCCCGATTGGATGGGAAAAGCGAATCAAATTGAGAAATCGATTCAATAGGCCAAATTGAATTGAATCAAAAATATTTTTCACTGAATTGGGCAGCACTGATCCACAGGGGATATAGGAGCCCTTGGACCCTCTCCAACCTGTTAAATGGCTGGCAGGCCTGCTGAAGCCCTGCCAACTAAAGAGATGCACTGCCCAAACTTCTCCCCTCCTTGTGCTGCTGCAGTAAAGAGAAAGTTGACAGCATGCCTCCAGATGCCAACACCAGGACTCCTCATGCAGGCAGACCACTGACTTTATCTTTACTACAACAGCACGAGGGAGAGGGAGGCAGCTCAGGCAGTGAATTTCTTTGGCTGAAAGGGCTTCGGCATCCCCATCAGCAAAGGTTAGATCTTAACACCTGGGGAGGAGAATGTATTGGCCCCTCAGTTCACCCCCTAGACACCCCCCCCCCCAATAAAAATGGAGGACTAGCTACACACCTGTTAGGAATTATTAGGAAAGGAGTAAAGAGTAGTACAGAGAATATCATAATGCCTTTCTCTCACCCCATAATGGACAGCACATATTGGCCTAGATCGGGTGATCCGAGTGCGATCCGTGGCTGAGTCTTGCTGGGCGGCCTATTCACAACAGTTCCTGCATTCAAATGATCTAGTTGGAAACACGCCCACAAACACACCCACGGATTGCTGTTGAATGATCGGGACGCATGCGCCTTCCCCCCTCATCCTGCATGCTGCAGAAGAGAGACCAATGACTTGGAAGAGGATAGTGTTTTGGTTAAAAGTGTATTTTTCTCCTCCCCTTCCCTGTGCTGACTTCGATGCAGCCTGCTTCTTTCTTTCTGTTCACTCTGGGCATAGTTTTTACCAATGACAAGTCTCCAGATATTTCTTAGAGAGGCTCTCAAGAATGCGCTTTGGAAGCCGCGCTTTATGAAATAAGCTGCTAGTGGGAAGCTCAGTCCCGGAGAGGTGAAACGGCCAATGATGGCCGGGCTGGGAGCTTGTACTGCCTCATACATCACTGCTTTTTTTCTCTTTTTTTTTTTTTTTCCTCTTAACTGCGTGGGCAAACAAAGCAGGAGGAGGAAGGGAGAAGCCGCAGTACTGGGTGTTCTGTAGAGAACGAGGCGGACGGAGAGGCAGGCTTGCTGCTTGAACACACAGGCAGGGTGGCAGAGAACAGTTTTTTCAGGGCAGCAGGGCTGGGATTTCAGTGAGCAACTGGTCCTCAGCAGTCACTTGGTTTTGGATCGGCCAACCCAGTCGATATGCCTTAAATTATTTAGTGAATCAAGGACCTTCCTACTTTGCATGCCGTTTACCCTCATTTGCATGTGAGAATCGGATGGGGAGTGAGGTTAGTGAATCGGGTCGGAGGGAAATTGGGTTGCAAAGGGCTCGCAAACCGATCAGTACATGATTGGTTTGCTTAGTGAATCTAGCCCATTGTGTATAGTTCTGGTTGCCACGTATCAAACATGATATAATGGAATTAGAAAAGGTACAGAAGAAAGACTAAAAAGGTTAGGACTCCTTGGCTTGAAGAACAGACAGTTGAACAGAGAGATGATAAAGGCTTATAAAATCCTGGGCTAATGCAAATTGATTAAATACTCTTTAAAGAAGTACAATGACTGAGTCACACATTGAAGTTACCAAGTACATAAATTTAAAACAAATAGGAGAAACGTTTTTTGAAAGTGATATATTTAAAATCCAAACAATACAGGATTTACAGACTGCTCAAAAAAAGGACCATTTCTCATTTGAACATTTACAGGGCAAATGATCCCCCTCCATCCCTTAGGGCCAGATTCACTAAACGCACCGATCGTGTCCCGACCAGTTTGCGATCGTTCCCCGACCCGATTCAATAACCTTGTGGCCGATCAATCTCCCACCCGATCCCATCTGCCCATGCAAATGAGGGGAAATTGCATGCATAAGTAGGAAGGCAGCGATTCACTAAACAGAAGAAGGAACACCAATTTGGCTTGCCGGTCCAAAATGAAGCGACTACTGAGGACCAGTCTCAACAGTCCTTGCCAACTCTCCTGCTCTCTGCCGCCCTGAAATCCTGCTCTCTGCTGCCAAATTATTCCCCATATTTCTTCAAAAAGCGCAGTGCAGTGTGAGCCCGAGGTTTTAACCTGTGTTCTGTTCCATAAATAATCTGGCTGCACAAGGCATGTTCTGTCTGAAGAACTTTCGAATATTTATAAAATATGTACATCTTGATTCCTTTGGGCCAGGGAGTACTGCAGCCACCCCTCCCCCTTTGGTTTGACCTCGAAGACCAAGCGCGTGCATCGCAATCGCTCTGCAGCAATGCGTGGGGCATGCATCAAATCAGATAATTTGCATGAGGACTCATTAGTGAATCAGTCGCCTACCAAGACTCGGCCACGGATCGCCCAGATCGGTGAGTTAAGTGAATCTAAGCCTTAGTCCATCCCCGATATCTCCATAGTAGTAACAATGCAAGAACCATCACCTTTAATACTGACTCTCTGAAGACATACCCTTTCCTCACCCAGCCAGATCAATACATTTGATACATTATCTGGCACTCGTATCACAAATTCTTGAGTTTGGGCTTGTTTGACTTTTATTTTTAACAAATCTCTTTTTACAGTTCATGACATCCTTCTTTTTGAAGCTCCACCTCTTCAGTTGGTTCACAACACAGCAATATACTTGGTTTCATTCAAGAGCAAAAGTGAACCCATACTCATTTAAATTGCTATGTCTAATATTTAAGGTAGTTCAGGTTCAGCAACCAGCCTATGTTAATGATAAACTAATTGAACCAAATAGCTGATGAATACTTCGTTCATTGAAGCGAAATTTGTTGGATCTTTTTTCCCTCTAACAGTGTGATTGACAACCACAAGGAACAGAGTACACTTCTCCCTTCATATTCACGGGGGTTGGGGGCAGAGCTGGCCCGTAAATATGGAAAAATTGCGAATAACTTTTAGGGCTGACTCTGACTCACCACCGCCTCCTTCCTGCCTGCTGGGCCTCTACCTGATGGTCTAGTGGTGAAGCAGGGCAGAAGCGATCTTCCTACACTCCTGCCCCATGCAGAGCTGTCAACAAAACTGACTGCCATGGAGATCCCATGGTCTCATGAGACTACAGCGGGAACTCACGGCAGCCATTTTTTTATGGCTTTGCACAGGGCAGGAGCATAGGAAGATCGCTCCTGCCCCGCTTCAACGCTAGGCCACCAGGAACAGTGTTGAGAGGTCTGGGAGGTGGGTGGGTCAGGGTTTAGAAATTTGCGAATAACCAAAGTCGCAAGTTCTAAACCCGCGAATTTGGAGCCATCATTGTGGAACCACCTTGCCTGCAGCAGTTTCTGACTTATCTAGGTACTCTGCATTTCTTGAAAACATAGTTGTTTTCAACTTTCTCATAGCATTAGCTGAGGTAGTGCTTTAAAGTTTTGAAACCTATAAGATGACTATTCAAGTAGGATGGTATGGAGTTCTAGAAAGATGGGGCCAACAGAAAAGAAAGCAGATTAGCATAATGAATCAAGCTGAGCATGAGCTAACGTAGGGGTCCTTTTACTAAGCCAGGGGTAGGGAACTCCGGTCCTCGAGAGCCGTATTCCAGTCGGGTTTTCAGGATTTCCCCAATGAATATGCATGAGATCTATTTGCATGCACTGCTTTCAATGCATATTCATTGGGGAAATCCTGAAAACCCAACTGGAATACAGCTCTCGAGGACCTGAGTTCCCTACCCCTGTACTAAGCTGTGGTACAAAAAACTCAATTCACAAACCTGCCCGATCGTGACCGATCCGTTGCAGGCTAACCAATTCATGACGGGACAATATCCACATGGGGGGCGATCGGAGGAACGTCCCCCCTATTGAGCGATCCCGACGCATGCGCAGACCATCTTCTTTGCCTGTAGATGGTCTGCACATGCTCTCCGCAGGAACAGGAGAAAAGTAGAGATAAGTCCCAGCACACTGCTTAACTTCAGGGGCTCAAACAATCGGGGCACATTTAAGTGGCGAAATTGCAACCCCCAGTGGTCTCCGTAAAATGTTTTCAAGGCAGAAAGCCTTATGGAATGGCTTCTTCTTCACCGAGGGGAGAGGGGCTGCGGAGGAGAAGTTCACGATTTGTGCCCAGCGTGACGTCAGGCTAAAAGACCAAAATGAAAGTCTGTGCCACTCTGACTCTCCTGCTCTCTGCCGCCCTTCCCCGCAGTGCAGCCCCGCTTTAAACCCAGGGCTGGGATTTCAGGGCGAGGACAGTCGGAAAGGACGTGAGCGACTGGTCCCCAGCAGTTGATCCCCAGCAGTTGATCGGCCAGCCCAGTTGGTGTTCCAGATTTGTTTAGTGAATTGCTGCCTGCCTACTTTGCATGCCGCTTCCCTTCATTTGCATGATCGGATCGGAGGATGATCGGAACAGAGGTTAGTGAATCGGGTCAGAGGAAAAGCGGGTCGGTACACGATCGCAAACACGATCGGTGGGCTTAGTGAATCTAGCCCAAAGTGGCTTTAGCACACACCCATATGTGGGTTTTCCCCACAAGCAAAGGCCATTTTTACCATAACAGTAAAAAGGCCAATTTACTGTTTCCTATTAATGGCTATGCACTAACGTTGACATGAGCACTTATTGATACCTATTTTGAAGGCGGTAAGGGCTTATTTGCTAATCCTATGGTAATCAGCATGTGGGAATGTAGCTGTGCGGATTAGTGCAGAAATTTCCACTCTCTGCCCCCAGATACACCCCCTCTGTGATAAAATAAAAGAAGAATTAGCACGCAGTTTGCGCTTGCAGATCAGAACCGCAGCCTGCGATGAGCACACACCAGCACTTATGGCAGCTTAGTAAAAGGACCCCTTACTTATTGGGATTTATTTACCACCTTTAAGAATAAATTCTTAATGGCAGTCTAGATCAAGAATAAAGTCCATATGTCCTAAGCAGTCAACCTAAAGTGTTTGATCACCATTCTGATCCATCTCAAAGATTAAACTAATTTTCATCTTTCTTACCAACTGATTGCTATTTGATAATGTAGCTGAAGTGGCAGGTTTCCTTGGTTACCTCGTTAGGATATGACACCGTAGTTAGTCTTTACTTAGAGGTCAAACGCAGGTATGTTAAGCCTGACATGTTAAAGGTAAGGCAATATAAAGCAAAAATGTTTTGGCAAAGCAGTCCATGAATGATGTTTAACCTCATGTAATAGAAATATACTGTACAGTAAGCTTATATTTGTCTTTCAAAGATAATGAAGCCATTGCCAGGGGTGCAGATAATCAGGGTAATTACACGTGTCTCACTTTCTTGGCTGATTGCATGTGACACTGTGTCCAAACGTATTACAGGATGTCAGTCATACTAAAATCAGATTGGCACAAAACATTCAAAGTGTCTGGTTTGCCAAGTATAGACCAAATTCAAGCACAAGCTTTAAGAGTTGTATCCCCCACAGCATACCTGGTACAGTAGAGTGAAAGTAATTGTAGCAATTCAAATCCAATGGATCTGAACATTTTGGATACATTATAAGAAAAACTTTAGTTTATTTTATGCTGCAATATCCTTTCTGTAGCTATATAATATATTTTCTCATTTTAACACATACCCTATGGCATTTGAAATCTTACTATTATCTTCTAATAAAGCTTAGCATAATGGCATTATGTAGTGTGAGCAATGCAAGCGTGTCTTTGAAGCTAATGAATTAAAATCCAACTCTGAATAACTAATGGAAATGAATTTGTGATCTGTGCCTCAGTTCTGATGCGATGTCTATAGAATACTCATGGAACGATGCCAAACTTTTAAAATCAGATAAGATCAAAAGGTTTCTTTGTTAAAATAGCATTCGACACTAATGGTGAAGGTTATTGCTGTTTGCCTACAGAAGATGACAGCTTTTTCCCCAGCCTAGAAGATAGTATGGGATATAGATTTTTTAAATAAATGAATGAAAGAATGGATGATATGAATGAAAGAATGGATTAATATGTGCATTAGGTTATTCTTTTGTTACCAGTGTTTTAATGCTGCATGTTTTCATAATAACGTGAAGTCCCTGTGGCTGCCAGTCAGATGTTGCAGGGTTAACTGAGTCAGACAGAAACTCACAAGAAGGTAAAAAAAAAAAAAAAAAATCAGAGATACTTTGATCATACACATACCATGTGAAGTGATGAGAGCTAATCAGACTAATCTCTGCAAGCATATTACAAAGGATGGAAAACAAGCATATTAATTCACCACAAAGAAGCAATGAAATGTGACTTTTGTATGTATAAGAAGGCTGGGGAAGGTAATTTGCCCAGAGCATCAGTTATAACCCTAACAATCTTAATGGGCAGACTGCCTGAGTCACATTGGTGTATGTTATATTTACTACATAAAGAGTTATCGGAGGTATAAAGATTGACTCTTCAAGTTTTCACATGGGCCTGCTAAGATACAACAAAAGACTTGAATTCTGGTGACTTTTGCTAGATGAGATTTGAGAGCTGCATAGGAAATTTGGACTTCTTGCTGTCCTAACTCAATTTCTGCCATTCGTCAGATCAGAGGCACAGTCAGAGAGAGATTTAAGAAACTTCCTATCTTCATACTTTAAGTAAAGAGAGAGAAACTCTTTACAGGGATCCAAACCCTTCAAGTCGCTTCATTGGCTCCCTGTCTGCTTCCACATACAGTTCAAACAGTATTCACTTTGTGGCTCCTCAATCTCTCTCCTCATACTCCACCTCGGGAACTCCATTCATCGGACAAGTCTCTCTTATCTGTTCCTTTCTCCTCTACTGCCAGCTCCCAACTCCGTCCCTTCTGCCTTACTGTGCTGTATGCCTGGAACAACCTGCCTGACCTGGTACATTGGTCTCCATCTCTGGCAGTATTCAAATCCAGGCTAAAAGCCAACTTTTTCGAAGCTGCATTTAAATCTTAACTACATCAACTTGCAAAGTACCATATTTGTCTTTCATCCCCTCTGTAGTTCCTGACCCTCTCTACCTCTTCATCCCTTTGCAGTTTCCTATATGAACTGCATATATTTATTCACCATTTATCTTCAATCCCACGTTTCTTCAATCCCAACAGCGGTACTTAAGTGTTGACATGTCCCTGCAATCTCTGTTATGTAGGGCAGACTTCCCACATGTTAAAAAAACACGCTTAATTGAGCATAGGCATTGTGTTTCAACTAGGAAACAAATGGAGCCTCTAGTGGAGCGCTGCATGAAAACAGGACATGAGTTTTCAGAATTTAAATGTGCAGTGTTGGAACAGCTGTTGATTAATGAGAGATACTTGTCGCTGCTAAGACAAGGGGAGCAACGGTGGATTTTCTCTTTAAAGACTGTAACACCATGGTAGAGTGGAAAGCTTTTTTGTGATTGGACTGAGGGGGATGCATATGAATGACATCATCAAGCCAGCACTTTTGTAGATGCAGCTTTAGGAGCATCGGAACGCCATTGTAGCTGTGAGTTTCACTCCATGAATTTTTCCCCTGAAGATGCTTTCTCAGCAAAACAGGGTACCACTGTTGAGATTGAAGAAACAAGCAGTTTGGAATATGAGGACTTTGAGCAATTTGTGCAGCTAAGTGGTTATTTTTTTTAATGTTATTTATCTGCTTGTGAAATGGTTACCTTGAGTGAGTACAAACTGATATGTTCCTGTAGTGAGAGAAATAACCTGTGAGTGACTTTTTTGATCTAATTTTTGTAAATAAATGTGGTTTTTTTGACCAGTGATTAGTGTGGGACTGCTATTTTAGAGCTTGTTGGGCTATTAGCGATTTCCTGTTCACACCGAGGTCTTTTTTTTCTCCACTTGATAGTATTGGTTTTCTCTCCTCCAACAGACTGTATTGGTTGCCATTAATGTGTGATTCGTTTGAAAACCTGGCCCTCTCTGCTGTTGTCTTTGGACTGCTTGGATTTTGTGCAGGGTAGGTCCTGGCTACAGGATCATTTCCTGCATCACCAGGGTGATGTTCTCCTTTTAGGAGACCTCCCTCCTCCAAGGCAGCATAGGGGTTGCCAGACTGGAGGTGGGACTTCTCTACAACATCCCTGTAGGTCTCCTCTCTGTACCTCTCTGTCTCCCTCAGCTCCTCCAAGTCTGCAACTCTAGCCTCAAGGGAATGGACTCATTCTCTAAGAGCGGGAGCTCTTTGCAGCGAGCACACGCCAGCTGGGAGATAATCATAAACTGGATAGCTCCCCTTTTGCTGCTGAACTACTGTCCGAATCTTATTATTGAGATGGTTAATTAAATCCTATTAAGGTCTTACTTAATTGAAAAGTCTGTACCAGCATCTCTCTCCCTTTATAATCCATTATTTATTGTTTTCCTGACAGATTCCTTTGTCGGTTTGGTTTAGTTTTCATTTTATTTCAATTTGTTGCTGTTTCATAAGTTTCAAGTTTAATAGATTTTGATTTTTTACGCAATATCATATATTTCAATGCGTATTACATGTTTCCAATACATAAAAAGAGAGCAGGGTGGACAAAATAAAATAAGATAAGACATTACATACAAATCATTTTGTTCTATTACAAATTAGTACAAACTGGTACAAATGGGTAATGGGAAGAACTACAATTTATACAAAAAAAAGAAACATTTAAGGTTTGAACACAAAGGATGGGATTATTTAAGAAAAAGTATAGAATGAATTGATTGAAGATGCTTTAATCATTTGTAATTAATTCAGTCAGAAAATGAGGATATTGTTTAGATTAATTGAACAGTCTATATATTAACAGCCTTTTTTTAAAGGAAAAAAAGGTTTTAAAAAGCGCTTACAGTTTCAATTGATGACCTATTCGTTTAATTCATTGGGGTCAAGATATTGTGTTTACTTGAATGTTCTATCTACATATTGAATGCATCTTTATAGAGAAAGCCTTTTAAGGCACGCTTAAATTTGTCTAATGATGGTTTGCCGCGTAAGTAAATTGGCAAATTATTCCACTGTTGGGGAGCTAGTACTGAAAAAATGGTTGCTCTTTTGGTCCCAATTATTTTCAAAGAAGAAATAGTTAGTAAGTTTTGTTGTATTGATCTGAGTGTAAAGGGGAAAGAGATTGGGACTTACCACCTTTTTGTAATTATACAACCACACTCAAAGCAATTTACAATGCTTCAACTCAATGAAGTACAAGTATAAATGGGGGGGGAAAACCCCCATGTGTTTAATATTAACAGTAATGGAGATTTTTATATCTTGTGAGCTTTTATTTTCTCCACTCATTCTACTTCTGATTAAACTGCTGCAGCCTTGTGATTGCTAAGGTTTTCTGTGTTGGGGTGTTTAGCACTGAGATTATACCCATTACTGCTATCTTGATATCTAATCCCCTCATCCGTCATGAATGTTCAGTAGGCTTCATGCATTAGCTTAAATACCAACTGCCACAAAAATGTGATGTTTTAATCACTATATATAAAAAATAAAACAAAAACAAAACAAGTGTGTTCAAAATAACACAAATATTTCTTATATATTCAAAAATATTACTGAAAACGTATCTTCATAACACTGGAGCCACAATATTAGGGTCACCAATGTGTCCATATCTTTCTATCATTTCCTTTCACATTTGCTCAATCTCCAACTAGGTTTTGCTTACCAATTAGCATCTTCATAAAATTGTATAGTGTCCACCAAATGTGCTCCTACTAGCAAACACAAATTTAAAAAAATAATAATCAAAAACCTTCTAGGATTTGTAACTTTTGACTAGTGTGGATTATAATTATCAGAGGATGTATATTTTTCCATATTGTTTTTGGGAGAACATATAATAAATTCTCATGCGAGGATCTCAATGCATGGCCTAGTATGTATTTATGACAACAACTAAGATACCCTCAGCCAAGATATACCTGGTCTGTCAGGTTTTCAAGATATCTGTAATAAATATGTATCAACACTGTGTTAAATTTCATATATTTTAATCTCATTAAATGTAAATGATCATCAGTATATTAATACACAATATATGTGTATTAATATATTGTGAATACACAATATATTAATACACATATTTCAAAACCCTCCCAATATATATCAGTGTAAAAAGTTCATATGCACCAGCCGTGCAAACGGGTTATGAGACAAACAGCAACTGTCCTTATCTTCGCTCCAACTCATGCAGATTCCATACGTCCAAATATATCATATGATCCTTGTAAATCCTGTAATTGGAAGGAATTACAAGGATCATATGATATATTTGGACGTATGGAATCTGAATGAGAATAGGAGTGAAGATAAGGACAGTTGCTGTTTGTCTCATAACCCGTTTGCACGGCTGGTGCATATGAACTTTTTACACTGATATATATTGGGAGGGTTTTGGAATATGTGATGTGTGCATGACTGGAAATATTGTGTATTAATATATGGATGATCATTTACATTTAATGAGATTAAAATATATGAAATTTAATAAAGTATTTTAGTGTTGGCATTTATAGTTCTTTTCTTTTAATGTTATGTAAGTAATTTATTGGAACTATTTATATATTTGTGATAAGTCCCGTTGGTACATTGTTGATTAATAAATATGTATGAGATAAATTTGTATGCATTGCCTTCATTGTATTCAAATCTATCTCATGCATATTCTTTGTAAATATCCTGAAAACTTTAGTTGAGAACCCCTGCTTCAAAAGCTATCAGCACCAATGAAAGCTCTTCTACAGTTGGTGGTGCTTGTCTTACCTGAACTGGTTCCAGAATCCTGTCTGCTAGGTTTTGAGTCGCCTATAACTTTCTGATTGAAGACTAGAATAAACCTATATACGGTAAACCACATTACAGTAGTCAGGACATCAATCAAGGCTTAACTGATTCACATTTAGTGTGTAGGGAATAAGTATAGTTATAATTGCCAACCCTTTCATATCTGAAAGCTGTTCTCTTCACCTGGGATGTACAGAAAAACATGGATCATACAGTGTCTAGCCAAACACTTATTAGATTCCATGCCTTTTGGTATGAAAACAAGGTAACCCCTTAAATGCTTAAGCCAAAAGCAACACAATGGTTCCCTTTACCTACTCATAGGTCCTCTAATTTAATGAAATTCAATTTCCACTTAAATCCACTAAACCATTGCACCACAGGCCCTAGACAATCCATGTCTTCTCAAGCTTATCCTTCCCATCCTGTTTTTTTGTTTTTTTTTACAGGTACAATGATCTGAAAGTCATCTGATAAGATACATACTCATTGACTTGGAAGTCATCTAAGCAGAATAGACCCAACTTTCAGACAACACAGGTAGGATATTAGAGACTTCAGGTTAGATTCTGCCTGTCCTCTTCTTGGAGCTTCTCTTGGTCTTGTCCCTTCCCTTTATCTCTTTTCTTCCCTGCCCTAATTTCTCTTACAGTGGCAGTTCTTCATTAATCATACCTCAGTGGCAGCCGAGGATCCATTCTGCTTCCTGTTCTCTGGGCCCCAGGCCCAGTAGCAACAGGATGTGTTCAGCTCCCCATGAGTAGGAAAATTTTGGTCAGCTGCAGCATTCTGTTTCTTACTCCGCTAGCTGAGAGCCAATATTTTGTATTGCAGTCCATCTCCATTTTTTTTGACAAATGTTTATGCACTGAGCAATTTAGCTAATCACTCCTGACTTTGTATTCTGGACCTCTTGCTCCAAAAATCAGTATCACTTCTACATGAGAGACATCAAGCTATTTTGTAAGGAGCAGATCATTCCTTTAATAAGACAGATATTTTGCTGATGCAGCTTAATACCAAATAATCATATAAAGAATATGGAAAGTGCAACACAAACTTAAATCCTAATCCAGGAAAAGGCCTCAGAATTGGAGCCTACGCGTAGTCCTATCATGGACTGAACTGTCAGCGTAGTAAAGCACTCCACGCTCCAATCATAGGCCAAAAAACCTGGAGTCTAAAAAGTTTTTTTCTAACTAAATATTAATTTTTGTAAACTTTTTTTCTTTTTTTCTCTCTAAGTTAAACCCTAAAAGTCCATATTAAAATATTCATATCAAAAATATTCAATTAAATAATGTTTTAAATAAACCTTCAGGGTGTATATTCTGCAGTTACTTTATTAACATAGCCTCACTCTAACTAAATGTAGACGTTGCAATTTCTTAAGGTTAGAGAAATGAAAGGCAACATAGTAGCAAATGGTCAAAAAGTCTCATAATGATTTTACAATTCACTTATCTTAAACAGTGTTCATTTGTAGCTTTAGGAGACAAGTCGCAGTCTAATGCCTGTGCACTGGCTATGCCGCCGACGCGGCAACGTTTCGTGGACAATAATGTAAGTCCACTGCTTCAGGGCTAATAGCCAAAGTACATTAAGGCATCTAGAATATAGCAAATAAAGGCATTAGTGTACGTTCTATATAAAGAATACAGTAACAGATGTAACAATACTCACTGCGTGCATGTCAGCTACCAAACATTCTCTAGCAAAAATAAAATGGCGACAGCGTTTAATTTATGCACTTCCATTCAAGGGGTCATGTGACACTATGACCTCACAGTCATGTTCAAGTTAGAGCACTGAACTCCTATCAGAATAATGGCATAACTGGAAAGATATATTAATAAAAATGTTGCCATTCTAAATTTCTGTTAAGACCACACGGGTCTAAAGTCCCCAATCGATTAATCCAGCATTGTTCACGCTGAGCTAGATACCGTCTATAGTCCCCTCCTCTGGTGTTCCGATCAACAATCTCAATAACAATACCCTTAAGAGAAAGGAACCCATGATTTTTGTCAATACAATGTTTTGCCAACGGGGCAGTAAGCACTTGATTTTTAATGTTACTCTTATGCTCAGTAAGGCGAATGTTAAATCTCCTAGATGTTTGTCCTACATAGAGCAATTTGCAGGGGCATTGTAGAATATATTCGACTCCTTGAGACTTACAATTGGAGGTATGTCTTAATTGATAGTTTTTATTATCTCTAGGGTTACAAAATATACTGGTGTTCATCATGATTATACACATTTGACAATTGCCACAGCCATGATGACCTTGGGGAGAACTGTCAGTATATTTAAACAATCCAGGAAGCATAGCTGGACATAAGATTTCTTTAAGATTTCGTTTTCTACGATATGCTATCCTTAGATGGAAATTTTGAAATATCCCTGAGATTTTTAAAATCTCCCAATGTTTTCTCAGGGATCTAACGGTTTGATAACTATCATTTGAAAAAGTTAAGACACAAGTCATCACACGTTCCTCCTGAGATGAAGAGTTTTTATTTTTGGGAATCAGTAAATATTCACGATGATTATATAATGCACGTTTATATGCCGCTGTAACAATTTTCAAAGGGTACCCTCATTGAAGAAATCGATTTTTCAGTATATTAGCCTGCCTCTTATATTCTAAAGTAGAGGAACATATTCTCCTAATCCTAAGGAATTGGGAATACGGTAAACTCTTCTTCAAGGTAGAAGGATGTGCACTAGAAAAAAGAAGTGCAGAGTTACAATCAGTAGGCTTAAAATATACTTCAGTCTGAAATCTTCCATCTTGTATGGTTATTTGAACGTCAAGGAATGAGATTTTATCAACACTGTAAGAGTGAGTAAATTTCACTTTGGAATGACATGAATTTATATATTGCAGGAATTGGATAAGTTCTTCTTCATCTCCATTCCAAACAATAAAAATATCATCTATATATCGTATCCATATTTTAATTTTATTGAAAAATATAGAGGGATATATCCAGCTCCGTTCAAACTTATCCATAAAAAGATTCGCCAACGAGGGGGCCATAGTGATACCCATAGCTATCCCTGTTGTTTGTTGGAATAGGGAATTCTCGAACATGAAAAAACTGTCTGCAAGAACAATGTTGGCTAATTGAAGCAAAAACTCAGTTGGTACTTTAGGATTTATTCTTTTCTCCAAAGTTTCTTTCATTACGTCCATTGCCTCAGCATGTGGAATGATTGTATAAAGAGAACATACATCAATCATCACCATAATTGAATGGGAGTCCGGGACGATCGTTTCCAGTTTACCAAGGAACTCTGTAGTATCCTGAATATACGCAGTAGTTTGTTTGACAAATGTTTGTAAAAATTTATCAATATATATTGAGGAGGCCTCAAGTAAAGCACCACAATTTGAAACAATAGGCCTACCGGGTGGATCAGATATCGATTTATGAATCTTAGGCAACAGGTAGAGGATCGGAATTTTTGGATAAGGTACATTAAGAAATCTGAATTCTCTTTTAGTAAGAAAACCCTTATCAAGAGCTTGTTTTGTTAGATCATTAATTTTTAACTGTAAAGATGCCGTAGGGTCATCGGTCAAAATGATATAGTCATCACTATGTAGTTGTTTATATGCTTCTTTCAGGTAGAGTTCTCTACTGAGAAGGACAATCTTACCACCTTTATCCGCTCTTTTGATTACTAGATCCTTATCCTGTGTAAGTGCTTTGATGGCTAGATATTCTCTTTTGCTCATATTGTTGTGTTTCCTATGGTTATGTATAGGTTGATGATTCTTATCAATATCAGCCATCTAGTTGATGAAACGTCTCTAATATCGGATCCGTCGGGCCTGGCGGGGTCCATGTCGATTTAGGAGTTACAATAGATTCCCCTTTATCAGTAGATTCAGCATCAGTTTTAGAAAAGAATGCTTTAATCTTTAGCACCCGGAAAAATTTTTCAATATCCACCTTTGTCTGAAATATATCAGTAGGGGTACTTGGCACAAAAGAAAGGCCTTTAGATAGTACCAAAATTTCATCCTCAGTTAGAACATGATCAGACAAATTTACAATAGATGATTTATCTACAAGTATTTCAGGCTGAGTGGTACAATACTCAGAATTCCTCAATATAGAGGTCTGTGACTGCTATGGATAATTTTGACCTCGCTGGGAACGTGTCTGTGGTCTTTGCGGTCTCGGATTTGAATATTGATATTGATTTTGATAGTAATTAGGATTTTGATATTGGGTCTGAGTACGATTACCACCTCTACGCCATCTCCCTCTACGTGATTGTCTTGGACCAGAATTAGATAAGTCCTCATCAGAGCTATTGCTGAAATTAGAGGATTCCGAAGTATGATCGAAAGTTACTTTCTTCTCTTTAGCAGAATGTTCTGGTGCTTTAGGTCTTAACCAGGGATAGACTTTTTGCTGAAGGTAATCCTGTTCATCCCTCTTATATTTTTTAAATTTATCTTTCTGGATTTCCATTCTAAATGTATCCACTTTCACTTTCATATTATCTTAATGTTGTTTGAATTCCACGTCTGTTTAATTTTCTCTCAAAGTTTTTAATTTCTCTTCAATTTCAATCTTCATGGAGGTCATGGCTTTTTTAGTCCGATCAATAACCAATATCATTAAATCTAATGAGCATTTATTGAGAATAGATACCCATTGTAAATTAAATTCAGTGTCATCATTAAACATCTGTGGTTCCTTAAACACACGTAAGCCTCTAGGAATGTATTCTTTTTTACAGTATTCTATCAAGGTAGCTCCGTGTAATTCCGCACGGATATACCGTTTTGATAACAATCCCAATTTGTCCGATAAAAGAGAGTTATTCATTGTAGATTGTTCCCAATTAAGTGAAGTTGAGGAGTCCAGTACTGAGCTAATGAAGTCTGTGCTAAAACTTAAACCACTTTGCCAGGATTGTTGTGCCATTTTATTAATATACTGGGTAATATAATAGTATCTAAACTAAATC